>NC_132853.1:18187500-18787500 GCF_048164855.1 Canis lupus baileyi
TGCCAGGGCACAAGGGAAAGCTGCTTCCTCCCTGGCTGCCACAGGCTGAAGAGGTGCCACTCTGGGTGCCCTCTTTAGCTCGATGTCATGGGGAAGGGACTGAGTTGAGTGGCCACAGAGGGCCCTGACAAGCAGCTCTGTGTAGAACCTTCACCCCCCAAGGCCAGCATGGGCTGGTAGGGACTTGGAGAGAGTACCATATACGGGAACCAACCCTCAATTAACCTTTGTGAGAATTGGCCAGGTCTGGCTCTCCAGAATCCAGGACTTTGAAAGTTCCTCTGTTGATCTGATCTTTGGTGGCCTCATTTATAAATGAGAATCCTTGATAGTAGCTGCCTTCTAAAGCAGGAGTGAGGATTCATTGAGATAGCCTGTCACTCAGCACCAGGCCTGCCCAGTTACAAGTACTGACTAAACATTAGCAGTGCTCATTACCATAGGGGCTCAGTAAGACTGGGTCTAAGATGAAGACTAGAACTTCTTTATCCCCTGCTCCACCTAACGCCCTCAAAAGGGGAATCTAGAAGGGCTGGTTGGCTTGGCACTCATGAGCTCCCTCTCCTTCTTTGCTCTCCTTACCCTTCTCTCTCTCTAGGGGACACTACACAGAAAATGAGAGCTGCTCACTATCCTACCCCAGCCGAATTGGACGCGTATGCTAAGAAGGTCGCAAACAACCCACTGACTATAAAAATCTTCCCCAACAGTGTGAAGGTTCCCCAGCGGAAACACGTTCGTCGTACTGTGAACGGCCTCGACACATCAGCCCAGCGCTACAGCCCCTACCCGACTCAGGCTGCCACCAAGGCAGGCCTGCTTGCCATTGTCAAAGTGCCAGCCAAAAGCATACTCAAGGACTTTGACGGCACCCGAGCCCGATTGCTCCCTGAGGCCATCATGAACCCCCCAGTGGCGCCCTATGCTACTGTGGCACCCAGCACTTTAGCCCACCCCCAGGCCCAGGCTCTGGCCCGCCAGCAGGCCCTGCAGCATGCACAGACCCTGGCCCATGCCCCTCCCCAGACGCTGCAGCACCCTCAGGGTATCCCGCCACCCCAGGCGCTGTCCCACCCTCAGAGCCTCCAGCAGCCTCAGGGCCTGGGCCACCCTCAGCCCATGGCCCAAACCCAGGGCCTGGTCCACCCTCCAGCCCTGTCTCACCAGGGTCTCCAGCACCCCCCCAATCCCTTGCTGCATGGAGGTCGGAAGATGCCAGACTCAGATGCCCCCCCGAATGTGACCGTGTCTACCTCAACTATCCCCCTTTCAATGGCGGCCACCCTGCAGCACAGCCAGCCCCCGGACCTGAGCAGCATCGTGCACCAGATCAACCAGTTTTGCCAGACGAGGGCAGGCATCAGCACTACCTCAGTGTGTGAGGGCCAGATCGCCAATCCCAGCCCCATTAGTCGCAGTCTGCTCATCAATGCAAGCACCCGGGTGTCGACCCACAGCGTCCCCACGCCAATGCCTTCATGTGTGGTCAATCCCATGGAGCACACCCATGCGGCCACAGCCGCACTGCCTGCCGCAGGCCCTGTCAACCTGCCCACAGGCATCTCTCGAGCCCCCACTGGCTACCCTAGCGACCTCAAGCCAGTCGCCTGGAACCAGCACCAGCTGGCTCACCTACAGCAGATGTGCAGTGAGGCTGGTGGGACGCCGGCCCCTGGCCTGACAGGCAAGCATGCAGCAGGACGCGAGTTGGCAGGGCCTGGCTTTGTGGGCAAGGCCCCTGCCTACCCGCAGGAACTCTGCCTGGCACAGTCCTTCCATCTGAAGCCACCCCTGGAGAAGCCAACCCCATCCCCGCCCGTCAACGGCCTGGCAGCCCCACTGGCCTACCCCAATGGTCACTACTTCCAACCCCTGTGGAACAACATTCTGCCCACTCCCAATAGCGACAGCTCGGGGTCTCAGGACCTCGCCATGCCGTTCCATGGTGGGCAGCCCACGGGTGCACCCCTTGACTGTGGGACGGCTGCTGGGGCCCACTACCGAGCAGGGACTGGGGGTGGTCCAGTGGCAAGCCAGAACAGCTTGATGCAAACAGTGGATTACCTAAGTGGGGATTTCCAGCAGGCCTGCTTTCGAGAACAGAGCCTGGCCATGCTGAGCAAGGCCCACCGAGCCCCTGGCAACCGAGCTCCTGATCCCACAGATAGTCGAAATCTTCATATTCAGCACCCTGGGTATAGATAGGTAGCCCTGCTGCCCTCCACAAGCTACACATCATACATCACCCTCCTAGGTTTAGACTTACTTTGGAGTCATTGGATAGTTTCAAATTTTTCGCTCCTCCAATGTGATCATTCTTAGATGTCTAAGGGAATTTGGTGGGATCTAATTGAGGACACCAGGGGATGCCCTGTGCCCTCATCCTCCCCTCCACCATCCCCAGTAACTTCTGGGTTTATGTTAGGCCCTAACCCCAACTCCAGGCTTTTCTCTCTGCTGCCAATCAATCCCTTTACCTTGGCTGTTTCCCGCCAGCCACCTCCTGTCTTCTTGCACCTCTGCCTGTTCCCCTCAGGACTGAGGTGTGGGTAAGGTAAGGGCCCTGGGTGAGGCAGCTGTAGGTGCCCAGACCCTTAAGCTAGGCCTCTCCCTGTCTGTCTCTTTGGGACTAAGAAGCCAGACTTCCCAAGTGCTCTGGAAGCAAATTCCTTGTTCACCCAAAGATCTCAAATCAAACTCACCCAGTCTTCACCTCCCCCCACCCCCCTCCATTCCTCAGGGCTTTGTTTTACATCTACATGGATTCCAGAGCCACTGCGCTTGTTCTTGCTACTCCTCAAGGGCACCCTGCAGGTACTTGGCCATAGCCTTGAGACGTGGGGAAAAGATCCTTGTGTTGGTCTTAGTTCCTGACACCCACCCTCCCCCGGCCCCTTCCAGCCCTAGAGAAAGGTAGTAAGGTAGTGAGCATTCAGCCAACCCAAGATCCTTTGTGACCCAAGATCCCTTTGTCACTGGTGTCACTCTCCTAACTCACTTGCTGCTCCCATCCCTTACGCCCCTCCAAAACCTAAGCAAAACAAAACAGGATCTTATGGAACTAGGTAGGTGAAGGATGATCACATTGGGGTTTGGAATTAAAAACACCAAAAAAAAAAAAAAATGCATTTGGTTCTCTCTACACTGGCTAAGAATATTGCTCTACACTGTAAGTTTTAAATGTCCTGTTTCTGTATGAATGTAGTGTGGGTTTGAGTAGCGTTGTGTGAGCGGCCCCACAGGTACATTCACCCTCTAGTCACCTCCTATTGCAGCCCCAGTTTAATGAAGAAAGAAAGAAAGAAAAAAAAAAAAAACACAAAGCCTTAAGCTCTTTGAATTCTTCCTTTACCAAATGAGCATGGTTCTAACAGCTGGAGGTGGGTCTACATGGAAAACAGCCCCTCCCGCCCTTGCCCATCCTTCACCCCATGCTCGATGTGTCTCACTCCCAAGTGACAAATAGTTGGCTAGAAATTTAAACTTTTCTGTAACTTTAAATTTAGATCATTTTGTAATTTTTTGCACCCTTCTGTTAAAGATACATAGTTGGGGTCTTTTTTTTTTTTTTTTTCTTTTCCTTTTTAAACCAAATAAGCCCTTACCTTTCCTCTTGTCTCTGGGGAATGTTAGCTGATGTTCTTATTTAAGATTTGGGGTTTTGTTTACTATACTATCCACTGTTCTTTAGCCAGAAATTCTCTAGTGATCTGAAGCAATGTGACTGAAGACCAGTTTTTAAATTATGTGTTGGCAAGTTGCCTTATATTTAAAAAGAGAAAAAAAAAAGAAAATGCCTGATTGTGTCATGCCAAATGATAGCAACATGAAGTCCTAATTTATTGTTCCTGATGTCCCTGCCGTCTGTGAACACTGGTACCTCCCTGTCCCTGAGCCCTTAGGGGGCACCTGCAGCTTCTGGTGCAGCCCACCCCCACCCCCAGCCCGCCCAGGCATTGACCGCCATCTCACCCAGGGCCCCCTTCCGGGTCTCGCTTCTCAGAGTTACAGTGAAAGGGCACCACTGTTTCCCCTTATCCCTTGCTTGATTTCCAAACCAGGTATTTTTGCCGTAATTTTTTCCAATGCCTCTCCCTGAGAGGTGAGCTGCCATCTTAGGAAATTGGACCAGACACCAACTTGGGAGCTTTAAATCAAAACCTCAAACCCTCAAATCTCTTCCTGTGTAGGGGTGCAAATTTCTGAAGCTCTCACTCCCACCCCTAGTCTGCATGGAAAATGTACTGTGACCCCCCCCCTCCCCTGTTTAACTTCCCCCCCAACTGCCCTTGCCTTTGGTGTGAGATGTTTCCTAGTTCACCCTGAGCCCCTCTCCCTTCTCTGCCAGCCAGTCCCCAACCAGCAATAAGGGTCCAAGCCAGGGCCTCCTGTCCACACTCCCTGCCTCCATCCCACACTGCCCCTAGGGAATACCTGGATTCCCTATGCTGTCCACATACTGTAGCATTCATTCTCCATCTCCCTCATCTTCTCACCTGTGGTGGTTTATGGGTGTGATGGGGTTTTTAAGATTATTATAAACCAGTAAAAAGAAAAAACTGACCTTCTGATCTCGTCCTATTCGTTGAATGCTGTGAATGTGTGAGGTGATTTTTCTTGTAATGGTTTCTAACCTGTCTCATTTCTAGAAGGGAAGCCAGTCCTCGTTTTTAAGAGGGGAGCCACGTAGTGTTTGTCCCACTCAGGAGCCCTCCCAGTCTGTTACCCCAGAGCAAGTGCTGTGGTGGTTGGAAAGTATGGGGTAGTCACTGCAGCCAGCTGCCCAGCCCTGCCGGCTGGGTGTGCTGTCACTCTCACTCCAAGGACCATTGAAAAAGGGATCTATCTGGTTTGCTGATAAGCCAACTGAAGACTGAATGTCCCTCCCTCCCCTTCTCCTCCAGCACTTTGGAATTCTGAGGGCCTCTGACAGTTGGAGGTCATAGGTGCTGTAATCTATAACATGCAAAGTGCCCCCTCAGAGTACAGTCCCTTCTGGGCACGCCCATCTCGGGGGGGGGGGGGGGGCTTTAGAGAAGGGCTTCACCTCCTTTATTCCTTAGGCCATCCCAGTAAAAACAAGCCTTCTACCTGGGTTACATACCTGGAGTCTGCCTAAGGTCATACCTGGGTTACATACCTGGAGTCTGCCTAAGGTCACACAGCTATAGAGCTGACCCACAAGGTGAGCCCAGCTCTGTCTTGCCTCTTAGGACAGGAGCTTGAGTCCAGCCCACATTTTGATGCAGAACCTGGCCTGAGGGGCACCCAGGTGGCTCAGCAGTTGAGCGTCCGCCTTTGGCTCCGGGTGTGATCCCGGAGACCAGGGATCAAGTCCCACATCGAGCTCCCCACAGGGAGCCTGCTTCTCCCTCTGCCTGTGTCTCTGCCTCTCTCTCTCTGTGTCTCATGAATGAATAAAATCTCAAGAAAATAAACCAAAACAAAATCTGGCCTGAGTTCCACAAAGCAGTTCTGCTTGCTTGCAGCATCGCTGGAATGAGGTTTGGGGTCTGGAGTCAAGTGCAACACCCACTGTTGAACACAACTCTAGAAGCTACCGCTCGACCTTCCCTGTCCGTGTGCTCTCGAGTGGTGCACGGCACAGGCCTGCCAGCAGAGGGGGCCCAAGCTTGACCCAGGGTGTCCGGCTTCTCTGGGAAGACGGATGCTGGACGCACGGTTTTCCACCTGTTGCCTGACGCAGGCATTTGGCAGAGCCCAGGCTTTTCCCTACCAGTTTCCTGGCATCACTGTACCAAGATGGAACCATCTGGAGAAGCAGTCTTTACTTCCTCAGCAAGGCCACCAGGGTCCCATCTCCCCCTCGGTCAGTGAATGTGACCTTTTGAAGGTCCTTAATCCTAACACAAGCTCTTTTCACTTCAGCCTGTGTGGCAAAGTGAAGGCAAAAACTCCAGCCCTTGAACCTGCCCCTTACTAAGGTAGTGGTAGTCACACACTGGGCCTGTTCCCAGGGCCAAGCAGAAAGAGTAAGGGACTTGATTGATTGTGAAGTTTGCAAGTCTAGGGGAATAGGAATACTCCCTCCATCTTGCCAGTAAGTCTTACAGTGCCCCATGTAGCTGAACAACTTGCCAAAAAGCAAGCACAGCAAGGATCCAAACTCAATTCTACAGCCAAAATTAAAGGGAGCTATACTACCAGGATTGCTAGAGCTTCCAACAGAATCCAGGCCCTGTCCCAAACCAGCTTGAACGAGCCCTGAGAATTCGGCTCACGCCTCCATTCCTGTTTTGTCAGTCAAATGTGGGTAATCACAGGCACTGAGGCCTCTATGAAAAGTAAACAAATATGGATGAGAAAATCCAGGTGCCCTGTACATCTCACAAGGCCCATGGCTTAGTCCCTGGATATGGGCTGGGCTTTGGGGCTGGATGAACCTTCTGTCAAGCACGTATTTTGTGCTAGGAACAAGCACTGTCTTAGGAAGTCTTCATCACAACCAGTCGAGATAGGTCCTTTTAGTTTGGGGATGGGAGCGATTTCATTGGCCTGTTGTATTAAATGAAATAATACAGGTAAAGCACCTAGCGGTGTCTGCCACGTGACAGCTATCATTACTGGACCAAGAAACACCAACTTAGGGTGGAAACCCTAGGCTTTAGTGGAGCGAGGATCAGGGGACTCCCAACTTCTAAAATGTTCAGAGCCTGCATCTCCCCATTTAACCACCAGGCGGCAGAGGCAGGCAGCTGTGCGCCGCACAAAGCCGACGCGATTCCCCTGCCGTCCGCCAGAGGGCGATGCAGCAGCCTGACTTCGGCCCTGTGACCTCGCAGTCGGGCCCTGCCTTCCAGGGCCCTGACCATCCCAGATAAGTCAGGCTGGAACCAAGTTAATAAATACAATTCAGGATTTATTAAAAACCAGGGCTCCCCCGCCGTGCTCTCCTGGCACTAAGTAAATAAATAACCGGAGAGGGCACAGCTGGGGAAAGGGGAAGAGAAATCAGATCTCATCAAGACAGATTCTTTGAACTACCCCTCACTTTCCCAACTCCCACCCCCCACTATGGCTCTTGGGACATAGCACCAGCAGGTACCTCAGTCCCGGGTAGAGTGTGGCCGGCACCAAGGCATGTCTTCCCTGCCCAGGAGAGGAGACAGACCCTGGGATCACTTGTTTCCAAGCCCTTGGTGACCCCAAGACCTGCTCCACCCAGGGGCCAGGGCTGAAGCACCAATAGGAGGCACCTGAGGGTAGGAGGGAAGGGGGGGAGGGGGAACGGAGGAACAGAACCTAGGCAGCAAAAGAGGCTGAAAGGGGGTCCGGCCCCCTCTCCAGGTTCAGCCAGTTCCCGACTGAGGTCACATTCCATCCTCCCTTTCTCCTGGAGCCCTGTCTGCACTCAGCTGAGGATCTTGCGGGGCAGTTCAACAGAGGCACGGATGAAGACGGCATCATCCCGCACATAGTTTCGCTTGCGGATATCCTGGTGGGAAATGAACTTGGGATAACCAAAGCCCAGAGAACTCTCATCCAGGGAGCCCCGCCAAGTACCCGGTTTTTGAAAATTCTTCCAGTTTGGGTCAGGGTGAAAGGTCTCCGTGACATGCTGTGGCTTAGCCAGCCCAGGGTCGCTCTGATCCAGCAGGGAGAAGGTGACACGGCGGGCAAATGGCCACTCCAGGAGATTGTCAAAGGCACCTGGCAGCACGCGAATGTAGAGCGAGAGGTGAGTCCCCTCGCCGCTGCCGTTGCCATTGAGGAACGCAGAGACCTGCAACTTGTAGCCGTACTTGTGTGTGTAGAAGGCCGGGCTGAAGCACTCGAGGTTGGGCTTAGCTTTGGCTTCCTGAAGCCGCCGTCCATAGCTGCCTATCTTCCAGATGAGCACGCCGTCACTGCCCACCGACAGCTCCTCCAGCTCCCGCCGCATCTCCTGCAGCTCCTGCCGCTGCCGGCTCACCAGGGCACACATCATGGCCAGGTGTGGCTTCACACTCTCCTCCACATGCCGTGCCATCGCCAGCTTAGGACACTGTTGGCAAAGCCCAGAGCAGGCGGGGGGGGGGGGGGGGGGGGGGGGGACGACGACACACAGTTCTCAGCAGGAGCAGGCCCAGGGGAGAGGGGGGAGGGGGGAGAGCTGCAGGTACCCAGCTCTGAACGGGGAAGATAGAGGGCACTTAGGAGGCCAGTAGCGGCCTCACAGCAGGAACCACCGTGGGCCTGGTCTGCATATGAGGCTTCAGGGACCAAGGGGGCCAACGGGAAAGCAGGACATCTCAACATCTCACCCTGTGTTTGCAGCCGGAGTCCTTGAAGGGACACAGCACCAGGGCGGTGCTACAGCTCTCCTTCAGATGGCCAGGCAGGTCCTCCCGAGCCACCGTGCCCACACCACACTGGTTGGGGCAGGGCACAGGCAACCTCGGGCACTGGTACTGGTGGCTCTGTGGCCACAGAGGCAGAGAAACAGGGATCAGTAGCTCGATTCCCCACTCCCTGCCCACCCCACGCCCACACTCGGGAAGGGCCGGACCTGGATTGTGTCAAAGACGAACTCCTTGGTGCAGTAGGTACAAGGCTGGGTGCGCTTGGGGCACTCAGAGGCAGCGTGCTGGGCCAGCAGGCGCCGCATCATGCGGGCACCACACTTGTTCTCACAGTACACGCTCTCTTGGGGGCACACGCCCTCGTGGCTCTGCGGGAAGGCCAGAAAGGCCGAGTTGAGGGATCCCTGGGCTACCAGGTGCCCGACTCTCCCCCTGCCCTTCACCAGGCCCCTCTCACCTCAAAGGCCTCCCCGCTGAAGTCACAACCACAGAACTCGCACTTGAGGCGCCGCTTGGGGCAGTCGTGTTGCAAGTGTGCCGGCAGATCCCGGCGGCTCAGCTTGGTGGGGCAGCGATTGGGGCAGGGGATGACATTGAAGCTGCATGTATTCAGGTGACTCTAGGGAGTGGGGGGAGGCAGTTAGTGCCAGCCGGCAAAGGGGTTGTTCCCCGCCCTCCCCACCAGAGACTCACCTGCAGGTGCCGGAGCGGCCCGCTCCAGCGGCAGCCCTCCTCACTGTGGATGCAGCGGATCGCCAGGCTCAGCACCTGCACCTCCAGCTCCGGGTCTGGGTAGATCTGAGTGGATGCAGAGGAACTGGTCAGGGTCAGAGCCTGCTACAGGCCCCAGTTACCACCCCCACCGCCCCCACCACCCCCACCACCCCCAGACAGGCTAGCTCTACCTTAGAGTCAGTAACGGGTTCCCTGGAGCTGTATTCCCCTCTGTGCCCAGAGAGAAAAGGCCCAGCAGGTGGTATCTGCTCCACAGCTGGACACCAGGGTCTCCAACCTGCCTGCACAGGACACTCCCTCTGGAGTGGTAGCCAATCAGCCTGCTCAGTTCCAGGCAGCCCCCACATCCTCTGCTTCCTTCCTCCTGGTAGAGGGGTCCTGGCCCTCAGCCACTGGTCTGGCTTGCCCCCAAAGGGGAGGGGGAGCCTTTCTTCTGGGCACAGAGCAGCTCTGTGCACCCCCACAGGCTGGGCATTGTGCCTACCCTCCAGGGCAAACACTGGCCTCATTTGCAAACTGGCCCGGTGGGAGGGAAGAGGCCACCTTTGTGGGGGCACGATTCCACGGTACAGGGTTGACATTGGCCCTGAGCCGACTGGCTGCCAGCAGCTCCAGCCTCCACCAAGGGCAAAAGCCTGTAACCTGGGCCTCTGCCTGGCACTGTGGACTCACCTTGGCATAGTCCAAAGGAAGTTGGTCCTCAGGGCATTTGAAGACTCCTTCACTGTGAAGGGGGAGGGGCAGGGTCAGGCTCCAGCTATGGGAAGGGAGAACCCAGGCCTCACCCCCTCAACCAGGGCAGCCTCACACTCCCTCTCTAGACCTGTTCTCAGCCAGAGGCCTGTGGGTACCCACTATCCCCAGAACCCCAGAAGATCCTAGCTCTTGTCCTGGATAGAGGGGTTCTGGGCCCAGTGGAGGCAGACAGCTGCCTCAGACAGCATTTGGCCGACAGGTGGCAGCTGGTACCCCTCCCCCCCAGGAGGGCAGCTGGACTGGAAAAGGCACAGGACACCTGCCCTCTCTCCTCTCACTGGCTGATGGTGGGGGGGTTCGGGGATGGGCTGAGATTAAATTGCAGGGCTGCCCAGCCCCCATTAGTGCTCTAGTCCAAGAACCCAGGTCAAAGGTCAGTTTGGGGCCAGTTTACCCTATCCCTTCCCTCCTCCCACAAGGGTGTGTCTTCTAAAGCAAAGAGGAGAGGCTCACTCCGAGGCACTTGTTTACACTCCCATCCAGTCCTACCACCTGCCTCTGGGAAGGGGCTCCGTGCCTCCATTTTGCAGATGAAAGAACTGAGACCCACAGCAGAAGCAGCACCTGGATGTCTGACTGATTCCAAACCTCATATAGGTTCTACTACACTGTACACACAGACAAGAGGCAGGGCAAGAAAAACCATGCAGGGGGCACAGCCAAGACTCTGGTCACCACACGGCATGCACTGAAAGCTTTCTGACCTTGCACCAAAGAACCTGTTGGCACACCTCCTTCCGCCAACAGGGCCTTGCTGACCCTAGCCAGGACCAGTCACACATGTCTGGTGTGGCCTAGGCAGGGCAAGGGCTCACCGGTAGGACTTCAGGCATAGCATTCCTGGCAGATGTGAGTCAGGGAGGTGGGAGGCAGAAATCAAGGCGGAAGCGGAAGCCACATGGCTGCCCTGTCCACGATGGTACTTTGTAGGACATGGGCAGCCCAAAGGATTTCTAGCACCCACCTCCTTACCCCACTACCACCAATGACCATGCCACCGATGGCAAGAACAATACATGTCCAGGCACTGAAGAGGTGTGCCCATGCCCACAGGGCAACCAGCCTTCCTGGACCAACCTGAGTAATAGCCCTGGCAGGAGTGGGGAAAGAGGGGTGGGCCACCGGGGAGGGGTCTGCCTGGCTGCTCCAGGAATGTGCTGATTTAGAGGTTTTGGAAACAGGGAGGGGACTAAGGCAAGTTCCCAGGCTTCAGGCAGATTAGCCCGAGCAGCTTGGGGCCCAGCCAGGACAAAGGTTCCGCCGGGGCTATGGACACCCTTGCTTGTAGGGTAGGGGGTGGTGAGGGACAGAGCCTGTTCAACCACTTCTTTCCTTTGGGGGCCTCAGCTGCACAGCTCAGGCGCTGGGAGGGGGGGCGGAGAGGCCGGGCCAGAGATTGCTCCAGGCTGTGCAGTGGAGGCCCAGACCCAGGGGAGAAAACAGGATGGGGGGAGGGGGCTGTGGGAGAGGAAGAGGGGATTTCCGGGAGGGGGAGGGGCAGAAGCTGGGGAGAGGGGCAGAGGAGGCGGAGGGAAGCCGCCTGACAGCCCCCTCCTCTGCTCCCTTCCAGGCAGTCAGGGTGGGTCAGCTGCGAGTGGGGGCAGGGGCTCAGCTGGCCTCATCTGGAAACCAGAGGGCCGAGAAGGGCACCGCAAAAGACAATGGGACTGTGTGTCTGTAGGGGAGTATGTGTGTACAGTGAAGGGAGGAGGGAGGAGGGTGAGGGTAAGGAGGAGGGGGCAGCACAGCAGCTCTCACAGGAGCATATGTGAGGGCAAGAGCCGGCCCAGGCTGTGGGGAACTGAAAACAAAGGGCCTGCTGAGATTTCCGCCAGCTAGGGGCTGCGGAGGGCTGAGAGACGGAGGGGGGAGCACTGAGGCAGGAGCCCCAGAAGTGCTCCCTGCCTGCGCCCCTAGGCCCCCTCAGCAAACAGCCTCCTGACAGCTTTCCCTTGTGCTCTCGGGGCACGACCTCCACAGAAGTGGGGGCTCCCTCATCTCGCCTTCCCACACCGGGGCCCGAGCAATTCCCAGCAAAAGAGTTTTAGATTCAAGACACCGCGGAGCACCCAAAACTCAACAGATGCCCCAGAGCCAAGGGGTCACCCGGATCCCCGGGTCAGTAACACGCAGGGTGCGACCCCCTCTCTGGCGATTTATCAGACCACCCCTGGTACTCAAGAGCCCCAGTGGCGAGGAGGGGCACCCCAGGGGCCCAGTGCTTCAGGGGCGGTCTGTAGCGTCACTATCCTCCCTCTGCTGTTCGACCAAAAGCAGCCGGGGCTTGGGGGCTTAAATCCCAGCTAACCCTTTAAGGGACTGTGCGACCGTAGGCAAGTCGCGGCCTTTCTTTGAAGCTCTTGTTTCACCATCTGTGAAATGGGAGAACAAAAGCTGCCATTCTCGGATTGTTCTTAGAATCAGAAGAGGTTAGATGGGCGGAAACTCCAGAGGCTTAAGGCGCGGCGCGGGCAGAGGGTTCGGCCTCCCTTCCCGTACGGATTCAAAGTTCAAGGATGCGGCCGCTCCGGCTGGCGGGGGGCGGGGGCCGGGGGCGGGGGCGGGGGGCGCGGCCCCGGGCCAGAAAGGGCTTCTCCCTCCACCACCCCGCGGGCTGGCACCGAAGTCTTCCGACCCCGCGCGGCCGGCGGCCGGCGGCCGGGCCCCGGGCCCCTTCGGATTAGTGCGTGGGGTCCTCCCTCGGGGTCTGACGTCACCGCCTCCGCCGTGACGTCACGGTGGGCGCCCTTGAGATCACGGAGCCGCGGCGCAGACAAAGGCCCGGCGTGCCTCGGGCTCGGGCCCCTCCCCAGGCGCCGTCCCCCCTCGTCCTCGCCACCGGCCGCTGCCCGCCCCCCCGGCCCGCACCTGAGGAACTCCTGCAGGCAGGTGTCGCAGAAGCGGTGGCCGCAGGTAGAGACCTGCACAGGCTCGCGCATGGGCTTCCCGCACAGCGGGCACAGCAGCCGCCGCTTGGGCTTCTCCAGGAACTTGTAGTCGAAGCCAGGCATGGCGGGCGCGCGGCGGGCACGGGCGAGCGGGGCCGGGCACGCGACGGCCCCACAGCCCGCGCCTCGCTCCGGCCGCGCTCCCGGCTCCGGGCGGCGCCGACTGGCGGCCGCGGCCTGCGCCCAGCCCCCGAGCCCGCGCGCCCGCCCGCCGGAAGAGGGGGTGGAGCCGCGCCCGCGCGGTCCTAGCGCCCGCCGCACCCAGCCCCCGCCCACCTCCCGGGCTCGAGGCTCCGGGGTCCGCGGGCCGCCGGCCTGGCGCCCTCCACCGCGCACCAGCTCCTCTCTCCCTCCGGGAAGAGAGATCGTGGCTCCGCTTCCTTCTCCCCAGGGCTGGAGGGACCCTGAGGCTCGATAGGGCGGAGGGCCCCGGCGGCTGGGCCGGGCCGCGCCACAAAGGTTCGCTTCTCCAGAGTCGATGGCTCTGTCTCGGTCTCGGGGGGCCACGTGTCGCCCTGAGGCCCGGGACTCCAGCTTGCAGGTGCTAGGCAGCCGAAGCCTGGCAACCAGATCTGGGGAGCTCGGCTGGCGCGGAGAAGCCGGCCTGGGCGCTGGGCCAGGGGAACCTCGGCCCCAGCCTCAGGCTGCGCCCACATTCCTCCCTGGACCTCGGCCCTGCCCAGCCCTGGGGTGTCGGGCCGCCACCCCACCCCTGAAGAGACCACATTCTAGGCAGGCAGCTGATGTTTTTATTGGCGCGATTTCCCAGTCATCTGGAAATTGGTCGGGCCCAGCCAGCTACCCTTTCTCCCAGCCTGCTCTGGGGGAATGACTGGGGTGAAGGAAACCTTCAACAGGGATCCCCCTCTGCAGTAGTCACTGGTGCGCTTGCAGATGCACTCCCAGTCCACTCAGAAGTTGTGCAAATCTAAGCCTCAGGGTATTAGAGTCAGGGTGGGTGGTGAGGCTCCCTGCCCCAGGCAATGCAGAAGCTAGGTGGCCAGAATGGCCAGTCTAGACAGGACTGGGCTTGCCCTGTTCCACAGCACTGTGCTGCTCTCCCAGGGGGCACTATCAGCTTATTTGTCTAAGTGGGCAGGGGAAAAGAGTAGGGTCTAGGTGAAGCCACAGCCAGCAGCCTCCAGCTTTTTTCTGCCCAGACTCGAGACCACCCTGCTTCCATAGGTTAGGTCTGGTTTCCAACTCTAGCCAGGCTGGCTGGACCTTGGGGACACCAACTTAAAAGGGGTGGGGAGAGAAAGGGAGATGTTGGGAAACAGGGTGGGTTAAGGTTTACAGATCCAGGGCCAAAAGAGAGTGGGCGCTTCACTGGTTGGTATACCTCCCTGAGTACCATCCAGGGGGCTGGTGGGGACAGTCTTGCTGCAGGCATCTGCAGTTTTTGAGAGTGTTCAGAGGAGAAGCAATATCAAGGTGGTCCCAAGATGTATCTAGGTCCCTCACGGTGGAACTGGCTCATCTGTAACCGCTGGAGGGTAAAAACAAGAAACCCCTGCAGCCACCCAGAGGGCATCGTTTACAGCAAGGGATACCCACCTCCGCTCCCACTCCCATGATGGGCCCTGGACTCTGGACCCTGACGGGTGGGAAACAGGTTCAAACTAAACTGGACTGGAGGTAGGAGAAAGAATACATTTGGGCCCTGGCAAGCACTGGGAACAGCCATCTCTTCAGGGAGACGGAAGAAACAAACTCCCTTGGCCTCCCCAGGCAGGAAGCTGTTTCAGCCTGCAGCTTTTGCTTTATCTGGAGGCTTAAGATGCTTTTAGCGACTTGGGCTGTGGCCACTGGGGAATGGGAGTGTGGGCAGGGACTCGCTGGATTAACCCTTGTGCAGGTGAGGTGGGAAAAGTTGTAACTCACGGCGAACAGCTAGTAGAGTGTTTCCATGGCAACAGGACACAGAAGTCACTGTGTAGGGGTGTATCTCATCCAGCTGCACTGGCCGAGGGAGTCCAGCATCCTCATCCCTTCTGCCTAGTCGACCTCGGGCCCCTTTGCCCCATGAGTACACTTCACCTTCTGCAAAAAGAGAATCCCAAGGAGGGAAACAGGAGGACAAAGCTTAGGTTGCTACCCTCCTGGATTGCCATATTGGCCCCAATAGGAGGTTCAGCAGCCCCGAGAAGGATACCCCCCACTGCCCAGGGGCCTGCCCATACCCCTGTCTGTGCCCAGAGTGCCCACTAATCAATCACCTGCCCCAACGGCTACAGTGAAGGCATCCCCACAGGCTACCATTGCTATCTTGATGTTCTGCAGGCCTTGGACTTGACAAGGTGCCCGGCTGACCCGGCGGGCATTAGTGCCCAGCTGCCCATGCTGATTGCTGCCAAAAGTATAGCAGTCACCAGAGGCTGTAGGGGAGGGAAGAGAAGAGAAAGGGGTACCTCAGCTGAGATCCCAAGGAGGCCAGTGGAGTCCACCTGTGGACAGGAGTGTCCCCCTGTGCCAGGTCCTACTCACCAGTCACGGCAGCTGAATGAGCAGTGCCCAGGTCCACGCTGAGCAGGGGCTCCCGGTCAAAGGGTGCAGAACCTAGCGGTGTGAAGCTCAGGGCCTCCTCCACCTGCTGGTTGGGGGCAGGCTCCTCCCCCAGGGAGAGGCGGTCCAGGCCCAGCTTGTTGAACCTGAAGGTGGAGCCAGAAGCCAATTTCAATGGTCAGTTTGCATAGACCCTCCTGACCCCACCAATCTGGGCAAGAGCTGGTCACCAGGGGCAGATCCCACCCTGGGTTGAATCAGCAGGTCTCTCAGCCCCACCCTCAGTTCTGACCCTTGATGGAAGGTAAGGCAATGACAGATGAAGCATTAGCAGCCAGGGAGCAGCAGAGGGCAGGCCAGTGCACCAATCTACCTGTTACTCCCGCAGGCCAGGGCTCTGCCAGGTACAGTGAGGATCATGGAGGAGTCAATGCCACATACAACCCGCTGGGCTTCCTGTCCTGGGGGCATGGACACCTGCTGGGGGCAGCTGTGGGACTCCCTGGTGCCCAGTCCCAGCCGGCCTACAAGGAGAAACCAGGAGGGGGCTAGTTTTAGAGTTGGTGATGCCAAGATGAGGGGGAGCCACGGAGAGGAGGTGACCACATGAGTGAAGGCTGTGCCCTCAGCCTGAAATACCTACCCCTGGGCCCTCTGTGGTCAAAACCCTACTCCTCCTTAAGGCTCTGTTCAGATGTCACCTCTGTCTCGTGCAGGGAAATCCCATGCCATTCCTTGGATTCCCACATCTCTGTACCTTGGGGGGAGCCCTGATGCTGTCTGTCCTTTATTATAGGGAGATGTCATTTCTCCCCTCTGAAAGACACTAGGACTGAGTCTGCCAGGAGGACAGAGACCCCATGTAAGTCCTCTCAGCATGACATCTGACCCAGAGGGGGTCCTGTTTAAGACTGTCAGATGAGAGAAACCTCATCACAAGCACCTGAAGGAAATGACTCTTGTTCATCTTGTCTCTCTGCACCCAGCCCCGGGTGGGCTCATAGTAGATATGCAGTTAAGTTGTGTAAGTTGTGTTTAGGGAATAAATGAATGGGATGGGAAGAGAAAAGAGGGATAATGGGCCATGGGGTGGAAGGTAGGTATGGAGAGGAATGAATCTTGGTCAGGGTGCTGTGAGATGGAGCTGAGAGGCTAGAACAGGGTGAAGAGCTTACCACCATCTCCGCGGCCCCAGGCAAAGAGTTCTCGCTCAGTGGACAGGGCCAGCACATGAGATGCCCCACAGGCCACCTGCACCATCTCATAGCCCAGCAGGGCCTCCACAATGGTGGGCTAGAGGGAAGGGGGAAGCAAGAGAGACTAAGCAGAGGGTCTGGACTAGCTGCCTGGCCGTCAGCATCCCGTGAAGGGAGAAGCTGGAGGCTGCAAATTTCTCATGAGACAGCTGTTTCTTTAACTGTCCTCCCCCGCTGCCCCCCCCCCCAACACACACACACATACACTGCAACCACTAGGGAAGCCTGGTCTTTCTGTACTTCCCCTAGGTTGCCCAGAGCAGGTGCAGCCTGGGAGCTAGAGGGACTTGTGGTTGCTGGGGATCCCCTGCCCCCAACTTGGGAGTCAGCTATCAGATATCCATCTCCCTACTTCCTCCTTCCCAGGGTACCTGTAACACCCACCTGGCTGATGTCATTGAGGCTTCCATGGCCCAGGCACCCATTGCTGCCACTGCCAAAGGTCATGATGATACCTCGGTCTGGAGAGGGGGTGGTGAGGAAACAGAAGGGGGGGGTTGGGCTTCCAGATAGGCCAGTCACATGTTAGAGGGGCAAGAAGTCAGAAGCAAAGGCTGGAAGAATGGGACAGGAAGTAGAAAAAGGACAGGAGTGTCTCAAGTGTGTGTGTGGACAGGTGACAGCCTCTGAGCTTTAGATCTGAGCCTACCTCAAATGAGGATAATATACAGTAACTACCTGGCCAGGGCTGTTCTGGAGGGTAAAGGAGATTGTGTCAGTAAACTACCTGGTGAGGGATAAATGGGGCATCCAGGTGGCTCAGTCAATTAAGACCCTGACTCTTGATTTCTGCTCAGGTCATGATCTCAGGGTCCTGATATCTAGCCCCACATCAGGCTCTGCACTCAGCAGGGAGTCTGCTTAAGATTCTCTCACCCTGGAATCCCTGGGTGGCTCAGCCGTTGAGCAACTGCCTTTGGCCCAGGGCGGGATCCTGGAGTCCTGGGATCAGATAGTCCCGCATTGGGCTCCCTGCATGGAGCCTGCTTCTCTCTCTGCCTACGTCTCTGCCTCTGTGTGTGTGTGTCTCTCATGAATAAATACAATCCTAAAAAAAAAAAAAAAAAATTCTCTCGCCCTCTGCCCTGGGCCCCTGACCCAGCAGGCACGCATGTGCTCTCTCTCTAAAAATAATTACATCTTAGGGGATCCCTGGTTGGCTCAGCGGTTTCGCACCTGCCTTTGGCCCAGGGCACGATCCTGGAGTCCCAGGATCGAGTCCCGCATCGGGATCCTGGCATGGAGCCTGCTTCTCCCTCTGCCTGTGTCTCTGCCTCTCTCTCTCTCTCTATCATAAATAAATAAATCTTTAAAAAAAGAAAAAAGCATTAATGAGGAAATGACAACCAATGAGGGAAGTTGCTCTGGGGAGCCCTCTCAGACTCTGTGCGATGCCCTGGATGGTCCTCTGATGGACTCACCGGTCAGGCAAGCAGTGAAGAGGTCCCCACAGGCCACGTGCTTGATAGTCACGCCTGACTGGCCCTCCAGGAAGCGGGAGACGAACTGGGGCTGCTGCTGCTCCACGGCCCCGGGCAGAAGGGCGCCCCCTCCGGCGCCTAGGGGCGGGGCCTGCCCGAGGTAGGGGTGGTGTGAGCGGGCCAGCGCCCCGAGCGCCCCTCCCGCCCCTCGCCGTCCAGGTGCCCGCCCCAGCCTGATCACCTCCCACAGGATGAGGCGCCCCGAGCGCGTGACGCCGGCCTTCTGCGTGCGTCCAGCTGCCACCTGCACCACTTCTGTGTTGAGCATCGGCAGCCGCAGAGGGGCGCTGAGCCCGCCACCCCACGCGTAAACCGACGACAGCGGTGGCGGAATGGCCGGCCGGCCGAGTCCCCGGGGAATGCCTGAGGGACGGCGCATTGGGCCTGTTAAACTGGTGGGAATGGCCTGGCATCAGTGGGCTTGGCAGTGCGCCCCGACTTACCCCTGCAGCGGGCGCCGGCGCTCCTGCTCCCTGTGCTGCCGCCGGGGGCCATGGGTGGCCCGGGGACCAGAGACTTCTCTGCCCTGTGGGTCAGATGGGGGTGCTTTAGGACAAGGACCATTCCTGGTGCTTCCACACGCTGAAATGGAGGACTTGCCTTGAGCTCCCCCTGCCCCAGGTTCATTGTGCTCCCCCTGGTGTCCCACTGCGGCCCAGAGCCCCCTCCCCTGCTCCCTGCACAGGCCTCCTCATGCGGACACTGCCCAGGTCGGTGTGAAGGTTGAGGAGGGCACGGATGCAGAGGGGCTGTGCCATGATGTGGCTGAGTGGTGGCCGCTGTGAGGGCTCCAGGCTGAGCAGACTGAGGACCAGCTGGCGTAGCTCAGGGCTGTACCGGTCAGAGATGGGTGCAAAGGTGCCACTCATGATCTTCAGCACCAATGCTGGCAGGTTCTGTGAAAGCACCAAGAGTGAGGTTGGCCAGAGCCTGGGCCATGCTCTTGGTGGGGGGGTGGCAGCACCCCCAGCAAGTCTAATGGAGTGGTCATAGCCCCGCACTCAAATTTCATTCTGATGAGGGGACTCCCAGTGATAGGAACTCCTGACAGAGGTGCTGCATCTGTGGCCTCAGAAACCCTAGGTTGTTGGGAGAATTCAAGTCTTACCCTAGGAGGGTCCCTAACCTGATAGGAGAGCCCTGCCCTTAGGAGTCCTCAGTTTAATGGGGAACCCAAGCCCCACCTTCAGGAACCCATAGCCTGAAGGAAGCCACAGCCCTGCCCCAGGGTAATCTACCAGTCAGGTGAGGGAAACATCTTAGCCAAGAACTTCCAGAGGAGGTCTCCCAATTGTCTCTTTGGGGGTATAACTCACTGCAGCTTCAAAGGCCCTCTTGAGACTGGCCAGCTCATAGAGGACACAACCCAGGGCCCAGATGTCACTCTTCTGATTGTAAGGCTTGCCCTCACACAGTTCAGGGGAGATGTAGCACGGGGTGCCCACCACCTGCAGGAGGGAAGCAGATATTATTATAGCTCAGGGGAGGGAAGGCTCTGTGCAAAGCCCACTGGGAAACTGCCTCTCCCTAAAGCAGGCAAAGTGCTTCCTCCTGCAGGACCACCCAGTCACGGCAAAGGGGCCAAGGTCTTGGGGAGGGGGGGGGGTTGGGATGCAGAGTGCGCCTTGGCCCTCAAAACCTCCAGCACCCTTAAGGTCCCCTCTGTGCCCAAGCACCGTGTAGGCCTTGCTCTTGCTACTAAGGATCTTGGAGATGCCGAAGTCACCAATCTTGACAACCATGCGGTGTTTGTCAAGAAGGATGTTTTGAGTCTTGAGGTCCCGGTGCAGGATGAGATGGGTATGCACATGATGCAGTGCCAGCAGGATCTGCACAAAGAAATGCAGGATGGTCTCCTCCTCTAGCAAGGAATTACAGCGCTTTTGGATGAACTCAGCCAGGGTGCCACCTGCAGCCACAAGGAACTAGTTAAGATCTAGGCTGTCCCAGGCATGGGGCTCTTTTAATAAAATTAACAATCCAGACAGGGCAAGGGCCTGCCAGCCTTACACAACTGGCGTGAGAACTCTACCTCTGACCCTTGGTCAAACCCATTCTGAGAAGGGTAGGCAGCTGATCTGTGTCTGCCAGTCCCAGAGGTGAGAGGCCCTCAGAGCCAGGTCAGTGCAAGGAGGCTGGCCCACCTGGTGCATATTCCATGGCAATCATGAGGGCCTTGTCCTCCAGGAAGTTCTCATAGTACTCAATGACATTGGGGTGGTTGAGTAGTTTGAGGACCTGACACTCATTTTGGGCTGCTTGCCGCTCTTCTTTGGTCATCTGCTCCACTGGGATCTGCTTGATGATCACCAGCTTCTGGTCGGCCTTGCGCAGGCACAGGTGCACAATCCTGGGGACACAGAGTACAGGGGTGGGCACCAGCTGAGCCTCCCACCACTCATCAGGCAGGGCAGACCTGGTCCCCAGATGTTACTTAGGAGAGGGGAGTTGGTGGGGCACCTGGGTGGCTCAGTTGGTGAAGCATCTGCCTTTGGCTCAGGTCATGATCTCAGGATCCTGGGATCGAGCCCCAAGTTGGGCTTCCTGCTCAGTGAGGAGTCTGCTTCTCTCTCTCCCTCTTCCCCTCCCCTCCACTTGTGCTCCCTCAAATAAATAAAATATATTTTTTTTAAGATTTTATTTATTTATTCATGAGAGATACAGAGAGAGAGAGATAGGCAGAGACCTAGGCAGATGGAGAAGCAGGCTCCCCACAAGGAGCCCAATGTGGGACTCGATCCAGTATCCTGGGATCATGGCCTGCCCGGGCCAAAGGCAGATGCTCAACCGCTGAGCCACCCAGGTGTCCCAAATAAATAAAATCTTTAAAAAAGACTGAGAATGGACACCAAGATTAACAGGTCTATAACTAAATGCATAGAACACTGAGTTTAAGAACCGGGAGAACTGACCATAAACTCTGTGTGAGACCTTAGGCAAGTCATTTAACTTATCTGAGACTCAGTTTCATCACAGGCAGTGTGACATTAGTCTTGATCTTCATAAGTTCCCATAGACTTTGGAGTTAACTGCCAGGCTCAAATCCTGGCTCCTGCTCTTACTACTCACTTAGTTTTCGACTATATGACATTTACATCTGCAAGATAAAAACAATTTCCCTCGGTTGTTGAGAGGATCAAATGAGAAAATGCATGTAAGAACAAAAAAAGAAAAAGAAAATGCATGTAAGGCACTTAGCACAGTGCTTGGCACATCAGAAATGCTCAGTGAGTGGAAGCCGTTCATACAATTATTTTCTTTCAACTCTAGTCAGTGTCCATAAAAGCAGGGTTCTTGTTCTCCTTTTTAACTATATCCCCAGATCATAGCCCAGTGTTTAGCTCATAGTAAGAGCTCAATGAGTATCTGCTGAATGAATGGACTGTAAGAGGATCAACTAAGTATCAAATTTGTATTTCCAACTCAGACCTCTCCTCTGAGACCCAGACTCAGAAATCCAACTACTTGCTTTGCATTTCTACCTGAACTGCTTGCAAACATCCGAAATTTTAACAAATTCAAAATAAAACTTTTGATTTCTGCCCCAAGCCCTTTCTTTTTTTTTTTTTTTTTTTTTTTTAAGATTTTATTTATTTTTTCATGAGAGACACAGAAAAAGAGGCAGAGACAGGGGCAGAGGGAGAAGCAAGCTCCCTGCGGGGACCACGATGCAAGACTCTATCCCAGGACCCCGGGATCACGACCTGAGCGAAAGGCAGATGCTCAACCACTGAGCACCCAGGTGCCCCCTCCCAAACTCTTTTCTTCCTTAGTCTCTTCCATCTTAGTAACTGACACCACCATTAAAGTCAGACACCAGAAAATCATCCCAAAATCTTTCCTCCATTTCACAGCAACGTATCAATAAATCCTGTTTCTATCTGCAAAATATTATGAACTCATCCATTTCTGACTTCTGCTATACCCTTGTCCAAATCATTATTTCTTGCCTAAAATACTGCACTAGCCTTTAAAATGATGCCTTTTACTTTCGGCATCCTCAACTCTAAGTTCCACACAGCAGCCAGGGTGACATTTAAAAAATGCAAATCGGGATCCCTGGGTGGCGCAGCGGTTTGGCGCCTGCCTTTGGCCCAGGGCGCGATCCTGGAGACCCGGGATCGAATCCCACGTCGGGCTCCCGGTGCATGGAGCCTGCTTCTCCCTCTGCCTGTGTCTCTGCCTCTCTCTCTCTCTCTCTGTGACTATAATAAATAAATAAAAATTAAAAAAAAAAGTTTTTTAAAAAAAATAAAAATAAAAATAAAAAATGCAAATCATATGAAGACCATTCTGCTGAAACCTCTTCTCTTTACACTTCAAATAAATCCAATCTCTTTACCTCAGCCTATAATGCCATAATCTGTCCTCTGTGACAATCACATTTTATACCATTATTTTTTATACATACTATTCTTTTTTTCCCTCAAGGTTTTATTTATTTATTTGGCAGAGAGGGAGCGAGAGCGCACGCAGAGAAGTAGCAGAGGGAGAGACAGGCTCTTCACTGAGCAGGGAGCCCCGTGCGGGCTCCATCCCAGGACTCAGGGATCATGACCTGAGCCGAAGGCAGACGTTTAACCAGCTGAGCCACCCCGGCGCCCCTTTATATACCATTCTTGACCTTGCCCGCTACATTCCAACTTCACCAGTCTTTTTCTCAGTTCCTTGAATACTCTGAATTCCTTTCCACGTGAGGATATGCTGCTTCCTCTGCCTGAAAAGCTCTGCCTGCACCTGTGGATTGCTGGTTTGCATTCCTCAAGTCGTGGCTTTAAACTTCACTTCTCAGGGAAATTTTCCTTGACCACCCCAAATAAATACTCCCTGGCGTATTCCAGGCTCGCAGCTTGTTAATAACTTTTAATTACTTGTCTATTGTATCATTTTACTACAGTCTGTGAGCTCCGAGAGGGAAAAGACACTCTCATTTTGGTCTTTACTATATACGCGTCGCCGGGAGCGTCCGGAGCCCACAGCGCCGGGCTCACTATCTGTTGAACGAACTAGTCAGGAATCGAAGAACAGAACTCTGCGGGGGCGCCGAGGCTCGTCGGGGCGTGACCTCGCGAGAGGCGGAGCCTCCCAGCCCGGGCCGGGACCGGAAGCGAGGGCAGGGCTTTCCAAGGGGCGCTCACGCCTCGGGGCGGGGCTAACCGGGCAGCGAATTCGCGGTCAGAGCTGGGGCTTACTTTCCCTCTCCCCGACCATTTTCCTTCCCCAGATCCCTGGCTCACCCGAAGGCACCTCTCCCCACCACTCGGATCCGCTCGTACTTCTCCATCTTATTTCTCAGAGTCACATTTCCGGAACCCCCCCCCGCCCCGATGCGGCGCGTGCGCGGACCCGCCCACTCAGGACCACGCCCCCTACGCTGCAAGATAATTGCGGGGCGG
Organism: Canis lupus baileyi; assembly: GCF_048164855.1. Lineage (NCBI taxonomy): Eukaryota > Metazoa > Chordata > Mammalia > Carnivora > Canidae > Canis > Canis lupus. Next base: position 18,210,881 of record NC_132853.1, read on the forward strand.
GGCGGAGCAAGTGAGATTGATGTGGGTTCAGCTTTGCATCTGTCTTGTGCTGTTTACACAGTCCTTGCAGCCCCCGCCCACAGTTGCCTTTTCAGGGTCCCAGCAGTGGGGTGTTATGCCATTTTTGGCGCCTAGGACAGGACCAGCCACTGCCTAAAAACAGGTGTGCATCTGGCCCTCGCGAAGCATCCATTGAGCGGAGGGGTGCCCTGCACAACCAGCGAGGTTGGAAAGCGACGACTGACCTCTCTCAGCCCACCTCTTTGCCCACTAGTGATGCTATTTCGGAAGGAGAGCAGATTCTCACTGGCACTCAAATGATCAACTACCAAAACTGTACCAAGAGAGCATCAGCACTCTCGGTCTGTGGGGCAGGGTGCCGGGTTAGTTTCGTGTTTGCCTAGGTAGGGACTTGGGAAACCCCAAGCTGTGCAAATTGATTCACCTAGGGATGTGGAAACTCCAGGCTGTCCCAGCTAGTGAGCACCGCGCTCGCCAGCACTTTCATCACTCCTCCTGCCCCCACACACCAACACACAACTTGGCTGCAGGCCATCGCCTTCAAGGCTCAACTGTGGGGAGAATCTGCCAGGCGGAGAGAAGATGAGAGAAGTACACCACTATCTGAGAGCATCAGAGAGAGGAGGAAGGAGAGCTGTTTGACCCATGTGGGTTCAAGGCTCCTGCCTAAACTGTAGGGGGCTGGTTAGTATGATCATCTAGGGTCTTGACTGGAAGTGAGTTTAATTCCTGTTGTCTCCTTGGGCCTTCTGCTCTGCGAGCTCCATAAAAAGCTCGGTTAAGGAGTAAGAGGATGGTGATTAGCTAAGGGACAGCGTCCCTATTTCTGAGTGGGCGAGGAATGGGAGGAAAGCAGTGTTTACGTTCTGTCCCGCCCAACCCCTCAAAAGGGTACTCAAACCTGCCCACGTGGAAAGACCACTAGAGGGGCCCCACGAGGGGCCCTGGGTCGCTGGCTCAGGCTGCTATTGGCTGATGAACAAAGCTGCCCTGTGAGCAAAAGAGAGCTCAGAGGAGGAAAGCCGCTCAACCCGGGAAACTCGTGCTCTCACCTAGAAACCAGTAGAGCCGTGGTTGACCCAGGAGCCCCACAGGGGTTAGTTAATATGTAATCTTGGAGCCATCAAAGGAGGCAGAACAAACACCCAAACCTCTTGGTCCCTGGGTCTCCGGCACCTCAGGCTTCTAGCTTTCCTTCCCTCTCGCAGCATCTTTCCCCCCCACCTCACCACCCCCCATCCAACTGCTCCCTTCCTCTCCTTTACCATCCCCAGCCTTGGATTCTCAGCCTTTCCTCCGTTTGCACCTCGTACGTTTGGAGGCGGGAGGGGGATCCCGCGCCAACGTGGGGATAGGCTGACACCTAGTGACCACGAGCTGCAACCGCTCCAGACCACTGGCCTCGAGTAAGGGTTACGCCAGTAGCCCGTGCAAATCGGAGGTCTCCCGCGTGCCAGCCCAAAGGAGCCAGAAAAGCCGGGTCTGTCTGAGGGAGGATTGTGACAACCGCTGGGCCCCAGTAGCCCAAGAGCGGGCTGGGAAGAGGGGTGGTGGTGGATTAGTCGACCCTTCCTAGGCACCACGTCGATGAGGGGCACCGGAGAGGCTGGTAAACAAGTCCGTCTCTGGCCTGAAGAAGCCAGAGATCCAGTGGCAGAACAGGGTATGGGCGGAGACCATTATCGAGGCGGGGCTCGGAGCGCTTCGCAGGACCTGGGCTTAAAGGACGCGGGTGTGTGGCGGGCCCCGCCCCGCTCTGCCCAGAAAGGAGTTGAGGGCGGAGAGAGTTCTCTCAGTACCCGCCCAGGCGGGGGAGCCGGGAGCCCCGGGGAAAGTGGGGACGCCGGTGAATGAGGCCAAGCAAGCGAGGCTGGACTCTTGGCAGTCGAGGGGCGCCCGCGAGGGGTACCGCGGCGGCGGCGTCCCCAGGACAGCCCCTTTTCGCCCGAAGTCCGCGGGAGCCAGGCGGGGCCCGGAGGCTCCGGGGAAAGGGGGCTCTCGCCCGGGCCGCTGCCGAGGCGCCGAGGGGCGGGGCGGGGCGGGGCGGGGGCGGCTCGGGGCGGGGGCAGAGACCGGCGGGGTGCGAACGCGAGCAGCGCAGGGGCCTAGAGGGCTCAGCGAAAACTGTGAGGCTGGCGGCCGGCGGGGAGGCGGCCGGGGCGAGGTGGGCCGACAGGATCCCGGTTTCCTGAGCAGTCCAACGAGGCCGGCTAGGGGGCAGACAGACAGACGGCAGAGAGGGCCAGCATGCCCTCACTGCTGCACCCCGCCCTGCCGCTGCTTCTGGGCGCCACGCTGACCTTCCGGGCGCTCCGGCGCGCGCTCAGCCGGCTGCCCCTGCCCGCGCACGTGCGCGCCGACCCCCTGCGCACCTGGCGTTGGCACAACCTGCTCGTCTCCTTCGCCCATTCCATTGTGTCCGGGATCTGGGCGCTGCTGTGGTGAGTGAAGGACTGGGGGAGTGAAGGTGGGTGGCTAGGGGAGCCCACGTTATCCTCGGCATCACTCTGGCAGGCTCAGGCCAAGCGGTTTCAACCTGACTCTCCGTTCGGAAAGCTCTCCGGCTAGGAACGGCAGAGTTCCCCGGGGGAGGGGGAAAGCTCATCTAGGAACCGGGAGATAACCTGGATTTCAGCCAAGCCTCTCCTCACTTCCACTCGGCCAATAACGCGAGCCCATATTCCCTGGGGACCGGGAAGGGTAATGGGGGGAGTAGAGGGTCCTCGGGGATGCCGAGATGTTGTGAGCTTGCCGTCTTCCCTCCCAGTGTATGGCAGACCCCCGAGATACTGGTGGAGATTGAGACGGCATGGTCGCTTTCTGGTTATCTGCTCGTTTGCTTTTCCGCAGGTAGGTCTTGCCCAGAAAATATTAAGTATGTGTGGGGACTGGGAATTTTTTTGTTCAGTTACATTCATGATCTCTCTCCGTCCCCTTCCTAGGGTATTTCATCCACGACTCGGTAGACATCGTGGTTAGTCGTCAGACACGAGCTTCTTGGGAATATCTCGTTCATCACCTCATGGTAAATGATAGGCAGGGGATGTGGTGTAGTCCTGGTGCTAGCAACCTAGTCTCAGCCCTTTCTGGATCTGGGAGGTAAATACTATCCTAATTCATTTCCAACCTGTGTCCTACATCTCCTACCAGGACACTGAGTGAAGGTTGGCACTGTGTGTGCCCTTGGCAGGTAACTATTTGAGGCCAGCAATCCATGGCCTAATACCTCCTTGAAGACTGGAAACCCTACCCAGAGCCAGAACCTGTGGGCGGGGATCAAAATATAATTATGTTTAATCCACCATAAACTATAATCCAGAAGGAAGCCAATAAGGATGGACTTCCCAGCCAACCATCTGGTAGCTTTGCCATCCCTACCAATTTTTAGGAAATCGATGGTATCTGGAGTCCCTAACCTGCTCTCTCCTTTCTTTGCCTTCTAGGCCATGAGTGCCTTCTTTTCAGGCATCTTTTGGAACAGTTTTGTTGGTGGGGGAGTCCTAACACTGCTGGTGGAGGTCAGCAACATATTCCTCACTATCCGCATGATGATGAAGATAAACAACGCCCAGCACCTCCTCCTGTACAGGGTCAATAAGTATGTCAACTTGGTCATGTACTTTCTCTTCCGCCTGGCCCCTCAGGCCTACCTCACCTATTTCTTCCTGCATTATTGGGGCCAGAGGACACTGGGCACCTTTCTGCTGAGTATACTGCTCATGCTGGACGTCATGATCCTCACCTACTTTTCCCGCCTCCTCCGCTCAGACTTCTGCCCTGAGCGTGTCCCCAGTCAGCAACACAAAGGCAAGTTTTTGACTGAATGAAAGGCACAAAGCCTGCAACTTGTGGCAAGAGTAAAGGCGCCAAAAACAGCCTCCATGTGTAAGAGAATTAGCTCCACGCCTGGGGCATCCTCTGAGGCCGACTGCTGCACCTACTATTGAAAATGTTGATTGAAAGCACTCCTCTGAAGTCCTTGTCCTTTCTTGGGCAAGGGGTGAGGGAAGCAGACAGACCGGTTGGACGTAGTAGTTGGGTGTGGGGACAGGTGCTATGAAAGCCAACCAGTCCACACTGCCCTGAAGTGGATGCTAATGAGAACTCTGTGTTGGTTTCCTACAAAGCCTCTTCCAGATAAAGGGAAGGATTCTTGTTTTTCTTACCCCTCCAACAGTGGCAAGTTGTAGTTGTCCCAGGACAATGAACCCCAATCCGGGCCCGAAATATCTGAGCTTCCACTGCTGGGATATTATTTTATTTTGCTGGGATTTTAAGAAGTGTGGTGTGGTAATAAGGCAGTGTTCCAACAGGGTAAGTAGACCAAGAGTCTTACCCGAGCCCTGTTACCTAAGTGTGTATATATACCATAGTATGGCCTCCCAGAAGCCCAACCAGAAATCAACAAACAAACATATATGGTGAAAAAATTTATATTTAGATTTATAGCCGGCTGGACTCAGTTTAGATGATCCCAATCTGAAAAACAAAAGGGGAGCTTTCATTACCAGGAGCTGAAATGTGAAGATTAGCTGAAAAGTCACAGTTAAAAAGCAAAATGAGGTGAAGCAGGGCCTATTAAGGATATGGGGTGCAGTCAGTTAAGACCAGTGAGAAGTCATGTTTTGGACACAATTTTTTTTTTTTGGTCACTTATTAATGACCAAAAGAGCCATCACTTGGACCCAGGCAGTGGGTGAGTTCACAGAAAAGGAAGCTTACTTTGTTGGCAACATCCAAAGCATCATAGTCAGGAGCCAGTCGAACATATGCTTTCTTCTCTCCATCAGGCCTAGGATGAAGGATGTCTTAATTCCTCTTGCCCTTACTGCCCCTAACCCCTTCCCTTTCCCCCTAGTCTTTCTGGCACATCAGCAGTTCCTTTGTTCATGTCATTCTTTCCTAAATAGTGACTTTTCCATCATTTGCATAAGAGGCTAGGGATGCCACCAAACCACATATGAAGCCAAGTCCCCTTGTGGGGACCACCACAGTACATTTTAAGACTTAAGTGCAGATAATCTGACATAAATTGGGTCTAGGGCCTGTCTATCTAAAGGTGTAAGAATCAAGAAAGCCAACACCATACATCAAGTCCTAGAGGCAGGAGAGCTAATGTATCCTCAAAAGCCCATACCACATAGAAATACAGCAAAAGCTGCTCATTTCTCAAGGCTCAAAAGCTGTGAAACCTACCTGACTCCATGTAGGTTTCCTGGCTCCTGATGAAGGCCCTACTCACCTGATCAAGGTGTTGACCTTGGCCACATCAATGTCATAGAGCTTCTTCACAGCCTGTTTGATCTGGTGCTTATTGGCCTTGACATCCACAATGAACACAAGTGTGTTGTTGTCTTCTATTTTCTTCATGGCTGACTCAGTAGTTAAGGGGAACTTGATGATGGCATAGTGATCAAGCCTGGAGAAGAGGCAAAATGGTGTCAGCTGGCCTGGGTCTGATAAAAGAGAAGATAGGCCCTCTTTCAGAGCCTGAAGCCAGAAGAGCCCAGGTGCATCAGACAATGAAGTAGCAATCATTTTTGTCAGACTTTGGTCGCTAAACAGTGTCATCATCTGCACCCTGAAACTTGGGAGACCTGTGCACTCTCTTCCACTTGAAGGACTTTCAAGTGATTGAAGAATCATCTGAGTAAACCCCCTTCATTCTTTGACTTTAGCGTTTTGAAGGGCAAACCTCTAAAAGAATTTGAGGCTTCAGAGAGTAAACAACTTACTTCAAGAGCATAAAGCTGGACTATGGAATCTTGAAACCCAGAGTAGAGTTCCAAAGAACATTAGTGCTTCACTAGGAGATGAGATAGACATTTCTGCCCCCTCTAGTTGCTGAAACTGGTTTGAGGACCAATGAATGAAAGCAACTTTTATTTATAGTCCAAGTTAAACTTACAATGGCTTGACCATACCTACCACACACCTTTCCCCCTGAAATTCAGAAAAGCAAGTCTCTGTTCATCTGGACATTACGTTCCTGTCTTAAAGCTAGATATCAGGTCTCAACCTCTCATCACATTAAATCCTAAGTCTAAATGGGGGTAAAAAGTGCTTTCCTCCACGGACACAACCCACTCTATCACTCTTTTCTTTTCTTTTTTTTTTTTAAGAAATAGAAGGTGGCAGTTACTACTATTGTTCTAATACGTGGCCCCTAAAGTCAGTCTTATTACTACAAAACACTTCAAAGACCCTAATCTTTTGCCTATTCCCTCCTATTTCTTGAGTGTAAATGAGAATTTTTACATACACTGTTGCAGGCCTTCTATGTCCATTTGGTTATTATAAGTGTCCTTATCAATCTAGAATCAGCACCTGTTAGGACTATTCCTTCCAGCAATAGGCACAATGAATAACTAAATCTGGAACTCCAAAACAAAATACATTTATCAAAGTCCTACTTTTTACACTCCAAGAAAACGGAGTTTAAAACCCTAATCAGGGCAGCCCGGATAGCTCTGCGCTTTAGCACCGCTTTCAGCCCAGGGTGTGATCCTGGAGACCCAGAATGGGGACCCACGTTGGGCTCCCTGCATGGAGCCTGCTTCTGTGGCTCTCTCTGGTATCTCTCATGAATAAGTAATTAAAATCTTAAAAATAAAACCCTAATCATTGGGCACCTGGGTGGCTCAGTGGTTGAGTGCCTTTGGCTCAGGTCATGATTGCAGGATTCTGGGATCCAGGCCTGCATCGGGCTCCCTCAGGGTGCCTGCTGCTCTCTGTATCTCTAGTGAATAGGCGTTTTTTAAAAATTAAAAAAATATAAAAATCCTGGTCATATAAGAACAATAATTAACCTGACAATTAGTTAAACGTCTCTTCTTGTTCTTTTTTTTTTTTTTTTTTTAATTTTTATTTATTTATGATAGTCACACAGAGAGAGAGGCAGAGACATAGGCAGAGGGAGAAGCAGGCTCCATGCACCAGGAGCCCGATGTGGGATTCGATCCTGGGTCTCCAGGATCACGCCCTGGGCCAAAGGCAGGCGCTAAACCACTGCGCCACCCAGGGATCCCCGTCTCTTCTTGTTCTTAAATGGGGCACTAACAATCCCTTCACACTCCCCTTAGGAAGACACACACTAGGTACCAACATGTATTTGAGAACCCATGCTGTAGGTTTGGTAAGTTTCCAAATTACGAATGGTTACCCAACATCTTTTCACAGGAAAGGGCATTACTAACTTGTTTCTCCTGGGGGCGCTCTTTCGAGGATATTTGGGCTGCCTTCGGAGACGCAGGGTCTTGGGTCGTCGGAATGTAGGTGACGTGCGGATCTTCTTTTTTTTGTGACTGTGCACGCCTTTCAGCACCGCTTTCTTAGCTTTCAAAGCCTTTGCTTTGGCTTCGGCTTTGGGAGGGGCAGGGGCTGAGAGAAAGAAAGAAAATTAGGGCTCGGGATTCAGAAAACAATCACTTCCGTCCTAGCGGGCGCCCCAGACCACACGTGCATCAGTGGTTCCTTTGAAGACATCACAAGTCTCAGGAGATTAAGATTTTTCCATCATATGCACGATACTGGTTCGAACTTGGGAAGAAGTCCAGGAATACGACGCAGAAAAGAGGAACTAACGATAATCGAACGCTTGATATCTGACAAGATGTGTTAGCAGTTTTATTTACCTATATAGCACCGCCTAAAACACGGGGGAAAAAAAAAGGAAATTAAATTGGAGGCTAGTTTTTTACAGGTCTGGAGACACGGAGCTCCGGCCGGTGGATATAAGTAGTTCCCCAAAGCCAACAGTCTGGCAACCCCCGACAGGTGGGGCCGGCCAGGCTTGCCTCCACAAACCACCTCAGAAGAGCCTAGCCCACGAGGCTGGGTACACACGCACCGTGGCATGGCGGAATGCGACACGCAGCTCGGGAGAGGACACCCCAAAGCTTAGCCTAGCCGCTGTCCTCCCAGTTCGTTCATTCCGAAGAGACCCCACGCCAGCTAACCGTGATAACCCTCTTTCCCCAGCCCGAACACACACCTTCCTTCTTCGCCTTCGGCGCCATCTTCGTGAAAGGGATTTCCCAGGCTCGTTTCCACGGGCTTATAGAGCGCAGTCTCACCGAAGACTCGCGATGCTTTTTATTTAAAGCTGATTGGATAAACTGTAGCGCAGCGCCCTCTGGGAATAGTAGTTAAGTTTAATGCCCTCGCGAGAGTGATTAAGCATGCTCCACCCCTTCCCGCAAAAGAGTCTAAAGTGTCTTGGGGGTTGTAGTTTTTTGGAGGCACGTGTTTATTTGCTAAGGTCGTGGATGTGTTTCGTGTAGCCAGCTGCAGCTGGCGTCTGATCCTGAGCGCTTCCCATTTTGAGGAAAGTATTGCAGTTTCAGGAAACAGTAACACTGAAAACTGAGCTAAATATAATTAGGTTGACTCAGGGAGAGTGAAGCAAAGTTCTAGAACGTTAGAGCAGAAGTTGTCTGGTACAGGAGCTCCTGGGTGGTTCAGTAGGTTAGGCCTCTGACTTCTGCTCAGGTCATGATCCCAGGGTCCTGGGGTGCAGACCCCCATAGGGCTCCCTGCTCAGCAAAGATCTGACTTCTCCCCTCTGCGGCCCCCTACTCCGGCTTGTGTGCACTCTCTCAACAAAACAAAACAAACTTTAATTATCTGGTCCAAGACCCTCAAACAACTTCTGTGGAAATTTAGGTCCAGAGCGGCGACGTGGTTTATCAATAACACAGTGATTTGGTCGCAGAAAAAGACGAGTCAGGCAGAGGAGAAGAGGAAAGTGTCATAGGAGGTAGAAGGTGGCCGTATCTGCCCCTCTTTACCTGTGATAGTCCTAGATGTCGTGCGTTTTCCCGATAATATTCTTTAAACTACCAATATTAAAAACACCCGTTGCACTGATTTCACTAGGACTCGCTAGTTCTCGTGAGTAATTTCATTCATAGTCCCCTCTCTTTAAGTAGTCTTCCCTCCCCCTGCTCCAGTCATGTTGGCATCCTCAAATTCAGTTCCCCACACAGAACAAGTTTTAGGAATGCTTCGGTTTGCTTCTCCGATGGTCTGTGTCTATCCCATCTCCACCCTACCCTTTCTATCTTCCTCTTCCCTGCTTTGGAACTAGCTGTCCCCTTTGGACGGCGAGAATTATTGTGTCCTACACCCCTCTTCTATTCTGCAGACCTGCAAAATGGAAGAGCTGTCCTTGGGGGTAAGATTCCGATGGGATCAGAGAGAACGCCGGTACCAGAGCGGTGACCTACCTAAAGGGAGGAGTTCCAGGATCACCTAGCTCTTCTTTACCCTCCATTGAAGGAGACAGACTCGGGACTTTGGACGTCTCTTTCCTCGGTAGGCACCCCGTTCTGCCCCCGGTATCCCCTGTATGCTTTCCCCCATCCCACTCCATCCCAGGCGAGCGGGGGCAGACTATGAGTCACGTCCTGGGCCTGGAGTTGAGGAGGGAAGCGCCGCCTCTCCTTGGGCCCCGTCTCTCCTCCTTTCCCCTCCCCGCCTGTTCCTAGCCCAGCCAGATACTGCGCAGCGATCACCGATTGTCCATCACCAATTTGACTGGGTAAGGGTCCCCTTGGAGCCGCAGCCCCGCCCAGAGGTACAGGGGAGAACGGCCGTGGGGGAGGTGGGGGGACTTGGATCTGGGCAGGTTCCAGCCTGGGTGGAGGCGGTCCTGGTGCCGGTGAGGCGTCTGGCAGGGTACCCAGAGCTGGGGCAGCGCAGTGGGGAGGAGAAGAGGGGGAGGCTGGGACAGGCTGCGAGGCCAGGAGCTGCCGGGAGAGGGGCAGGGGGCGGCCCTTCTCCAGGAATTTCCGGGGATCATGTTACAGCGCTCGCGGAGGGAGAGCGGAGTGGGACGCCGGGCCCTGCAGCGGACTGGGCCCCTGGCCCCCTCCTCCAGCAGCCCGCGGGCCTTGCAGCGCCACCCCTGCCCACACTGACCCCGTGCGGCGGGCCGCTCTGCGCCCCCGGGCAGCTGTGTTATGGTAGGGCCGCCTCAACCTCGAGTTGTCGTCGGGTCCCCGCGGCCCCGAGTCATTGTAGGAACTATCCGGCCCCGGGTTATTGTGGGGTCTGCGCGGGCCCGGCCCCCCCCGGACGGGATTTCCCGCCCCCATTTGGCTGCGGCTGAGTCTCCCCGCCCCCGAGTCGTCGTCGGGACGCCCCGGGCCCGGGTGATTGTAGGTTCGCCCCGGCCCCGGATGATTGTCTCATCCCCGTGGCCCGCTGTGGTCGTAGCGTCCCCGAGGCCGCGGGCTCCCGTAGGCTCCCCGTGGCCCAGAGTTATAGTCGGGACACCCCGGTCGCGGGTGATTGTCGGGTCTCCGCGGGCCCGGGTCGCTGGGGTGGATCAGGCCCCCGCGCCTTCTCGGGGCTCCCCGCAAGGTTGCAGGCGAGATGAACATTCTGGCGCCGGTGCGGAGGGACCGCGTCCTGGCGGAGCTGCCCCAGGTAGGCGCCAGGGCCACGTCGGGCTTCTGGCTGCGGTGGGGTGTGGGCGGGGAGGAGGCGGCACCAGATCAGTTAGAGGCTAGGGCCCAGCCCTGCGCCCCAGCTAGGCCTGCTGCTTCTGGGTGGTCCCCGTGCCCCCCCCCCCGCCCCGCCCCGCCCAGGGCAGCTTGGCTGCGGGACGTGCGCCAGGAGTGGATGAGTCCCATTCTCTTCTATCGCTCTAAGTGCCTGAGGAAGGAGGCCGCTTTGCACGTGCACAAAGACTTCCACCCCCGCGTCACCTGCGCATGCCAGGAGCACCGGACAGGCACCGTGGGGTGAGTTAGACACCTTTAGCAAAGAAAGGAAGTCCCCGGAAGCCCTGTAGTCCAAGCTAGGGTACACACAAACCCCTAGAGGCTCCATTTCAGCCTCTACTAGCTATATGATTATTACCCCCCCCCCTTTTTTTATACCCGTTTGTTCTCTCTTTTCTTCCCAGCAAGGTTGTGTTGAATCCTATGAAATGGAGTGGGGTAGAGAGGTGGCAGTTCACTTCCTGACACAGAGAAAGTGTCCAACCAGAGAGGGTGATTGTCAGCTCAGCTTCCCACATACCATTCATTTGAGCCCTGGGGGCTCAATTTAAGATGTATCCTGATTTCAGAGATGTTAAAATGTATGTGTGGGGAGTGAAGGGGCAGTATGTCTCAGAATATAGGACATCTATCTCATTTGAACCTTCATAACAGTCCAATAGAATATATAGTAAATCTCCGCTTAGTAAATGTTGATACTGAGGCTCAGAGAGGCTGAGTAACTTGTCCTAAGTCACACAGATAGCGAATGTAAGAACTGGGATTCAGATTTATGTCTCTCTGATGTTGAAACACAGAACACTCTTCTGCAAGCATATGTGTCCAGGCAAGTTGCCTGGGAGGCCTCATGTCTATGGTAACCTCAGCCAGGGTACAGCTAACTTTATAGACTCTGTAGGGAACATTGAGACTCCTGGGTTGCAAGAGATAGCACTCACTCCTCCTGCCCACTTTTGTGTCCTGCAGATTTAAGATCTCCAAAGTCATTGTGGTGGGGGACCTGTCAGTGGGGAAGACTTGTCTCATTAATAGGTAAGAAGGTGCTCTGGTTGAGCTGGATTGGGCTGGCCAGGGTTCAGCCAGACCTAGCCAGGTGGGCCAGGCTCAGGGCCAGAGCATCTGGTGTTCCCTCAGGTTCTGCAAAGATACTTTTGATAAGAATTACAAGGCCACCATTGGAGTGGACTTTGAGATGGAACGATTTGAGGTGTTGGGCATTCCCTTTAGTCTGCAGCTGTGAGTACTTCCTCCATACCTTCCTGCCCTTCCTTGCCCCAGTGCCATACCCCCCTCCCCACCCCCCACACACCCACATACCTGTGCTTTACCCTACCCCTTCCTTTCTCCCAGCTGGGATACTGCTGGACAGGAGAGGTTCAAATGCATTGCGTCAACCTATTACCGAGGAGCTCAAGGTAAGAGCTGAGGTGCAAGTGGGGCAAGTGGGTGTTCCTGGTCTCTAATCTAGGGTTGGGGAGATTTGGGAAATGAGCCAGTAATGTCAGCTGTTTTTGCCACTTTTCCAGCCATCATCATTGTCTTCAACCTGAATGATGTGGCCTCCCTGGAACATACCAAGTATGTGGGGATGCTGGACTATAATGGGGGCTCTAGGAAGAGAGGGGTCAGAAAAGAGGGGTGGTCAGGGGCATTAGTAGGGAAGGGGAAGAATGCATTGAAGACCAGAGAGAGAGTAATGGGCATATGAGTGTCAGCGAGAGGAGCCTCTCCAGCTCACTTATCCTTGGTTGTCTCCCTTCTCTGGCAGACAATGGCTGGCTGATGCACTCAAGGAGAATGACCCTTCCAGTGTGCTTCTCTTCCTTGTGGGTTCCAAGAAGGACCTGAGTGTGAGTGTGTCAGTGGGGGTGGACGTGGGGCTTCCAACTTGGTGAGGGGACTCCCTACCCCCACTTGCCATCTGACTCTGACCTTCCCTTAGACTCCTGCTCAGTACCTGCTGATGGAGAAGGATGCCCTCAAGGTGGCCCAAGAGATGAAGGCTGAGTACTGGGCTGTCTCTTCTCTCACTGGTGAGGCAGAGGTTTCAGGTCTTCTGCTGTGGCACTCTTGTCTACCTGGCCTCTCATTCCTATACCTTTAGCTGTGCCCCATGACTCAAGGCCTGGAACAGCCCCTGAGCACCTGTCTGCTCCATGTGTCAGGTGAAAATGTCCGGGAATTCTTCTTCCGTGTGGCAGCACTGACCTTTGAGGCCACGGTGCTGGCTGAGCTGGAGAAATCGGGGGCCCGGCGCATCGGAGATGTTGTCCGTGAGTGCCTGCCTGGTGAGGGTGGCAGAGAGCATGGGGAACGTCTAATCCTTGCTTCACATATTTTCTACCCTTTTTTAGGCATCCATAGTGATGACAGTAACCTCTATCTAACTGCTCGCAAGAAGAAGCCCACGTGTTGCCCGTGAGCGGTAAGGGGACTGTCCAGAGCCTGCCCAGCCCTGGGGCACTGTGCCACCTTGACTCCCCTAGACTTCGACCCTGGACATTTGCACTGATTGTTTTTCCAGACCAAAGAGCTGCCTGTTGGTGGCAGTACCCCTGGAGGGGTAGCGGGGACCATGCTAGTCGCTTCCTGCCCCAGGCACCATGCCAAAGACTGGATGTTCCCCCTCCTCCAGGGGCTCTCCAGGGTGCCCAGCAGTGGGGAGGTAATCCCTGCTGCTTTTGCTTAGCCTGCTGGGCCCTTTTGAGTATGAGGATGCTTAATGATCCCAGCCTCACACTGTGCCTTATGCATTAAAATTTCTATTATTAGCAGTTTGGGGACTAGAGTCCTTTGTTGGGGATGAGGGATGTGGAATTAGCAGGGCTGTGTGGCTGTCTTGGGAATGGAGCTTCCTGCTGGATTCTGGCCATATCTGACCCCTGGGCCCAGACAGGCTGAGAGCTCAGGAACCACATTTTGGAGGGGTGTCCTGGACTCTCAGTGGTTGGCTTTGAGAGCTCTTTCCTTTGGTTCCTTATCCCCAACTGTGTCCTCCTACGTGGTGCTTATTCACATATTTCTACCACTGGATAATTGTTTTCTTTTTTTCACCGATTCTGCCTTCCCTTAAAAAAAAAAAAAAACTTCTCTGAGGGGAACACTGTAAGAAGTGATGGAGGTTTTGAATGCTCTTTGGGTTGACCAGAAGGCCCAGCGCGGGTATGGGCTTGGCTCTTACTCAGAAGATGTACTATCTAATGTATATCTAACATTATTAATAATATAAACATAAATTTATGAGTTGCATCCTTTTACATTTTAAAACATGATTAAAATAAACAAAACAGCATAGGGGTGTTTGGCTGGCTCACTCAGTAGAACATCTGATTCTTTATCTCAGGGCTGTGAGTTTAAACCCTACGTTAGGGGCAGCCCCAGTGGCACAGCGGTTTAGCGCCTCGGGCGTGATCCTGGAGACCCTGGATCGAGTCCCACATCAGGCTCCCTGCATGGTGCCTGCTTCTCCCTCTGCCTGTGTCTCTGCCTCTCTCTTTCTCTCTTTCTGTGTGTGTGTGTGTGTGTGTGTCTATGAATAAATAAATAATCTTAAAAAAAATAAACCCTACGTTAGGCCCAGAACTTGCTTTATTTTTTTATAGTATTTTTAAAAAATTTTTATTTATTCATGAGAGACACACATACACACACACACACACAGACAGAGACACAGACAGAGGGAGAAGCAGGCTCCATGCAGGGAGCCTGATGTGGGACTCAATCACGGGTCTCCAGGATCACGCCCTGGGCCAAAGGCAGATGCCCAACCACTGAGCCACCTGGGCTGCCCCCAGAACTTACTTTAAAAAGGAAAAAGAAAGAAAAAAAAAAAAAAAAAAAAGGGAAAAAGGAGGGCAGCCCCGATGGCGCAGCAGTTTGGCGCCACCTGCAGCCTGGGGTGTGATCCTGGAGATCCAGGATTGAGTCCGCCGTCAGGCTTCCTGTAGGGAGACTGCTTCTCCCTCTGCCTGTATCTCTGCCATTCTCTCTCTGTGTCTCTATGAATAAATAAACAAAATCTTAAAATAAAATAAAATAAAAAGGAAAAAGGATTGGGATCCCTGGGTGGCTCAGCAGTTTAGCGCCTGCCTTTGGCTCAGGGCGTGATTCTGGAGTCTTGGGATCGCCTGCCTTTGGCTCAGGGCGTGATTCTGGAGTCTTGGGATCGCCTGCCTTTGGCTCAGGGCGTGATTCTGGAGTCTTGGGATCGAGTTCTGCATCGGGCTCCCTGCGTGGAACCTGCCTCTCCCTCTGCCTGTGTCTCTGCCTCTCTCTCTCTCTCTGTGTCTCTCATGAATAAATAAATAAAATCTTAAAGAAAAAGGAAAAAGGAAGGAAAAAAACACCAGCATATTTTTTTTCCCTCTGCAAAAAGAAAAAAATATGCTCTGAATCAGGAAGTCCCCCATTTGAGTCCTCACTGTTTATCCTCAATCACTTCTCACTATGTTCCCCTGGGAGAAATACTATTTTTAATTCATTATTTTTTCCAAAGATTTACCCATTTATTCTAGAGAGCAAGAGAGTGATTGTGCAAGCAGGGGGAAAGGCCAGGAAGAGAGGCAGAGGGAGAGGTAGAAGCAGACTCTGCACTGAGCAGGAAGCCCAATGTGGGGCTTGATCCCAGGACCCCAGGATCATGACCTGAGCTGAAATCAGGAGTCAGACGCTCAAATGACCCATCCAGGTGCCCCAAAGAGAAGTATTTTTCAAAGGGAAAGCAGAAATGGGGTGAAAAAAAGAAAACAATTATCCAGTGGTAGAAATATGGGAATAAGCACCAAGTAGGAGGACACAGTTGGGGATAAGGAACCAAAGGAAAGAGCTCTCAGACTCCCAGGGAAATCACTTATCCTCTGTTCCTCAGTTTCTCCATCTGTAAAACCAGGCTAATAACACTGATGAGGTTTCATGGATGAAATAAGGTAAAGCACCAACATACACAAGAAGAGCTCAAAAACCTTAACTATTGTAACTAATTGGAGGGAAGAGTGGTAAAGAACCTGGCTCATTTTTGACATTTTTTAAAAAAGATTTTGGGATCTCTGGGTGGCGCAGCGGTTTGGCGCCTGCCTTTGGCGCAGGGCGCGATCCTGGAGACCCAGGATCGAATCCCACATCGGGCTCCCAGTTCATGGAGCCTGCTTCTCCCTCTGCCTGTGTCTCTGCCTCTCTCTCTCTCTGTGACTATCATAAATAAATAAAAATTAAAAAAAAAAATAAAAGATTTTATTTATTTATTCATGAGAGACACTAAGAGAGAGGCAGAAACATAGGCAAAAGGAGCAGGCTCCATGTGGGGAACTTGATGCGGGACTTGATCCCAGGACCCTGGGATCAGGACCCGAGCCAAAGGCAGAAAGAAGCTCAACCACTGAGCGCCCCCAGGGGTGCCCCCCATTGTTGACATTTGATCCAGAGTTATAGATTGGGTGGAAGCATCTCAGACATCTGAGGCAACAATGCTGGGACCCATGTGGCCTGGTGTCATCCTGAGAGGCCTCGGAGGGGCTGAAATTAGAACACAGATCCGAGGGACTCCTGCGTGGCTCAGTGGCTGAGCATCTGCCTTCGGCTCAGGGTGTGATCCAAGATCCTAGATTGAGTCCATGTCGGGCTTCCTGCAGGGAGCCTGCTTCTCCCTCTGTCTGTGTCTCTGCCTCTCTCTCTTTCTGTGTCTCTCGGGAAAAAATAAATAAAATCTTTAAGAAACAACAACAACAACAAAAAAACCCCACGGATCCGGGCTCCCAGGCGCCTGGTACCATTCTCACCCAGCCACTCTGTCCTGGAAGGGTTGGCTTTCCTGCAGATTCCTCTCTCCTGGCTTCTTCCCTGCAATTCCTGGAATTGTCTAGAGCTAAGGTGAGGAGAGGAGTCTGGGTAGCGGCAGTAGCCACTCAGCCTCCTGGGTCTGGAGGAGGGTGAAGGCTGGGATCATGCAGAGTAGCAGCAGCAGGAGAGGCCCTTGATGACTGGAGAAAACAGAGTTTAAACATCATCCTTTCCTCTTTTTTCCATCTGTTGAGACATATCCTGGTTTAGGAGCCTGGTGCCAAGACAATTTGAGGAGTGTGATGTGTGGAGTGTGGGTGGTATGGCTGTAATACTTTTTCACACTCCCTGGGACTGTTTTTTCCATGTCTCTTCCCTCACAGGACTGTGCTGCTCCTCACCCCTCCTGTTGCACAGAATCTGTGACTCGGTGTGTGTATGCACGTGTGTGACAAACCTGAACCACAGAGCTGCTGTGGAATGTTTGTGCTGTACCCCGCCTGGGGATCAGGGATGTGGTTCGGTTTTCTGGGCCCTCTCTGTGAGGGGAATGGGCATGTGTGCATATTGCATCAGTCCACGTGTGTGACTGTTGTATGTGTAGTGTATATGCTATATTTTAAGGGTGGGCGGGTGTGTGTAGTAAGTTACTATGAATGCCAACGGCCCTGCTCCCCGTCACAAGCAAACCTATGGAGACACATGGTGTTGTGAGAATGAAATAAGATGAAGCACTGACATACATAGGAAGAGCTCAGAAACCTTAATCATATTTATTTATTTATTTATTATTAATTAATTTATTTTTTTTCCTTAATCATTTTAATAACTGTCTTGGGGAAGAGTAAGCAAGACCTTGGTCCTATGCTGACATCTTTACTGGGCAGTATCGTCTCTGGGACGGCGCCTGTGGGGGTTGGGAGGGAACGCTGAGAAGGGGCCCTGGGGATGGGTGCCCCGAGGGGCTGGGAGCCGACTTCAAGTCCTCATCTTGAGAACTGGGCCTTGGGCTCCTGCGGAGAGGCCTGGGGGCACGAGGAAAAGAGCGCGCGCGCACGCCAGCGAGCCGGCCCCAGCCAGGCTCCCGAGCCGCTTCGGTCGGAGACGCCGGGGGGAGGGTGAGGGAGGTGGGGGCGGGGGTGGGGGTGGGGGCTGCGGGCGGGCGGGGCTCCCCGGCAGCCGCTGGGTTCCGAGGGCTTGGGAGGGGCTGGATTGCTGCGGAAGCTTGAGGTGGAGAGAATGGCTGGGGCGGGGCTAAGAACGGGGTGGGGGCGGGGCTAAGGTCCGGGGGTAGGACTAAGAGCGGGGCCTGGAGAGGAGCTAGGGATGGGACTGAGGGGGCTGGGCCTGAGCGGCCGAGCTAAGGTTTAGGCCCGAGAGAAAGAGGCGGTACTAAGGTTCCAGGTGGGACGAAGAGGGGCGAGAAGGAGGTGGGAGGCCCCGGATGAAGAGCGCGGCTGAAGCTTAGGTTTGGGCTAAAACAACGCAGAGCAAGGGGAGGGTGGAGGGAGAGATTGGGAAGCATGGGGCGGAGTTAAGGGCTGGATCGGGGCGAGGCTGACATTGAGGTTTACGGCTGGCTCGGCCAAGCTGAGGTTCAGGATTGGACTTCCGCGAGGAAGTCTTGTAGAGAGAGAACTGGGCTGGGAGCGATGTGGGTCAGGACGACACTGACGATCGAAAGGTGGACTAAGGAAAAGACTGAGGACAATGCCACCCTCTGGGCTGAGAGCAGCACTGGTGAGCAGGGGGCGGGGCAGGAGTTTGGGGGTGGGTTTCGGTCTAGGGGCGTGGCACTCAAGGAGGGTTTAGAACTGGGTAGAGCCTGGCGAAGGAGGCGGGGTCGGGGCTGGGCCGGGGCGGAGTTAGGGCCTAGGGGCGGGCTCACGCCGAGCCGTGGGCCAATGATTGAGGACTGGGGTCCTGAGCCCTGGAGAGTGCCTGCGGGGTCGGCCGGGCGGTCCTGCTGGAGCCAGAGCGGCCGGCCCCGAGCTAGTAGGAGTGGGAGGTGCTGCCTTGTTGCAGTCGGAGCCCTGGCCGCTGCCTAAGAAGTGCGGGGCCTGGCCAGAGCGCCTGGTCCAGCGCCCACCCAGTCGCCAGGTTGGGCCGGGCGGTTCCATTGAATCTCAGAGGAGGAAGGAGTCTGGAGGTTCCACGCGTGACATCACAATTACTGTCAGATTTGGCGGGGCCAGGGCGGTATTTCCCAGAAGACAGTGCACACTGCGCTGTCTAGCTCCCTCTTTCTCCCTGCTTCCCTTCCTTTCTCCCTTCCCCCTCTCCCTTCCTCCCCCATTCAGCTGCTTTGGTGCCCAACCTGGAACCCCACCACCTGTGCCACAAGGGCGGGGGGAGCGCCTCAGCCCGCAGGACTGGGAGGATTCTGTACAAATGAGCATCACCTGTGAGTTTTGAGTTAGGCCCCTGCACCTGGTTGAATGCCCCACCAAGAATACCACCATAAGCCTCCCTCTTCCTTTCAAGCCGTCCCTCTACTCATTTCATTATGAAGTCTGCCCTGTGTCTGGCCACAATTGCTGCTGCTCCTAAGTAGGAGCTCTCCTATCTGTGAAATTAGAGAGCAGGTTGTCTTCCTCCTACCTGAAGTTACCAAGTCCCACCCCTTGGCAGAGTTTTGATCCATTTATTAACTTGTGTCTTTGGACAACTTTCTTATCCTGACTCTCTGAGTCCCCCACCGATAGAAGGGATTGTGGTGAGGATTTCAGATCCAAGGCATATTTTAAAAGCCCAGCACAGGGGGATCCCTGGGTGGCTCAGCGGTTTGGTGCCTGCCTTTGGCCCGGGACGTCGGTCCTGGAGTCCTGGGATCGAGTCTCGGGATCGAGTCCCACATCGGGCTCCCGACATGGAGCCTGCTTCTCCCTCCTCCTGTGTCTCTGCCTCTCTCTCTCATAAATAAATCTTAAAAAAAAAAAATAAAAGCCCAGCACAGTGCCTAACTTTGGAAAGATGCTTATCCTGGGCCACTTCTCCTTTTCTAGAAAAGTCCTCAGTGTTGAACCCTGGACAGAATCTCCAGTGCTGTGGCTTCTTTATGGTTGGTTCCAATAGGGTTTTTTCTATTCTACTCATGTATTTATTCAATCAACCGACATTTATGGGACACTTTTCATGTCCCAGAACTTGCAGATACAGAGGCAGATAAAATATGGGCCTGTTCTCAAGTTGCCCTAGAGTAAGTGCATAAAGTACCATGGCAGGGTAAAAGGACACAAGACATGTGTGACCAATTCTGCTTGGAGAGAGAGTGTTGTTCTTTCCAAGATAAACAGGTATTTCTGGGGAGTGAGAGGCAGGAGAGAAAAAATGGAGGAGAGAGGGGTAGGAGGAAAGATGAGTGAGAAAAACTTAACAACTGAGGAAGGAACCAGGGCTGGGTCCTGGGGGGTCAGTTATGTCATGATAGGGAGTTTGCACCTCATCCTGAAGGTAGTGGAAGGCTATTAAACAGGAGGAACGTGGTGGATTGGTTGGAAAACTCAATTTAGCTGCATTGTCTGCATGCGGGTAGTAAAACAGAAGGCAGGGAGATTAGGCTGGAGGTTCTTGAGTTGTCTTAGGAATAATGAAGTTCTGAACCAAGTTAGAGGCAGATGTGGGGGGCAGGTAGGCATGGTAAGACTTCGTCATCAACTGGGTGTAGAAGTGAAGGAAAGAACCATCCCTAGATTTCTAGCCAAGGTGTCCATTCCTTTCTGAAATGAAAGAGATAAAAGGAGATGGCTCCTGGAGGGCAGGGAGAAGATAGATTTGTGTATGATGTGCTGGTCTAAGATGTTTTGCAAATGTCCTAGAGAATATTGATTCTGTGCTCAGGAAAGCAGTCTGAACTGGAGGCCCTGATTTATGTCATTTTTTTGATGGATGTTGAAACCATGTAAGTGGATGACATTATCCAAGAGAAGTCTGTAGAGTCTTTGAGAAGGAGGTCAAACAGAACCCTGGTAATTACCAATTTAAGGGGTACAGCAGAGGAAAAGGAAACTGCAAAGAAGTCAGGAAAGAACTAAATAGCCACTCAGAGAAGGAAGACAGAGGAGTTGAGAGAGGTCAGTCATGGGGGTCAGAAGAACAGTTTGCAGAAGAAAAGAGATCAATTGGTCAACAGTGTCAAGAGAAGAAAGAAGGCCACTGGGTTTAGTTATTAGGAAATTGTTGAGGGGGTGGGTGCCTGGCTGCTGCAGTCAGTAGAGCAGGGGGCTCTTGATCTTGGGGTTATGAGTTTGAGTCTCACATCAGGCATAGAGATTACTTTAAAAAAATAAAAGCTTAAATAAATAAATACATAAATAAAAAGGAAATTGTTGGTGGCCTTTGCCTGGGCTTTTTTGATAGAAAGGCCCAGTAGCTGCCATGATGTATGTGGCTGGCAGAGAAGAGAGGTGGAGACTCTGAGCTAACTGAAGGTAGGGACTTGGCCTCCTCCACTGGTGCCTGGTGAAGCTAATCAATTATGTCTGTTAAATGAACAAGTGAATAAACCTGGATTGAAAAGGAAGCGAGGTGGGATATGCAGTGGTAGAGGGAGAAGCAGGGTTCATAGAGTATTTTGTTTAAAGATAGTCATTGCTTGTAGGGAAAAAAAAAAAACAGTAAAGAAGGAGAAGGTAAAAATTCTGACTGGGACCTAGGATTCAGGGGCTTTGGGCAGGAGAAAGGTGGAGGGATACTTCTCCAGGCTGGGGGAGAGTCGATGAGCGGGGGAGCAGCCTCAGGCAATGCTGGTACAATGATCTGAAAGGAACAGCAGCAGGGTAGGAGTTTCCAGGAAGGTGCTGGAAGTTATTCATTCATTCATTCATTCATTCATTCATTCATTCATTCATTCCATAAATTTTGGGTACTTACTGTGTTGTGGAAAATAGAAAGAGCTGACCAGGGACCTGTAGAAAGATGACCAAGTGCCACTGAAGTCCCCCAAGCAGTCAGCTTTTTTTTTTTTTTTTAATTTTTATTTATTTATGATAGTCACACAGAGAGAGAGAGAGGGGCAGAGACATAGGCAGAGGGAGAAGCAGGCTCCATGCACCGGGAGCCCGACGTGGGACTCGATCCCGGGTCTCCAGGATCGCGCCCTGGGCCAAAGGCAGGCGCTAAACCGCTGCGCCACCCAGGGATCCCCCAAGCAGTCAGCTTAAGGAGCAGGACTCATGGGATCCCTGGGTGGCGCAGCGGTTTGGCGCCTACCTTTGGCCCAGGGCGCGATCTTGGAGACCCGGGATCGAATCCCACGTCGAGCTCCCAGTGCATGGAGCCTGCTTCTCCCTCTGCCTATGTCTCTGCCCCTCTCTCTCTCTCTGTGTGACTATCATAAATAAATAAAAATTAAAAAAAAAAAAAAAAGGAGCAGGACTCAGCTCTGATGCCCCAAAGGACAAAGCTAGCTGTGGGAAGTAAGGGCAAGCGGCAGACTCTGCCCTGTGGCTGCTGATGGAACTGTTGCCCTATCCAGCTCAGGAACACCCTCTGACCAGCTTCCACATGCCCCAGGAATTCCTGCAATTGTCCCTCCTTGCCTAGGCTCTGGCTTACTCCTATTCATTACTTCACATTCTGCTCCTGTTACGCTTCTTCCAAGAAGCCTTCCTCATCACCTCTCCTCATCCCCTAGCACTGTTGCACTCCTTGGTAGATGCCCTTGTTCTAACTCCCACAGGCCTTCCTCCCCCCCACTTCTTTGCCTGAACTGCTCATCCTCTGGAGTCCCCCTCCTCACCCCATCCCTCAGCTCCTTGAGAAGGGGGCGTGTTGGATCGTTTTTTTAATTTGCATCTCCAGGGTACAGGTGGGGCTTCTCAGGAAGTCTGTGATGAGTGAATGGCATGGGGAGGGGCTGCTGCCACTGCCACTCTACTCTCTCAGATGTAAACAGGTTACCCAGCTGGGAGAGAGGACATCTGCTGGCTGGCGTGGCGTCTAGCACGGATGCATCTACCTTCTCCTCTGAAGGTGGGTCCAGGGAATCTCTGGCCCCAGGGTTCCCCACCACCTCTCATTTGGGAAAACTAATACCTGGTGGCAGGCAGGAGGGAGTGAAGTGTTTGGTCCCGAAAGGGGGGACCCCAGCTGCTCCAGCCCCACCCCATCCCATACCCCTGCCAGGCGGGGAAGGCCCTTTCTCTGGAGGCCATAAGTCACCCCTGTGTTTTGTAGCACTTTATGGTGCACAAATTTCTTTGGCATATGTGAACTGAGTCCTTTCAACAATTCTGCAAAATAGGTATTACCACCATCCCCATTTTGTGGATAAGGAAATGAAGGTGCAGAGAAGTAATCTGCCCTGGGACATCCAGCTAGTGACAGAGCTGGGACTTGTACTCAGGCCTGTCTGACTACAAGTTCAGGGCACTTGACACTATACTGCCCCCTGTCCCTAGTTCAGTGCTGAAGAAGGTGGTGGTGGCGGTGGTCCAAGGTCCAGCCTCACATGCCTTATTCCCCCCAGAATGGAAAAGGAGCATAGGAGAAGCAAAAATGGAGGCCACCAAATGGGACAGGGGCATATGGGGCACCTGGGACCCTCACAGCCTGGTGGGGGAAAAGGAAGGAAGGAGAAATGTGGGGCAAAGCTCTTACCAAGCTGCTGTGCCATCTCTCAAGTACTTTTAAGGCCACTTGGACTAACACACGCCTAACCTGGTAACTCCTGGCTGGGGGCCGGTGTGACGTCTTGTCCCAGGTCCACCCTTGTAGAGGCTGGATAAAGGCTCAGTCCTCCTGGCCTGAGGGAGTAAGCCAGCTGCTGCACCCCCTACCAGGCTGTCCTGGAGTTTATCAGTGCCAACCCACTACTTCCTCCAGGGGTGGGTAGAACTGGAGTCCAGGGGAGGGGGGAGGAACTGCAAGAAGGTGCCTTGCTCTCTCTGTCCTAGTATGTGAGACCTTAGGCACATGGAAGTCACTTCATGCGGTGGCCCGAGGGAGAGCCATTGGTAGACTAGAGATGGAGGGGGTAGAGGCTGAGTGTCCAGTGTGTCCAGGGCTTATGTTCACCTGAACAAACGAGGTGAAGGCTCGCTCCAGGGCTTCCCCCAAATCCCAAATCCTTACCCCCAGCAGCTTCTCAACTGTGTCCTGGGAAAGGGAACTTGCTGC
Source organism: Canis lupus baileyi (assembly GCF_048164855.1). NCBI lineage: Eukaryota > Metazoa > Chordata > Mammalia > Carnivora > Canidae > Canis > Canis lupus. The sequence goes on from NC_132853.1 coordinate 18,234,304, forward strand.
ATACAAGGGATGGAAGGGCTCAGGCTGGGGTCGGGTTGTTCAAGTCTGTGGCTCTAAGGAGATGGGATGGGGAAGGAGGCCATGAGTACGGAGTAGAGAAGAGTGAGCATGGAGAACAGGAGAGAGGTGAGAAAGTGAAGAAGGTGTCAGAAGGGAGGGGAGGGGCTTGGCGAAGAAGAGGGAAAGCAAGCACTAGAGTCAGGAGAAGCTGAGGAGACAGACCAAATCTCTCCCCCAGGCTTGAGCCTCCAGGCCACAGCAAGTCTGGGGGCTGGAGTGATCCTGAGGCTGAGGGCTAGGGATGGGGGCTTCCTGGTGGTGCAGGGCAGGCTAGGAACTCTGAAGTGGTGCTCCTCTCTGCCATGTGGCTCCATGGTCTGCTTGGCCTGAGGGCCTTCCCCTACCCAGGCAGCCTGCGGAGTTCCCCAGCATGATAGGCAGGCATCAGAGGGGAGCAAGGGAAACTTGCTGATACATTTTCCTGAGAGTCTGGTTGGAGGATTTGTGCAGGGGGCCTGAGGGGCAAGGGGAGTGCTGAGTTCCTACTGGGTGGTTACCACTCAGAAGCAGAAAGGTGCCAGGGAAGGTAGGGGTGGGGGTGGCAGAGGGGTCTGGTGAAGATAGATTGAGCTATGGGAGGGGAGACCCAGAGGTGTACTGCTGTTGCCATCCCTGCATGACCCAGACTCCTGCCCTCTCAGGTGAATTCAAGGACCCGGACAGGTGCTGCTGGAAACACAAGCAGTGCACTGGGCACATTATCCACCCCTTCACCTCTGACTATGGTCACCACAACCTGCACCTGCACTCTGTCAGCCACTGCGACTGTGATTCTAGGTAAGGGCCCTCCTCCTTGGGGGACGCACAGCCCGAGAGACACTCCTGGGCAGAGCAAGGCCCACAATTTCCCCACGGTTCCCCCTTCAGCTTTGACCTGGCACTGCCAGCCCAGTTTCTGCTTCATAGACCTGGCTCTGCCCCAAAGCCAGGGGGAGGAGGTTTCTCTTGGCAGCCTGGACTGAGCATGGTAGAAGCCAGCTGTCCTTCTGACTCTGGGACCCTGGTGTGTGTGGGGGAGTCATGGAGGCCTGGGAGCCAGGCTGAGTCCTCTGTGTGGCAGGCTGAAGGACTGCTCAGAGAAGACAAATAGCAGCAGCTCCCGAGATGTGGGCCCAGCCTGCTCCCGAGATGAGGGCTCAACATGTTTCAACATCATCCAGTCCCCTTGCTTTGAGCTCATCCCAGAGGAGGAGTGTGTGGAACGGTTCTGGTATGGCTGGTGAGTGCTGGCAGGCTGACAAGGGCGGCACTAAGGGGCACTGGCCCCCCCACTCTCTGTCAATCTTCTCTTTCCCTGTCCCCCCCTCCCTCCCAGGTGCAAAAGCTATAGGCCTGTCTCTGTGGCCGTGATCCACCATCCCATCCACCATGACTGTGGGGCAGATAATCTGAATGAAGAGGAGGAGGAGGAGGAGGAAGAAGAAAGCAAGCCCCCCATTCCGACCCAGGTGGGGCCGGCCACCACCACCACCACACCCGCTGACCCAGTTATGGGCACAATCACAAGTACCCCGGATTCAGCAGCTCCCATCACTATCTGGCGCTCTGAGAGCCCCACAGGGAAGTCCCAGGGCCACAAGGTGATCAAGAAGGTAAAGAAGAAAAAAGAGAAAGAGAAAGACAAGGAAGAGGATACAGATGAGAAGCCAAAGCCGAAGAAAAAAGTCAAGAAGGGCAAGTTGATTAAGAAGAAAAGCCCAGTTAAATCGGAATCTTCACCTCCAGACCTGAGCCGGTCAGTAAGCCCGAGAGAGTTGACCAGGATGTCAGAGTCCAGCCCAGATAGCCGGGGAGACCTGGAGAGTGAGGACAGTTACAATGACCCCAGGCGGGAGGAGCCCTCTAGCGAGGATATCTTGGAGTCTTCGTCCCCCAGGAAGAGAGAGAAGAACACCATCCAGACTAAGAAACCTGGGGCAAGGGCCTCACCAGTCAAGAAGGTCAAGAGGAAATCTCCCCCAGCATCAAATCCCAATCTCAGTTGAGGCCAGGGCATCCAGGGTGAAGAATAAATGCGATCAAGCCTGTAGCTGACCCCCTGCTGCTGTTCTCTCTCCCTCCAACCTGTCCCTTCCCAGGGGAGGGGGTGGGTTCTGGGCACAGCAGGAGTCAAGGGGCCAGGGGCTACTGGGGTTTTGGAAGAGTAATTTGTTCCTCAGGACGGAGTCCATGGGAACAGAAGGGAGGGCAGAGGCGGGGCACAGCCTGTTTCTCTGTAACATTCTAGGCTCAGGGCAGAGCACATCTGGATGGGGTGGGAAGGAGGCTCCCCATCTTTTGGGAGACTGGTCTGTGAAATCCACTCGGGGATAGGCAGTGCTGTCTGCAGTGATACCCCTAATAAATTGAACCTTTTAACCCACTCTGTGCCACTGTGCCTGGCCTTTCCCTCTTCTAAGTGGCCCTTAGGAAGATGCTGGTGGCACCAAAGGGAACATGGTCTTCCTGGCTGCTGTGTCCCTGACAGAAGACCGGCTCTTCCCTCCCAACTCTTGCCAACAGCCAAAGAGATCTTGAATGATGTAATGAAGTCAAGATGGGAAGCTCACGGAGTTTGGGCAGCAGTGATTTCTCTGCTGAGCCCCAAAGCAGAGGAGAGGGAGGAGGAAAGCCTCATTTAGCACAAACTCACAAAGCTTTGAGACCAGGCCCTTCTGAAGAAACAGGGGAGACCAGGAGTTTGGAATACACACAGGCAGTGGGGCCAGGAGCAGGGGCTAGGGCCAAGGGAGCTGGCTGGTCCCAAGCTGATAAGAGGGAGGCCAGCCTCCCCTGTAGCAGCCTGGCACTTTCTTTTCCAGGGCAAGCCTGGGGCCCATCCTGGGGCAGACATCCTCATGTAGAGCTATCACAGATCAAGCCTTGGCTGGCAATGAGTGGGGAAAGAGGTGCAGGGGCTCAAACTGAGAAACCAAAATTTACTTGCAGCCCTTCTTCACTGCGCCAGAAGCGGCTAGTGGGCACAGTGGATGGGACAGCCACCTGTGAATGCAGTAACAACAGCTAATGGGTACTGGGGCCTCATGAGGTCCCAGGCCCTGGGCGGAGCGCTCACATGTCCTCTCTCAATCCTACCGGCTGCCCTGATGAGGCAGATTATCACTCCACTTTACAGAGAAGATGGCTGGCTCAGAGACAACAGGCACAGGGCTCGGAGGCAGAGCAGGGATGTGGCCCCAGGTAGTCAGATTCAGAAGCTGCTTGCTGTTCTGAGTCACTGCCTCTTTGATGGCCTGGAAGGAGTCAGAGGGAGCCCTGAGAGCTCCACACACACTGCTTTGAAAGCCACCCTTCAAAAGCTGGAGTGTTGGAGAGAGAGGCTTTGCCAAGTGCTCTGTAGAAACACTGTTTATTCAAATGACAGGCAGGAAGCGGAGGCAGCAGCAGGTGGGTGAAGGCGGCCAGGTGGGGGCTGGGCAGGTTAGCACTGCTCCCCTTTGTCCCCTGCAATTTTGCTTTGCTAGCCACCAGAGCTGTCGGCATCAGGGTCAGAAATACTTTCCCTCTTCTCCCTCCTGCCCCAAACTGAATAAATAGCATTCCTCTCCCCACAAGAGTTGGGGGAGACTCATGTGCTGAGCTTGGTGCCCCGGGGTCACAGCCCAGAGTCAGATGAGGGCAGAAGCTCAAAAATGGCTTGTAGGGAGTAGAATACAAAACTGTTCCACTCTCATTCTCGTCTTCCTCTTCTTCCTCCCTGCCACACTCCCCTCCCAGCCTGGTCCCAGGATAGGTGGTCGGTGAGGGCCTGGAGTGGAAGAATTGTCACCTAGCGTACACTGAGCTCAAATTCCCAAGGCCATCCAGCTTGTCACCCATCCAGGCTGACCACCAAAGAGAACGTCAATTCACGTCACTTTATGGACAGAAAAGGAGGGGCAGGGAGTGAGGCAGTGGGCGGCTGGGCCTCTCCCAGCCTCAGAGGTAACTAGAGTCCTAGGAGCAGGCCCCCTACCGATCCATCTCATCCAGGAGTGGGGTGGCATCGCCAGCAATGGACATGGGGGTGCTTTCGATCATGGGGCTGGGAGAGGGCCGAGGTGTCAGCCGCTGCTTCTGTTTCCGCCGCTCTGCTTCCTTCTCCTGTAGCCACTGCTCTGCCATCTTCCCCCAGTCGATGGCCGCGTGGCTGTTGGACCTGGGAGAGGAAGAAGGGGCCTGAGATCAGGATACTCTGCAGCTCACCAGAGTATCTGGTATCTCACCAAACACTGCTGATCATCCATCCTTACAGAAATGGACTTCCTAGTTTTGGGTAGCAGTAGCAGTCGTGGTAAGCTGCCACATTGCCCTTTTCTGTCTTCTAGAAAGCAGTCATCCTGGGCTATCACTGGGGTCACGGCCCTCACAAGGTCCAGGGTCCTGCCTATGCTGAGCCTGTTGGCCTCTTGACAACACCTGCCCCTAATAACCTTCTCTGTCACCAACTATATACTTACTTTGGCTGCTGCTGCCGTTGCCGAGAGCTGGAGGAGGGCTGGGGCTGGGCCTGGGCAGACTGTGGGGTGGTGCTGGCCTGTAGTTGGTGGTACTGTGGTGTGGTGATGGGCTGGCTGGGGGTTGTGTAGGAGTAGCTGGGGGTCATTAGTGGTGTGGCCACTGGCTGCTGGGCTGGCGTTGGGAACACCTGGAGAAAGGTGAACAGTTAAATGGGGGTGGGTCTCTTGAGCATGTGCAGTCCTAAGCAGTAGAGAGAGGCCAGCAGGATGGGACCTGGCACAACAATGGAGCCCACCAGCCCTGATTGCTTGAAGGTCCCAAAGATCGCAAAGGACTATGGAAAAATCAGACCTTCTCTTACTCCCTTTACCCTCAAGTGGGCCTGAAAAAAAGGGCTATGGGTCAGACACAGTTCCTAAGGCTGTGAGCCCCATCTGTACATATGGGCACTGTGGTGGACACTGCCAGAGGCCAGTCTATGGTCATGGGTCAGTAAAGGATGATGGTTCTGTTTCAGTCTTCTTTACCGTCCGCAGAGAGCCTTGCCCCCAAGCCACGTACGTGGTAAGCGCTGCTGCCTCCTCCACTGCCGCCATAGCCATACTGGCTGGAGGCCCACTGGGCTGGGGTGGCATTAGGGTTCTGTCCTTGACCTGTCACAGCTGCAATGGCACTGAACATCTGCGAGGTCATGTTCTGGGGCAGGGCATTCACAGCCCGTGTCAGATCTGTAAGCACAGAGAGGTGGAGGATGGGCATGTTAGAGGTCAAAGTCCTTTTAGCACCATCCCTCCAGCTCCCAGTCACAGACATGGGTTCCTTACCTGCAAGGTTGATGTTGGCTGGTGTGGCATTGATAGAAGCAGGTGTCCGTGTCCTGCTGCTGCTACTAGGAGTGATGCCTATAGGAAATGGTCAAAGTTAGTTCTGTCCCTCCAGAAACTTATTTCTGGTTTCACAATGTAGGGGGCTGGAGGAGGTCCCGAGGTGGGTGGAGAGAAGGGAAGCTGCATCGGCAGAGTAGATGGAGGACTTCCTTGATGCCAAGAGGCTGGAGCAGAAGTGAGACAGCTGTGGTGAGAGACCATGCCTCATCCCTTCCACAGATGGCAAGTGATCACCTTGATTCAGGGCCTATGTGTCCTAAGCACACCCCAGAGCTCAGAGCAGAACTCACCTGGTACAGGATCCTGGTAGTGATCCTTAAACCATCTGAAAAGTCCATTCACAGTAGGGAAGATTTGGCCCCGGTACCGGAATCCTTCTGGAGTCACTGTTACATATTCTATCCTGGGATTTTGGAAGGAGACATGTGTCAGATACCACTTGGGGCCAGCCCTGAGAAGCGGCCAGAACAGATCACCCTGTGAAGGAGCCACACTGGGTGCTGGGGGAAAGGAGAGATGAAAGATCCCTGACCCTGTCAAAGGAGGCCGCACTCTGAGGTGAGCACAGGTAAGGCCAGGAGCTTGGTGTACAGGCTGCCAGAGGAAGGCCTGCTGGGGGCTGGGCCACCATCCTGGGCTGCAGAATGATGGCAGCACACTGCAGGTGAGGGTAAGAGTGAGGTCGCAGTGTCAGGGTTGGAGGGGCCAGGGTACCAAAAACAATTCCCAAGACCGGGAGTCTGGAAGCACCCCTGTTAAGGTGGTTAGTCTGACCTTACTCAACACTGTAGTGTAGGGAGTACATAAGAGGATGGGTTCTGGGTTCAGACCAGTTCTAGTTCCAGTTGTGGCTCTGTCACTTGCCACTTAGATGACTTTATATGAAGTTACTAAACCTGGGTCTCCGTTTCATTTGAAAAATGAGAGAAATGACACTTAAACCTTTAGAATTGAGTGTAAGAAATACCTGAAGATGGTGCATGGGAAGCACTTAGCACAATGCCTCAATAGGGTTCTGCTGACTTAAGGATAACTGTCATTTACCCACAGACGATGACAAATATAAAGTTCTCATTTATAAAGTTGAACCCTGCTTCCTAAACCTAATGACACTGAAGTATCGTCAATTCTGCAACACAAGGAGTCTGCACACCTTCCCACGGAAAGTTATCATGTTGCCTCTATTCCCTTGTTTAAAGGTCACTTGTGGGATCCCTGGGTGGCGCAGCGGTTTAGCGCCTGCCTTTGGCCCAGGGCGCGATCCTGGAGACCCGGGATCGAGTCCCACATCGGGCTCCTGGTGCATGGAGCCTGCATGGAGCCCGCATGGAGCCTGCTTCTCCTTCTGCCTATGTCTCTGCCTCTCTCTCTGTGTGACTATCATAAATAAATAAAAAAAAAAAAAAAAAAAAAAAGTCACTTGTTTGTTCAACTATTCCTCATGGGACAGTGTCCAGCCAAGAGCCCTGGCTGTCATCCTCTGGAAGCGTGATGGTGAGTCAGAAATGGTTTCTCAGAAACAATACTCTACATATGCCCAAGATGGTGTAGAGTTTGGAGTCTAGAGCTTCCTGTCACCTAGCCACTGAGTCCCTACTAATAATCTATACTATTTATCATGTGCAAGTAGTATAGAGACAAGAGCAGAAATGCACTGGCCTTGGCCAAGGGGCTGAAGGAAGGATGGGGGCATAGAGAAGGCTGGAAGAATGATCAGCCTGAGTAACAGACAAGAAAGCAAATCTAGAAAAAATGGGACTTTGTCTAATTCAGAGTGAGCTCTAAAGGGACCCAGACAAAGGAATATCTAGGAAGGCCAGCCTGTCAGTCACACACAAAAGGGAGCAGAGGGGGATTCGATGGTAGGAAGAAGAAAAGCTCTTCTCACCCACCCCTTCGGAACAGGCACAAGTTATCTGGCATACAACAGTGACAGTGAGCCATCATGTGCTGACTCGCCCTGGCAAGGGTGAAGTGGAGAGTAAAAAGAGTTGTGTCCTGGTCCCCACCTTTGCTAGTCAGGTGGACAGGGGCAGGTGATTTCCATTACTCCTTGGGAGACAGAAGACGCAAAGGAAAAACTTTTTCTCACAGGGCTGAGGAAAGTATCTTTTTTACCAAATCTTTCCCTTCTGCCTCTAAATCATCACCCTCTCTCCCCAGCTCCAACCTCCACTGCTGGTCTAAACAGATAAAAGGCAAAAGACAGTTAAGCAGAACCAGAGAGAGAATACTGCTCCAGATGTCTCTAACTCCCCTGCTAGACTATCTGCGGACCCCAGTGGCAGCACCTTCTCAGCACCAGTGCTCACCTGGGTTTACCCCGGGGCTGGTATCCCAGTAGGAACTTGCCGGGCAGTTCCTTGCAGGCACAGATGAAATAAGGGATGAAGGTGGGCTTCTCCTTCTTAGTTTTGATGAGCAGCTCCTCTAATTTCTGGGGGTAGAACGAGGGGGAGAGGTTGGGATAGCAGCATGCTTGGTACACAATGTCTGGTTCATACATGAGGTACACTTCCTTCACCAGATGAACATCCCCTACACTGAAGGGAAATCATATCCTGAAGTCATTGGGAAAGGTCATGCCTGGAAGAGCCCTGGGCTCACCTTACGGTCACCACCACTGCAGTCCTGATAATATTTGTGGTTCAGAAGGTCCCGGGCAAAGGATGCCATGGGCTGGACGTAGCGAGCAACAATCTCATCCAAGTCTTCAAATTCCTGTGGGGAGATGGTAAGGCCCCGTGTGTCACATTCCGAGCTGAAACTCCTGGCCCTTCATCCAATCCACTCAAAAGAGGATCTAGAGGAGGACATGGACTTCCCAGCCCTGCTGTAGCCTCACTTCACTGCAAAGACCCCTCAAGTTATTATCTGTTTGAGTCATGCCCAGATTTATGAGCTTACAAGGCACAAAATTCTTTAAACCATAACTTTGATTCTACCCTGCCACTTGGGAACAAGAGAGCTTCCCCAATTTTTTCTCTACTGAAAACAAAAATGAGAAACGTGTGTGCGTATGTGTACACAACCACGTGCTTCTACATGTATATTTTCTTCTATTTCTCTGCTGATGCTCTCAAGGTAGTCTATTTTAAAATCTGGAGAACACAGAGAAAGGAGCAAAACATACAAAAGTGTTATCAAATGACTCATTTCACAATCAACCTCCTGTTCCACTGCTCTGTGCAGCTAAACTACATATAATGCACATAAGCCACTATATCAGCTCAGAGTAGCCAGAAATGGCTTGTTTCCAAGAGAAGGAGAGGTGATGGGGAGCGGGCAGGAGCCAGCTCTCACCTCGCTGTTGATCCACAGTGTGGCCCCCAGGCTGAAGGCATTTTCTTTGCCCTCTTCCCGTACATCCACATGTTGGTAGATGCCATCGCTGACCTTCCAGGTCACAGTCAGGTGATTTTCACCCTTACTGCTTGGGCGGATGATCACGTCACCCTGGTCCATGGTCTCCATCATCTTTTCTGCTTGCTTGAAGTTTATATTATGGAAGGACGGGTGTGCGATCACTCGCTTGATGTATGCTGAGGAGGGCAGGAAAGGAGTACACACTGGGTGAGGGGACTGAGACCCCACAACGGCAGGACAACTTGTGGCTTCACTTCTGACCCGCTATCAAATTCTGAGACTCTTTCACCTTCTCCAGACCTGGGTTCTCTGAGGTGAAGGATGTGTGAACCTGGCTTTCTAAGGTGCTGAGAGAATGAAGCTCTAAGAGTCATAGTGCATTACCAAAGAACACGTGACCCACAAAGACCCTGGCTTCCAGCCTGGCCACTGACTCCAGCCACGATGTTTCTGGGCCTGAGCACCTCAAAGCTGAGCACTCACTCCCCCCGCCCCGAGGTACAGCCATCAGCAAGTGCATAGTGCAGAGAGCGGGCTGCCAAGACCCGGGCTGCAGAAGTGTGGTGGAGGCCACACTCACTGGTCCGCTGCTGCTTCCGTTTCATGTCCTCCTCCTGCTTGTGGTCCGCTGCTTCGGCATCAAAGTCATAGTAGGTGTCCTTGGGCAGTTTCCACTCATTGTTCCTGTCCATGAGGTCTGAGGTTCGGCAGGTGAGATCGGCACTAAACTTCTCAATGTCAATCTTCATGATGCGGCAGTGAACGGTCATTCCCACCTAGATCCACAGAACATTTGAGCTGGAAGGGACAAAGATGATCTAGCCCGATGCCCCATTTTACATGTGAGAAAACCAAAGTCTAGGCCAAAAGATGGAGAGTGATTTGCCCAAAGCTAGCCAGCTAGCAAGTAGCAGATTAGGAGTTCAGTGTGGAGTCTGGTCTGCAGACTACGGGCCATGGTCGGCACAGATGCCTCTTACTCTAGGCAGGAAAACCAAACAGGAGCTTCCTGGGATCTACTCTGCCACTGGCACTATTCCCTTCTCCCATAAAGTTACCTAATTACTGTTCCTGGGGTGCAATCAAAGTCTGGCTGCCCTTTTTGGAGAGGAGGCAAATAAGTGCTTTCTGTTCTTTCCCTCTGACTTGAGCCTTTCTATCTAAACAGTGGCACAAGCCCATTGCATTGCATGGCTCTCCTTTAAAAAATCCCCCTAGGGCAGCCTGGGTGGCTCAGCGGTTTAGCGCCTGCCTTTGGCCCAGGGCCTGATCCTGGAGACCCCAGATCGAGTCCCATGTCGGGCTCCCTGCATGGAGCCTGCTTCTCCGTCTGCCTGTGTCTCTGCCTCTCTTTCTCTCTGTTTCTCATGAATGGATGAAATCTTAAAAAAAAAAAAAAAAAAAAAAAATCCCTCTAGCTTCTTTTTTAGAAGGGTCTTTCTCCAATCTTCCTAACTCTACAGTTCTTAGGGGTTCATGACACTTAGAACGAGAGAATTTGGCAGATCTGGTACCAGCCATGTCATCAACTAACTGGGTGATCCCCGAAAAGGCGGTCAAATTTGCCTGAAAAAGGAAGGTAATATTTCTTTCCCTACCATGTTGTGAGACTAGAGACAGCATATGTAATGTCAAGTGCTGGTATCTACTGGGTGAATAAATGGCAGTTGGCAGAAGAATATAGAACAGAAAGAGACCTTAGCCTTTGTTTCACAGCATGTAAGGCTGGGTCCTGCTTCCTGCCTGCAGTCTAAAGCACAGCTTCCCACACAGGAAGAGAGAGCCCTCTCCTGAAGGGCTTGGCAACCCAATGAACTTTCACAAAGACAGTGAACAAAAGCTGCTACTCATTCACATGCTTCTCACCCTGGCTTCTTTCAACTAGTTATAAATCCTCCTGACACTCTCCCTCTACCAGCAGGCACTGGGAACAGAGCTTTCACTTCTAGGGGGGCATAGCCCAAAGTTCCGGAAAGCACAATTTGGACAACTGTAAGTTGCACTAGATGCCTTAGCCTGGTCATTCATCTACCTTCACTCGCTCCTCCGGCCGCTTTACCACTTTGTCACTGAGGAACTTGGTGGGGATGAAGCCGGTGACACCATTGTCTAGCCGTGTTTTGACACCAATGGCCTGGCCTGGGCATGAACCGCTGTCAAAGTGGTTCCAGACCTAAAAAGTGCATCAGAATAGGAGCTTGGTCATTAGGATTCTGGAGATCACACATTCAAAAAGGAGCTGCTGGGACACTGTAATTTATCTTATCATAACACCTGGCAACATGTCTGAAAACACAATGACTTAGCCACCCACCAACATAGATTTTGAACATCCCTAATGTTCCTTAATTCATAACTGATGTTTGGCACCACTGGCCATCAGATCAATCCTTTATGTTAATCTAATCTGTACATCCCTCTAGTTGCAACTGAGGCCCTCTTGCACATTTTGTTCAGACATAGTGGACATTAGAAATAAACACATCAGTCTCCTCAGAACAACCTGTTTCAATGAACCAGGCCCCCCTTGACTTTCTTGTAACCCGGACAAATCCCATCAGCTTCTTTTATTAGGTACAGTTCAGAAATTATCACCTTCACAGACTGCCTGTTAACATTTGAAGACTCAGAAAAAGCTTTCAGAGTGGCTGTAATGACTTCTGACCATTAGAAAGGCAGATAGTGTCTAGAAGAACTTGGGACAAATTAAAATGTGTGTGGAAGATGGAAAAATTAAAGAGAACCTACAGATACTTTCTAACTAGAATGAACAGGGAGATTCCTAGCCTGTAATAATATACGACTTCACGTCTCTAATCTGGTTAGATTCCAAGAGAATGGGAAACAGGGTTAAAGGCTGAGCCAGAATAGAAGGAAACACACCGATTTCTGACCAGCATACAAAGGGACTTCACATTAGACCTGTATGTGTTCCAGCCCTCTTCCCTCTCTGCGTATTTGTTCGGTAAAAGCATGTAATAGAAAACAAAACAAAGCAAAACAAAAAGCATGTAACAGCTCGATTCTCGACTCCTTTCCAGAGTGCAGAGAACATTTGACTGAAGAAATCCAGTAACCATAATAACACTGCAGCACCTACCTCACTTAGCTCCGGGAAATTGTCTTGCTGACAGAAGGGGCACTGCCATAGCCCTGTCTCATCGTTGCGGATTGCCTGGTCATAGCTCTCACCCTGGGGACGCCTGTGGGCAATGCCAGTGACGTTGCAGATAATGAGCTTTCCTGTGGGAAAGGGAGGACAGGGAAGGAAAGAAGAGAAAAGGGAACAGGCTAAGAGAACTGGAGGAGTGACTCCTTCCACTGATATTTTCCTGACAAAACATCTGTCTTGGGATCCCTGGGTGGCGCAGCGGTTTGGCGCCTGCCTTTGGCCCAGGGCGCGATCCTGGAGACCCAGGATCGAATCCCATGTCGGGCTCCCTGCATGGAGCCTGCTTCTCCCTTTGCCTGTGTCTCTGCCTCTCTCTCTCTCTGTGACTATCATTAAAAAAACAAAAACAAAAACAAAAAAACATCTGTCTTATAGCATCTCCACTATAGGAGGAGGTGGTTTCCCTCACCTCCTTCCTTGAGAAGGGAAATCTTCTGATCTGATGACAAGGAAACATGAAGCCTATGAGTGACTCCCTAAAGATCCTGCGGCAGCAGGTTAAAGACACAATTTGACCTTGGACTTAGTTTTGACTTCTAGTCCAGGACTTTATAATCTTCTTAAATGTCCCCAGTCCTTTCTACCTACAAACCTGCCTCATTTTGTTGGAATCATGGCTTGGTTTGAATGTTAATGCACCCCCCCACCCTTACATATCCTCCTCCAACTAAAAACCAGACCCAGAATTTACCAATGTAGAAGGTCTCTGGCGTTTCTTTGGTTAACATATTGAAGATTTCCTCTGTGTTGGGAGAGCGGTAGGCTGTCCGGAGATCCTTATACCGACAGCTCAGCTCCGCTCGGATGTCGTACAGGGTGATGTGTTTATCACCATAGCCCTGGGAAAGATATTCATCAGGAAAAGCCTTGCAACCATTCCTGACTGAAGCCACAAGGGCTTTCTTGAGGCTGATGTGAGACTCCATCCTGGCAATCCAGGATCACATCCTGAGCCAAAGGCAGACATTCATGCACTGAGCTACCCAGGCATCCCAACAAGGGCTTTCAATGGCCCCCATCAGGGCTTCTCTCTTCTTCCCTTTCAACATTTAAGATAGGAAGTTTTCAAGTTTTCTCTTAACCATGCAACGTTCTAGAATAAAAATGCTTCACAGAATCCCGATGTGTGAAATAGACACATGCAAAGCTGTGCTACTGGAAAGGAGGAGAGGAGGTGCGCCTGGATGGCTCAGGGGTTGAGCACCTGCCTTTGGCTCAGGGTGTGATCCCAGGGTCCTGGGATCAAGTCCCGCATCAGACTCCCTGTGAGGAGCCTGTTTCTCCCCCTACCTGTGTCTTTGCCTCTCTGTCTCTCATGAATAAATAAATAAAATCTTAAAAAATAGGAAAGGAGGAGACAAGGTCTAAAAGGAAATTTGACTGACAGCAATCCCTACCCCGCACCCCCTTGTAGTGACTGTATCAGTCTGAGACTCCCTTGGCTCCTTAAGAGGCAGAGTGAACACTTCCTTGAAAAACCCAGTAAAAAAAAAAAAAAAAAAAAAAAAGAAAAACCCAGTATAGCCTGGGGAGGGACAAGAGAGGATCAAGTCTCACATGTTAACAGTAGAAGTTTTCTGGAGATTTGATGCCTGAGTTTCCTCCCAACTAGGCCATGATTTCTGTGTCAGGCCTCTCCATTGTCACTCACCTGCCTCTCCAGTTCTTCTGCAAAGGCATCAAGGTCCAGGTCCTTGAGTCGCTCTGGGTTTTCCAAGATTTCTTCAAGAGCTCCTGCAGGGTTGGCATCCTCAGCTGATTCATCATATTCCAGAGCATCCACTGCCATCTTCCTGGCCCACTCATAGGTCTCAGGGTGGACTCGGGAACCATCAAGAACCTCAATGTATGAGTCAGTGCTGAAGGCAAGGCAGAAAAGGGGCAAGGATATAAAACAAGAAGCTTCTAGTAACAACCCAAATGTCCACCAATGGGGAATTGGTTAAATAAATTAGGGTACCTCCATACAATGGAATACTATACAGCCATTAAAAATAATGAGGTAGATCTATGTGTGCTGACATGGAAAGATGGCCACAATATACTGATACGTGAAAAATGCACTGCAAAACACTATGAACCGTATGATCCCATTTTCGTAGTAAATGGGTAGTTAGTAAATGCATAGCAAAAATAAAATTTAGGAACGTTGTAGTATACACCAAATCGTTATGGTAGTTATCTCTGGGGGGTGGGATTATGGGGGACTTCCACTTTCTGCATAATACTGCTATACAATGAATTTTATAATGAACTTAAATAAGTGTTACAGTAAGATAAAACAAGAAGGGGGAAAGAGACTTCTGACAATTTGCTGGCAGCTATTTTCCCCCATAAAGCCTTCCCAGGCTGGTCTTGCCCGTGCACTCACATGGACCTATGTTATTCGTGGAGTGTTACAGCAAAGCTGGGTGGAAAATGAAGTTTTAGAACTTGAAGCCTATTTCCCCACTGATTTCCATTACTGAATGAGGAGCTATGTGCCCGTGGAAAAGATCCTCCAAAGACTGAGTTGATAACTTCTGGAGAGGAAGAGGTCAATGGTGAAGTCCAAAGTCCAAGTGAATAGAACTTTCTCTCAATAACATCATCTCAAAACATACCGAATCTCTCTCCCCCTTCCTTACTTCCTCATACCCCCACACTCCTTTTCCATTGCCCCTGCCAGTCCCACCCTTACCTAGCCATGGTAGATGGTAATAAGAGAACATGTTTGTGTTTACTGAACGAAGTCTTGTATGTATCCTGGCCTTAATTTATGAAGTTAAGTTGGTTCTTTTTATGATTTTCTCACGCAAAAAAAGTTTCACATAATTGAACCGATCTTTTCCATAGGTCAGAGGCTCTTGACTTTCAATAGAGGTTCCTCACCTTTGCTTTAAAATATTTCTCAATTCAAATACCTTGGGCCCTTTGACAGCCCTAATTCTCTGAATCCCCAAAGCAAAGCCCAAGGGACCTCCTCCTGGCCCACCCAGGCAGAGGGCATCACCTGTCCCCCAAGGAGGCTGTGTCAATCTTGAGGAAGCCAGCACAATTCATGAAGACTTTGGGACCCATGTGGCACATGGTGACCAGCTGGGTCCGGCTCTCGAGCCTGGTGTTGTTCTGCTTCAGGATCTAGGGGAGAGGTGTGGGGTGAACCAGAGCAGTAGGCAGGCCTCCCCCCTCCCTGCCTGCTTTCATGTTTCTGGGAAACCCTCTATGATGGGAAGTCTCTCCCCATGCCTCGATATCTAACACTATACCCTACTATTTTAAAAATTATTTTAATGAACTATATTACACTTGCCAAAGGTAACTAACGTATGGCTTAAAAATGATATAATGGGGCACTGGACTGGCTCAGTCAGAAGAGCATATGACTCTTTTTTCTTTCTTCAAGGATTTTATTTATTTATTCATCCATTGCGCCACAGAGCCAGGCTTGTTTATTTATTCATGAAAGACAGAGAGAGAGGCAGAGAGAGGCAGAGGGAGAAGCAGGCTCCCTATAGGGAGCCTGATGTGGGACTCGATCCCAGGACCCTGGGATCACTACCCAAGCTAAAGGCAGATGCTCAACCACTGAGCCACCCAGGTGCTCTGAGCATGTGACTCCTGATTTTGGGGTTGTGAATTTCAGCCCTGTATTGGGCGTAGTGATTACTTAAAACAAACAAAAACTTAAAAAAAAAGTTAACGATAAAACATATATCCAACAACCCCACTACTCATCTTAAGCAAAAGAGTATTACCCATGCTTCTAAAGCTCCTTGCATTCCCTTTCAACTCCTGACTGAAAAAAAATTTTTTTTTTAAGATTTTAGTTATTCATAGAGATGCAGAGAGAGAGAGAGAGAGAGAGAGAGGCAGAGACACAGGCAGAGGGAGAAGCAGGCTCCATGCAGAGAGCCTGACGTGGGGCTCGATCCAGGGTCTCCAGATCATGCCCTGAGCTGCAGGCGGCACTAAACCGCTGCGCCACTGGGGCTGCCCTTAATTTTTTTTTTTTTTAAGATTTTATTTTGAAATCTTTACCACTTGAATAAATCACTGTCCTGAGGTTTGTGTCTAGTATTTTTCCCACTTCCACTTTTTTTTTTTTTAAAGATATTTTGAGAAAAAGAGAGAAAGAGGGAGAGAGAGCATAAGCAGGGGAATGGAAGGCAGAAAGGGAGAAACAGACTCCCCACTGAGCAAGGAGCCCGACTTGGGGCTTGATCCCAAAACCCTGGGATCAAGATCTGAGGCAAAGGCAGACACTTGACTGAGCCACCCAGGTGCCCTTCTTACTTTCTTCCATCTGTTTTTTTTTTTTTTTTCTTAATTTATCTATTCATGAGAGACAGAGAGAGAGAGAGAGAGAGAGAGGCAGAGACACAGGCAGAGGGAAAGCAGGCTCCATGCAGGGAGCTGGATGTGGGATTCAATCCCAGGTCTCCAGGATCACATCCTGGGCTGAAGGCGGGGCTAAACCGCTGAGCCACCTGGGGTTCCCTCTTCCATCTGTTTTAAATTCTGGTTTACAGCTATCTTTCCCATGAGCCATTTGCTATAGTAGTGAAGAGCACAGCTGTGGCCACCTGAGTCTAAAGTCTGACTTGGACTCTCACTAGTTGAATGACTATGGACAAGTCTCTTTACCTAACTTTGGCCTTTTGCCAAATCATACTGGCATAGTGTAAAGACTCAATGAAATGGGAACTTTCCTTATTTTCTGATTCAACCCAACCCTACCTTTAGGAGATGGGTCCCTTTTCGAGGTCCCAGGCCACAGACATACTGGATTAAGGCCTGGCTGTACGGGTGAGCGATGGCACGGTTGACATCGACCCCAACTTCATTGACTCGGTTGATAAATTCACAGTACAAGGCGTTGAGCAGCTCCTCTTTTACCACATGCTCCTGTGGACACACAGCAGGCAGGGATAAGATGACTGTGCCTTTCTGCCTGCCTAGGCTTATCTGTCAAACCCTACTCACCTGCAAGGGATGAAACTTGAGACACAGAATATCTTCATCAGAGCTGCACACCTGGGCAAATTCAATCAGAGGGTCCTGGATGCGCCGGGCCAGGGAGACGGCCTGTCTCAGCACTGGAGGATAATCCCGGAACTCTGCCTAGAGTCAAATGAGGACCAGCAGGACCATTAAGTTCCCTCAGGTGCCAACAGCAAAAGGAAGTCCAAAGCGTTCTGACTTTAAGTGACTTTCTCATTTCCTCTGGGGCCCTGTTTTTCTGGGGCCAATTTAATCTGCAGGGCTCCTAATCTGAGCCATGACTGGCAAAATGAAGCATCCTGGGATGGGTTGAGTAAGTGCAGTCCTGTGCCCTTGGTCACCTTCATTTCCCTAATGAATTTCCCTGGGATTGACAACTCTCACTTGTGCAGGTCCTAAGACTGGGGCTCCAGCATTACCTCCGATTTCTTGCTGTTCATATAGAGAATGGCCAACTCATTATCAACCAGCTCCACCCCAACAGAGGACAGCTGTTGGCCCTGGTCCAGCTCATGCACAATGCGCTTCACATCTTCAATCAACATCTGGGCGTCCCTGGAGGGATGAGGGGTGTTGGTCGGGGCTCTTTCTGAATTGTTTCTCAGGGATAGGCAGACTTATGGCTGGGATGCGGGTAAGGTGGGGGAGGAAAAGGCTTTGAAGACAAAATACTCCCCGGGGATAGGAAATTTACCAAGGGTCTACAGAGGCACATGCTCACTTTTTTAGAGGCACATACCAGATTCAGTAAGAAGGGATGAATGAATTTAAGCTAGGTCTAGTCTGATCCCCTGGTGTTCCTACCTGTTTTCTCCTGCGACTGTCACCACATGAGGCTTTTTGTTCAGGAGAAATTTCTTTAGGGTTTCAATGTCTTGAGCCTGGATTAAAATAAAATTGGAATTGAATGGCTCTGAAGATATGGAGATTTCTAAAAGTTTGCTCTCCCTAAGTAATCCCAAGACCTTATAAGACCAGAGAAAAGTAAGCTACAAGTGTATATGATACATACACACTGTCTAACTGGAACACAAACAGGAGACTAAGACCTCTGGTTATATATCCATTAACATTTCCTAAAATTACTACGCTTCTGGCTTGTACTCAGTTGTGAGCAAACACACCTGGGTCTTCCTTTTCTTTCTTCCTTTCTTTGAAGTAGTCTCTACACCCTACATGGGGCTTGAACTCATAATCCTAAGATCAAGAGTGGCATGCTCCTCTGACTGATCCAGCCAGGAATAAACATATTTAGGTTTTGCTAACATAAACCACTGTTTGGCTGTTAGGGCTATTCTAATCTCATTTCAACGTTTTTTTTTTTCTTAAAAAAAAAAAAAAGGATTGTTAAAAATTACTTTAGGATGCAACCCTCTTCAGCAAAACGGAGTTATCTTTATGTTAAATAAAATCAGAAACATATACCTGAGATGAATTCAAATTCCTTTTTCCTTGGGGAAAAAAAAAAACACACACTGAAAGGCTAAAGCTGGGAAAAGGTTGGCTTAATGCCTCACTGGCTTTCAGCTCCTGGAACAGTATGACCCAGATGCTAGTAAGAACAGAGGCCAGAATGGCAGCTCCCAGATGCACACAAGGTCTAGGACTTGGCCTCTAGCCAGAAGTAAATTCTGCCCCAGAACTTGAGTGCCATCTACTGCTTATGAAAGTGAGACTTATCTTAGGACTCCAGAGTTCAGCAACCAGGTAGAGATTATCAGGGTCTTGTATAGGATGTTGTATAGACCACAAACATGTATCCCCAGTGCAACTGTGAAATGCACTTAAGATGTACACTTGGTTACCCCATCCCAGCCACTTACCTTCTTTTCCCTTTCCTCCTCTCTCCACGCAGTTCGCCGTTTGGTAAAATGTGGCAGCCGAAGGAAGTCTGTCACTTCTCCTTCGCCATTGACCAGGGCACAGAATACAGGATGATCTCTGTCAACCAGACCAGAACAGTGCAATAAATCAGAAATAAGAGAATATAAATAAGAGAAGAATGAGATTAAGAGAGGGAAGGGGTGAGGCCAGGCAAGCACGAATGGGCAGTTACCTGGCAGAGGAGAAAGCAATGCCTAGGACTCGGATGCCCTTCCCTTGGTTCTCATCCATAAAGTCATCGTCTTCCTCTACCTGTTGATCTGGCCGGTATGGTGCCACCCTCAACCAGTTGTAGAGTTTTCGACTACATGCCTGAGGAGAAGACACACGGATCTATGGCCAAGAGGCTAACCAAGTGTGCTAATAAGGAAACAGATGTGGGCACGTGTGTGCAAAGGTTTTAACGACATGTGCACATGCTCTGAGCCCTTGGCAAACTTTTGGTATGAAGGCATACCTTGCTTTTGGAAACAGGAGTATATAGAGGACAACAATATAAGCCAAAAACATTTGGATTGGGGGTGGGAGCTGAAAGGGTCCTCAAATGGGGAGGTCCTGGAGTGATCTGTAGCCTTGTTTGCAGTCCCCCTGATTACACTCTATCCACCCGGAGAAGACCACTATTAAGGGGTTCCTGTGCTCTCCACTCTAGTTTGGGGAAACCATGGACCTAAAGACCATGAGTTTCTGCCTTAACCTTTATGACGTATTCTTTGGCTTCGGCCAGCAGCTTATTTTTGAGTTCCTTGGCCATCTGCACGTAGAGGAACTGCTGCAAAGCTCGTTCAATAGCCATGGTGCGCTGTCGGTTCCATTCCTGCACCTGGTGGCTGAACTCATCTCGGTAATAAAACTGTTTGATCTCTTCAAAATAGGTCTGGTCATTGCCATAGCTGAGGAGAGAACACTGTAGTGTCAGGGTGGAGAAGAGAGGGGATACTCAAATGTCCCCAAACACAAGTGAGCCAGGGACAATGGCTTGCTTGACTCTGAAACTGTGATTCACATTCCTGAAGGCCTGCCCCCCTCATCAAACCTTCCCCCAAACAGTCCCCAGCTCAAAGCTTTGCTTACCCTTCTACCCCCTTCATGTCTATGCTGATGTCAATGGTGAGCAGCCCTTCGTCTTCAGCCAAGCAGATCTTGAGGAACTGGTCATCTCTCAGTTCCTTAACAGGCTTGTTCTTTAAGTACTTGAAAGAATAAGCGTAGTGGGCTTCATCGACATCCTGTGTACAGCAAGAGGAATCATCAGCCTACTAATAGGCTGGCTTGACCATAGGAGCAAAGAGTGCCTCTTTGCTCATGGGCAGACAGCTCAGCTGAGCACAAAAGTAAGAAATTCAATCCAGTTGAACACAAAGCTGGACCACATGTTAGATCAAAACCTTTCAACCAGCTCACCTTTCTGCCTTTCTTGGTGGGGGTTATATTTAGCTTGGCTCTCTCCTGGAAGGTTTGCCTCAGCACCTGTCGGACAAGGGGCTCTCGGGCAATCTGCAGGGCTACCATGTAGCGAGCACCTTCCAGCACAGCTTCTGGTGTCGGGAATTGGCTGTGGGGAAACGGGGCAGCTGCAGAATGACAGTGCCTTGGCCCCCAGGCCCCTCTTCCTGCCAGCCACTTGTTGTATGCCTACCTGCAGACATAATCCTTGGCCAGCTCCAAAGGCTCAGCAGGGAACTGCTCTGTCTCGTGCCGCTGGTAGCTATCCCGGAGATTTTCCCCAAACTGCTCCGGAGTAAGCCCAAACTTTTTGGCCAGACCATCTAAAGCAAACAGGAGGGTGAAAGGTAAGACAACAGCTAGGCTGACAAATGTCTTTGGTCTCTAAGTCCAGAGCAGCAATTTTGGGAACTAAACTGTAAAAGGGTCACAAATAAGCAGGACCAGGAAGTTTACGGATAGTGAAAAAGGGTAGGGTGTGGGGAAAGGGCAGCAGGTGCCATGTCCAGTCATGAAGGTGACTAGCAGTAGCGCCAAAAGATGGATGAAAAAGATAAAGCATTCAAGCAGAAACCAAAATAGGAGCAGAAGAAACTTGAGGAGCTAAAAGTGAAGGACTCGGGGAAGGGACCTACAGGTGGAATTAAGAAATCTGGCAAAAAGTTAAGTTGTTTTTTGTGCCCAAGGCAATGATGACTCTTAATTCCATTCCTGTTTAAATATCTGGATTCCCTGTCACAGCATCTGTTGCACCTATGACAACAAAGTATTGTCTTATATCCTGTTATATGTTTAAGGATAAACTTTGTTAAAAAAAAAAACAAAAAAAAAAAACAGGGATCCCTGGGTGGCGCAGCGGTTTGGAGCCTGCCTTTGGCCCAGGGCGCGATCCTGGAGACCCGGGATCAAATCCCACATCGGGCTCCCGGTGCATGGAGCCTGCTTCTCCCTCTGCCTGTGTCTCTGCCTCTCTCTCTCTCTCTCTCTCTGTGACTATCATAAATAAATAAAAATTAAAAAAAATTAAAAAAAAACCCCAACCAATCTTAAAAAATAAATAGTAAAACAAAACAAAACACAAAAAATTTGCCTTTAAGCACCCGACATGCTGTTATCAGGCAGCAGAAATAGGAATTTTCTTTGACTCCTGGGCTCAAAACTAAGATGGAAGTTACAGTTTAATGGAAGAACCTCTCAAAGATAGGATGGACTCCATCCCTCTGATCATGTGAGCTTCTCATTCCTTCAGGTAGTTAGGGAAAGGTTGGACTATTACTGTGGGCTGGGTGTTGGTAATATGGGCAAGTGTTCAGAATTGCACTGGTGAATCGCTGAAATGACTAAATCCTTTTCCTGCCCACTAGTGGCAATCAAAGAACTCCCCTTGCTCAGGGCTAAATACACAGGATACAAAGCAGCTAGCTTTTACCTAGCCCAGCACTCTGGCAGATGGTGTACATGTCTCGGCGGGAGGCCTGCTTGAGCTCTGGGCCCCTCTGCTCCTCATCTTCTGCCTCTTCACCCTCACCTGGGAAGAAATCCTGAGTTACTGTTCTAGTTTCCAGTCACTCCCAAGGACCTGACATCTGTAGAGAAGCCCCAAAGGGCACTCAGCCCAGGCCATCCTAGGGGATGCTGTGGCCATCAAGCCTCCCCAGGTTTTCCTTTCCAGCACTCACCTTCCTCATCTCCCTCTTCCCGTACACGCTTCAGCTTCTTGCGGCTGGCCTTGGCGGCATTCTGCATCTTGGGGATATCACGACCATAATAAAGCAAGAAATGGTTGTAGACATCTTTCAGCTCATCCATTGACTGTACATCCTTCAGCCTGGAGGAAAGAGACATAAGATCTCAATTGTCACTGAGTAGTAGAATAAATCCAGTTCTGCTACAAGAAGCCCAATTCCCATGAAGCAAGATCTCAACTGGAATGGTGCCTATGTTCTTCAATTATTAGAGATACACACCACCACCACCAGACCATGACTTACTTTCAACTAAGGTATCTGAGAAAAGGAGTATGTCAAATGATGATCATTAGAAATGGATAAAAAAAAGGGAAAGACCAAAAAAAAAAAAAAAAAAAAAAAAAGGGAAAGATAGTTGAAGCATCATGTCTCTAGCAAAGTTCAGAGTCTTTGAGATGGCCTGTCCCCCTACTCCACCAGCTTCATGACACTGGCCACTAAAGTCATCTGCTCCCCTCCCATACTTGTTGATTGCAGGCTCATCAAGATACTTTCTGGTTATAATTTGGTTTCCAAGTAACTTTATATGCAGGGAATTTTCAGATCAGCAAACATGACATTCTTATTCTTTTAACCTTTTTCAACAATATAGATAACTAAGATGAATTTGTTTGCCAAAAAGATCACTTTTGATGTGGTGACAAATTGGATTTCTAAAGGATGGGCCCTGTGCTGAGGATTTCGTACGTTATGCTGCTCCCTGGGGGCCCATCTTAGGTCTGAGGGCTCTTTGTAATGGAATAAACCCTGCACATGTTACCTCTCCATGTCAGTGGTATCCAGAGCCCGGATGCCATCAGCAAGAGGTTTATCAGGGTCAGCGGAGATCTGCTCATACTGGTAGGCCTGCATCTTTTCAAATAGCCGTGTTAGGTTCTCTTTGCGAATCCTCAGTTGGGTCCACTAGGACAAGATAGGGCAGGGGTAAGGGCTGGTGTTTGGCCCTGGAGACCCAAAGTTGCTCTATTCTTTACTGGGAGACCCTGAGGAGAGCTTGACAGAATAGAGAGGTTTGGGCTGCCACCATACAGAAGGCTTAGGCTCTTGAAGTAGTGGTTCCCAGTCCCCACCTCAGCTTCTTAGAGGGTACGGATCCATCTTACCTTTTCATCCCATTGCCACACCCTCCACAGGTCATTGATGTGCAACTCAGGCTCCACATACTCCTTACGGTAGAAAGCAATAAAAGGCACCTAAGGTTGCAAGGAGACCGCAGTCAACCAAAGTGGAAAGATCTATAAGAAGCTCCTTTGCCAGAGGGGTAAGTGGCTCCAGAAAATTCAAGTTGGAAACATGGCCTCCCTCAGAGGCTCATCAAGGGCACCTGCTCTCCCCCATAGGGGAAGATGATGCTGCAGACAGGTGGCATCATTCTCCTGATCACTAGAGTCTCTCTCCTTTGCTTCTCACACTCTTTGAGCCAATGTGAGGACATATGTGAGGACAGGAGGGCTCTCTACCTGACAGGCAGCTCCCCTTACCCTCATCCCTTAGCTGAAAAAAAAAAAAAAAAAAAAAAATTTTTTTTTTTTTTTGAGAGAGAGCTAGTGAGAAAGGACGTGCATGCACAAGCGGAGAAGTGGGGGTGTGGGAGAGGTAGAGGGATATGGAGAGAGTCTCAAGCAGGCTCATGCTGGCGCGGGCCTTGATTCCACAATCCCAAGATCATGACCAGAGCCAAAAATCAAGAGCTGGACACTCAACTGACTGAGCCACCTAGGAGCCCCACTACCCACCCTGCCCCCACTGAATTTCTAACCAATGAGCCATTAGAGAGCTTCAGATGCTACCTCAAAGTGTTGATTTCGCATGAAGCCCAGGGCTTCTTTAATCTTCTGAATTGTGCTGGGCCCTTTTCGACTGAAGCTGCTGGTTGGCTGCCCTCGATCTAGGTAATCACAGCTTTCCTAGAGCCAGAAGAAAGAAAGAAATAGCAATAACATTGTTACTTGTTTTGTCTTACCACACATGAAACTATTTCATGTCAGAGGATAACTTTGTCTGATAAAATCTAGAAAAATCTCTCATACACCTGCAGACACCCATACTGTCCTGTACTAGGCACAGAGATGTTTGGGGCATGGGAGGAGCAGGTCTTCAGCTTGATGAAGTGGCTTCCGGTTCATGTTAAAATGAGGATCTTTTTTTTGGGTACCTGCAGAGAAATGGTTGGTGTGGCAAAGGCATTCCTGTAGATCCAGTCAGCTTCCTCTTCTAGTTCATCATCTTCAGCCCCCTTGACTGGAATGGAGCGGAGCTGCAGGGGATAAGACAATGAGACTGACTTTACCCTGTATCCCGTGTAGGAAACACATATACCATTTACATATACCATTTCAGGACACAAATGTGTGTTCCACACACACACATTTCCAGCACCGTCTTGGCACGAAGTAGACACCTTATATATCCTACTAAAGAAAGAGTGCCATTTCAAGAAGCATAAGCAGCACAAGAGCCTTCTCTAAAACCTAGACTCCCTGCACTTCCTGGTCAGATGGGGTTCAAAGCCAACTTCCTATATACCATTCAACATCAGATTACTACTAGATTATTTCTCTGCTACAACCCCAGGAGCAAGGAGGCTCAGGGCAGGCAATGACAGATTGGCAGAAGGAAAGAAGCTTTCTTACCTGGAATCTCTCAGGCAGGTCAGTGGCTCGGATTTCATTGTCTTGATCTGTGAGGTGGCTGCTTTCCAGCTCGCTGGGCTCATACATCTCAAAGATGCTCCTGCGGCTCACACGTTTCTTGGTGGTCTTCTTGGGGCGCACTCGGATCTCACCTTCAGCCTCATCATCCTCATACTCATACTCTTCCTCCAGTTCTTCATCATACTCATTGTATTTCTCAAACTCGTCATAGTCAAAGTCCACACCAAAAATCTCCTGGGCTTCCTGCAGGGCCCTGTGGGTGACAGCAAGAGGCATTTGGCTTAGGCTCTAGTGAGAGGAAACAGATGCAGCCCATGCAGAGATCCTCTGCTTGCCCCAAAGGAAACCCAGAATGTTAAGAGAAAGGTAAATCTTAAAAAGCATACTTACAGTGCAATAAAGGCTTAGTTAGGGAAGATTTCTGGGAAAACTATTATTTATGGAAGATAAAAGCCCATGGTTGGTATGTGCCAGTGTTGGGAAATCAAACAGAACAAGGGCAGGTAGGTCCATATTCTGCTCAGCAGATATATCTTCTGCTAAGGCATTACAGTATCCTCTTAGAGCAAAAGTTTTCTTAGAAGAAAATTACACTTAGAAGGCAAATGTTTAAATGAATAAACATGGAGCTACAGGAGCAGAGGGAGGCTGGATGGAGGCCTACACACGTGACTCCACCCTGATTCCACAGCGGCCCTATAATGTAGAGAGCTCTCAGGGCTTCTAGGAGCAGTGTGAAATTCTTGCCTAGTAAAGGTTATCTAAGGCAAGGAAGCCAAACAGTTAAGAGCTGGGATGTCCCAGTTTTGGCAGAAACCTCACTTCCTCCTTCCTGACTGTACCTACTCAGATGTCTGTATCACCACCCTGTACCAGACCCCACTCACGCATCTGTGTATCCAGGTAGCTTTTTCCGCCACTTAGGTTTTTTCAGGGGCTGTCCGTCATCATCCACAATAAAGTCATCGATGTCTGGGCAAGGAAGGAAGGGATTAGTGCTCAGAGGCAGAGCATGAACCAGGACTGAATGGCTTTAATTTTTTATTTATTTATGATAGTCACAGAGAGAGAGAGAGAGAGAGAGGCAGAGACACAGGCAGAGGGAGAAGCAGGCTCCATGCACTGGGAGCCCGACGTGGGATTCCATCCCGGGTCTCCAGGATCGCGCCCTGGGCCAAAGGCAGGCGCTAAACCGCTGCGCCACCCAGGGATCCCCTGAATGGCTTTAGTTCCTACCATGTAGGAGGCCAGTGAGAAGAATAGGGAGGCTCCTAAAAATGAACTTTCTGTCAAATGCTGCAAGCCCTGTAGCTGAAGAATGGTTTCCCATCCTGCTCTTAGGGTCTATGCAATCCCAACACCCACCCAAACACAGGCGTTCCTGCCTGATGTCACATACCTGATTCTTCATCATCTTCCTCCTCCTCCTCTGGAGGAGCCATGGGGGCCTCCACAGCTTCCTGCCCTTCTTCCCCTTCCCCATCCTGGAAGATTTCCTCTGCAATAGCCTCTTTTTCATGTTCCTCTTTGCCATATTCCTCCTCGTCGTCATCCTCGTCATCTGACATTTTTTTGACACGTCGGTATTTTTGCTAGGGGTGGGAAAACCTGTCTCATCAGGGCCTGAGGAGACTAGCATAATGATGCTTGTTTTCTAGTCTCATTCTCATATCCCCACCATAGTTCCACTGACCAAGGGAGATGGCAAAGAACACATTAAGTTATGCTCTTTCAGCACTAAGGCCCACCCCTGAAACTCTGACAGGCCTTTTTCTAACAGGCACCCAGACGTGGGATGCAACTCTAGTCTCCATGGCATAAGGACACGGAGCAATATTCTCTTCTCTGATGCTTCCCAAATTGTTCTGGAGGTGTCTTCTCCCCCCAAATCACTCAATTTCAAGGGCTTTTTCCTTCATCCCCAGGGACAGAGACAAAGAATGACACTTACTCCTCTTTTGACTTTGACACCCAAATTCTCCTCAATGAGGTCAAAATCATCATCCTCCAGGCGGTCATCAAAAGATGCTGGAGAAAACAAAGTGTTACCCATGGTGATGTGGAGGCCCCTTCTCCACTGCAACTTCCACCCCAGCCTTACTTGACTGAGGAGAGACTACTCACTGCGTTTTCTCTTCTTGTGGCCAACATCATCTTCTGAATCACCAGAGTCACTACCCTCATCCTCCTCCCCTTCATCTTCATCATCATCATCATTGATAAAGCCTTTCAGATTGCCTTGCTCATCCTGATCATCTAGGTTCTCTTCCTCCTCCTCCTCATCTGGAAAACATGTATGTTTGAAGCATAGAGTTTGGGTAACGGGTTGGGGTGGGATAGGGCCACCTGCTTAAACTGTGATTCTCTTTCTGCTCTAAACCTAATGATATGGGTGCCATGTTAACTTTTCAGTCTCACCTGAAGATATAAAACATGATCACTAACTTAGAGCAGCAGCATCTGGAAAAGTAGTATCTCCTTTCTATGTTCACCATCTGTCTTTAGGCAAGATGATCCTCCTAATTATTTGGGCTCTTCAAAGTCCTACTAGGAGTTTTAGAGCCACCAATAATCTTTGTTTCCATCTTAGTTTATAAATTCAGCAGCCATATGATTTCTTCTATCTATAATTCTTTTAATAAAACTTGTATTTACTTTTCTGTCTTTAAAGCCATTTCATGATTCTACTCTGCTGAGGATCCTAATGGTTGGGTTTGGCCAGAGAAATAGAAAACTGGGCACATAAATACCAACACTGCTAGGTCTCTCAAAGAGGAAAACATTATGTATATATTTATTTGTTGGTTTACTCTCTGTCCCCTCCCACTAACATAAACTCCATGATTGCAGGGTCTTTATTTCATACTCCAATTCTAGGCACAGTGCCTGGCATACAGCAGTCAGATGCTCAGTAAGTATTTGCTATAAATTACTGAAAATTCTCAAGCTGGTACCTCATGTGTGATAACTTCTGTGCTCAGCCTGAGCCTCTCATCAGCAAGAATCCAACTATCCAAAGCTTAGCAATAGTGGGGAGAAGCTTGAGGCTGGGGCCTCCTCACCGTCATCCTCCTCTTCCACAAATTTCTTGGTGACTCGGGGCACCACTTCGCCTTCATCATTGTACTCTTCCTCTGACTCCTCGGCCTCGCTTTCCACAAAATCAGACATGTTTGCAGCTTCTCACCGCCTGCCTAAGGATGACTAAAGAAGGAAGGAAGATAAGGATAAATGAGACACATGACTTTACAGAGTGTCCTTAACTCTTTCCACAAACAGCCTTTTAGCCACAAGCCACTGCTCTGCCCCCTCAATCATTCCCACCTAAGGAAGAGACAGTTAAGAATCAGATGGGTTGGGATGCCTGGGTGACGCGGCAGTTTGGTGCCTTTGGCCCAGGGCGTGATCCAAGGGTCCCGGGATCGAGTCCCGCATTGGGCTCACTGCATGGAGCCTGCTTCTCCCTCTGCCTGTGTCTCTACCTCTCTCTCTCTCTCTCTGTGTCTCTCATGAACAAATAAATAAAATCTTAAAAAAAAAAAAATCAGATGGGTCCATTTCATCCATTTTCCACTCCTCCCATGGTTACTCCTCTTACGTGCGCCTTTATTTTATTTATTTTTTTAAATTTTTAAAAAAGATTTATTTATGATAGAGAAAGAGAGAGAGAGAGAGAGAGAGAGAGAGAGAGGCAGGCAGAGACACAGGAGGAGGGAGAAGCAGGCTCCATGTCAGGAGCCTGATGCGGGACTAGATCCTGGGACTCCAGGATCGCGCCCTGGGCCAAAGGCAGGTGCTAAACCGCTGAGCCACCCAGGGATCCCCTACGTGTGCCTTTAAAAAGATAAATGATTACACCGGACTTCTCTCTACATAGCTAGCTGACTTGAAAATCAGGAGTTTGAGCTGCATGGGTCCACTTACTGATTTTTTTCAATAAATAAGAGTATTGTAGATATATTTTCTCATCCATGTGATTTTCTTAACATTTTCTTTTCTCAGGCTTACTTTAAGAATATGGTATATAGTGCATATAATGCCCAAAATATGTGTTAATGAACTATTCAGGTTGTGTTATGTTATCCCAGGCAATGGTAAGCTATTAGTAAAGTTTTTGGGGAGTCATAAGTTATATAGATTTTTGGGGTGCCAGAGTGGCTCAGTCAGTTGAGTATCTGCCTTCAGCTCAGGTCATGATCTCAGGGTCCTGGAATCGAGCCCTGCATCAGGCTCCCGGCCCCGTGGAAAGCCTGCTTCTCCTTCTTCTGCCTGCTGCTCTCCTGCTTGTGCTCTCTGTCAAATGAATAAATAAAATCTTTTTTTTTTTTTTTAAGATTCTATTTATTCATGAGAGACAGAGGGAGAGAGAGGCAGAGACAGAAGCAGGCTCCATTCAGGAAGCCCGATGGGACTCAATCCCAGAACCCTGAGATCACGCCTTGAGCCAAAGGCAGACACCCAATTCCTGAGCCACAAGCATCCCTGAATAAATAATATTAAAAAAAAAAAAGTTATAAACAGATTTTTGATTGCATGGAAGGCCAGTGCCCTAACTCCTGCACTGTTCAAGGGTTAACTGTATACCAAAGAATTTTATCTCACTCATCATTTAGGGGCAAGGGCAAATGAGGAAAAAATTTAATGATTATGTAGGTAGGCATTTGGTGGCAGCAGGGAGATTCTATGAATTGCTCATAAGAAATTTGGGAAACAAGTGCCAACTTAATGACAGGCACTTTCATACACACTATACCTGGCTGCTGACAGAGTCAAAAGGAAAATTCTTTTCAACAGATTAAATAATATTTCATGAACTTGAGCCCACTTGTGTGACTACTAGTTGGGAGCATTTGGGTGAAAAGGGGGTCTTTTTAGAAATATTAGATTCATAAACCTATTTTTACATTTACCTTCCCAGCAAAAAAACTTTGAATGTGACTTTCATGGTCTACAAAATAAAGGCAACATAGTTAAATACAAAGATTGCTGGGCTCAAGAGTAGAGATCAAAACCTGGTCCCAGGGATCCCTGGGTGGCGCAGAGGTTTGGCGCCTGCCTTTGGCCCAGGGCACGATCCTGGAGACCCGGGATCGAATCCCACGTCGGGCTCCCGGTGCATGGAGCCTGCTTCTCCCTCTGCCTATGTCTCTGCCTCTCTCTCTCTCTCTCTCTGTGTGACTATCATAAATAAATTAAAAAAAAAAAAATAAATAAACCTGGTCCCAACATCTACTAGATATATAAACTAAGCCAATTATTTAATTTGTCTGGATATCAGCCTCATCTGGAAAACAGGAATAGTGCTACCTACTTTGCCGAGTAGTTGAGACTATTACATAACACAGAGGGAAAGAACCTAGTTTACAGTTTCAAAAAATGTTAACTGAGTCTGATTTTGAATCTTGGGGTTAATTTTCCTCAGCATTCTACAATTTTGTACCAACAAATCCCAATTTTGTCTTCTACTTCGCTGCTTTCAGACTCGTCCAGAGCCTGGAAATGGCAGAACCATAACATGGAGTTTCCTGGGCCTTGTAGGACTTTATTTTACTTAATTAATTTGATTGATTTATTTGACAAAAGAGAGAGACAGAGAGACAGAGAGAGGAAGAGAGGAGAAAGAATATGAAGTAGACTCTGCACTGAGCACAGAGCACAGAGCCCAATACAAGGCTGGATTTCACAACCCTGAGATCAGGGCCTGAGCTGAAACCAAGAGCCAGAAACTTAACTGAATGTGCTTACCCAGGTGCCTCAGGCTTTGCAGGACTTTAAAAAATAGCACACATCACACACATCATAACATCAAGATCCTATCCTGAAACCTGAAGCTGGCTGTTGATAAACTCAGCATCAGTCCTCATCTTGTCCTGAATTATGGTCCACTGTGTATGTGCCTGTTTTTCACACTTAAGACCATAAGCTTCTGGGGCAGCCCCGGTGGCTTAGCGGTTTAGCGCCGCCTTCAGCCCAGGGCATGATCCTGGAGACCCGGGATTGAGTCCCACATCGGGCTCCCCACACGGAGCCTGCTTCTTCTTCTGTCTGTGTCTCTGCCCTCCCCCTTTAATAAACAAAATCTTTTTAAAAAAATATTTATTTATTTATGATAGACATAGAGAGAGAGAGAGGCAGAGACACAGGCAGAGGGATAAGCAGGCTCCATGCCGGGAGCCCGATGTGGGACTCGATCCCGGGATTCCAGGATCGCGCCCTGGGCCAAAGGCAGGCGTGAAACCGCTGAGCCACCCAGGGATCCCCAAATAAATAAAATCTTAAAAACAAACAAACAAACAAAAAAAAAACCATAAGCTTCTGGAAATTAGAGACCCTACCTAACAGAAGGGCTAAAAAAACCCCATGAAAACAAATGGCAACACAAGAGGCATCCCACGGCACTTTGTGATTCTGTACTATGTAAGCTGCACCCTTCTAGGTGTCCTGTACAAAACAGGAACCACTAAATATCTGTTAAATAAATTACTTACTTTCTCATACTGTTGCCACCTAACCAAGGAAAGATGGCAGTGGGATGGGAGAAAAGAGGAGGTTGGGTAACAGTTACCAGAAATGGTCTGAGCTCTAGAAGGAGCCTTAAGTGCTAGGGCTCTAATTCTTCTGAAAATTACTCTTAGTGATATCAACTGATACCACAACCAATTAATTTAAGATTGACTGAACTCAAGGAAACAAAACTGAAGATACCGTGTTCTGGTGGAGAGAGAGGGGCAATGATATGGTCTTATGTTCAATTTCAGGTTGAGGTTTTAGATGTTATTCAAGTATTACTGAATGACTGCCAGGTACATACATTCTGCTAGGACCTAGGAATTCGAGGAGAAAACAGGATTATTTGTTATTGAGGAGTGGATTTCTGGTAGAGGGAGAGAGATATGAAAACAAATAAGGACCAGAGGGGGTGCCTGGGTGTCTCAGTTGGTTAAGTGTCTACCTTTGGCTTGATCCCAGGGTCCTGCATCAGGCTCCCTGCCGAGCAGGGAGTCTGCTTCTCTCTCTCCTGCTCCCCTTGCTTGTGCATGCTGTCAGATAAATAAAATCTTTTAAAAAAATAATGACCATAGAACAATTTTATGTATTATATGTAGAGAATAGGCATGGGAAAAGAATTAGAAACCAACCCACAACACTCACACAAAACCCAAGCAAGACTAATACAGGCACTTCCTTAAAGCAAAAAAATAAAAAAATAAAAAAATAAAAAAAAAAAGTACCCAGAGGAACAGTACTTACACATCTACCAGGTTCCAGACACTTAAGAATACCTATTAACCCCTATGCTGTCCTAGGAGTTATACTGCACTTCTCTCTGCATTCAACAAAGGAGATGACAGAGACAAAATAAATCACTTGTTCAGGCTGATACAGATATCCAACACAAAAGCTGAGGTTTGAGTTAAGGTGTGTCTGATTCCAAAGTCACAGTTGTTTCTACTATATCAGCAGGTCTCAAAGTATGGTCCGGGGACCACCTTCTCTCGAGCATACGGTGGAGTTTTCCAGAGGTAATATAATGTGTTGTATCACAACATTGAATGCAAAAACAAATATGAAAATCCAGCTATATTCTATTAAGACAGACATTAAAAAGATGGGGGGGGTGGGGCACCTGGGTGGCTCAGTTAGTTAAGCATCTGACTCTTGGTTTTGTCTCAGGTCATCTTGTGGTGTGGGATTGAGCCCTGCATTGGGTGGAGTCTGCTTGTTCCTCTCCCTCTGCTCCCCCTAATCCTCACACTCCTATGCACATGCTCCCTCTCAAATAAATAAATAAAATCTTTAAAAAGATTTGGGGAAAAAAAACAACAACATTGCTCTTCTCACTACTTTTGTTTTGGTTTCATAAAAGCATTATTTATATTAAGATGTAGAGGACTTACTATCACCCCCCCCACCCACACACACAGCTTTATTGCCATATAATAGACATAAAACATTGTGTAAGTTTAAGATGTATAATGTGAGGCTGCCTGGGTGGCTCAGCGGTTGGGCGTTGTCTGCCTTGGGCTCAGGGAGTGATCCCGGGATCTGGGATCTAGTCCCGCATCAGACTCCCCTTGGGGAGCCTATTTCTCCCTCTGCCTATGTTTCTGCTTTTCTAGATCTCTGATAAATAAATAAATAAATCTTAAAAAAAGGATGTATAATTTATTAGTTTAATATACCTGTATACTCCCAAATATATTTTTTTTTTTTTGGTGCTGGCTTTATTATGACTGTAAAATGAATATACTCAATTTTTAAAAAATATTTTATTTATTTATTTATGAAAGAGAGACAGACACAGAGACAGAGAGGGGTAGAGACACAGGCAGAGGGAGAAGCAGGCTCCATACAGGGAGCCTGATGTGGGACCTGATCCAGGGACTCCAGGATCTCACCCTGAGCTGAAGGCAGGCGCTTAACCGCTGAGCCACCCAGGGTTCCCAATATACCCAATTTGAATTTCTTATCAAATCAAAATGACACATTAAAATATGAAAATATCATAAATATCAATAGATATAACTCACATAACCAAAACATCTTTGCAATTTTAAATTATCCTTAAGAGTGTACAAGTGTCCCAAGATTAAAACATTTGAGAGCTGCTATGCTATATAGTTGTGAGACATCCCACAGGGCAGTGATAAAAGTCTTGCGGTTAGACTGATGCTCCTTTTCCCCCAAGATTTCTGTGTCCTTAAGGTAATTTACTTTGACAACTGCCAATAGTGAGTATCTAAAAACTGCTAATTAAATCTCCTGCTCTAATTTTAATCTTGACACCACCCCTCCACCCCCCGCGGAACTAAGCCATTATTGGGTACAGCAGCCTCCACACATTGCTTGAATTAGGCTATCAGACCCACAAATTCAGTCTTATAAATCCTCAACATCTTCACATTAAATGCCAGCTCTTACAGACCAGATGCCTTCCAGTCTACTTAGAGAGAAACAGCCTACCTGATGAAAACAACAGCTTTTTCCAGTCCCGGGGGGTGGGGGGGCAGCTGGTGCTCTGTGCTACACGCAGCTTTCCTCCCATTCCCTAGGTTAGCAATAGAGTATATGCTGTGCTATAGCGGGGAATGCTTCCAATCTAGCTCACTGCCAAGACTTTCAGTTAAAAGAGGTGTGCCAGAAGCAAGCCTGACTTGCTGCAACTTGCAGGAGCTAGATGTGCGGAGGGCGCTGCAGCAGCACTGCAGGCTGAGGCTGGCAAGTAGCAACTATTCCAGAACAAAAATACTAATTAGCATATGATTATTATTATTATTAACATATGATATGGGATGAACCCAGCGGAGTTTAAATTTCTTATTTAGTACTTATGCTCCTGAATTTTCCCTATATTCAGACCATAAGTTAAATTTACTACTGAAATAGGTCTAGAAGGAGCAGGGATTAGTGAAAGGAAGTTTCTCCAGGCAGAAGGAAAGCTGCAGTACAAGATGTGGCTCAAAGGGAGAGGGTGGTGGTTACCATGACATTCTCTGGAAGGGGAATGGAGCTGGGATCAGATTGCCACAGGGAGGCCCCTGGTGGTCCCTCCTTTTGAACAAGATGATGTAGGAGGCAATTAAAAGGAGACCAGAGCAAAACAAGATGTCTGTTAATTCTCTCCACTGCCAGCTTCAATTAACATTTACTCTTATGTGCGTGCGTGTGTGTGTGTGTGTATATGTGTATATATATATATATACATATACACGCATATAGAATTAAGGTCTGTGCTAAAAGTTAGGTATATAAAAAAGAGTAAAATATGCTTTTTACTTTGATAGAGTTCAAAAGCTATCTCAAAAAACTTATAAATGAAGTTATGACAAAGCATAATGAATGTTGTATTATAGTTATATACCAGGACTGAGAGCAATATAAGGAGAGAAAGGTCAGAGAATGCCTCAGAAAAGGTGATGCCTAAATTGAGAAGAGTTAAGCAGATAACCTGGAAATAGCAACATGAGCAAAGTCTTAGGTCTGAACGGGCCTAGCGGTATAGGGAACAGACCCACAAGTCTGGTGTGGAGTTTCAACGAGAAGATATTCTGTATTTTATGAGCAAAAGCCCAGGGCTATTCCAAAAGTGTTCAGAAATGACAATCCAATGTGGAATCCAAAAACCTGAAAGTTTAATACGTGAAGTATTCAGAATCTACTTTAGACAAGTTTTTATTTATTTTTAAGATTTTATTTATTCATGAGAGACACAGAGAGGCAGAGACACAGGCAGAGGG
The DNA here is from genome assembly GCF_048164855.1 of Canis lupus baileyi. Taxonomy (NCBI): domain Eukaryota; kingdom Metazoa; phylum Chordata; class Mammalia; order Carnivora; family Canidae; genus Canis; species Canis lupus. The sequence goes on from NC_132853.1 coordinate 18,269,182, forward strand.
AGAAGCAGGCTCCTTGAGGGGAGCCCGTGGGACTTGATCCCAGGACCCCAGGACCACACCACGAGCTGAAGGCAGACGCTCAACCACTGACCCACCTAGGCGTCCCCTAGACAAGTTTTTATTTTTATTTTTTTATTTTTATTATTTTTATTTTTTTTAAATTTATTTATGATAGTCACAGAGAGAGAAAGGGAGAGAGGCAGAGACATAGCCAGAGGGAGAAGCAGGCTCCATGCACCGGGAGCCCGACGTGGGATTCGATCCCGGGTCTCCAGGATCGCGCCCTGGGCCAAAGGCAGGCGCCAAACCGCTGCACCACCCAGGGATCCCTAGACAAGTTTTTAAACTTTAGTACTACTCCTTAAGAAAAATCCTAATCAAACCAAATCAAGATGTTAAAATAAAAAGTTAGGGGGTGCCTGGCTGGCTCAGTCAGTAAAGCATGCAACTCTACTCCTCACCCCAGGGTTGTGAGTTCAAGTCCCATGTTGGGTATAGAGATTACTTGAAAAATATACAGAAAAAGTTACTCTACCTATCGTCATTTTAATGTGCACACCACATTTATAGGAAATAACAATCTTATGATTTTTTAAATAACAGTATAAAAAACATTATTGTTGACGATGACTTACATAAGTAATTATTTAAAAATATGAGTTATCTCTTTTCTTTCCACGTTTCCTTGCAGAATAAGGAAAGGACAAAAGAGGAGCAGAAACTGAAATACGTAACCAGAGTCAAAATCCCTGCAACACAGGGAGGGAATAAGTTACTGAGTTTTCTGCCACACACACTGGGGAATATATAGTTCCTGCCCTAGCACAGGGGTCATCAAACCACAGAGGGCCAGATCTGCCACTGTAGCACAAAATCTAACACTGATGATATGTAAATGAATGGGAGTGGCCTATTTAGCCAAGGAGCTTTGGTTTATTGACCCCTGATCTAGAACTAAAGGAGTAATTGAAAGAACTGATGATCAAGGTACCATGGGAGCCTGTAAGAGTGGACTCCAATCCGGTTTTGAGGAAGTGACTTTATTTTTATTTATTGATTTATTTTTAAAGATTTTATTTATTTATTCATGAGAGACACAGAGAGAGAGGCAGAGACACAGGCAGAGGGAGAAGCAGGTTCCGTGCAGGGAACCTGATGTGGGACTCAATCCCGGGACTGCAGGATTATGCCCTGGGCCGAAGGCAGGCGCCAAACCGCTGAGCCATCCAGGGATCCCCGAGGAAGTGACTTTAAATAAAGATTGTAAGATTGTGGAGGAATTAGCCAAGGAACTGGCTTCTTTGGTGGTCATGTGAGGAGTAGTGGTATTGGAGAAGAGTACTTCCAGCAGAAGCCTCAGGATATGCTGTAGCAGGGACAGTGAGAGCCAGTTTGACTAGAGAGAGGGAGAAAGGTTCATAATGAGTTGGAGTGAAGCTCTAAGGATCTTGATAGGGTAAGTTAAAGATTTTGGACCCTAAAAGGTGCTGGGAAGCGCCTGTAGGGCTTTATTTTATTTTATTTTTTAAAGATTTTATTTATTCATGAGAGACACACACAGAGAGAGGCAGAGACAACCAGGCTCCATGTAGGGAGCCTGATGTGGGAACCTGATCCTGGGACTCCAGGATCATGCCCCAGGCCGAAGGCAGGTGCTCAAGAGCTGAGCCACCCAGGCGTCCTCCCTGCAGGGTTTTAAACAGAACTGACTTAGTTTACTTGGTAATTCAGCAAAGATTTATTTAATAAGTGCTTACTACATGTCAAGCATGTAGAAAACAAAAGTCCTTGTTCCTAGAATACTTGTATTCTGGTGTAAGAGACAAACCACAAACAAAATAAACCTTGGTGTAATTACGAGGAAGGAAATAAATACCCTCATCTCTGAGAGGGTGAGTTTAGGCTGATGTCAACAATGAGTAGGATGTGGTATCAAGAGCCAGAGGAAGGGATCCCTGGGTGGCGCAGCGGTTTGGCGCCTGCCTTTGGCCTAGGGCGTGATCCTGGAGACCCGGGATCGAGTCCCACGTCGGGCTCCCGGTGCATGGAGCCTGCTTCTCCCTCTGCCTGTGTCTCTGCCTCTGCCTCTCTCTCTCTCTCTCTGTGTGTGTGTGACTATCATAAATAAATAAAAAATTAAAAAAAAAAAAAAAAAAAGAGCCAAAGGAAGAGATTCCTAGTAGAAAAGGTGGGCAAGAACTTGGCATATGGTAGGCAATGTCCCAAGGACAATGTGACCAGAGAATGGTGAAGGCAGTAGAGTTGCAGAAGGAGGGGCCTGTTTAAGTGGAGGCTCTGAAGGCCATGGAAAACCACTGGAGTGTTTAAAGCAAGGTGATATGATTAGACTGACCAGCTACCTGCAAAATGAACTGCAGTGGGATCTGGATGGAAACAGGAAAAACTGAGGATACCACTGTTGTAGGCAAAAGATGATGGTGGTTTGGAATAGGATAGAAGCAGAGATGGAGAACAGAAAACAGATTAGAAATATATTTTGGGGGCAGCCCCTGTGGCACAGCATTTAGCGCCGCCTGCAGCCTAGGGCATGATCCTGGAGACACTGGATCGAGTCCCACGTCGGGCTCCCTGCATGGAGCCTGCTTCTCCCTCTGCCTGTGTCTCTGCCTCTCTCTCTCTCTGTGTCTCTATGAATAAATAAATAAAAAATCTTAAAAAAAAATGAAATATATTTTGGAAGAAGTGACAGGACTTACCAAAAGACTTGGGGAGAAGGATAGCAAGGGAAAAGAATCCCAGAGGATTCTCAGAGGTCTGGCCTTGGTACCATGTGGACGAGAGTACTAGTGAGACAGTACAAACCAGGTTTGGAATGATGCAAAAACTAAAATGTTCTTTTTGAGGGATGCCTGGTGGCTCAATGGCTGAACGTCTGCCTTTGACTCAGGGCGTGATCCCGGGGTCCGGGATTGAGTCCCGCATCAGGCTCCTGCAGGGAGCCTGCTTCTCCCTCTGCCTGTATCTCTGCCTCCCTCTCTCTCTGTCTCTCATGAATAAGTAAATAAAATCTTTAAAAGAAAAAAGTTAAAATGTTATTTTTATTATGATGTTAGGTTTGGGATGTCTGAGAGACATCCAAATGGAGCTATTAAACAGGCATTCTGTGTATGGATTCTTGAATATAGAAAAGGCTGGCTAGAGATTTGAACTTGACAGGTGCCAGCTTTCAGATGGTAATTAAAGCCATGAAACTGGATCACCTAAAGGAAGTAGGCAGAGAGCCCAAGATTAAACTCTGAAGGAAATTCAACACTTAGAAACTAGGTAGATAGCAAAAATGCCTAGCAAAGGAGACTGAGAAGGAGCAACCAGAGAAATGGAGACAATTCAGTAGTGAAGTGTCAATGAAACCAAGAGAAGAAAGCTGCAAGACAAGAGTAAACTGTGTTGCATATTTCAGGGATTGAGGAAAGAACAAAGTATCCATGATATTTAGCAATACAGAAATCACTGGTAACCTTGACCAGAAAAATTTCAACCAAGTGGTTATAAGAGATACCAGACTAGTAGAGTCCGAAGAATGAATAAAATTCAAGAAAGTTGACACACAGAGAAATCTGACTTTGAAGGGAAATCAAAAAAGTAGGAGGATAGTTGGAGGGGGATAAGGGGGATGCCAGAACATAATGTGTATGTCATGGCAACGTAGGACTGGGTGACTGATTTTACTGGAGAATAATAGGAAGAATCCAAGGACTTTACACAGGGTCCTGATCACAGTGCCACTTACTGAGATCAAGAACTTAAGACCAAGGGCAAATTTACTTGCCTCCAAAGACCGTTTCCAGTATAGCCCCTTCTTGTGAAGGGCTACTGAGGGACAACTGTGAAACGTGACTGAGCCTCTCTAGACTGCACCACTTCTAAACGTGATTAACCTCTAAATGAGATTTAAACCTCTTAGGGAGTAACTATGCTTATCTTATCTTGTAGCCATACAAGCCAGCTAAAGAAGAATGTATTTGTACTGGCTGAAGGGACACAAGTGATAGAAAAGGGATCTAAATTCAGAGGATAAGGAAACAATCACACTTTTGTAATCAATACACTTTAGAACCAGTCACTTCCAAATAAACAGTGCAAGTAGGCGTTTTTTTCTCTCGAAGAAATTAATCAAATTCAAAACTGTTTACACTCTCTATGTTCGTTAATAGCAGCGGTGTAACTCAATACTCCCTTGCTACTTCTGATATTACAGTGAATTTCCATGGACATATTATCAGAGAGCTTAGGCCTCCTCTTAAAGAAAAATAAGTATCACTTCTTGAAACCACCAAAAGGAACGAACTGCTCCAGCAAGGGACTGCCTGGAGAGAAAGGCAGAAACTGGAAGAAAATGAAGCTTTGACTTAATAGCCTATTCTGATGTTTGTGGTAGGCGACTGATGGAGGCAGCCATCTATAAAAAGTTCTAATCTTATTTTTAACAATACCGAAAAAGATGGTATTTGGCATCGCCCTGTAGCCTGATGGCCGAGCTGCTGTAAGATCCGTAGATTTAACACCACCAGAACAAAAAAATTCGGTCACCTGATCCTGACTCAGAAGCCCCAAGTCCTTCCATTCCCAATCCTTTGGCGTGGCCCAATTTTCACAAGCTCTCGGGAGAAGGACGGAATCCCAGGAAGCTTGTTGATACAACAGGGCACCCAATTCACGGGTTTCGGGTAGCACAGGGTTAGGAAAAGCTCTGAGACTCTAGGCAACTACTCTGGTTTCCTTCTCCTTTCCCCCTCATAGAGCAGAGAAGGCCCGGAGGGCCCCCTTCTTCCCGCATACGGCTCCCCAGTACCTCTTCTCTTACGGGACCAGGCCCTAGGAGCCTGGTTCCTCACCTGACCGGTTTAGAGGAACACGCTTTCCAGTTCGAACTTTACCTGCCTGAAGCCGCCGCTACTCCGGTGCGCTAAGCCCCCACCGAGGAAAATGGAGTCGTCGAACCGAGACTGGGAAAGGATAGTACGGACCCACCGCACGGCCCCTCCGCCGCCACCGCCGCCGCTGCTGCGTCAACGTGCTACGTCACTTCCGGCTCCCTGTCACTGGGAGTGGGCGGGCTCTTTCTTGCTCTCTCTTCTCTCACCCGGCTCTCGGGGCTTCGTTTGGGAGGACGCGAATACTTGCCGTAGCGGTTCAGGAAGGTAAGTGTCACAGAGACTTGGGAACAGAGCTTCGGGATCGGAAACGTCAGGCCTCGCGGCTTCCTCAGGCCGCTCTAGCCAAAGGAACCATAAAGACTAGACGAGGGCTTTCTCATTTCCTCCTCTCTGTGGTTCCGTCCGCAGCTTCCGGTTCCGGGGAGGGGCCGAGTTTTCTCCGAAGATTAGGGGCTGTGCGCTACAGCTAGGATGGCTGTGGTGTCGCTACTGTTGTTGGGAGGTTTGTGGAATGCTGTGGGGGCGTCCAATCTGGCTGTCGTTACATGCGGCTCTGTGGTGAAGCTACTCAATACGCGCCACAACGTGCGATTGCACTCACACGACGTGCGCTATGGGTCAGGTACTGCTGCCCGGGTTCGGGTGGGCTGGGAAGGCCTGGTAGGCTCCGGAGGGGGCGGAGCCAAGAGAAGATCTGAGGGGTGTGGTTTGGGAAGGTTAGAGGAGCTCGGGGGAGATTCCTGAGGTCTAGAGGCGGAGAATTGGGCGTAGTACCAGCTTCTATCCGGTGAGCTACGTATCGGGCACATTACACATGTACTTTTTAGGATTTATAACATTCCTACGAGGAGGAGACGATTGTTATCCTCATTTTACAGATGAGAAAACAAACTCAAATCGCATGCTCAGAGCCTTGCAGCTAGTGAATGACAGAGGCGGGGTTCGAACCAAATCTGTCCAGTTTCAAACCCTGCTTTCAGCTACTCCAGGGTGGCACTACTCAGTGCGGGAGAGACAGACATGTAGAAAATTACAGTAAGTGCTGTACCAAAGAAGTCTTGAACTCCAAGACCTCACTCTTTGACTGTATCTTTCTATTCTAGCTGTTTTGCATCTTAAACTCGCTCTTCAACTCTTTCTCTGGCCTCTTTTTATTCAAACTTTACCCTACTTGTAAGAATTTTAAGCACTCATTGGAATTTGAGAGGAAACCGCTTAGAGGGCTTTATAACATAGGAAATTAAAATGCTTGGTTTGTGGGTTCATTTATAATTTAGCAGTTTGTTGACCCGTTCATTCATTCAGTGTAGGTTTAATAAACTCTTATGTCCCTAATATTGTTCTAGACACAGGAGATACAATAGTGAGCCAGTTAGCAAGTTACAGGAAAACAACTGACAAAAAAGAGAAAAGTTAGTGAGGATACTCAATGCATCTAGGATCATTGCTAGATTTCTATCTTAGATGACTGATGATGCTATTAGCTAAGAGAGCATGGGGGCTAGTCTGTGGTTTATGATTCTCAAAACATGTCTGACCAGTTAGACTAGGAAAGGAACTGAGTTGTTGTCCTTGGGATGTCTTATAATCCTAGCAGCCATTCAGTGAACACCTGCTGTGTGTCTAGCTTGTTACTTTTTAACTTGATCTAGTTTCCTAGTTTGATTCTACTAAATCAGTGTGGGAGAGAGGTCTGACAATAGGAATCTGTAGATTTGAAAACTTCTTCCGGTGCTTGTAATGGGCAGCTAGATTTGAGAACCAGATTCGGTCTGGAGCTCAAAAGAGATCTGTGCTGAGCCTGAGGTAGAGTTAAGTACAACATCATTGTACTGGGGGTGGGGGGAATTGAAGATGTGGGTAGAGTACCTGCGATTGCCCAGAATGAACTGTGGTTCTCAATCTGGTGTCGATTTGAATCACTTGAAAAACCTGTTGAAGCATGTATAAATGCTTTTGTCCTGATCTCCGATCAGTGAGTATTTAAGGGGCACCTGGGTGGATCAGTGGGTTGAGTATCTACCTGCAGCTCAGGTCATGATCCTGGGGTCCTGGGATCGAGCCCCGCATCAGGCTGACTGCAGGGAGTCTGCTTCTCCCTCTGCTCATTCTCTCTCTCTCTCTCTCTCTCTAGCAAATAAAATCTTAAAAAAAAAATATATATATATACATATATATATATGTATAGAGTGGATAAGGACTGAACTCTGAGTGATCCCAATGTTTAAGGGTGGGAGAGGAGTCTACAGCCATACCACTCTGAATGCAGTCCCATCTGCTGTCTGATCTCTGAATCATGGGGAGAGGAAGTCAAGGGTTGAATAAAACTGAAAAAATAGAAGACGCAAAGTATGGACTATAATTTAATGATACATGATAATAACCCAGGACCAAGTGAGCTGTAAGGCAATAACCAAGAAGTAAGGAAGGAGGCTTGGTTTGCCTCTTTTTTTTTTTTTTAAAAAAAGATGTAACAAACTTATTGTGAGCTGAGTGGAAGAGGCAATAGAGAGAAGCTGGTAGGTTGGCTACAGACGTTCACCCATATAATTGTGGTGCAAGGTGTAATGTGTTAAGTGTGAAAGGTGTCATTAAAAGGCTGTCAGGTGAGGCCAGGCTGACTGAAGGCAAAGCTAGGAAGAACAGGAGAGAGTAACAGGGCAGCCCCGGTGGCGCAGCAGTTTAGCGCCGCCTGCAGCCCGGGGTTTGATCCTGGGGACCCTGGATCAAGTCCCACGTCGGGCTCCCTGCATGGAGCCTGCTTCTCCCTCTCCCTCTGCCTGTGCCTCTGCCTCTCTCTCTCTCTCTCTCTCTGTGTGTCTCTATGGATAAATAAATAAAATCTTAAAAAAAAAAAAAAAAAGAGAGAGTAACAAGGAAAGTGTCAAGTGCCTTTATTTATTTTTTTAGATTTTATTTATTGATTCATGAGAGACACCGGCACCCTGCAGGGAACCTGGTAAGGGACTCGATCCCAGACCCTGGGATCATGACCTGACCCAAAGGCAGACACTCAGCCACTGAACTACCCAGGAGCCCCTGTCAAGTGCCTTTAAAGAATTGAGTAGTAGATGAAGGTTTAGGGAATAGAATATCCCCAGAGTTTATATGAGAGAGTAGTCTTTCTGATATAACGACAGAAAGTAAAGCTTTGTGGGAGTTCTAGAGTTGGGCTATCTATGTTCAAACCCCAGCGCTGTCTCTTGGTGCTGTGTGACCATGGGTGTACTATTCAGCTTTTCTGACATTCCAGTGTAAATTGGGGATGATAATAATAATACCTACTTTAGAGAATATATACATGTATCAAATAAGAATATTCAGGCAAAAGGTTTGGATTGGTATCTCACATTTAGAAAGTGCTCAGTACACATTAGCTGACTACTACCAATTATTATTTGTATATTTTCCTTTTTAAGCCTGTAGCTATGTGTTTAACTTGGTGCCTTTTTTTTTTCTTTTTTTTAAGATTTATTCATTCATGAGAGAGAGAGAGAGAGGCAGAGACACAGGCAGAGGGAGAAGCAGGCTCCATGCAGGGAGCCTGATGCGGGACTTGATCCTGGGACTCCAGGATCATGCCCTGGGCCAAAGGCAGGCGCTAAACTGCTGAGCTACCTCGGCTGCCCTAACTTGGTGCCTTTTAACCTGAAGAATTGTACCTCTTTAAGCAGTATTAACCAAATTTAGAGGACTTACAAATACTTTTTTTTTTTTTTAAGATTTTATTTATTTTTTCATGAGACAGAGAGAGAGGCAGGCAGACAGAGACACAGGGAGAGGAAGAAGCAGGCTCCATGCAGGAGCCTGATGCAGGACTCGATCCCGGGACTCCAGGACCATGCCCTGGGCTGGAGGCAGGTGCTAAACCACTGAGCCACCCAGGGATCCCCATAAATACCCCTCCTTTTTTTAAAGATTTATTTATTTATTTATTCATGAGACACACAGAGAAAGGCAGAGACATAGGCAGAGGGAGAAGCAGGCTCCATACAGGGATCCTGATGTGGGACTCAATCCCAGGACCCTGGGATCGCACCCTGAGCTGAAGGCAGACACTCAACCGCTGAGCCACCCAGATGTCCCCTTATAAATACTTTTATAACCTATTGATAGATAACTTATGGGGAATTCAGGACCTGCAGTGATTAATTGCTTGGATTAAAGTTGACAGCAAAAGCAAAAGCTGGTCTCCTTTTTATTGTGAAATGTGACAAGGTTTTGATTGTAATACATAGTAAGCATTGAATAATATTAAACAGACTTCTATTTATTTATTTATTATTTTTTAAATTTTTATTTATTTATGATAGTCACACAGAGAGAGAGAGAGAGGCAGAGACACAGGCAGAGGGAGAAGCAGGCTCCATGCACCCGGAGCCCGACGTGGGATTCGATCCCGGGTCTCCAGGATCGCGCCCTGGGCCAAAGGCAGGCGCTAAACAGCTGCGCCACCCAGGGATCCCTAAACATACTTCTATTATGTGATTAAACACCTGGCATATACCAGGGGCTATCCAGGTTATTGTATATAGGTGACTAATAGTTGTGTTTCAAAAAAAAATGGATATAAGTTAATTTATTTAGTGCCCTTTGATGCAAATTCTTAGTTTTCTGATATGCTACAGTCTTAAGTATAATTTATCGGAAAATAATAATGTTTATGTATTATTGTAATAACATATATTTAAGTATGTGTACTATATGAAATATAAACATTATTTTTCACTTATATTTAAATGCTGTAGATGAAAAAATTTCAAGCATAGAGTTTCCTCTCTCCACTCCTTCAAACCTGTTTTATGACACAGGACGCATTATTGGCCTTAGAAAAGAGAGGGATTAGGTTGAGCTCACTCTCCTTTCTTTACCTTTTTTTTTTTTTTTTTTTTTTTTGAACTGCAGGTAGTGGGCAGCAGTCAGTGACAGGTGTAACCTCTGTGGATGACAGCAATAGTTACTGGAGGATACGGGGGAAAACAGCTACAGTGTGTGAGAGAGGAACCCCCATCAGATGTGGCCAGCCCATCCGGCTGACACATGTCAACACTGGCCGAAACCTTCATAGTCACCACTTCACCTCACCTCTCTCTGGAAACCAGGTGAGATGGCATCCTGTGGATCATTGATGCCCTGTGCATAACTCAGTTGAGTTGTCTAATATTTTGGTTTTAGCCCTTTCTTTTCAAGGTGTAGATACTCTTTTTTGTGTGTGCAGACCTGGAGAATGCCTTTGTCTCATAAGTGTGAAGGAAATTGTTTCTGGTCAAAATAGACTTTACATCTAGATGAAATCAAGAAATGAGGAAAGACAAAAGGTATGTGTTAGCATATCATAAGTCATCTTGATAAATTCTGCAGTAAAGAAACCCAATGTTGACATAGGAAAAGATGTTCAACATCACTAATCATCAGGGAAATGCAAATCAATACCATAGTAAGATATTACCTTATACCTTACAGAATGGCTACAATCAAAAAACAAGAAATAACAAGTGTTGGCAAAGATGTGGAAAAAAGGGAACCCTTGAGCACTGTTGGTAGGAATGTAAATTGGTGCAGCCACTGTGAAAAACAGTATGGAGGTTCCTCAAAAAATTAAAAATGGAAATATATGATCCAATAATTCTAGTACTAAGTATTAGAGAAAATGAAAACACGAATTTGGAAAGATAAACGCACCACTATGTTTATTGCAGCATTATTTAAAATCACCAAGATATGGAAACAACCTAAGTGTACATCAGTAGATTAATGGGTGAGGGAAATATGGTGTATACATATATATGCAACAGAATATTACTCAGCTATAAAAAAATAATGAGATCTTGCCATTTGTGACAACATGGATGGACCTTGAAGGTACTAGGCTAAGTGAAATAAGTCAGACAAATACCGTATGACTTCATTTATATATGGAATCTAAGAAAACAAATGAACAGCAAAAAGCAGAATCAGACCTATTAGAGAACAAATTGATGGTTGTCAGAGAGGAACGGATTGGGGAGATGGGCAGAATGGATGAAGGGGAATGGGAGATAACAGGCTTCTAGCTATGGAATGAAGAAGTCACAGGGATAAAAGGTACAGCATAGGGATGTAGTTGGTGATAATTGTAAAAGCATTGTGTAGTGACCAGTGGTAGCTATACTTGCGGTGAACATAGCATAATGTATAGACATGTTGAATCACAATGTTGTACACCTGAAACTGCTAGAACAATGTGTGTCAACTATACTTGTAATAAACGTTTTCTAAATTTTGAATAAAAATTATTATTTTAGGGACGCCTGGGTGGCTCAGTGGTTGAGCATTTGCCTTTGGCTCAGGGCATGATCCCAGAGTTCCAGGATCAAGTCCCACATCGGGCTCCCTGCATGGAGCCTGCTTCTCCCTCTGCCTATGTCTCTGCCTCTGTGTCTCTCCTGAATCAATAAATAAAAGATTTAAAAAGAGGGGATCCCTGTGTGGCTCAGCAGTTTTGCGCCTGCCTTTGGCCCAGGGTGCACTCCTGGGGTCCCGGGATCGAGTCCCGCGTCGGGCTCCTGGCATGGCGCCTGCTTCTCCCTCTGCCTGTCTGTCTCTCTCTCTATCATAAAATAAAAATAAATCTTTAAATAAAAAAATAAAAATAAAGATTTAAAAAGATTATTATTTTAAATGATGCCAACTAACCACATTAGGAAAATGAATTAAGTATTATCCCACTTTTTTAATTTAAAAAAAATTTCTTTTTTCTAAAGATGTTATTCATGAGAGAAACAGAGAAAGAGGCAGAGACAGGCCCAGGGAGAAGCAGGCTCCTTGCAGGGAGCCCGATGTGGGACTTGATCCCCAGACCCCAGGATCACGCCCTGAGCTGAAGGCAGATGCTCAACCGCTGAGCCACCCAGGCATCCCTTAATTTTTATTTTTTAATTAATTAAAAAAAAATAAGCTCAATGCCTAATGTGGGGTTTGAACTCAGCACCTCGAGATCAATAATCACATACTCTACCTACTGAGCCAGCCAGGCCTCCCAATATTATGCCATTTTTTTTTTAAGCCTTGAGGTTTTAGGAGATAGCCCTTAATGACTGCTTCCCTCCCACCCCCACTTTGCACGTGGTTTTTCCTATTAGCATCTTATGTTAGTATGGTAAATTTTCTTCAGTTTATAAAGCAGTATTCATACATTGTTATCAGCTAAATTCCATAGTTTATTTTGATTTCCTAATTTTTACCTACTGTACTTTTTCTGTTCCAGGAGCACATCCAGGATATCATATTACATTTAGTTGTCATGTCTCCTCAGGCTTCTTTTAGGTGTAACAGTTTCTCAAACTCTTCTTTTTGATGACCTCGACGGTTTTGAGGAATGCTGGTCAAGTATATTATAGGGTGCTCCTCTCTGGATTTGTCTGATGTTTTTGTTACGATTAGATCAGACTTAACAAAGGTTTTTGGAGGATACCTGGGTGGCTCAGTCGGTTAAGCATCTGCCTTTGGCTCAGGTCATGATCCCAGGGTCCTGGGATCCAGCCCTACATACGGCTCCCTGCTCAGCAGGGAGTCTGCTTCTCCCCGTCTGTCTGCCTCTCCCCTAGTTTGTGCTCTCTCTCTTGCTCAAAAAAATAAAAATAGGGCAGCCCCCATGCGCAGCGTCCTGGGGACCCTGGATCGAGTCCCAAGTCGAGCCTGCTTCTCCCTCTGCCTGTGCCTCTGCCCCCCTTTCTCTCTCTCTGTTTCTATGAATAAATAAATAAAATCTTTACCAAAAAAAGAATTAATAAAAAAATAAAAATATCTTTATTTTATTATTATTATTATTTTTTAAAGATTTATTTATTCATTCAGAGAGAGCGAAGAGAGAGACAGAGACACAGGCAGAGGGAGAAGCAGGCTCCATGCAGGAAGCCCGATGTGGGACTCGATCCTGGGTCTCCAGGATCACACCCCGGGCTGCAGGCGGCGCTAAACCGCTGCGCCACCAGGGCTACCCCTATTTTATTATTTTTTAAGATTTTATTTATTTATTCACGAGAAACACTTGGAGAGGCAGAGACATAGGCAGAGGGAAAAGCAGGCTCCCTGCAGGGAGCCTGATGTGGGACTCGGTCCCAGGACCCCGGGATCATGACCTGAGCCAAAGGCAGATGCTCAACCACTGAGCCACCCAGGTACCCAATAAAAATATCTTTAAAATTATATAGTTTATATAGCTTAGCGTGTATTTATTTATTTCTGAAATACTCCATAACTTTTTTATTGCAGTAGAAACTGAATATTTGGCCTTAAGGGTAATGGGATTAAAAGACAAGTGGAAGGACTCTGCTATTATTTATTCTGTTACTTCATTTAGTTTTCAAAATTATTGTAAAGGTGATACTGTCATCAGTTTTTAGAGGAGAAAATTAAGGAATTACACGGAGTGGAGATTCAAGATCTGCCAGTCTCCACAGTCCATTCCCCCTTTCAATTTGTGTTGCTCACCGGGTCTCTTAAAATATAAAGAGGCAGAAATATTTAAAGTCAAATAGCAAGAGTAAGACTGTAAGAGAAGATATAAGGCAAATACAGGATTACTTGCAAACTTAGTATTTGGAACATAATCCTAGGGCAACTGATTTCATGTCCTTTGTGTCTTTTTATCTTTTTCCACAGTTTGTTTATTATTTTAAAAGTTTTCCCCCAGTTTATTTTTATTTTATTTTTTTAAAAGCTGACTTTTTTCTTTTTTAAAATATTTTATTTATTTGTTTATTCATGTGATACACAGAGAGGCAGAGAGATAGACAGAGGGAGCAGCAGGCTTCTCGCGGGGAGCCCAGTGCACAACTCGATCCCAGGACCAGGATCATGCCCTGAGCCAAAGACAGATGCTCAACTGCTGAGCCACCCAGGCATCCTTCCCCCAGTTTATTTTTAAATACTGGAAAGCCTCTTATTTTTCTTCCTAGTTTTTCCCTCTCCTTTCCAAGCCTATGTGTCAGTCATGCTAATATTGCTACCATTTGTGTCTTTCAGGAAGTGAGTGCTTTTGGTGAGGAAGGTGAAGGTGATTATCTGGATGACTGGACTGTGCTCTGTAATGGGCCCTACTGGGTGAGGGATGGTGAGGTGCGGTTCAAGCACTCTTCCACTGAAGTTCTGCTGTCCGTCACAGGAGAACAATATGGTCGACCTATTAGTGGGCAAAAGGAGGTACATGGCATGGCCCAGCCAAGCCAGAACAACTACTGGAAAGCCATGGAAGGCATCTTCATGAAGCCCAGTGAGTTGTTAAAGGCAGAAGCTCATCACGCAGAGCTATGAGCCTGGAAGCTGTAAGCCACTGTTACCACACAGTGTTCATGACATCTGCTGCTGCTCCACCTTGGGATCCCTGCCACAGGTTCCCTGGGCAGTGGCCATGTCCCCACTGAGATGAAGATGCGTGACAGAAAACAGTGGCTGTGTTTGGAAGCTTTAGCCCTTCACACTTGAATTGGTGGTTCTTCCAGACTTTCGGTCAGTTCTTTTTGAGTACCGGACTTGCTGGTGAAGGAGCAGATGTTTTTATTCATATTGATAAAACAGAAACTAAGGGAGATACCTCTCTTCGTTGGGAAATTTTTACTCTTCAGAAGCTTGGCATCATGGATTATCAATGTGTGACTTTTACTCTTTCTCCAAAGTGATAAAGAATTTCATTATTAGTCACCAATGTTGTCATTTATTAAGTGTGCTGTTTTATAATCTGATTGGCCCTGGAGTCCTACACAAGTCACTGCTATCACTAGAGATGCTGGGAGCCTTACTTGCATCCAGATTTTTCTTCTGTTTTCACTTTTCTCCTAGCACTTCACTTTTACTAGATTTTGGCTAATTATGGCCAAAGACCCTGAAGGAATACAGCTTAATAAATAGCCAATGAAATGTTTTTTGGATTTGTTAACTGCAGTTGAGAAAAAGGTGTAGGGGTAGAAAGAGGAACCAATATTCACTGTCTGCTAAATACTAGATGCTGTATTATATATAGATCTTACCTCCTTTAATCTTCACAGATACAGGGTCAATTTTACAGTAAAATAATACAGATTTTACAATACAGAACATAGAGGTTGAGTAACTGCCTGGATTCTTAAAGCTAGTAAATAAGAATAGGAATCTAGCTGTGTCTGGCTCGCATTCTTTTTACTACACTGCAATTGTGTTTTGCTCTGTTATCATCTCTTTTTGGTAAATGTAGGGATATCTTTCTCTAAAAGGGGGTAGAAGACTTTTTGTCCTCTCTTTACCTCATTTCTTCCTGTCTGCTGGTCAATTCCAGAAAGTTTGCTCCTAGGTCTTTTGAGCATGGACGTGGTGAACAGAGGTGTCTGCCACATCTGCTGGAATTTCAGTGACTAGCCATCCTTATTTTTAGAAAGAATGATTTTTTTTTCCCTCCTTTGCTATATGGACATACCATTAAACTTTTGGGGATACCCGGTCTGTGCCACACATAAACCATGGCATTAAAAGGCTTAGTCTCTTTCACAAGGACTTGTTTCAGGAAATTGAGACCATGAACTAGTTGAGCTCCATCTCCATCCTCTCCCTGCTTTTCCTATTTCATTTACATTGATCTTTTGGGATATTTCCAGAAAAAAAGATAGACAAATCAACATTTAAGGTTATTGAGATACTGGAACTAGGCTGGAAACAGTCTGGGGGAGAAAGAAGAAAGGAAGTGATAGGAATCAGCTGAATAAAGGGAACAAATTGGACAAGATGAATGGGAGTATGGAGGTGTGTTGCAAGGTACTCCAACTTGGTTTGAACAGTTTTCACTGAGTTGTCAGGCCTTTCCTGAGGGTTTACAGACAAAGCCTACCTTGTTAGGAGGCTTCAGATTACAGTGTTTGAGAGATAAGTATGAATTTGAAACATGGTAGAGTCTTTGGGGAGAGGTGAAATGATGGATGAGAGGACTAGATAAGGAAACCAGTTGGAGTTAAAACTATGGGCAACCCAATGTGAAAACTGAAATGATGCTTTTTTGAAGGAATTGAAAAAAGTTTCCAAGTAAAATCTTGGAGGATATTTATGGAGATTAGGATGGAAGAGCAAAGGAATATGAAGTGCTTATTTTGAAATCCTCGGAATGTTTAGCGTGTACTAGAGTTGAAAGGTACCTTTGTCCAGTTTCCTCATTTCACAGAGGAGGAAACAGGCAAAATGATGTTGATCCTGAATGGCCTATTTCCTGCAATTAAGTTTGCTTCCAAGGTAAAGTATTTGTTGCTGAGAGACAAGAACAGTATTCTGTAGTTCTGTCGTATTCCCCCAGCCCACTGACCAGATTGTGCTATATATACTGTAGACACTGAAAACTTGTCCTATGAAGGGTCCAGAAAATTGCGTTGCTCACACAGTAGGTCAGTACATGTTAATTGACTCGAACAGTATTCAAACAGTAAAATGAATGAAAAACTCGTTCCTTTGTGGATAGAATGAGGTGGGAATTTTAACTGATGTCCTTTAGTTCTTGGTTTCCTCCTCAATGATTTTCAGATAAGGCTCGTATGAAAGGGCAGCTGCTTCTTGTGACCCAGGGTTATACTAGTACCCTCAGTCCGGACCCTAAGTGGCCAAGCGGACTCTATAATCACCCTAGGAAAGTGCTTTAAAAGTGGAGCGCCGCGGCCGAAATGACGAAATGAGACGGCGGAGTCTGTAGCCAGCCCGGGAACCGGCTCAGACTCGGTCTCGGGTAAGCCCCGGGCTCCGCATTTCCGGGTGCGGAAGGGTGGGTCCAGGGGCGGCGCCTGAGTGTCAGTCGGCGCGAGTTCCGCCCCCCACCCCCGCGGTCTGCTCTGGAGCCACGCCCCGACTTCGCGCAGGCAGCCAGTCGGCCCTGCCAGATCGCGGGCGGGGAGGAGTGCGGCCGGGAGACAGCTGGCTGGCTGGCGGGCTGTGGGGGGCGGGGTGCACGCGCGCCAACGCTTCCTTGTCCGGGGCCCTTCCTGTGCGTGCGGCTGCTCGGCCTGCGGCGGCGCAGAGCGGAGCGGGCGTGGGGGGGCCCCGGCAGGGCGGGGGCCGGAGCCAGGCCGGGCCGGGGCCGGGATGCCCCTGTTCTTCTCCGCGCTGTTGGCCTTGCTGTTGGTCGTGCTCAGCGCCCTGTTAGGCCGGTGAGGGGATCCCGGCCACAGCGGCCGGGGACTGAGGAAGCAAGAGATTGAGGAGGGGGCGCTCGCCTGAAAAGCGCGCGGGAGGGGAAGGGGGCTGGAGTGGACGGTGCGCGGGCGGCGGAGGGGGAGGGCCCGAGGGGGGCCGCGGAAGGGGCGCGCGGCGCGCGGGGGGCCGGAGCGGGGGCGTACGGCCCGAGCTGGCAGCTAGAAACTGGGAGTAGGGGAGACTGAGAGCGGGCGAGGCCTGAGGGGATGCTGAGACTGGGAGCTGCATAGGTGTGTGAAGAGGGGCCCGGCTTGGTGGTCTCCCCTTCCCCCCGTCACTCGCGCCTGAGTGTCCCCTTCACCAAGCGCAGAGGGCACCTGCAGCCTCGCCCGAGGCGGAACAGGTCTGGCTACCCAGGGGAGAGTGGCGTTTGAGCCGGCCGGGTGTGACCCACAGTGCCTTCTCGCGGACACCTGTCTGGAGAGCGGAGACAGAGACCCCGTGGGGGAGTGCGTGATGATGGCACATCTGACACAGGGCTGCCTGTATTTCCACTCCCCTTCGGGCCTCTTCTTTCTTCCTCTGGTGTTCCTAAGGATTGCAAGGACTGCTTTATTTGTCCCCTACTTAGGAAGTGGGCTGTAGTTTGTCTGATTTCATCTGGGTGGAGGAGGACTGTCCAGGGCTAGGTAGGGTCTTGATCTTTGTGGCTGAGTGTGACAGTGTTGTTTTGGGAGACCAGAGAGTTGCCCAGTAGATCCAGCTTTAGGACATGACCTTTTTGCCAGGCGTTTTAGGACCAGGAAGGGGTGAGGACAACCAACATTGGGAGAGGGTCCTGTGGACTTACAGGGATTTTTCTGCAGGTGGTTTGTGGTCCGGTTGGTCACCAAGTGGTGTCAGCGAAAGCTGCAGGCGGAGCTAAAGATTGGCTCCTTTTTTTGGATCCAGAATGTCAGCCTTAAGTTTCAGCAACACCAGCAAACTGTGGTGAGTCTTGGGGAACTCCCTGGGTATGTATGTGGAGTGGACTCAGCTAAATTTTAACTTTTTATTTCTTTTTTTCCTAAAATTCTGGGTGGCTTTCCTAGGCAACCCAGCCTTGTCACCTCTTTGTCAAGATGATCTTAGAGTGAGTTTGGAAACACTGGGACTGATGCAAGTTGTTGAGTTAAAAATGCTTATAAGGCACAGAGTGTTCAGGGTATGTATAGTAAGAAAGATACAGAACTAAGCACAGAAAAAAGATAATAGGAAATAGAAAAGCTTACTGTTCTAATTTAAGAGGAGAAATAGCAACATAGTCATGAAAGAGAAATACTAAGCAAGTTCAATCAGTGTCATTGTCAGGAGCAGATACAGTGCTGAGGAGAGAAGTTGGTGGAAATAGAGTGAGAATATTTAGTGGAGGGGCTATCGCACTTCCTCCTCTTCTTGCAACCTTTCCTGGCTTCAGGCTGCTCACAAAGCTTTCTTCTCCACTGTTTTAGGAAATTGATAGCCTGTGGATTTCCAGCAAACTCCTTAGCCATGATCTGCCGTGAGTACCCTATATCCTCACTCTTCTCTTGGGGAATATTTTGGGATTGGGGTTCGCAGAATGTCATTCTACGGAGGCCTCACAGCTCAAGGAGGGGGCTGGGGTTTTGCTGATATCTCTCAGTTAGCCTGGAAGCTATTATTTTGTGAGACAGATATCGACAACTACTATGAGACTGTTCTCCGTGATTTGAGTTACATTTTTACAGAGGATGGGAGAGTGAATGTGACGGAGGGGTGGAGACTGCTAGGGAAGGGCTGGATCTGATGGCAGTGAGATTTCTCTTCTGGGCAGACGCTATGTGGCATTGTGCTTTGGAGAAGTACGTATCAGGACGGACCTACAGAAGGTTTCTGGCCTTTTTGCCCCATTTTCCCAAAGCACTGGGGTACATCAAAAGGAACTGTCTTTCAGTCCATCCTTACTGAAGATCTTCTGTCAGGTGAGATACTTCTCCCACTTTCCTGGACTATATAGTAGGGATGGCTGGCTGTAGAGTCATAGGTGGATTTTTTTACTGTTTTGGGAACATAATACCAAGAGATGCCTCTTATTCTTTCTCTACTAGAAAGGAATAGCAGTGCCTTGACATTAATGATTATTCTTTGCTTCTTTCTAGCTATTCTCCATTCATGTAGATTCTATAAACATCATGGTTCTCAAGGTGGCTACTTCTGAGTCTTTGTGGCACATTCAAATCAGAGAAAGCAGCTTTCTTTTGGATTGTGATGGGAAAAGGTAACCATTGGGTAGAAGAGGGTCGGGTAGTCCCATTCTTGCCTTACAGTTGTTTCAGGGTGGGTGGATGTCAGGGTTTTCTTATTAAGCTGTCAAGTTCTCATTATGTAGCAATTTGAGGAGAGGCTAAGATTAGGTACTTCTATTTGCTTTGTTCCTTTCAGCCAGTAAAACTTGACTGAAATTAAACAGTGAGGAAAGGGGCCAACTGCTCTTAATTTTTTTTCCTTTCCCAGGCTGAAATGTGAAGTTGGCCTAAATCAGATCAACAGCAAAGTTCTAAAGAGTGGCCAATTGGTGAGTATGCCCTGGTCATTTAGATGCCTTATTTCTGGGCATAAGATATGAAGGAGCTTACATTCTAGATTCCATGTTCTTATGGGGGGAAGTGTCTCTCAAGGTGGTGGTCTAGACTGAATTTTGGCCCATAACCCCCAGACTCCCTACATCACCTTAGAGGCTTTTATCCTCCCTGCAGGAGGACACCTGCTTAGCGGAGCTCTCACTGGCCCTAAAGTTGTGTCTAGAGGTGGGCATCAGCAGTCGGCAACTGAAGGCCATCACTGTGGATATGTGGACACTCCATGCTGAACTGCATGAAGGCCTTTTTCATAGTCAGCTGCTACGCCAGGGCCCAAGCCTGGCACCCAAACCTTGTTCAGGTAAAGACCTGGTCAGTAAGTTTGGCTGCCTTGTTCTCCGATTATTCTGGAAGTACATAAAAATAGGGGTCTCACTATTCATTAGATGTGATTTGTTAGCATGACCTTTGATCCTGAGGATAGCTAAAGGAAATAGGGCATTTACTTGTCATGAATTAGATTTGTAGTATTAGTTTTACATATGGTCTCTCACTAAATTCTCAGCATTTCACAAACAAGAAAACAGAAGCCCAGGAAGAGCAGCTACGTGACTTGACTGAGGTCATAGAGCTAGTCAGTAGTAAAAATGGGACATCAATTATTTTGCTCTAAAGTCCAAATTCTTTCCGTTATATTAACCTCTCCCTACTGTTTTTTAGATTTTGGGGAAGGAAGTACACCAGGTAACTGGATCTCTGGGATATTTGCTTTGTGGCCTAAGATTGGGCATTTGGTTAGCCTACTTTATGTGGGAAGATTTGGCCAAAGAGGATAGGGTATTTTGGGGACTTGAATGTGTTAAAGATTGATGGCTCTTGTGTTATTCATTCATGTTTTCAGAAGTGACGGAGAACTTGGCTGAGCCAACTCTGCCTGGCCTGTACCTCCTTCAGCAGCTGCCAGATCAGGTCAAGGTGAAAATGGAGATCACAAGTGTGGTGCTGTCCATGAATAGTCAAAAGAGGTAGGCTCTCTCCTGACGCAGAAGTGTGGAGAGTGATATGCTCTATATGCTCAGGTCTTTGTAACTAGCTTAGTAGCTGCACTGCACTGAGCTTGTCTGTGGGGAGAAAGGGAGTAAGAATGACATTCCATGCATTCCTGAGCCAGAGTTTGTCTCTGGTTCAGGCACCTGAATTGGACACTGAAGCTGTTGTATTTCCTGTACCACCGTGATGAGGATCAGCTGCCTCTTCGAAGCTTCACAGCAAACTCGGATTTGGCACAGATGAACACTGAACTCATACTAAAAGGTTCATGGGTGGGGATGTTGGTACCGAGATGATTAGACACTCTCTCCCATGCTCCATTTGGCCTTCTTTTTTTTTTAAGATTTTATTTATTATTTATTCGCGAGAGAGAGAGAGAGAGAGAGAGAGAGAGAGAGAGGCAGAGACACAGGCAGGGGGAGAAGCAGGCGCCATGCAGGGAGCCCGACATGGGACTCGATCCCTTATCTCCAGGATCACACCCTGGGCCAAAGGCAAGCTTTACACCGCTGAGCCACCCGGGCTGCCCTCCATTTGGCCTTCTTAATTTAATATCAGTGTAATTGGGGATGGAGAGGAGGGAACATACTGAGAGAATATAGCCCCAATTCATGAGTTTTGGTGACAGTCTGTTCAGTCTGCTTGCCTGCCTCTAGTTTGCCTTCTGTTTTCCCAGTGTTCTTCTCTGATCTGCTCTTTGCCCTCACAGATGGGTTGTTGCTGTCCCAGAGCCGCCAGCGCATTGTCTGTCTCAACTCCCTCAAGGCTATTGTGCAGGTATGATGACTGTGATACCAAGAATCATTCCTTTCTCTGCTTTCTCCTTGTATCATTGCATTGTGAGTTAATGGGATAAAACCCAAGCCGACAGTTCTGGTGTTCTTATTTCCAGGTGACCACTATTGACCTTTCAGCCTCCCTGGTTTTGAATACTTGTATTATTCATTACCGGCACCAGGAATTCTCTCACTGGCTGCACATGCTAGCACTGGAGACCCAAGGGTCTAGCTCATCTGTTTTTAAACAAAGAAAGAAAAGGTCAGTGTAATCTTTTTAGCCACCATCTTATCAGGTAGATTCCCAGATTCTTTTGGATTAAAGTGGCATATTGTGTTAAATATGTATTTGATTACTTCAGTAGCAATTCTTTTTTATTTTATTTTTATTTTTTTTTTTGAAAGAGAGCAAGTGAGCATGGGAGTGGGAGGGGCAAAGGGAGAGGAAGAGAGAGAACCCCAAGCAGGCTCCAAGCCCAACTTGGGGCTTGATCCTGTGACCCTGAGATCACAAACTGAGCTGAAATCAAGAGTTGGGTGCTTGGGCAGCCCTGGTGGCTCAGCGGTTTAGCACTGCCTTCAGCCCAGGGTATGATCCTGGAGATCCAGAATCGAGTCCCATGTCAGGCTCCCTGCATGAGGCCTGCTTCTCCCTCTGCCTGTGTCTCTGCCTCTATCTCTCTCTGTGTCTTTCATAAATAAATAAATAAAATCTTAAAAATTATATATAAATAAAGAGGCAAACAAGAATCACCAGGGTGTGAGGCTCTGGGATACCTGCCTCTCTTAAAAAAAAAAAAAAAAAAAAAAAAAAAAAAAAAGGTTGGGTGCTTAACTGACTGAGCCACCCAGGTGCCCTAATAGCATTTTTTTTTTTTTAAAGATTTTATTTATTTATTCATGATAGTCACACAGAGAGAGAGAGAGAGGGGCAGAGACATAGGCAGAGGGAGAAGCAGGCTCCATGCAGGGAGCTCGACGTGGGATTCGATCCCGGGTCTCCAGGATCGCGCCCTGGGCCAAAGGCAGGCGCTAAACTGCTGCGCCACCCAGGGATCCCTAGCATTTCTATTTTATATATTTTCCCCATTAAACTAGATTTTTTGACAGTATGATGAAGTCTTTTTTGTTTTTATGTTCTCAGTGCCAGCATAGTGCCTTATTTTTTTATTTTTTTAAAAGATATTTTTTTCTTTTTTTTTTTTAATTTTTATTTATTTATGGTAGTCACACACAGAGAGAGAGAGAGGCAGAGACATAGGCAGAGGGAGAAGCAGGCTCCATGCACCAGGAGCCCGACGTGGGATTCGATCCCGGGTCTCCAGGATCGTGCCCTGGGCCAAAGGCAGGCGCCAAACCGCTGCGCCACCCAGGGATCCCAGCGTAGTGCCTTATTATACAAAATATATAATTGTTACATTGAGTTTAAGTGATCCACAATATCTTATCTACTTTAGATTATCAGGTGATAGGTCAACCGTGTCATCTCTCTGTGCATTTGTTGCGTAGACAACTTAAAGTTAATAATGGCTTGGAAGCAGTGTTCCTTTGTTGTATTAGGTTGAATCATATGATCTACTGATGTTCATATTTGACTTATGAAATGGCAATCTCATATGGTTCTATTTAATATCTTTCTTGAATTCCTGCAGATTACCATTGGGAATGGCAAACTGATGAATTTGGTCTTAGTTGCATTCCATCTTAAGCATCACAACAAAAAATTTTTTTTTAAGATTTTATTTATTCATGACAGACACAGAGAGAGAGGCAGAGACACAGGCAGAGGGAGAAACAGGCTTCATGCAGGAAGCCCGATGTGGAACTCGATCCTGGGACCCTGGGATCATGCCCTGAGCCAAAGGCAGATGTTCAACTGCTGAGCCACCCAGGTGTCTCAGAATCACAGCAAAATTTACCCTGACTTTTGAGAGTTTCACGTACCTGTTCCGTAATAGGAAGCTGCAGTTCTTTCTTTATCGAACAATAATGTTTTGTCCTTATGCAGAACCTTCCCCCAAATCCTGGCTCCCATCATCTTTAGCACCTCCATCTCCAATGTCAATGTTTCCATTCAGCTTGGTGATACACCACCCTTTGCCTTGGGATTCAATGCTATCTCTCTAGGTAAGACTTCGGGATGGAAAAGGAACAAGAATCTGTCCATTAGTGAAGCTAAGCCCAATTGATGTTTACAGTGGCTCCATAGAAGTCTTTCTTACCTTCTTTGTTCAGATTACCAACACCTGAGGCCACAAAGTATCCATCAGCGGGGTGTCCTAACTGTGGACCATCTCTGCTGGAGGGTGGGCAGTGACTCCCACATTCAGCGAGCACCCCACCCACCCAATATGCATGTTTGGGGTGAGGCACTTGTCCTGGACTCCTTCACACTACAGGTAGGTGGGGACTTTGATGAACGGAGCCCATATGGTTTCCTTGTCTTGCCATGCTTTAGTGCACGGATCATCTTTTTGGCAAAAGATGATGCATTAGGGTGTTATAGAACTGTGTCTGCATGCTTCTAAGGGGGCTCCCTCTGCTTCTTTTCTAGGGTAGCTATAACCAGCCTTTGGGCCTGTCTAGTAACCAGTCAGATACCCTCTTTCTGGATTGTACCATCCGAGGACTGCAGGTAGAAGCATCAGATACCTGTGCCCAATGTCTCTCTCGCATTTTATCTTTGATGGACACACAGTCTGGGAAGTCAGCTGTCTCTAGAGAATCTTCATTTGGGGAATCTGTGTCATTGCTGTGGAAGGTAGACTTGAAGGTGGAGGACATGAACTTGTTCACTCTTTCTGCCCTGATTGGTAAGTGGGACAGGGAGTCTATACCTAAGTGGGTAGTTTGTGACCTAAACATATTATGCTAGTTCAGTATACTCCCTTCTTATTTAATGAAGCTGATTATTTGAATTTTTTCTAATTTAAAGGCATGAGATGCTAGAAGGTTTTACATAACTGTTGGGTTTCTTGAAATTTCTTAGAGGCTTATAGAAGATATTACTAAGCAAGATTTATTTAAAAAAAAAAAAAAAAAAGCCTTGATAGTTGGTCAAGAAACTGAGATGTGTAGTTTTTTAATTTCCATGTGTGTTTAGTTCTAGAAACAGATTTATCTCTGGAACTTTGTAGGCGTTAGAGAGCTTCTTTGATTTAGGTAGGTTAAGATAGAAAAGGAAAAATTTCCCTGAAACATGAGGAATGAACTTAGAGGTAGGTATAGGGAATAAAGAAAACTAGAATGAATGGAATGAGTAAGAAAGGAGAGTGAGGGCTGAAGTTGCCAGAGCTGAGAGCCAATGCTAATGTGGTTTCTGGATGTTAGGTGCTTCAGAGGTCCGACTAGACACACTGACCATCCTGGGAAGTGCTGAAACCTCCACTGTGGGTGTCCAGGGACTTGTGCTTGCCCTAGTGAAGTCAGTCACAGAGAAGATGCAGCCCTGCTGCAAAGCTCCTGACATCCCCACTCCTGTGCTCAGTCTCTCCATGCTCTCCATCACCTATCACAGCAGCATCCGCTCTCTGGAGGTAAAGCTTCTATGGGGAGGTGAAGTCAGATTGTTTTTTTCCTAGGCTAAAGAACATTTCCCAGCCTTCTGAGTTTGTTGCAAAACATTTATAAGAAATATGATACCTTGTGTTCTTTTTGGCTTGGCTTGTTCTGTACATTTTTAACTCTTTATGGAATGTAAAATATACACAGAACTAAGGAGGATATTTGAACTTGTATGTATCCATACCCAGCTTCAGTAATTACCAACTTATGACCAGTTTGTTTCAGTTCTATGACCCACCAGTCGCCCCTGCCTCCTGCTCTGGGATTATTTTGAGGCAGATATATACCAGACATATAATTTCAACCCTAAATATTTCAGCATATATCTGAAAAATAAGGGGCTTTTTTTTTTTTTTTTTCTGGTGTTATTTCGCTGAAGCACACAGCACATTAAAAGGCTGGGAGGGGTGCCTGGTGGGTTCACTTTGTGGAATGTGTGACTCTTGATCTTGGGGTTGAAAGTTTGAGCCCACGTTGGGTGTAAAGATTACTTTAAAAAAAAAAAAAAAGTCTGAAAGGGAACTGAAAATGGAGACCCTGGCAAGTTTTAAGAGGCTTTTCAAGATCTTTCTCCTCAGGGTACCAGGTGGATATGGGACCCTCTTAGGAGGGGAATGGAATATCTTTCTAATTGTCTTACTTCAGCTTCCTTTGGAAACTGAGGAGTTGTCTTTTCAGAGGCTGGAGCTCAAAGGCATTTTTCTGTTCTGCGATTTAAATTTTCTTTGTGTAACTATTCAGGATTGATTTCGTTTTTCAAGCTTACAAAGATTCCCTTCTTTGAAGCATAATTTCGTATGAGTCAATTGCTGTATTGACTTGTGTGGTCAGTTCTTTTTATACTTTTATTTAAGAATTAAGTCAGGGGTACCTGGCTAGCTCCATTGGTTGAGTGTCTGACCTTTTAGCTCAGGTTGTGATCTCATGGGATTGAGCCCCATGTCAGGCTCTGCACTCAGTGTAGAGTCTGCTTCAGATTCTTTCTCCCTCTCCTGCCCCTTCCTGCTCATGTGTACCCTCTCTCTCTCCCTAAAATGAATAAATAAAATCTTTAAAAAAAAAGTATTAAATCAAGATGCAATTAATGCATAAAACATTTTTAAATTGATTGTTGCAGTGGTTATTATCCAGAACATGGCCATTATAGAAAGGTATTTCATGAACAGAAACAAAAAGCCACATGACTTAATAAGTATTTGCTGTATATAATTCATATCCTGTGGTAGATATTAAGAATCAACACACATGGCCTCTACTCTCAGATAATTTAAAATCCAGTTGGGAACTCAAAAGTGTAAGTGCTCTTATATATAAATAAGACCTGAAAAAAAACCCAAAAACAAAACAAATAAGAACTATTAGTTCTGTATATTCATGCTAGGGAAACAAGGCAAGGGAGTAATTAATGTAGTTACTCAGGAAATGCTTCTGAATGGAAATGGTTCTTCACCCAGGTGTGCATGTACATAATAATAATCCCAGCCATCTCTCCTGTTTTGGGATATTGCAACTGACAGATCTTTTTCTCTTGTTCCCTGAAGGTTCAGTGTGGTACAGGGCTGACCTTACTTTGGAGCCCACCAGATCACATGTACCTGTATCAGCATGTCCTGGCTACCCTACATTGCCGAGACCTACTAAGAGCCACTCTGTTTCCCGAGTCTGTTCCATTCCTTGCACTAGAGACTCCAGAGACTGTGTCTGAACTGGAAGACCTTCTCCCTGAGCCATCTCCTCCAAAGCGTCTACTAAACCTAACACTAGAGGTGAACACAGCTAAGCTGACAGCTTTTGTAGCTGAGGACAAGTTCATTACCCTGGCTGCAGAGAGTGTGTCACTGAGCCGGCATGGGGGTTCACTACAGGCTTACTGCCCGGAGCTGGCTGCTGGCTTTGATGGTAATAGCATCTTCAACTTTAAGGAAGTGGAGGTACAGCTGTTACCTGAACTGGAGGAGATGATCCTCCACCGGAACCCTTTCCCTGTGCTGCAGACCCTCCGGAATCGTGTTTGGCTCCTCTCCTTGGGCTCAGTCTCGGTGGAGTTTCCTTATCAGTATGATTTCTCTCGAACTCTGGATGAGGCTGTGGGAGTACAGAAGTGGCTGAAGGGGTTGCATCGAGGAACTCATGCTCAGGCTTCTCCAAGGCCTGCCCCACTCCCACCTGATCTACTCTTAAAGGTTCAGCACTTCTCATGGGTTTTCCTTGATGACATTTTTGAGGTGAAACTTCGTGATAACTATGAACTAATGAAGGATGAAAGTAAGGAGAGTGCCAAAAGGCTGCAGTTGCTGGATGCCAAGGTGGCTGCCCTTCGGAAGCAACATGGGGAGTTATTGCCAGCCCGTAAAATTGAGGAGCTCTATGCCTCTTTGGAACATAAAAACATTGAAATTTACATTCAGCGCTCCCGTCGTCTCTATGGCAACACACCTATGCGCCGGGCACTGCTCACTTGGAGCGTGGCAGGGCTAGAGCTGGTAGCTCTGGCAGATGCCTCCTTCCATGGGCCTGAGCGTGTGGTAGAGCAAGTTCAAGAGCTTGATCCAGGCAGCCCTTTTCCTGCTGAAGGAGTAGATCTCGTCATTCAGTGGTGTCGTATGCTCAAGTGCAGTGTTAAGACGTTTTTGGGTAAGTAGTACTTGCTTATTTGCAGAGTGTGGTGTTTGCCCTCAGAGCTTCAGAAAGCTCTTTGAGTGACTACAGAGGAGTTCAGTTATATTGGGAACTGTGGTGGTTTTTGGATGAGTGGAGTGGGAGGTGGGCCCCTCTTCCTTTCTTTGTTCCAGAATTTCACCCTGAAACTGCTTGGCTACTGTAAAGGACAATTACCATAGTCATCTTCAGGGTTAGTGTGTCTCTTGGGTCTTGGTTTTATTCCCCTCACCATCTGCTCAGTGTCTCCATGCCCTTTTCCAGCTTTTCTTCCAACTGCCAGATCTTGTTTTCTCAGTTGACCTTGTTAAATAGATGGGTAAAAGTAGTGGCAGGGAATGCTCGAGGCATGTTGAGACAGTCCTCTGAATAGCCAGCATATATCCTCCCTGTAATAACAGTTCGGATAAGAGATTATCCCCGGTACCTGTTTGAGATACGTGACTGGCGGCTGATGGGTCGACTTGTGGGCACCGAACAGAGTGGTCAGCCTTGCTCCCGGCGGCGTCAGATCTTGCACTTGGGGCTTCCATGGGGTAATGTGGCAGTAGAGAGGAACATGCCTCCACTCAAGTTCTACCACGACTTCCGCTGTGAGTAGAGGAGGGCAGCTGGTTTGGCCGGGGGATGTTGTGATGGCTGGGATGGGAGATGAGCTGAGGCCTGTTGGAGTGAAGAAAGAAGTTGTGTAACAAGTTGTACCTTTTCCTCCATCACAGCGGAAATCTTTCAGTACACAGTAGTATGGGGCCCATGCTGGGATCCAGCCTGGACACTGATTAGCCAGTCTGTGGACCTCTTGACCAAGCCTTCAGCTGACCCCAGCCCACCCTTGCCCTGGTGGGACAAGAGCCGTCTTCTGTTCCATGGGGACTGGCACATGGATATTGAACAGGCAAATCTGCACCAGTTGGCTACTGAGGTGAGAGGTTCCAGAGGAGTTGTTTTCTTATTAGGATGGTTTGGTTGGGGCTTATAGCACATGGGGGGGAAGAGAGAAAGGTACTCATTTGGGAGATTTGGGTGATACTCTTACCAGATCTCACCAAATTATTGGGGGTGGTTATAGGACCCGTACAACACCACAGAAAATATGCACTGGGAGTGGAGCCACCTGTCTTTTCATTGGAAACCTGGTCAGTTTGTGTTCAGGGGTGACTTGGATGTCAACGTGAGAACAGCTTCTAAGTGAGTGAAGTGATGGGTGGGGCCTCAATAGGGTGAGGGACTCTGGTTGGAGGGAGAGGGGAAGAGCCAGAGGGTTGCAAGTGACCAGGACACTGAGGGCTGGGACTCTGTTGTGAGACAGGTATGATGACTGCTGTTTCCTTCACCTGCCTGACCTCTGCATGACACTGGACCTGCAATGGCTGTGCCATGGGAACCCCCATGATCACCACAGTGTCACTCTGCGGGCCCCAGAGTTTCTGCCAGAGGTGCCCTTGGGCCAGCTTCATGACTCCTACCGGGCATTCCGCTCTGAGAACCTCAATCTCTCCATCAAGATGGATCTGACCCGGCACAGTGGGAGTGAGGCTTGGGTCTGGGGCAGTGGGCGGAAGGGTTGGGAGGATGGGCTTAAACACCAAGGACTTCAACCTGACCCTCTAGGGAGGGGTTAGGGAAAGCAAGGGAGGATTTGGATTAGGATGTTTTTTTGAGAGAGGGTTAGTGAAAACAAAGCTTAGATCTTTTTTTTTTTTTTTTTTAATTTTTTAAGATTTTTTATTCATGAAAGACACAGAGAGAGAAAGGCAGAGACATAGGCAGAGGGAGAGACTCCAGGCAGGGAGCCCGATGTGGGACTCGATCCTGAGACCACAGATCACGCCCTGAGCCAGGGGCAGGTGCTCAACTGCTGAGCCACCCAGGCGTCCCAGCTTAGATCTCTAGACGGAAAAGGTGTTGGGGATGTTCTCTTGAGACTGAATGCTGCTTGGGTTTTCAAACCTCTAAAAGCTGAAGCTAGGGATAGATTTAACTTCATCTCTGTTTTAATCACAGCTAGGAAGTGTCTTTTCCTCTTTTTTACAGCAATATCCCAGCCCCGGATTCTGTTATATAGTAGCACCCTGCGCTGGATGCAAAACTTCTGGGCAACTTGGACTAGTGTTACAAGGCCTATCTGTAGGGGAAAGCTCTTCAATAACCTGAAACCTAGCAAGAAGAAACTTGGCCAGCACTACAAGCAGCTTTCCTATACTGCACTTTTTCCCCAGCTGCAGGTCAGGCTCTGACATCCTCAGTTCTATTGTCCTTCCCTAGTTTTCTTGTTTTTTCTTATCTTAATCATCGCTCTGATGCCATTCATGGTTCAGAGCTAAGCTTTCTTGTTGCCAGGTGCATTACTGGGCCTCATTTGCCCAGCAACGGGGCATCCAGATTGAATGCAGTCAGGGCCATGTCTTCACTAGGGGAACTCAGCGGCTTATACCTCAAGGTAAGCTCAAAAACTGCCTTTATTTCTCCTATCCTAATCCTTGCCCTCTTCACCCTTCTCCTTTCTCTTCCCTCTTTCTGTTCCACACTATTTTTCTGTACTGATCCTCATGGCCTCTGTATGCTTCCTTTTCTCAGCAGGCACAGTGATGCGGCGCCTCATCTCTGACTGGAGTGTGACCCAGATGGTTAGTGACCTAAGTCAGGTGACTGTTCACCTGATGGCTTCGCCCACTGAAGAGAATGCTGATCACTGCCTTGATCCCTTGGTAACAAAGACCCACCTACTGAGCCTGTCCTCCCTCACCTACCAGCGGCATAGCAATC
Source organism: Canis lupus baileyi (assembly GCF_048164855.1). NCBI lineage: Eukaryota > Metazoa > Chordata > Mammalia > Carnivora > Canidae > Canis > Canis lupus. The sequence goes on from NC_132853.1 coordinate 18,299,593, forward strand.
GCACAGCTGAGGAGGTACCACCTGATGCAGTCTCTTTACTAGCTTTTTTGTATCAGTAGGTGTCTTAGTTTGCTCAGGCTGCCATAACAAAATACCAAAGAATGCGTGGCTTAAACAACAGAAATTTATTTCTCACAGTTCTGGAGGCTGGGAAGTCTAAGATTAAGGTGCCAGCAGAGTCATATTCTGGTGAGGGTTCTTTTCCTGGGTTGTAGACAGTTGCCTTTGCTTTGTCCTTACAAGGCAGGAAAACAGAGATTATGCTCTCTGGTGTCTCTTCTTATAAGGGCACTAATCCCATCATAAGGGCCCTACCCTTGTGACCTCATATAAACCTAATTACCTCCCAAAAGCCACATCTCCAAATATTAACACATTGGGGATTATGGTCTTTTCCTTTAAAAAAAAAAAAGATTTTATTTATTCATGAGAGGCACTAAGAGAGTCAGAGACACAGACAGAGGGAGAAGCAGGCTTCATGCAGGGAGCCTGATGTGGGACTTCATCCTGGGACTCTGGGATCACGCCCTGAGCCGAAGGCAGACGCTCAACCACCCAGGCATCCTGGAGATTATGGTCTTAACATATGAATTTTGGCTGGCAGAACAATTCAGTCTATAGCAGTAGGTTTCAGGCTAAGTTCCGGGTAACGTTTCTAACTATATTCCAAGCATATGTATCATTACCATATGATGAACTCACTGTCAGCTGTACCAGTTGTCCCTCTTTCTGAAAATTTTTTTTTTTCGGGCAGCCCAGGTGTCTTAGCAGTTTAGCGCTGCCTTCAGCCCAGGGTGTGGTCCTGGAGACCTGGGATCGAGTCCCATGTCAGGCTCCCTGCATGGAGCCTGCTTCTCCCTCTGCCTGTGTCTGTGCCTCTCTCTCTCTCTTTCTCTCTCTCTCTCTGTGACACTCATGAATAAATAAATCTTTAAAAAAAAAAAAAAGAAAATTCCTTTTCTCCCTCACCTTCTAAACATAGTCTCTTGCCCTTCAGGAAACTGAGTAAAACTTATTTCCTAGCACCTTATTTGATGTCTTTTTTTCCCCCAATTAAGAAAAGATTTTATGTTGAAATTATCTTTCTTCTTCCTTCTTCCTCCTTCTTCTTCTTTCCTCCTCCTCCTCCTCCTCCTCCTCCTCCTCCTCCTCCTCTTCTTCTTCTTCTTCTTCTTCTTCTTCTTCTTCTTCTTCTTCTTCCTTCTTCTTCTCCTCCTCCTCCTCCTCCTCCTCCTCCTCCTCCTCCTCCTCCTCCTTCTTCTTCTTCTTCTTCTTCTTCTTCTTCTTTTCTCTTTCTTTTTTTTTTTTTTTTTGATTAAGTAGGCTTCATGCCCAAGGTGGGGCTTGGACTCATGACTCCAAGATCAAGAGTCAAATGTTCAACCGACTGAGCCAGCTAGGTTACCCATATGTTGAAATTTTCTGAATCATGTAAAATACGGTGGATATAGTCTGAGTGTAATCTAATGACCTTTTTTTTTAAGATTTTATTTATTTATTCATAAGAGAGAGAGAAAGAGAGAGAGAGAGACAGAGACACAGGCAGAGGGAGCAGGCTTCATGCAGGGAGCCCAAGGTGGGACTTGATCCTGGGTCTCCAGGATCAATGCCCTTGGCTGAAGGCGGTGCTAAACCGCTGAGCCACCCAGGCTGCCCTCTAGTGCACATATTAAGACCACTTAGGTTTTTCTTTCTCCAGGGTCTTCTTGTCTCTCCCAGAACAGATGTCTTTCTTTTTCCTTTTTTTCTTTGGGTAAGTGGGGGCAGAGGGAGAGGGAGAGAGAGAATCTTTAGCAGGTTCCATGCCCAGTGCAGAACCCAACTTTGGGCTCAGTCCCCTTTGATATCATGACCTGAGCTAAAATCAAGAGCTGGATGCTTAACCAGCTGAACGACCCAGGTACCCCAAGAATAGATTTCTTATTCAACAAGGTGGTTTTCCTCCTCTACATTTATGGTCCAGGAACAATTGTGGGAATTTCCATGCTACCTCGTGGTTCTTTTCCTGTTTCTTAGGAGCTCTCTACTCGAGTTGGGGATCCTGCCTTTCATACACACCAGCTGCACTTGGTAGATTTACGGGCTTCCTGGACAACCACCAATCGGGACATTGCCTTTGGTTTATATGATGGCTATAAAAAGGCAGCAGTACTCAAACGTAATCTCTCTACTGAGGCCCTGAAGGGGTTAAAGATTGATCCCCAGATGCCAGCTAAAAAGCCAAAGCAGAGTGTTCTGACCAGTGCCCCAACCCCGCCTCCTGTCAGCACTCCCAGCTTTAGCGGACAGCCTGATAAGGGGTCATCAGGAGGTAAGCTGGGGAAGATGAGATTTCATCGGGTTAGTTGTAGGATATGTACATGGGATTGGACAGGAATTGGGAAGGACTATCACAGATGGTTTCATCTAGGTATAGAAATGAAAGCTATTGTTTTTCCATATTAAACCACCTCACTCTTTTTTTTTTTTTTTTAAAGATTTTACTTATTAGAGACAGTGCATGAGTGGAGAGGTGGGGCAGAGGGAGAGGGAAAAGCAGACTCCTGGATGAGCAGGGAGCCCTATGTGGGCTTGATCCCAGAACCCTGGGGCCAAAGGCTGACACTTAACTGACTGAGCCACCCAGGCATTAGCTCATTCATGATTAGCTCATTCATTCACTCACCACTTATTCATTCATAGATTCATTTACCTTATTGAGGGTTTATAATATATCAGACATAAACCTAGACATTAGGGATATAAAATGAGGGGAAGCTCAGAAACTAGTAGGTAGACACGTAAATTATTATTTCATTATGAAAACATTTTATAAGAATGTTCAAGAAGAAAGTATTTACTTATTTATTTATTTTTATTTATTTACTTGAGAGAGGGTGCACAAGCAGGAGGAACAGCAGGCAGAAGCAGAGGGAGACAGAGACTCCCCCACCAAGCAGGGAGCCCAATGCAGGGCTCGATCCCAGGACCCCGAGATCATGATCTTAGCCAAAGATAGATGCCCAACAGACTGAGTCACCCAGGCACCCCAAGAAGAAAGTAGTTAAATCAGCATAGGTAAATCTAGAAAGGTCTTCCCAGAAAAGATAATTGAGATAGGTATTAAAAGATGAATAAGAGTTCAACAAATAAGGAGAAAGGAGAGGGCATTTTAGGGAGAAGGAATAATAAGTACAGAGGAACGCAGGTTATGGTGATTTTGAGAAAAGGTGAAAAGTGGTGTGTGTCACAAGTGAGAAATGAAAGCATAAGGAGTAAGGAGGGAGTTCTTGACTGGATTAAAAGAGGGAATGCAATCAGGGACAGGTTTATTGATGAAGTAGCATTTAAGCTGGACTTTGAAGGCTTAGTGTGATACGGTTTGAACACGTGGAAGTGGGAAGGAAGGACATTCAAGGCAGAGGGAGTATCCTGAATAGGAGTGAAGTTAGTAAAGGCCAGTATGTTCAAAGAAGAGCAGTCTTATTTCAGTTGGCATAAAGAGTAGCTGAGGTGAGGAGTGAGGGAAGATCCTGGAAAGGAAAGCTGCATGTAGACTATCAAAACTCATAAAAGGCTAAGGAGTTTTTGTCCTTACTCAGTAGATAGTGGTGAACTAACTAAAGGTTTTTGAATAGGGATGTGTCATCATTAGACTTGACTTTTAGGAAGGTAAGTCTGGCAGTGCTGTGGAGGAGGACTGGAGGGGAAGAAACTGGAGGTAGAGGTATAAGAAGTATAAGGTAACTATAATAGTGTCCCAACAACATATAATGGAGGCTTGAACTTGGTAGAGGCAGTGGGAATGGAAATGAGGGGATGGATTGAAATGTTATTGCGTGTATGAAATTTGACAACTAGTTGGAAGGAGTTAAAACAGTGAAAGCAGTAACGACTGAGGCTTTAAGCCTAGGACTGGCATGATGGTAACATTAATATCAGAAATAGGAGAGCCAGAGGCTAGACAAGTTTGGGGAGGTATAGGGTTGTTGAGTTCAGATTTGGACATGCTGAGTGTGTGGCACAAGCAGCACATCTAGGTAATGTCTAACAGCTGGAGATGATGACCTAAAAGCTTAGTCCTAGAGATGAAGACTTTGGGAGTTTCAGCATAGAGCTAAGAGTTAACGCCAAGGAGATAATAATAGTTGCTTACTGTGTGGCAGATACTCTGCAAAATACTTCTATGTGTTGTTGCAGTAAACTCCCTCAACAACCTTGTGAGACAGTTACTGTTACTTTACAGACAAGGAAACTGAGACAGGCTAAAGCAAGCTGCCAAAGGTCACAATCAAGTAACTGGCAGAGATAGGTTCTTAAATATAAGTGGACTAGTCTGATTCTGGAGGCTGCTGTTAACCATAATACACTGTTAGTCTCATTAGAAGAAAGAGGAAGAGAAGGAACATGTCCAGGATAGACCTTAGGAGATACTTATTTCTAAGACCTGGGAGAAAAGGATTTAGAGGCATAATCAGAGGAAACAGTAGAGCCATGAAAACATTGAGGCACTGATGGTAAGGGAGTGGTTTCTTTCTTTTTTTTTTTTTTTTTATTTATGATAGTCACAGAGAGAGAGAGAGAGAGGTAGAGACACAGGCAGAGGGAGAAGCAGGCTCCATGCACCGGGAGCCCAATGTGGGATTCGATCCCGGGTCTCCAGGATCGCGCCCTGGGCCAAAGGCAGGCGCCAAACTGCTGCACCACCCAGGGATCCCAAGGGAGTGGTTTCTTGTGAAAAGGAGTGATCAACAAACAACATTTAAGATGATATGAAATGAAAAACGTAAGGAACAAAATGAAATGAAAAAAAAAGATTCTAGAATAATTTAGAGCTTGATATACCTAAGAGAAAAAAATCCTGCCACTTACATAGCATTTCTAAGTTTTTCTTGGTAATCTATTACTTTTGTTAAATTGAGGGAAAAATGAATTGATAACTTTTATTTTGTCCTCAGGGATCAAGGGGTGGAGTGAGTAGGTTGGAGTTGCAGGTTGCAGAATATGTTCTAGACATACTGAAGGAAGATCAGTTTGGCCCTAGATGTGTTCCCTATCCCTTTGAGATTATGACTTTTCCCCACTTCCTATTTCTCTGCCAGGTGCCTACATGTTGCAGAAGCTGATTGAAGAGACGGATAGGTTTGTAGTGTTCACAGAAGAGGAGTCAGGTGTGAGTGACCAGTTGTGTGGCATTGCTGCCTGCCAGACGGATGACATATATAACCGAAACTGCCTTATTGAGCTGGTTAACTGCCAGGTAACTTCTCTTTACCAGCACACCCCAGCACTGGGCTAGATCATAATGATATGTGTTCACCTTCTCCCACCACCAAATAAGAATGGGCAGACAGAGCTCCAAAAAATTATTCCTTCCAGCAAGTGTCCAGGATAATCACTTTCATATCTAAAACCATAGTGTTCACTCTGTAAGCCAGAATTAGGCCCATCTATAGTTATTGTTACAACCTTTTCACTAACTCTCTTATCTTCTCTGGTGGCCCTTGTGCTGTGATTCTGCTTCTGCCTACGGCGTAGATGGTTCTTCGTGGAGCAGAGACAGAAGGCTGTGTCATTGTATCAGCTGCCAAAGCTCAGCTGCTGCAGTGCCAACACCATCCAGCCTGGTATGGTGACACATTGAAGCAAAAGACATCTTGGACTTGCCTACTGGATGGCATGCAGTACTTTGCCACCACTGAAAGCAGCCCCACTGAGCAGGATGGCCGACAGCTGTGGTTAGAGGTTAGTCAGCGGGGTTGGGAAGGCCCGTTATATTCCCAGCTTTCCATATTTGGCTCCTTCCAGCAGACTACTTGAAAGATTTCTGATAGTACCTGTTGCTACCAGCTTAGCAGAATAATGAAGCTGGTAACACCTTGAATGTAGGAATTCTAGGTAGTCTCTGATCTGTGGTCTGTGAGCACAGAGTGCTTTTTTTTTTTTTTTTAAATCTCTTTCTATTCTTTTTCATTGCAAAGGGAACTCTCATTTCCCAGCACTAGAATAAAATGGGCCCCTGCTAATAAATCATATTAATCAATGGGCAGCCAATAAAACAGGCAGTAAGTCTGAGGACTTTAGATAAATTCTCTTTCTATCCTTTCTCTGATTTCTCTTATGAAGATGGTTGATTGGTTGTTTCAGCAAAGCAGTAAGGTTGAATAGAAAAATTGCTTGTCTAGGAGTCAGGTTATGTGAGTTCTAATGCTATTATGTAGCCATAAGCCTTTGAGTGAATTACCATTATTTGTAAAATTGAGTTAATACTTCCCTCTCACAGGATTGATGAAAGGATCAGTGAGAGAGTGCTTTGAAAAATATAAAGCTTGGGGATCCCTGGGTGGCTCAGTGGTTTAGCGCCTGCCTTTGGCCCAGGGCACGATCCTGGAGTCCTGGGATCGAGTCCCACGTCGGGCTTCCGGCATGGAGCCCGCTTCTCCCTCTGCCTGTGTCTCTGCCTCTCTCTTTCTCTCTATGTCTATCATGAATAAATAAATAAAATCTTTAAAAAGAAAAATATAAAGCTTCATTTAGAAGGAAAATAATCATTCCATTTTTAAAAAGTTATGTCAGGGGAGGTCTCACTGTGTGTCAAGATAATGTTTTGTTAGATGGTGAAATTATGAGCAGTTGGCAGGGACTAGACTAGATTTTCTTTCTTTTCAGCTTAGTAAAACTGAATTTGCATTATAATTTCTAGGATATAATATCAGAATTATTGGGAGATCTGATAGTTTGTTTTTTTTTTAATTTTTTATTTATTTATGATAGTCACAGAGAGAGAGAGAGGGAGAGAGGCAGACACAGGCAGAGGGAGAAGCAGGCTCCATGCACCGGGAGCCCGATGTGGGACTCGATCCTGGGTCTCCAGGATCACGCCCTGGGCCAAAGGCAGGCGCCAAACCGCTGCGCCACCCAGGGATCCCGAGATCTGATAGTTTATAAAATGTATCTAGCAAATAATTCTGCATTGTTACTACTTGCACGGGTGTGAAGTGTCCACATTGTGCTGGGCCTGGTACACCCAAATGAGTTACTGATCCAGCTACATCTGTTAAACACCAATATGATAACTTCATTTGCCACTATACTCAATGAGGAAAAAGCTAATCCTACTCTTCCCTCTTCCTTGCCTGGTGTTTCTTAACTCTAACAACCTTAAGGCTCAATCCAAGCAACCTCAGGTGTAATTACATACAAGGTAATCATTTAATCAGATGTTAAGCCAAGTAAGGGTCAGGTTATTGGTAATATGAGAGGTCATATTACAGCTGTGGTTCAAGCAAGCCCTATTCTTTATCAGTAGACTCAGGAGGTAGGCATAGAAGATATTAACTATTCAGGAAGAGGTAGGCAGGATGAGCTATGTAAGATCTGACTAGCATTTTCTGGGCCTCTGCTTCTTTTAGCCATGCCTTCTTTTGCATGTGAACCTCTTTTCTCCCCCCTCAGGTTGTGATACTAGCATTAGAGTAGAATGTCTTTGGATTAGGTGGGAGGGACTTTTTGTTGTGTGTGTTTTTTTTTTTTTTTTTTTTGAGAGAGAGGGAGTGTGCACATGTGTGGGTGCAGGGGTAAGGGTAAGGGGAGAGGAAGACAGAATCTCGAGCTGACTCCACACTGAGTGTAGAACCCAATGTGGGGCGCAATCCCAAGACCCTGAAATCATGACCTGAGCTGAAACCATGAGTTGACTTAATCAAATGAGCCACCCAGGCGCCCTGATATTAGCCACTTTGGTGTGAAGTGGTTTTGATTTGCATTACCCTGATGATGAGTGATGTTGAGCATCTTTTCAAGTGACTGTTAGCTCTCTTTATGTCTTTTTTTGAAAAATGTCTACTCAGGTCCTCTGCCCATTTTTAAACTGGATTAGTTTTTTTTTGGTGTTGAGTTGTAGGAGTTCCTCATATATTATTTGCAAATATCTTCCATTCAGTAGGTGGCCTTTGCATCTTGCTTATGGTTTCCTTCACTGAGTTGGGAGGGGACTTTGATCTTGCCTTTTCTATATGAATTTTTTTGTGACTTGGCAGATTTGCTTTTGGCCTTCCAAACATATTACTCATTCTATTATTCATTTTGACTTCAGCTTGGCAGAGTCAAAATAATTCATTTCCTTTACCCCATGGCAACAATATCAGAGTGGTTGTCTGAAGACAGAAAACAGCAAGAACACAAACACATAAATATCAAAGTGGGTGGGAAAGTCATTGTTTTCAATGAAATTTTTTGTGTTTGACAGGATTTGATTTTTTCCCTAATTTTTAAAATTGTAAATACATGTAGTATATTTTATACATATATAAGTACGTATATGGTAAAACATATGAAATTTACATATACATAGAAATATATTTATATAGTAAAATATAACATTTACTGTTTTAACTTTTTTTTTTTTTAAAGATTTTATTTATTCATGAGAGACACAAAGAGAGAGAAGCAGAGGCATAGGCAGAAGGAGAAGCAGGCTCCATGCAGGGAGCCTGATGTGGGACTTGATCCTGGGATGCCAGGATCACACCCTGGGCCAAAGGCAGGTGCTCCTCTGCTGAGCCATGCAGGCGTCCCTGTTTTAACCATTTTTAAGTGTAAAGTTCATTAGTATTCAGTACATTCATAATGTTGTTCAACCATCAGTACCATCCATCTCCATGACTTTTAAGATTTTATTTATTTATTCATGAGAAACACACACAGAGAGAAGCAGAGACAGAGGCAGAGGGAGAAGCAGGCTCCATGCAGGGAGCCCGATGTGGGACTTGGTCCCAGGTCTCCAGGATCAGGCCCTGGGCTGAAGGTGGCACTAAACTGCTGAGCCACCTAGGCTGCCAGGATTTGATTTTAATCTAGCTTCCCTTTCTTGCCTCAGGCCTGCAGGTCTGGTAAAATGTGCATGTAACTCATTTGGCTTTGAAGAATTTGGGTGGTTTAGGTCAAGAGAGAGTCATGTATGTCTTCTACCCTGGGAGACCCTTCAAGCTATTCCAGGCAGTAGAAATTTGGATGGTAAATATAACTACTTGCATCTATGACCCAGTTGGCCAGGAGTTAAAGGTACCTGTATCTCTGTCTTCAGGTAAAGAATATTGAGGAGCACCGGCAGCGTAGTCTGGATTCTGTGCAGGAGCTGATGGAGAGCGGGCAGGCAGTGGGAGGCATGGTTACCACGACCACAGGTCAGTTCTCCCTTATTCCCCATCACGTGTATCTTTTTTTTTTTTAATTTTTATTTATTTATGATAGTCACACAGAGAGAGAGAGAGAGAGAGAGAGAGAGAGGCAGAGACATAGGCAGAGGGAGAAGCAGGCTCCATGCACCGGGAGCCCGACGTGGGATTCGATCCTGGGTCTCCAGGATCGCACCCTGGGCCAAAGGTCGGCGCTAAACCGCTGCGCCACCCAGGGATCCCTCACGTGTATCTTCTTATGTGCTCTTAAGATTACCATATGCTGGAGTAGGACCATTTTGTGTTAGGCTAGGTTGAAAGCAAGTGTTTGGAGTTCTCTAGACATCACACGGAGCTGAAGGCTATTACAATACTGCTATTGAGAATGTCTTTCTCTTTCCCACCTCTTCCCAGATTGGAACCAGCCAGCTGAGGCGCAACAAGCCCAGCAAGTCCAGCGGATCATTTCACGCTGTAGCTGCCGAATGTACTATATTAGTTACAGCCATGACATTGATCCTGAACTAGCAACTCAGATTAAGCCACCTGAGGTCCATGAGAACCAGGAAAAGGAAGATCTCCTAAAGAAACACGAAGGTATTTAGGGCTTGAAAGGCTTTTAGAAGGGAACTAGGGAACTCGTGTTATTTCCTTAGTGGTTTTGAGTTAGTAGTGTTATTAAAAGTCCCACTGTGGACTGGGCATTAACATTTTCACTTTGCTCTACGTTATGTAAGTTTTGCCATAAGACAATAAACTGTACTCTTGGAGGGAAACTGGGGTAAATTGGTATTGTTTGATTCTAAAATAAGCAAACATATTTCCTACCCATAAGGATCTCTCACTGATCCATTTCTATGGCGTTAACTAACAGGAGTGGTTCCAAATATGGGTTAGAAGGTGGGGTAGATAGAAACTTGAGTTTCTTACTTAGCTGCTAACAATTACATAGGGGCTGTGGATACCTTCACCCTTATTCATCATGAGCTGGAAATCTCTACCAACCCGGCTCAGTATGCTATGATCCTGGACATTGTCAACAACCTGCTGCTTCACGTAGAACCCAAGCGGAAGGTGAGCAATGTGCCCCTGTAGAATGCCAGTTAGCCATAGGAACCCATTGACCTTGTGCTATATTTGGTGTCCAGTAAGAAAAGCCATGCTTCAAATTGAAGAAAGGACCTTGGGGTTGGTACATCCTGTTAGTCAACAGCAGCCATTGAAATTTCACTTATCTAGGAAAGGTCTGAGTGTTCCGAAGACTATAGAGCTTGTTTACCTTTTTTTTTTTTTTGGTTAGTTCTCTACTCAGTCACTTCAATATCTCTAAGAACAGTAACTAGTTCCCACTATCACCTCCATCCCTACCCTGTGGGACTGGCTTACTGTGAAATTTTTACTACTTCTGCATTGGCCTACCCCTTACACTTGTTACTAATGGTGACAGATACAGGTAAGCTTTCCAGAAGAGATCCTTATTCCTTGTTTCTTTCTCTGTTTCACTTTACTGCAAGACTTGTCTATTAAAAAATCTTGTTCATCTCCTTTTCCATTCCTTCAGGAACACAGTGAGAAGAAGCAGCGGGTCAGGTTCCAGCTTGAGATATCTAGCAATCCTGAGGAACAACGTAGCAGCATATTACATTTGCAAGAGGCTGTGCGGCAGCATGTGGCCCAGATACGGCAGCTGGAAAAGCAGATATATTCTATCATGAAGGTAGTTATCAGGGCAGTCTGAGAGGGTGTTCTCCTAGGACAAGGGAGATCTCCTCTCAGTCTCTCCTGTCCTGGTTCCCTAGTCTTTGCAGGATGACAGCAAGAATGAGAACCTGCTTGACCTGAACCAAAAGCTCCAGTTGCAGCTAAACCAGGAGAAGGCTAGCCTACAGCTGGAAAGTGAAGAGCTTAATATTCTCATCAGGTGCCACAGCATTCTTTCTCTTTTTCCAGAACGCCAGCTAGGATTGATTTCTCTTCTTTGCCCATGTTATGATAGTCTTTAGGTCTAGTGTGCATTATCAAAGGCTGATGTAGATTTGGGCAGTTCCTGAATGAGTCTTGCTGGACTTGGCCAAGAATTGAGAACAGGAGAGCCCTTCCTTTGTCTTCTTATTAGAGTACCTCCTGGGAAAGGGGAAAATCAGATGGTTTGGAAAGATCACTTTTGTGGCCTTGCAACTATGCAGGTGAACTGAAAATAAAATGTCTTTTTTTTTTTTTTAAGATTTATTTATTCATGACAGTCAGAGAGAGAGACAGAGACATAGGCAGAGGGAGAAGCAGGCTCCCTGTGGGGAGCCTGAAGTGAGACTTGATCCCAGGACCCCAGGATCATGACCTGAGCCAAAGGCAGACCCCCAACAACTGAGCCACCCAAGTGTCTCTGAAAATAAAATGACTTGAAGTTGATCAGTAAGGAACACAATTGCAGTTACAATTGTAGGGGTTTATTTTTTTATTTTTTTCTAAATTTTTATTTATTTATGATAGTCACAGAGAGAGAGAGAGAGAGAGAGAGAGGCAGAGACACAGGCAGAGGGAGAAGCAGGCTCCATGCACCGGGAGCCCGACGTGGGATTCGATCCCGGGTCTCCAGGATCGCGTCCTGGGCCAAAGGCAGGCGCCAAACCGCTGCGCCACCCAGGGATCCCTGTAGGGGTTTATTAACAGGCAGAGACTACTTTATTAGCTATGGGGAGCACCTGGCTGGCTCAGTGGAGCGTGTGACTCTTGATCTCAGGATCATGAGTTCAAGTCTCACATTAGGCATAGAGCATACTTAAAAAAACAAAAAACAAACAAAAAAAAAAAACAGCAGCAGCTACAGAACTAAAAGATGGAACTTATTCTTCCAGGCCCCAGATGTGAGAAGCAATGAATCCAGTGAAAAAAATTTAGGGAATACCTGTTCCAAAATAGGTCCATTTCTGGGTTTATCTCATTCCACTCTACTCCCGACCCAAATGCCGTTACCCTTATTGGCTTTGGCCCTCCTGTCCATTTATAGGTGTTTTAAGGACTTCCAATTGCAGCAGGCCAATAAGATGGAGTTGCGAAAGCAACAAGAAGATGTGAGTGTGGTCCGTCGCACTGAGTTCTACTTTGCTCAGGCACGATGGCGCTTGACAGAGGAAGATGGACAGCTAGGAATTGCTGAACTGGAGCTGCAGCGGTTCCTCTACAGCAAGGTATCGGGTATATATGGTCATACAAAAGCAGCATATTGAAAGGCATTGATTTATCTCAGAAGTCTTACAGAAAGAGATACAAAGAGGCTAATGATGATATTAATGATAGAGACATGAGCACAGATCCCTCTTGGACACAACTGTTTATACTATAAAATAATACAGATATAGATGAGTTTGAACAAATGCTTCTTTCATCGAATAAGATTATCCCTAGAAATATGGCCCAGAGGGAAGTAATCGTCCAAGTCCAACTTGGAATAGAATTTTTTTTTTTTTTTAAGATTTTATTTATTCATGAGAGACACACAGAGAGAGAGAGAGAGGCAGAGACACAGGCAGAGGGAGAAGCAGACTCCATGCAGGGAGCCCGACGTGGGACTAGATCCTGGGTCTCTAGGATCACTCCCTGGGCTGAAGGCGGCGCTAAATCGCCGAGCCACCCGGGCTACCCTGGAATAGAATTGTTAATTCTATACTGACATTCAGCTTTCCTGCAATAAGTAACCAATGGCATGGAGGAGAAAACATGATTCATTATTCTGTACCCTTTCCCTCTGGAAGTTTGGAAATATGTGAGACTATTTTTTTTTTAATCTTTTTATTTATTTATGATAGTCACAGAGAGAGAGAGAGAGAGAGAGAGAGAGAGAGAGAGGCAGAGACACAGGCAGAGGGAGAAGCAGGCTCCATGCACCGGGAGCCCGATGTGGGATTCGATCCCGGGTCTCCAGGATCGCGCCCTGGGCCAAAGGCAGGCGCCAAACCGCTGCGCCACCCAGGGATCCCAATGTGAGACTATTTTTGAATATCACAGTGACTGGGAAGTACTACTGGCATTTAGTGGCCTTGCCAGTAGTGCCCACGAGAAACTCTGGATTAAAGAGTGAGTTGATTGTATGGAATTGAAAGAGATACTAAAGGTTGGGATTAAACATATGGAGAACCTGAAAACAGAACATGTAGCAATCCTCTAGCAAGCTCCTGATAAAAGGCTTATTTATAGTATGTGTGTGTGTGGAAATCTGTCTTTATAGGTGAATAAGTCTGATGACACAGCAGAACATCTTCTGGAGTTGGGCTGGTTCACTATGAACAACCTCCTCCCCAATGCAGTTTATAAGGCAAGTCTTATTTCCTCATTCCTATCCCATTCTCATGCTTCCTAACATAGGGCATTTTTAAGATTTTTTTTATTTTAGAGAGAGAGAGAGTGAGCATGAGTGAGGGGAGGGGCAGAGTGAGAAGAAAAGAGAGAATCCTAAGCGGACTCTGTGCTCAGCATGGAGCCCAATGTGGTGCTTGATCTCAGCCCTGAGATCATGAGCTGAAATCAAGAGTTAGATGCTTAGCTGATTGAGCCACCCAGGCGCCCCCTAACACAGGGAGGGGCCCATTTGTAAGGGCCCTTCCACATAAATCCAATATGGGAAACAGTGTGGTGATCTGAGAGGTTGAACGTTTGTCCAGCTTAGCAAGACTATTGCTTTTCCTTTTAGTCTGCATGGATTTGTGGGTTGATTTATCACTCTTTATCCTACAGGTAGTCCTGCGGCCCCAGAGTTCCTGCCAGTCTGGGCGACAGCTCGCCCTCCGCCTCTTCAGCAAAGTCCGGCCCCCTGTTGGGGGTATTTCTGTTAAGGAACACTTTGAGGTTAATATATAGTCCTTTGGGGATCCAGAAACAAAGGGCACTCAAAAGCTGTGTGTTGTTATACTATGTTAGGGGTAGGTAAACTGAGGGATGATATCTGAGCTTAATTGCTTCTTCAGCCTTTTTCCTCTTTAGGTAAATGTGGTGCCTCTCACCATCCAGCTGACACACCAGTTCTTTCATAGAATAATGGGCTTTTTCTTTCCTGGCCGAAGTGTGGAAGATGATGAGGTTGGTGATGAAGAAGATAAGTCCAAACTGGTGACTACTGGTGAGAACTTTTATGGTGGAGCTCCAGAAGACTGGGGTAGTGGCCCCAGAGATAGCTAAAGCTTCAAAAAGAGGATAGCAGCTGGTATGCTTGCATTTTCATAGGAATACCAGTGGTGAAGCCTCGGCAGCTGATTGCTACAGATGATGCAGCACCACTGGGCCCTGGGAAGGGTGTGGCACAAGGCTTAAACCGGAGTTCTGGTGTCAGAAGATCATTTCGGAAAGTACCTGAGGTACCAGACATGCCCCTGATCATGGAGAGATGGGACAGTCCTGAGGTTCTCTGTTTGGGCCAGCTGGGGATGTTTTCAGTCTTTTCCAGGGATGAAAGGAGATGGAGACATCTCCTTTCCTGAGTTTCTTCTGATGGTTTCAGGGACTCACACTCCTTTCCTGCCTCTCCTAGCACCCTGTGGATGATATTGACAAGATGAAAGAGCGAGCTGCCATGAACAACTCCTTCATCTACATAAAGATTCCACAGGTTCCTCTGTGTGTCAGCTACAAGGTCTGTTCCTCCCTAGTACTTTCTAGAACAGGGTGGGAAGGGAGCCAGATAAGATCAGAGATTAAAGTTAGTCATGGACAATCTGGTTTGTGAAGTTGGTCTATGGGTGATAATCTGCTATTCCCTCTACTGCCTTCAGGAGTCAGTACCATTACAGGATGAGGTAAGGGGAATCAGTATCTGTAAATTGCTGCTGTAGGAAAGTACTAGACTTCCGACTCAAGTACTAGCTTGAACTAAAAATGGCAGCTAATGTATCTTTTCATTCTTCTTTTCTCTGTCCTCTTCCCCTCCTTCTCTTGCAGGGTGAGAAAAACAGTGTGGATTGGGGTGACCTTAACCTGGTGCTGCCCTGTCTGGAGTACCATAACAACACATGGACATGGCTAGACTTTGCCATGGCTGTCAAGAGGGACAGCCGCAAAGCCCTAGTTGCCCAGGTATCCCGGCAGAATTCATGGCTCTTTGGTTAGCAGGGGCTGGCAAACAGATCCTGGGCTCAGGAGCATTTCATTGTAGGACATATGTAGGACAAGCAGCCTTGGGAATGGACGGGTGAATGAAGTGAGCTGCCCTCTCCATGACTTTGGTCAGATGACTAAATTAAATGTTTACTGAGTGTTTCATATATGTTAACTACTGTTGATTTTTAGGAAACTGAGGGCTGATGCAACTTCAGGTTCAGAATGGGTTCTAATTAGACTGTAAGCTTCTTAACAGCAGAGATAATTTTATAATTTGAATTGCCCCATTGTGTCTTCATGTAAGCTTAATAAATCTTTATTGATTTGGTTCACATTGATTTATTTTGCTTATCCCACTAATGCTTCCCTTCTCCTAACTTATTAGGTAATCAAAGAGAAGCTAAGGCTGAAGCCTGCAACAGGGTCTGAGGTCCGAGGAAAGCTAGAAACTAAATCAGACCTCAACATGCAGCAGCAAGAAGAGGAGGAGAAAGCCCGGCTCCTCATCGGTTTAAGTGTGGGCAACAAGAACCCTGGCAAGAAGTCCATCTTTGGCAGGCGCAAGTGATCCAGCATCCAAGAGTGGCTGCAGTACAGGATCTGACTCTGGCTCAGGCCCCAGGGACTTGTGGGGTGGGAGGCGTCTCCCTTCACCTATCAGGATTTGGGGGGGTTGGGAGACCACGGGGTACTGTGGAGAGAGGCAGTGCTTTTTTAACAGCTGGCCTGTTCCCTGCAGAATACGGTGGATAATAATGCTGAGTTCTACCTCACACTGATCAGCAGGCCAAGGGCCAGAGGCATCAAGAGAGCAAGACCCAGGGAATGGGTCCAGGATCAGGATCTGGTTCCCTTGGGGGCAACTGAAAGGGTGGGAGGGACAGTTCTGATCAAGTGTGATAAATTTTTATAGACCTATATATAAATACATAAATATATATTTCTAAGTGTAACTGCTCTCCCTCTGTGCTGGAAACTTGAGGGGAGGAGCTGATCTGTTCCTCATTTCACTGCCTTGTATGAGAGGTATTAGGGTTCTGGGGGGAAATCAGCCCCTTTTCAATCTGTGCCAAGTTCACTTGGGAAGATGGCAATAGGTGCCAGGGCTGGCCATGGGTCCCCTTGGGGTATGTCCTGGAGAATGGAAAGAAAACAAAGAGAAAAATATATTTAAAGTTGATTTTTTTTTTTTTTTTTTTTTTTGGTGTGTTAAGTGCATATGGGTTCAACCTGTGTCCGTCCCTCCCCATCAACCCAAGACATATCCTTTAGCTGTTACTCTGAGGATGGCCTCTTCCCTCCTGTGAAACTATATCATGGATACTTCCCAGCTCTGGTTTGACGCTGGCCCCCTAATAGGTCTCTGCACATTTTAGTGCTGGCTATGAGCCTATTCATAACTGGGGTGGGGGTGGGGGATAGGATTTGAGGATAAGAGTGGGGTTAGGCTGCAGCAATTTGCATCTCTAGTCATGAACAACAAGGAAGAGGCGGGGCTCATGTGTAATGTAGCATAAGGGGAGGAATTGCTTATGTAACAGACAGCAGATTTAGCAGGAGGAGAGAGGAAGCAGAGGCTTTGAATGGGAACAGTGAGCTGTCGGCAGGGGCAACATGCCCCGGTGGCTGCTTCTCATAAGGTAGGCTGTGGGGCTCTGGCAGCCTATTTAGGGGAGGTGAAGGGGTATGGGCTTAAGGCCTAGGAACTGACTGGTGCGGAGAATGTTAATGATGCCCATAGTGGAGGTGGAACAGGAGGCTATGCTGTGAAAATATCCCAACCCCATAGTAAGAGGCACAGGCTGAATTTCTGATGCCTCAAAGGGAAAGTGTCCAAATACTGCTTTTCTACAGGATTTGAATCATATCCAGGAAATCTAGGCCTTGGCCTAAAGCAAGAGCAATGGTAAATTTGCCTGGTGCTCAAAAACATATCTCTAAGATTGGGATTTGAGGGTATACCTTCTAAGATGGGCAGAACTTGTAATGCCTCAAGGGTAGAGGTTTAGAGTGGCTCCCTTGGTTCTTAGCAGGGTGGCAACATCCAGGGTGCCTGGGTCCGAGGCTGGAAGAGCCTCTGGTCAGGTGTGGGGACTACCAGGTCAGGTCTGGAAGAGTTGTGGGGACTACGGAGACATCAGTGCCTACACCAGGAACCCCCGGAGCTGGCCCCATTGCTAATAGAGAAGCCTCTGTCTGAGTGGCCAGTGCCTCAGTTCGTCAACCTTTTTCTGCCGGAGTTTCCCATTAGGCCCCTGAGGGGGCATCACCAGCTGAAGGTAGGTCAGTCCCTGGAAGGGGTATCAGTCTTGGGGAGATATCTAGAAGTGTCTAGAGTTTCAACAGCCCTACTCCATTTCTCTACAGATTTTAGGCCTTGTGGCTAAAGGCTCCTTTGGAACAGTCCTCAAAGTGCTAGATTGTGGCCAGAAAGCAGTATTTGCAGTGAAGGTAGGGATCCAGGTACTCTTCCACATCATTCTCTAGTCCCTGCCTCCAATCTTGATTTCAGAAAGGTATGGTGGGCATAACCTATAGGAGTCATCACTCCTCTCCTTTTATAGGTGGTGCCCAAGGTAAAGGTCCTACAGAGAGACATCCTGAGGCAATGCAAAGAGGAAGTTAGCATCCAGGTATGCACAGAGCCCAGGAATGGATCCTAGGAAGAACTAAACCGCAGGTGGAGAAAGCACCTTTCCGGTCCAACTGTCCTGCTCTTCCTGGTTCTGTCCCCTCCCTCTGCTTCAACCAAAGTAGATCCTGGGAAAAGTAGTTATCAGTTAATTCTAGGTCCTTCCGTGTCTAGTATGTCCCTCCAGCATGTCTTAGGTGTTTCTCAGTATCCTGCTGGTTTTGGGATTTAGTTCACCTGAACCAAGAGGTGGGGCAGCAGCTCCTTTTCTGCACAACTAGGTAAATCCTGACTTCTTGGCCGCCTTGATCCCCAATGACCTTTTTCCTCCGTAACTTCCTGTTTTCTTCATTCCTAGCGACAGATCAAGCATCCTTTTGTACACAGTTTGGGGGACAGCTGGCAGGGAAAACGGCACCTCTTCATTAGTGAGTGACTGGTTTCTCCTCATTCCCAAGAGTCCTTCTGTTGTACTCTCCACCTGAGATTACCCATCCCTTTGGCTTGTTCTCCCTTTGCACTGTTTTCCTTCCCAGAGCACTTTTATCTCTCAAAGGGAGAGGGAACAATAGGTGGCATGAGTTTGGGCAAGAAGCCTAAAATAAAATGCTTTGAGCCCAGACACAGTAACCCTCTAATATTGCCTAGACTTCTGGTACTTTGCAGTGTGCAGCTACTGCAGTACAGATCTGTACTCCCTCTGGTCCTCTGTTGGCTGCTTTGCTGAGGCTTCCATCCGCCTCTTTGCTGCTGAACTGGTTCTGGTGCTGTGTAAGTGAAACAGGAATGGTAATGGAAATGAGGGAAGAATTAAGAGGGAGGGGCAGAGAGAACTGATATTAACCCTGGAGGTCAAAGAACTAGGATAGGAATGGGATGGGAACTATTAGGGAATCTGGAAACATAGGAGAGCTTTAGCACACCCCATACTTGCTGTCATCCACAGGTTACCTCCATGACTTGGGCATTATCCATCGAGATGTGAAGGTAGAGTTATGTGCTTTTTTTCTTTATCTAAAGTGGGGCCTCAGAAGTTTCAACAGATCTAAGTAGGCGGAGGGGGGAGGGGCTGAGAACAGCTGACCTTAGGGCCCTCATAAGCCACTAAGGATTTGGGCAAGGGCCATCAAAGTATAGGCTTGAATGCTGAATAGGGCATCTTTCTCAGCTGGGAGGTAGGTATACATGATGAAAGAGGGTTGGAAGGAAGAGGATGACTAATAACTTCTCACCTGTGATTTTTCAGATGGAGAATATCCTTCTGGATGAACAAGGTAAGTCCTTTTCTTTTCCTAGCTCCAGAATGAGAGGTACCCTCAGTTTGGGAATAAGTCATGGCTAATAAGGGGAGGAACAGAGTGGTGCTGTTGCCTTATCTTTCACAGGCCATCTGAAACTGACAGATTTTGGTCTGTCTCGCCACCTACCCCAGGGAGCCCGAGCCTATACTATTTGTGGCACTCTTCAGTACATGGGTGAGAGAGGGGCTAAAGCTGGTGGGTAAGCATTGGTTGGAGGATAGCCAATTGATACCAGTGACAACTGTCCTTCAAATCTAGCCCCAGAGGTCCTGAGTGGAGGGCCTTACAACCATGCTGCTGATTGGTGGTCCCTGGGTGTCTTGCTTTTCTCTCTGGCAACTGGGAAGGTGAGAGAATGGTAGGGATGTCGGGCAAAGAGAGAGGCTTTTCCCTGTAGTGGGAAGAAGACCTTAGGAAATCTTGCCTTATTCCTGCCAAGCAGTGATACGTGCCCCCTCCCCCTTAACTCAGTTCCCAGTGGCTGCAGAGAGAGATCATGTGGCCATGTTGTCAAGTGTGACCTACTATGATTCTGAGATCCCATCTTCTCTTAACCAGGGGCTCTCACTCCTGCTCCATGAGGTAAGGGTGAACACAATTTTCCTTCTTGACTACCAAACCATTCATTCTCTCCTTCCCTATTGCTGAAGTGATATTTCCCCATTCCTCTAATAATCTGGGTGGGGTGGGGGTGTGTTCCATTTTGATCAAGTACCACCCTCACCACTTACCCTCTAAACAGCACTTCAGATTTGACTTCTGAGTTCCTCATCCTTCAAGTATCCTCCCCATCCAGAACAGATCACTTCTGAAAGAAGGCGAGTGTTACTCCTACCAGTCAATACAGCACCTTTTTATTCCCACCTTTGCCCCCAAATTAGTCTGTTTCTCTCTCTTTCAAATCCTTTTTTGGATTCTTCTTCCTGCCCTCCACAGCTCTGTGAACTTCTTCTCCAGTTTTCTGTTTAGCCCCCTTCCCATTCCAGTCCCTCATCCTTCATTTCTATTTGCCTTCAGCTCTTATGCCAGAATCCCCTCCATCGACTACGTTACTTGCATCACTTCCAGGTCCACCCTTTCTTTCGGGGTGTGGCCTTTGACCCAGAGCTCCTCCGGAAGCAGCCAATGAACTTTGTCATGGAGACACAAGCTACTCAGCCCACTCCATCGGAATCCATGCTTTTCAAGGATTTTGACTGTAACCTGGAGTCCTACCTGAACCATCCCAGCCTTGCTTGAGCCCCTCTACTGTAGATTGGGGCCCATCTGGGAACCTGAGGATTTCTCCATTGCCAACTTAGTATGACTACCTTAATGATCCAGTTACCATTCTGTTCTACTTATTGGACCAGAGTTCAAATCTTGGACATTCTGCTATTGGCAGCCACAATGGCCCTATCCCTCCCCACCCTCTAATACAACCCAGCTCTCTTTTTTTAGTATATGTGCTGCCGAAGCGAGTATAACAACCCAGCTCTCAATTCAACATCTCAGAGTGTTGACCTTTTCCTTTGCTTCATTTCTCCAGTGCTCATACCCTGAAGCTTTCAGTCAGAGGCTTATTCTACTTTTCCCTTTCCTTGTTTCTCTGCCATATTTCCTTTCTTTATTTTTCTTTATTATAGGGGAGGGGTAAAGGGAGACCAAGAATCTTAAGCAGGCTCCATGCCCAGCTCAGAGCCAATAACTTGGGGCTCAAGCTCACAACCCTGAGATTATGACCTAAGATGAAATCAGGAGTCGTATGCTTAACTGACTGAGGCACCCAGGTGCCCCTGCCATATTTCTTTTTTTTTTTAATTTCTTTTTTTAAGGATTTTATTTATTCATGAGAGACACACACACAGAGAGAGGCAGAGACACAGGCAAAGGGAGAAGCAGGCTCCACACAGGGAGCCCAATGTAGGACTCGATCCTTGGACTCCAGGATCACACCCTGGGCTGAAGGCAGGTGCTAAACCGCTGAGCCACCCAGGGATTCCCACATTTCCTTTCTTGAGCAATAATGATACTTCATGGGGTCTCAAGGTGCTATTTATGTGTTTAATAGGCTTGTTGGAAACAGTATGAATGTTTTTCAAACGTCTCAAAAGCTGGCATTTTAACCCCTAAATATGCAGCTAAGACATATGATCTGGGGCTCAAAGCCAGTCTGTAATCCAGTTTTTAAAAATTTCAAAAGTGAATCTAACAGCCTAATGTGAGGAATAGGAACAGAAACAAGTGTGGGTTAAATGTCTTCTAAGGCTAATTGGAATAGCTATAGAATTTTTTTTTCCAAAACAAAACCTCTTCAAAAGACCTAAGATTCTTGGGGCGCCTGGGTGACTCAGCGGTTGAGCGTCTACCTTTGTTTGGCTCAGGTCATGATCCCGGGGTCCTGGGATCGAGTCCCACAGCAGGCTTCCCGGAAGGAGCTTGCCTCTCCCTCTGCTTATGTCTCTGCCTCTCTCTCTGTCTTTCTCATGAATAAATAAATAAAATCTTAAAAAAAAAAAAAAAAAGAACAAAGTTCTTAAATTGATCATTTCCCTACAGAGCCTAGGATTCAGTTTCTTTTTTTTTTTTTCTTCTAAGATTGTATTTATTGGGCAGCCCTGGTGGCTCAGTGGTTTAGCGCCACCTTCAGCCCAGGGCCTGATCCTGGAGACCTGGGATCCTGGATCGGGCTCCCTGCATGGAGCCTGCTTCTCCCTCTGCCTCTCTCTCCTCTCTGTGTATTCTCATGAATAAATAAATAAAAATCTTAAAAAAAAAAAAAGATTGTATTTATTTATTCATGAGAGAGACAGAGAGAGAGGCAGAGACGTAGGCAGAGGGAAAGGCAGGTTCCCTCCGGGAAGCCTGCTGTGGGACTCAATCCCAGGACCCTGGGATCATGACCTAAGCCAAATGAAGGTAGACGCTCAACCGCTGAGTCACCCAGGTGTCCCTAGGATTCAGTTTCTGATGGGCAAACCAAGAGATTAAGAGGCATGACATCAATCTTAAGATTTAAGGTTAGATGTATTTCAAAAACCTTTTCCTAAAAAAAAACAAAAACAAAAAAAACCTTTTCCTTTAGTAAGGAAAATCATCTGGACCTTAACTTTATATACATTTCTGGCCTTTAGGACTTTTCATTATTTTTTAACTTCTCAAAACCTTCATTTTTTAAAAAACAATTTATTTGTATTTAAGTAATCTCTATATCCAATGTAGGGCTCAAACTCGACCCAAGATCAAGAGTTTCATGCTTTTCTGAGCCAGCCAGGTGCCCCTCAAAATCTTCATTTTTATTATTTTTCAATTATATCTGATCTCTCTTTACAGACCAAAGAGAGTCTGGAAAGTACTCAGTATACTTGTGTTTATTAATTCTGTTCCCTGGATTAAGCCAGATTTTCCTTGTACGTAGCTGGCATTTTATTGGCCTCTGCAAATTGCTTTTTCTGGATTGTACTTTGGCAATCTGTAGGAAAATCCCTATGAAATTTAATTAATTGCTGTGGATATTGTAAACGGTGTTCATCATTATAGTTCGTAATGTTCTGTTTAATGATGCATGGGAGAAATTTCCTCTGGACCCAGCTGTGCTTTTCCTGAATTGCTGTTTGGTTTTACCTTAAAGACACTAAATAGTCAATAGACTGTATTTTTCTCTTCATATCAGTGCTAAACCAAGTAGAGCCTAATTTGTGGTCCACTTCCATCAAGTGTTTAGGACTTCATGTTGAATGTTTTGTATGCTAGCCGCATTCTTGGTTCCATCTTCCTTTCCTACCTTTATTTTCTTTTTTCTGTTTTAATCTTTTTTCTTACTATATTATTATCTCCGTCTTTGTAAGCCTTTTTGGACGAGGTTGGGATATAAATGAATAGTGTAACGTTAATGCTTTTGATTATCTCATTTCTCTTTAGACCCTTTTTTAGCTTTACTACATTTTTTTTTAAGTTGTAGTGAACATACTGCATATTGGATAAAAGCCCTAAATACTAGAAATAGGAACTAATGGTTTCTAAAGTAGTTAAGAGTATTAGGTGCCTGGATCCACCACTATCTCAGAGTATTTACACAAGTTATTTTAACTTCTCTGGATTTTAGTTTTCCCATTCTATATATAGAATGAAGGGGTTATAATCACTGGTTCTTGATTGTTGGGGGATGGGCTTCAGAGTTCTGTGATGCTTTTTCAAAGGGCAAATGTAGATAATTTTATGGTACTGTGTGTCTGGCCCAGTGTTTTTTTTTTTTTTTTTTTTAAAGATTTTATTTATTCATGAGAGACACAGAGAGGGAGGCAGAGACAGGCAGAGGGGAGAAGCAGGCTCCTCAAGGGGAGCCTGATGTGGGACTTGATCCCAGGACCCCGGGATCACGCCCTGAGCCAAAGGCAGACGCTCAACCACTGAGCCACCCAGGTGTCCTGTGGTCCAGTATTAATTAATGTTCAGGTCACTTAACATATAGCTTCTTTGGTCACAGCAGCATATTGGTTTAAGGTCTTTCAGACATGGTGATATGTCACTAAGGTCCCTTTCTTAGGTAATATTAGGTAGCTTTAAGACCATAGTCCTATAAGTGTAGTTTGAATAATTTATCACATGTGGACATTTTTTAATGTATTCTGTTCAATCAGTGGGGCACTATAGCAGTTATTCTCAGGGTAGAATGGAAGGGGTGATAGAAAATCAAAGTTTCAAAAGGTATAATTTGAAAAAGCACTGTCTTCACCCCCAGTTTTAATATGCTCATCCCTGAAAGGCATTCTTTCCTGCCGTCCCTCCACCTGTTTAGAATCACTAACCTATAAATATAATACCTTTTACTTATCCACATGAAATTCACTTAAAAATATTTTTATAGGGGATCCCTGGGTGGCGCAGCGGTTTGGCGCCTGCCTTTGGCCCAGGGCGCGATCCTGGAGACCCGGGATCGAATCCCACATCGGGCTCCCGGTGCATGGAGCCTGCTTCTCCCTCTGCCTGTGTCTCTGCCTCTCTCTCTCTCTCTGTGACTATCATAAATAAATTTAAAAAAAAATATTTTTATATACAACCTGATATCATTTAAGTCTAACTCTATGCTTTGATTTTTCATTACCTAGAAGAAATCAAATATACCTATCAGTTTAGATATTTTATGCTATATCCCTTCTATATTTTCTAAGAATGTAAGATTATTCTTAACACCAATCCTTATATTCTTCTAGAAAACTATCTTTGTAGTTCTACCCGTTGTTTTTTACCTCTAAGTTTCTTCACCATATATTGATCTGTTCTTGATTTAACAAATTGGTAATCACAGTTCCTTACTTAGTTACTTCTTTACATAGAATCTTCAATGTAAAAATCTTGTCGAAGCTTTTTCAAAATAAAATCATAGGACAGCCCCAATGGCTCAGCGTTTTAGCGCCGCCTTCAGCCCAGGGCCTGATCCTGGAGACCTGGGATCAACTCCCACATCAGGCTACCTGCATGGAGCCTGCTTCTCCCTCTGCCTGTGTCTCTGCCTCTCTCTTTCTCTCTCTCTCTGTGTCTCTCATGAATAAATAAATAAAATCTTGAAAAACAAAACTAAATAAAATCATATTCACTGCATTATTAACTCCTGTTACGAGCTGAATTATGTCTCCCCTGCACTCCCCCTCCCTGCATTCATACGTTGAAGTCCTAACCCCCAGTACTTAAGAATGGGACTGTATTTGAAGATAGTCTTAAAGACATAATTAAGTTAAAGTGAGGTCATGTGGGTTGGCCCTAATCCAATGATTGATGTCCTTATAAAGAAGAAATTAGGACACAGACACACACTGAAGGAAGACCAAGTGAAGATACAGGGAGATGACAGCTATCTACAAGCCAGTGGGAAAAGCCTCAGAAGAAACCAACTCTGCTGACACCTTGATCTCAGACTTCTAGTTCCAGAATTATGAGAAAATAAATTTCTGTTGAGTCTCTGGTACTTTGTTATATAGCAACCCTAGCAAATACAACTGCTATGATGAGTTCTAATAGATAAATCAGGAATGATTATTTACAAAAAAAAAAAAAAAAAAAAAAGAATGCTAGCTTCTTCCCTATAGTTCTGAGAACATCGTTATTTCCATAAAGTTTTGCTGGTTTATGGAGCCCACTGATTAGCAGCTGTCACACTGCCTCCTTTGTTCAGTACTCCCATCATACACATCATATACACATACATTGTAGCAGGGCTACTAATTCCAGTTTCATTCTTGAATTCACATAGAACTGCCTGGTGTGTACTTCACAGAGCTGCTGATTTGGGTTGTTTATTTAGATTTTTACAAAATAAGTAATCTCTAATCCTAAAATTTTTTTTTCTAATCCTAAAATTAAAAACTACAAGTGTTGGGGTACCTGGCTGGTTCAGTCGGTAGAGCATGTGAATCTTGATTTTGGGATTGTAAGTCTGAGTCCCATGTTAAGCACAGAGATTAAAAATAAAGTAAAACTACAAGTGTTTAAAAATATTTGGACCCCTACTTCATATATATATAAAACTTAATTCCATATACATTAATGATTTTTTTAAATATTTATTTATTTATTCATGAGAGACGCACACAGAGAGGCAGAGACACAGGCAGAAGGAGAAGCAGGCTCCATGCAAGGAGCCCGACGTGGGACTCGATCCACGGTCTCCAGGATCACATCCTGGGCTGCAGGTGGCGCTAAACCGCTGCGCCACCGGGGCTGCCCTACATTAAGGATTTAAATGTGATTGTCAAAACATTTAAAAGTTTTAGAAGAACATTTGGGAGATTAGACCTACAATCAAGGGATGGAGGAGATAACTAAACCAAAACAGAAAATGAAAACACTATAAAAACATATTTACATAAAAATCTGGAAAACAGGGCAGCCCCGGTGGCGCAGCGGTTTAGTGCCGCCTGCAGCCCAGGGCCTGATCCTGGAGACCGTGGATCGAGTCCCACGTCGGGCTCCCTGCATGGAGCCTGCTTCTCCCTCTGCCTGTGTCTCTGTCTCTGTGAATAAATAAAATCTCAAAAAAAAAAAAATCTGGAAAATGAATGACTCGATCAAGATGCTCTTAACTCCACCACATAAAAGTCCTATATGTACGGCCAAAGATACTATTAATAAAGTCAATGGACAAAAGCAAATTTTAAAAAATTCATAATGTGATGACATCACAAACCCTTGCAAATTAGAACAGACATAACCTATTTTTTAAAAAGGGCAAGGAATATGAAATGATGAATCAATTACATCTATATCGTTGACACAGAAGGGTCTTTACTAGGGGCATCTGGCTGGCTCAGTTGGTAGAGCATGCCACTCATGATCCTGGGTTGTGAATTCAAGCCCCATGTTAGGAGGGAGTAGAGTTCACTTAAAAAAAAAAAAAAAAGAAGAAGAAGGCTCTATATAAGACATTGAATGAGGGGGAAAAATGCAGAAGTATAAGAAATGGTGTAATTTTTGTAAAGACTTCAATACTTTCTTCCCTTTCATGTGTGTCACAGAGAATGAAAAAATGGGAAAGAGAAGTACAAGTGGAGAAAAAAGACACTGGCCCTCAATCCCAGAGACCCCATTCTACATATTAATTAATTTTAGGGGAGAAAATGTGTGTATAAAATAGACATACAGAACCTGTGTATGTGTATGCATATGTTTTACAAAGGTGTACACACTATTGATTACCTCAGGCAGGTAGAATGGAGGGGGGAGGCTTTGCCTTTAAAACACGCTTGCATTGCATTGTTTCACTTGCTATAACAGGCATCGATTATTTTTATAATTTGAAAACCACCAAATTTGGGATGCCTGGGTGATTCAGGGATTGAGCGAATGCCTTTGGGTCAGGGCATGATCCTGGAGCTCCGGGATTGAGTCCCATATCGGGCTCCCTGCATGGAGCCTGCTTCTGCCTCTACTACCTCTACCTCTGCCTGTGTCTCTGCCTCTCTCTGAGTCTCTCATGAATAAATAAAATCTTAAAAAAAAAAAACCCAAGTTTTAAAAATTATGCAAAACAATACTAATATTCTGTTTGTTACCTATTTATAATAGTATTTTCCCACTCATCTACTCTTCCATATCTGTCCTGATTTGCTGCTGGAAGCACCATATCGTTTTGGCTACTCACCTAGCTCTGACATACCACCTGCGACAAAGAATAAGCATTCCAATCGACACATTTCTATAATACAGGTTTTTATCGGGACACTTGGGTGGCTCAGCAGTTGAGCATCTGCCTTCGGCTCGGGGCATGATCCTGGGGTTCCAGGATCGAGTCCCACGGTGGGCTCCCTGCATGGAACCTGCTTCTCCCTCTGCCTGTGTCTCTGCCTCTCTCTCTCTGTGTGTCTCTCATGAATAAATAAATAAAATCTTTTAAAAAAATACAGGTTTTTACCAGTAGCACTTAGTTTTGTTTTGGTTCTTCTGCCACTTTCCACTCTTATTTTATTTGTGAATCTTTTTGATCGACCAGAAGTACATAGACCTTGGGATTCCCTCTGCGAGTCTTGGGAAACCCCAGGCTCAAGTTTGTGTTTTTACCTTGTCTTTCTTCCAGTTTTCCATTCAAGCAACTGTTATCTGTAGGCTGGGACTGTCATGTTTCTAGAGCAGTGCTGTCCAATAGAAGTATAATATAAGCTCTGTAAGTCATTTAAATTTGCCAGTAGCCGCATTAAAAACGTAAAAAGAAACAAGTGAAATTAATGTATTTTACTTAACCCAATACACCTAAAATATAATTTCAACATGTAATCAATATTAAAAAATATTCTATATTCTTTTTTACATACAAAGTCTTCGAAACCCAGTTTGTATTTTACACCTATAAACATCTCAGTTTGGACTAGCCACATTTGAAGTGCTCAAGAATCACATGTGGCTAGTGGCTATGCTATCAGACCACAGGGTTCTACGGAAGCTCATGCCTACAGTTCATGACAGATTATAGTTCTTCCTCCTTGTATGATTTCCTTTTCCAACTTCATTAAGACTTCAGAGTGTAAGTAAGGTACAGTGAGTGTCGCAAGGAACACACTTTATCACAGACTCTAACTCTGAGTACTTACCGTTAGGCTGTTTCCAAAAATCAATTCCACCTTCCATGGCTAGATTTTCCACGGAGGGGATTCAAGCCGACAGAAGAATATAGTCCTATAGTTGGTGGCGTGGTGGGTTGAAATCTCGACTCTGCCATTTACTACCGGCGGGGCATTGGGCCAATTTTATTAGGGCTTAGGTTCTGGTCTGCAAAAGGGTGGTATTTATACCTACTTCATAGGTCCTTAGGAGGGTTCAAGGAGTTACTATAGAGAAAGCATTTGGAAGTGCCAGGTACATAATAAATGTTCAATACTTGCTAGCTGTCGTTCCCGTAAACTTGTAGCAGGCCCTGAGGTAAGTCCCAGGGAAACACGAGACAGTCCGAAGAGCCTACATTCCAGCTCAAGGCCACCTCAGGCCACCCCGACACAGGGCCTACGCGCGGACCCACCTGGCCTCGTTCGTTACAGGACTTTCCATCACTTCTCCCTTCCGCGCACCCCAAGGCTCTTTCCGGTCTGGCTAAGGCGCCAGGTAACTAAGGCAGACCCGAGGAGAGGCCTCCTCAGGCCAGGCAACCGAGACAACTTTTCTGACAGGGTGTGAGGGTGGCCCACTGCAAGCGGGAGGTAGCTGACTCTCCAGCTGTCTGGGTACCGGCGCCGAGGTGAGGCCGCAAAGCCGGCCTGGCCCGGGGTGTGCTTCCAGCCCCCCAGCCGGCTCCTGCGCCGCGAGTGCTGTTGGTGGGTGTCCGTCCAGCCAGCGGGCGCGCGCCGACCGCCGGGCGGCGGGGGCGTGGCCTGCCCTAGCCCCGCCCCCGCCCGCCGGGCTCGAGCCCGGAGCGGACCGCCAGGCCGACGCGCCCAGGCCCCCGCAGCCAATCGTGAGGCGCGGCGCAGGTTCAAATAAAGACGGCGGGTGAACGTGGTGTCTGCTCTTGGGTGTGAGAGGGGATCGATCGGCGTTCTGTAGTGGAAATGTGGCGGGTGAAAGCGCTGAGCGTTAGCGGGTCGCCTTCGCCCCAACCGGTGAGCGGGAGAGCCTCAGGGACGGAGACAACTGGGCCGGGGTTTCGGGGCGGGGACGCCGGCAACGCCGAGGGTCCCGGAAAGCTGGGCCCAGCCCGGGGAAGGGGCTGTGTATGGAGTCTGTTACTGGTTCTGCCGCTTCGGCGCGACTGGGGTGGAAGTCTGCCCTTCTTCCTATTGCCCCAGGACCCACTTCTTAGGGGAGAAGGGCCGGGCTGGCCCAGCGCAGGCATTCTCACACTCTCTGCTTTCTCAGGGAAAACCAGCTATGAGAACTCCTCTCCGAGAACTTGTCCTGCAGCCCGGTGCCTTCACCACCTCTGGAAAAGGGCCCCCGGTATGCCACTCGCCAACCTCTTCACTGTACAAGCTGGGACTGCAGGTGAGATTCGCCTGGCCGGCTTCTCGATTGGGCTCTTTGCCGAGGTCGAGCGCTCAGAGGAACAGAGGGCCAGGGCTGGAACGTAATTAACCATAATGAAGTCTTCTACCTTAGTGACATCCATTTACAGCTATTCAGGCCAACAGAGAGGTGCCCTAGGGTGGTTAAAGGAAATCCACCGAGAACCTAGACCTCTATTTAGCTGTTAGTTTCTATCACCTCCTCCCTCATTAAACCTTTACCGAACTACTGAGAAATACCATCATTTTGCTTAGTGGTTTTCCCCTAACGTGGGCTCACACGTAGACATCAGTCAGCTGCCATAGTGAGGCAATATTCACATCCATTCCAAGAGTTAATCAGAACTCTTCCTGGGATCAAGTTACCCCACTGAAAGTCAAGGTACTTGGACCATCTTTTAAACTAGCCCATTGTAGAATTGCCCTGTTGAGTTGTGCTTTTGTCAAAAGTCTTGAGAGAAGTAGCCCTGTAGAAACTGCTTTTCAGTTGTTGTAAAAACTTGCCAGAGAAGGAAACTAACTGACCCTTCTAAAAGTTCCTTGAAGAAAAAAAAATTAGATTTTATTTATTTATTTGAGAGAGAGACTGAGAGAGCACAAGCAGGCGGAGGGGCAGAGGAAGAGGAAGAAGCAGAGGCCAGGGGCTGAGCAGGGAGCCCAACATGGGGCTTGATCCCAGAACCTTGGGATCCTGACTTGAGCCAAAGGCAGATACTTAACTGACTGAGCCACCCAGATGCCCTGAAGAAATTTCTTTAAGAGCTTAACTGCCTGGAAAATTGTCTTCATAAAGAAATTGCTGTCCTTTTCTCTTTCTGATACAGAGAGCTACCTGTAGTTTGCCATATTTTTCTTCTTGCTCTGGCTTCTAGAAAGCTCAGGGTCAAATTTGATCATCAGATAAAGCTACGATTACTCCTTGAAATAGGAAGATTTGCTTCCTTTTTCTTTTTTGACTGTGATTTTGTATTTCATTAACCGGATCTATTTGTTCTTTTTCATGCAGTCTGAATTATTTTTAATATTTTTATTTTTAGTTATATTCATTTTTTCTTTAGTAGGCTCCACAGCCAATGTAGGGCTTGAAGTCATGACCCCAAGTTCAAGAGTCGCATGCTCCACTGACTAAGCCAGCCCACAGCCCCTTTGCAGTCTGAATTATTTCTTGGAGGAGATAGGATATAAATAAAATAGATTATAGGAGGAAAAAAGAATGTATAAAAACATGATATCCTGAATAACAGATGTATGAAGATGGTGGCCTTTCTTGAAAACAATCTAACACCTACTGGTCAGTAGAACTTTCTGGGAATCACCTGGGTGGGTTAGTTGGATAAGCATCTAACTCTTAGTTTTGGCTCAGGTCATCATCTCAGGGTCCTGTGATTGAGCCCAAGTGGGCTCCTTCCTTAGTGTGAAGTCTGCTTCCCCTCTCCCTCTCTTTTTGCCCCTCACTCTGCTCTCTCTCTCTCACATAAATAAGTAAATCTTGGAAGAAAAAGAGAGATCTTTATGGGATGATGGAAATGTTTGATAACATGGGCTGTCCAATATGGTGGCTATGAGTTATGTGGCTGTTGAGCACTTGAAAGGTAGTTAATGGGACTGAGGAAGTAAATTTTATTTAATTTTAATTTACCATATTAAACCGTACAGCTTAGGTAGAAAAAAAAAAAGTACTTAGTGGGAACTTATCTTCATACACTTGATCTTAGCCAAAAGGCCAAGAAGTGATAGGGAACTGATCTTCATAGAACTTATAAAATTGAACCACAGCCTTTTAATCACAGTAGCAGAATAGAATGGAATTTAGGTCTCCCTTTTGCTACCTTCTGATATAGTCAGCTTCACAGACAAAAAGAATTTTTTCCCCAACAAAATACTATTACTTTTGCTTTTTTAGTTTTTTTTTTTTAAAGATTTTATTTATTTATTCATGAGAGACAGAGAGAGAGAGAGGCAGAGACACAGGCAGAGGGAGAAGCAGGCTCCATGCAGGGAGTCTGACATGGGACTCGATCCTGGGTCTCCAGGACCACACCCTAGGCCGAAGGCAGTGCTAAACCACTGAGCCACCTGGGCTGCCCTTGCTTTTTAAATTTTGATTAATTATATAATAGATGATCATTGTTTGAAACATTCAAACAATATATAAGAAAGAAGGTATGTTTTTGCTATCTTAGATAACTATCATATTTGAAAATCCTTTCTTGCCTTTCTTTTATTTATTTATTTAATTTACTTTTTGAGAGAGAGAGAGAGAGAGAGAGAGAGAAGGAGAGATCGTGCCCATGCATACACATGTGTGAGCGGCAAAGGGAGAGGGAGAGAGAAAATCCTGAGCAGGCTCCATGCCCAACTCAGAGCCCCATGCAGGACTCAATCTCACCACCTTGAGATCACAACCCAAGGGGAAACCAAGAGTTAGTTGCTTAACCAGCTGAGCCACCCAGGTACCCCCTTTCTTACATTTCTTTTGTGAATCTGTGTGTATGTACATACACACTCATCTATATATTATTGTAATATATTTTTATAAAGGCAATTTTTTTCTTTTTTCTCTGCCTCTTCCCTTTTTTTTTTTTTTGTTTCTTGTTTTTTGTTTAGCTCCATGTTTCCTATCTCTCTTACCCCTCTTCTGGAATTAATTCTTTCCACACATGCCTTGCCTTTCCCAAGTAACCAGTCCATTTTAACATCCTGATTTATATCCTTCCATATTTTCCTCTGTGTTCTTTTAATAATATGCAAACATACATTATTATTTTATTGATAAGATCACAACATATGAGTCAGTGCTCATTATTTGACGTTGCCCTTTTTCCTAGGGTCCATGGATCTCTGTGGGCCCCAGCAAAACATTACACTAACTCTGGTCCCCAATTTCTCATCTGTCCCAGAAGAGAGAAAATCTTGGAGCAACTCTAGAGTTTGGCAGAGCTTACCTAGGGATCTCTCCTATCCATTCCTCTAATGGAATTAGGACTGAAGATGAGTGGGGTCACATTTAAGCTACCATCACCTCCAGGATATGGATAGATTATCTCAGCCTTGTTTGTATTGTAGGCTGATTCACTTGCAAGGACATAAGATGGGTTCCCAGCTTTAGTTAAAGTTTAGTTAGGTTTATTTATTTATTTATTTATTTAATTTTATTTTAAAGATTTTATTTATTTATTCATGAGAGACACAGAGAGGCAGGCTCCATGCAGGGAGCCCGACGTGGAACTCAATCCTGGGTCTCCAGGATCAGGCTCTGGGCTGAAGGTGGCGCTAAACTGCTGAGCCACCCAGGCTGCCCTAGTTAGGTTTAGTTTAGGGTTTCTTTAGTGAGAGCAGGGCATAGCCAAGTCTTTACTTAAACAGAGGTAATGAAAAATCTTCCTTTGGGACACCTGGGTGGCTCAGAGGTTGAGCATCTGCCTTCGGCTCAGGGCATGATCCCAGGATCTGGGATCAAGTCCTGCACCAGGCTCCTTGCATGAAGCCTGCTTCTCCCTTTGCCTATATCTCTGCCTCTCTCTCTCTGTGTGTCTCTCATGAATAAATAAAATCTTGAAAAAAAAGGAAAGAGGAAAATCTTCCCTTGAGTTTAGACAGTATTCTGTACTCATAATTGTAGGTTGGGAACCTGAATTGACTGCCTTGGCCAACTACTTTTGTTTTCTTTGGCAGGAAGATAGCAACACTGCATCTCCACTGGATTTTGTCAATGCCAAGAGGACAGACTCCTCTTCAGAACAGTTCAGCCATCCATCAAAGTGCCTGGAAGCTTGTCATCGTGAATCAGATGAACAGTCTCTAGATTTGAATCCCCAAACCAACTCTACTCCCAGAATATCTGAGGAAGCAGCAGATCCACTGGACAACAGTGTGTTTAAAACCATGTTCCTTGTACCCTCTCCAGTGGGGCAGCAGCAAGATGTCACACTTGAGGCTCATTTAGATACCATGGCAGAGACAAATAACACCTCTCCAGATGAGCCTTTGAACCCAGGAGATTTGCTAAGAGAGGGGGTGGCGGCCTGCCTAGAAGACAGCCTTAAAGAAGTTGTTCCTACTATGCCTGAGAAACCTACATTTCAGCATCCTCCATCCCACATCCTGGAGTATCTACCAAATACCTGTTCTGAGCAACAACCACACTGCTCCAAAGAATGCTTTAGGGGCAGTAGGACTGAGGCTGTGGTTGAGGACTTAGTCCCTTCTGAAAGTAATACCTCCTTGCCTTCCTCCATGTTCTGGCTCTCCCCTTCAACTGACTTAGCAACAGATTTCCTTGTCAGTCATGTGGACCCAGGGGAGGAAATTGTAGAGCACAGATCTGTAGAGGAAAAAGAACTTAGCTTTCCCATACTCCCGGAGGAGGTTGAACTAGGAGATCAAGCACTTGTCTCAAATATGGAAGCTACTCCATTCACATGCCTGACCCCAAATCCAAGAGAAATGGAATCCCAGACAGCTGCAGGCCCAACAGTAGAAGATACTGGTAGGGTTCTCATCTCTGATACAGGGCCTTGGATGTCTCCACTGGCCTGGCTGGAAAAGGATATAAATACTTCAGTCATGCTGGAAAATCTCCGCCAGAGCTTATCTCTTCCCTCTATGCTTCGGGATACTGCGATTAGCACTACCCCTTTCCCTACCTGCTCTGTAGGGACTTGGTTTACTCCCCCAGTAGCACAGGAAAAGAGTACAAACACCTCCCAGACAGGCCCAGCAGGTGTCAAGGATGGTACTTCTGAGACAGAGCACCTCCTATGGGGGTAAGTGTCCCTATATCTTTGTGCCTCCTGGGCCTCGTTAGCCTGGACCTGCTGTGCCCCTCTCTTCCCCTTTCTTCTTTCTTCTCTTCTCATATTGTTCTCTTGCCACAGCAACCGTCCTCTAGATCTGACTGCCTTATCTCGACACGACCTGGAAGATAACCTGCTGAACTCTCTTGTCATTCTGGAGGTTCTCTCTCGCCAGCTGCGGGACTGGAAGAGCCAGCTGACTGTCCCTCACTCAGAAGTTCAGGACAGTAGCACACAGACTGGCACATCTCCCGGTGGGGTATGAATGTTCTTCTTCCCAGTGGGCCCTCTTCCTTAGAATATGTGTAAAAGGTGATGATCTGGATAATCCCTTAAAGCTGTGGGTACTCATTTATACCCGTGGGATACATCAAGATTTTCCAAGGGAATATAAGCCAGGAAAGTTTTATTTATTCATGAGAGACACACAGAGAGAGGCAGAGACATAGGTAGAGGGAGACTAGGGTCCTCAAGGGGAACCTGATGTGGGACTTGATTCCAGGACTCCAGGATCATGCCCTAAGCCGAAGGCAGATGCTCAACTGCTGAGCCACCCAGGTGTCCCAAGCCAGGAAAGTTTTATTTTTTTTTATTTTATTTTTTTAAAATATTTTATTTATTTATGATAGACCTAGATAGAGAGAGAGGCAGAGACACAGGCAGAGGGAGAGACAGGCTCCATGCCGGGAGCCCGATGTGGGACTTGATCCCGGGGCTCTAGGATCCCACCCTGGGCCAAAGACAGGCACTAAACTCCTGAGCCACCCAGGGATCCCCAGGAAAGTTTTAAAGGAGTCAGTTTCGGGACACCTGGGTGGCTCAGCGGTTGAGCCATGCAGGCGTCCTCCACATGTACTCTTGACTAATTTCTTTTCTTTCCTACTTCCCCATTCTCAATTGCCCCTGTCCACTTTACTAACAAACAGTGTATTTACTACCTATCTTGAATCTTACATTGTCAAGGAATAGTAATCAAAGGACAATTGAAAATATTTGTGTCCATGCTAAGAAAGCAAATGACTATGATGATTATGTAACATATCATTTTTGCATGCTTTCAATGAAATTGAAGGAAGACTTTAGTTATATTTGTGGATCATTAAACATTTTGACAGAAGTTCAATATGAGATTTTTGGCATGTATCTCCAAAGGAGCGCCTAGAATTGGGTGATGTGCCCTTTTCTTTTCCTCCATTCTTACTTATTCCCATTATTTATATGAGGATTCTCAGTGCTTAAATCTCATAAGAAAGGAAAATCAGCATGGAATTGTTGCTGAGCCATGTCTTAGTATAGGCATTACAGTACTCCACAGAAACATGAACTAATAAGAAGCACCATCCATTTTTTTAATAGATGATTTGCAATAAAATTTTACTGACTAAAATGGATTTCTGTTGTTGCAGATATATTGATTAATAATAATAGACTTTATATTATAGATATATAGAGATACTAAAATTTGTTACATTAGGATAAAATTCTGAGAAGAGTAAAAATACAGGTTCAAGGAGAAAAAGGAATGATAAAAAATTTCTTACTTTTGAAAGATGTATTTATTTGAGAGAGAGAACATGAGCACATGGAGGGGCAGAGGGAGAGGGAAAAGGAAAGAAATGAACTCAGACACCCCACTGAGGGTGGACCCTCACGCAGGGCTTGATCTCACAACCCTGAAATCATGACCTGAGCCAAAGTCAAGTGACTGAGCCATCCAGGGGCCCCAAAATGTCTGACTTTTAGGAAGAGCTTGTTTGTGCATTTTTTAAAAGGATTTATTTATTTGAGAGAGAGAGTGCACACAAGCAGGGGCAGAGGGAAAGGGAGAGAGAATCCTCAAGTGGACTTCCCGCTAAGTGTGGAGCCTGATGCAGGTCTTGATCCCAGGACTCTAAGATCATGACCTGAGCTGAAATAAAGAATTGGACACTTAACCAACTGAGCCACCCAGGAGCCCCTGTTTATACGTTTTTTGATGTTATCAAATAGGTATTAAATCATTATGGTAGGGATCCCTGGGTGGCTCAGCGGTTTGGCGCCTGCCTTTGGCCCGGAGCGTGATCCTTGAGTCCCAGGATCAAGTCCCACGTCAGGCTCCCTGCATGGAGACTGCTTCTCCCTCTGCCTGTGTCTCTGCCTCTTTCTCTCTCTCTATCTCTCATAAATAAATAAATAAAATATTAAAAAAAAATTATGGTATATGTACTATTTATACTGTTGGATATACTTAAGAGTGATTTAACAGTTTTATTTCAAACTATCAAGATTTATTTATTAAAATTTTTTTATTTGTTTGAGAGAGAGTGAACGAGCGAGTGAGGGCGCTGAGTGGGGAGCCTGATGCTGGGCTCAATTCCAGGGCCCTGGAATCATGACCCGAGCTGAAGGCAGACATTTAACCAACTAAGCCATTCAGGTGCCCCTCAAACTATCAATATTTATAGTATGGTTTGAAATTACAGCCTTTGTAATAATTTAAACCTCAAATACTCAGTCTTGGGACGCCTGCGTGGCTCAGTGGTTGAGCGTCTGCCTTTAGCTCAAGGTGTGATAGCAGAGTCCCAAGATCTAGTCCTACATTGGCTCCCTCCATGGAGCCTGCTTCTCCCTCTGCCTATGTCTCTGCCTCTCTGTGTCTCTCATGAATAAATAAATAAAACCTTTAAAAAAGAAAACAAAACAGTACTCAGTCTTTTGGGGGTTGCATAGGTGGCTCAGTTGATTAAGCATTTGTCATGGAGTCAGGTTGTGATTTTGGGTCCTGGGATCAAGCCCCATATCAGGCTTCCTCCTCAGTGGGGAGTCTGCTTCGCCCTCTCCCTCTGCCCCTCTCCCCACTCATGTTAGAGCTCTCTCTCTTGCTCTTTCTCGCAAATAAATTAAAATCTTAAAAAATACATTTAGTCTTTTTTTTAAGAAGATTTTATTTATTTATGAGAGACACAGAGAGAGGCAGAGATGCAGCAGAGGGAGAAGCAGGCTCCACGAGGGGACCCCGATATGAGACTTGATCCCAGGACCCAGGATCGAGTCCCACACCAGGCTCCCTGCAAGGAGCCTGCTTCTCCCTCTGCCTGTGTCTCTGCCTCTCTCTGTGTCTCTCATGAATAAATAACTAAAATCTTTAAAAAGAAAAAAAAAAGATAGATGTCAACCACTGAGCCACCCAGGCACCTCAATATTCAGTCTTTCAAAGTTATTCTGGAGATATGAAAGGAAAACAGTTTATTTTATTTTATTTTTATTTTTATTTTTATTTTTTTTTTAATTTTTTTTATTTATGATAGTCACACAGAGAGAGAGAGAGAGAGAGAGGCAGAGACACAGGCAGAGGGAGAAGCAGGCTCCATGCACCGGGAGCCCGACGTGGGATTCGATCCTGGGTCTTCAGGATCGTGCCCTGGGCAA
Organism: Canis lupus baileyi; assembly: GCF_048164855.1. Lineage (NCBI taxonomy): Eukaryota > Metazoa > Chordata > Mammalia > Carnivora > Canidae > Canis > Canis lupus. Next base: position 18,337,435 of record NC_132853.1, read on the forward strand.
AAGGCAGGCGCCAAACCGCTGCGCCACCCAGGGATCCCAGGAAAACAGTTTAAAGACCACTGTTCTTGGGGCACCTGAGTGGCTTGGAGGTTGAGTGTCTACCTTTGGCTCAGATCATGATCCTGGGGTCCTGGGATAGAGTCCCACTTCGGGTTCCCCATCGGGAGCCTTCTTCTCCCTCTTCCTGCATCTCTGCCTCTCTCTCTGTGTGTGTCTCTTGTGAATAAATAAATAAAATTTTTAGGAAAAAAAAAAAAAGACCACTATTCTAGAGGACTCTGGTTGTGATAGCATAAGCTGAGGAAGGAAGGGAATGGTATCCAGGGAGGAATTGAGAGCCTCAGTCCTGTGGCCTTTGAGGTAATGGGTGGCTGCTGCTAAGAGGAGATGGTCTCCAAATGCCCAAAGACCTTGAGTTGAAAATATTCTCAAAATAATGACTATCTTTTGCCAAAATCCTGACCTTGTTCCCCATCCCTGAGTTGACCTCGTACCCTCTTTCCCTGAAGCTCGCCAAATCCCTTTGGATGCCACTGAGGCAGAGCCAAATAGAGGCAATGATAGCACCGGCTGCCATTCTCTATCGCAGTGCCCTGTCCTTGCCGCGTGGCTGCTTCCTTCACACTAATCTCATCACTTGCCTGGCTGCCCAGCTCTGAGCAGCATGCGTCCCCTGTCTGGGGCTCATGGCATCCTCCATGCCTTACTACATGATGCAGTAGGGAATCATGACTGCTCTGTGCGGGAGGGGAACAGTGAACTCTACAAGCTCTGTCCCCTTAAATCCAGACTGCTGTAACATCGTGACTCAGCACTGCTGCTCCCACAGTAGGTTTTGTCTTAGATGATGGCTGCCTTTCAGCAGTAATGATGGCTCCTGCTTCTGTCTCAGAACTTGAGTCTTTGTATGGCTCTGCTGCCTTGAGATCATACTTTTCCACTCAATGTAGCATACTAATTTTTATCTGCACTAAGATAACGAATAGATAGAGAATGGGAAAATGAAAACGACAAAGGAGTATATGGGGAGGTTACTGTGATCAAGAGAATTGCCAATTAAAACAATGAGATGCTATTTTCGTCTACCAAAATGGCAAAAATAAAATAGATAATGCTAGTAAGTATTGTCCTGTTGTTAGTAAGGTATATAAATTGGCTTAACCTTTTTTGCAAGTAATTTAAGTAAGACCCTTAAAGCAATTCAGAATTTCTGACCTAGTAGTTCTACTTCTAGGGACGTATCCTTAGGGTAAAAAAAAAAAAAAAAAAAAAAAAGCTGCATAAAACTGATAGCTTTTTTTAAAATAATGAAAAAAGTGTAATGAAAAATGATACACCGTAAGATGGGATAATCTGCAACCTAATTTTATGTGCTTATGAAGAGCTTTTAATAACAGGGAAAGGAAGTATAACATAAGTCATGGTTTTTTAAAGAAAGGAAATCAGAGTTCAGATAATCTTTGAGAGGCTTTAAGGTGAGGTAAAGTATCATCAGAAGTAAAAAAATGAGTAGTAGTCCGCTTTGATAGGTCTCCCTAAAGCAGATTTTCCAGTCTCAGGCTATTTCAGTGAGGAGAGTGAATATAAATTCAGGGTTAAATAACATTAGTATAATAAAATTAAGTAGGGGCGCCTGGGTGGCTGAGTTGGTAAGCGGCTGCCTTTGGCTCAGATCATGATCTTAGGGTCCTGGGATTGAGCCCCACATGGGGCTCCCTCCTCAGCGCAGAGTCTGCTTCTCTCTCTCCCTCTGCCCCTCTCCCCACTCATGCTCTCTCTCTGAAATAAAAAAACCTTTAAAAAAAATTGTTGCTCCAGGTGGTGAAATTATTAATGGTTTCTTTTTCCATTTTATTAATTCTGTGTTTCTAAAATTTTACATTAAGCACATTCTTATAGTTTCGTTCTTTTTTTTTTTTTTTTTTAAGATTCTATTTATTTATTCATAAGAGACAGAGAGGCAGAGACACAGGCAGAGGGAGAAGCAGGCTCCACACTGGGAGCCTGACTTTGGACTCGATCCTGGGTCTCTAGGATCAGGCCCTGGGCCTAAGGCGGCGCTAAACCTCTGAGCCACCCGGGCTGCCCAGTTTCATTCTTCTAATTAGAAAAAAAAGTTATCTTGAAAATGAATTTTTTATGTATCTCAATTTTTTTCTGACTTGGCTTCATCGAGCTTGTGAGCTTTGCTCCTACTGTTAATAGGAGAGGCTCCTGTATCTCAGGGGGTGGGAGGGGGAATGCAGTGCTGGTGGTGCATGTTGTCTATGCAAAAGGCACAGCTTTTGTTTCTCCACCCAGATAAATAAGAAACCTCAGCATCTTCAGGAGAGTCAAGAGATTGGACAGGTTCTGCAGCAGGCCAGGAATGTCATGGTAAGCTTTGATTGACCTTATATTATCTCTGGGTCTCCTGTGAAGATAAAGAATGGAGAATCCTGAGTAGTTAGCAGATGGTGATACTAAGCCATGGTAGTGAAGGGAGGTTTCCAAACCTTTGTTAAGGACATGTCCCTATTGGGAGCTTAGAATTGGGGTCAGTGGTTTCCGTCCCACTGTCCTTGCTTATTTCTTGCTTAGGGACTTTATTTGATCTAGCCTAACCACCTTTCCCTCCACAGCAGTCATGGGTGCTGGTTTCTAAAGAGCTGATATCCTTGCTTCATCTATCTCTGTTGCACTTCGAGGAAGATAAAACTGCCTTGAGTCAGGAGGTAAGCAGCATGAAGGTGAAGGCAGGGGCCTCTGGTGAGATGGAAAAAAAAAAAAAAAAAAAAAGCGGCCGGGGTGGGGGGGGGTGGGGGGGGTGGGGGGGGTGGGGGGGGGTGGGGGGGGTGGGGGGGGAGAGGGGCGGTAACTAGATGCAGTGTCTGGTTCTTACCTTGTAGTCTCGGCGTATAGAAACTATGGTCTCCTGCTGTTGTGATGTGTTGAGGAAATTGAAGGCAAGGCTCCAGAGCCTCAAAGCAGAAAAGGAGGAGGCAATGCACAAAGAGGAAATGGCCCTCAGAGGCAAGGATGCGGTAAGGTGCCATGCCTTTGTTCCTGGATGTGAGAGGTCTCTTCCTCAGGGTTCCTGCAGGAACACAAATTCACCTGAGACACAGATGACTGCTTGCCCTGGGGAATAATGAACTAAACCACAGGTGTGGAGAGTCAGGGCTTTTTGTGCTCTTTTGCCCCTCTGCCCACCTCTTCCTTCAATAGGCAGAGGCTGTGCTAGAGGCTTTCTGTGCACACGCCAGCCAGCGTATCAGCCAGCTAGAACAGGACCTGGCATCCATGGGGGATTTCAGAGGCCTTTTGAAGGAGACCCAGACCCAACTGGTAATTTGAAGGCATTTTCTTTTCCTGGGATCCATGCTAATAGAGAGGGAGGATGGCCATATACCCCCATTTTGTTGTATCCAGAGGGAAGGGGCATGTTCTCCATAAGCAATCTTTCTGTGTAGGTAGGGCTTCATACTGAGCAAGAAGAGGTGGCTCAGCAGACAGTGAGTCTGACTTCAAACTTACAACAGGACTGGATATCCATGCAATTGGATGTGAGTATTTGAGGCCAGCATATCACTCCTTTACTCATAGCCAGCCCTGTTAGGAGCCTTGCCTCAAATGTGTTCTCCTGACCTGCTTGCTTCCTCTGGTAGTACATAACATGGACAGCTTTGCTGAGCCGGTCTCGACAACTCACAGAGAAACTCACAGCTAAGAGTCGGCAGGCCCTCCAGGAGCGTGATGCTGCAATTGAGGAAAAGCAGCAGGTACAAACCAGGAGTGGGGACTTTTTAGGCTTGGTTGACTACTCCTCCTCTATAGAAGGCCTTTCTAATGAGTGGTATCATTAGCTTCTTACCCTGGACCTGTCTTTTTTCCACTCTGTGGGTCTGGAGACCAGCCAGTTCCCTTCATTATAGATGGCCTTGGGCCCAGTTGTTTCCTTTGCTCTTCAGCACCTTCTTCAGCTACTTTTCTCCTCTTTCTTCTTTTTACTGAGGACCAGCCTTATTTCTGTAGTGTTGCCTCCCAAGAGCAATTGCTTTGCTGTTCTGTCCAGAAAGAGAAGCTGGGCTGAATCCTAGGATTCCTGATTTAGGAAAAACCAGAGGAGAAAAATATGTCTTTTCTTCCTAGGTTTCCAGGGAGCTGGAACAAGCTACTACCCATCTAGAGGACTGCAAAGGCCGAATAGAACAACTAGAATTGGAAAACAGTTGCCTAGCAACAGGTAGGGGTATGTGTGCACATGCATGCACAAGCATTTGTGCCCTGCTGAAGCTAGAGGTGTGGCAGTAAAGCAAGGAAGTGCTCTAGAGCACTTGTTTTGGAGCAGAAGAATGTGGAGGTTTTGGCCTGATGACTGCATGGTATCATTAGGATACTTTTGGTTTAGATCTCCAGGCTCAGCTGCAGATTCTGGCCAGCATGGAGAGTCAGCTAAATGAACTACAGAGTCAGCATGCCCATTGTACCCAGGACCTGGCCATGAAGGATGAGTTGCTTTGCCAGCTTACCCAGAGCAATGAGGAGCAGGCTGCTCAGTGAGTTACTATCAGGTTATTGTGGCAGGAGGCACCCAGGAAATAGGACCAGTGGAATCTAATATAAGGTCTCTGGTAGATGGCAAACGGAAGAGGTGGCACTAAAACACTTGCAGGCAGAGCTGCAGCAACAACAGGCTGTCCTGACCAAGGAGGTACAAGACCTGAAAGAGACCCTGGAGGTAAGGAATATGGCATGGGGCCAGGGAGCCGGTAGGAGTGTGACTCTTCTGATGGTATTGAAGTAAGGTTTGAGACTGTGGACCAGAAAAAGCCTCTGTTCCCAGGGCTCTAAGATTTCTTACTTAGGGCTCTAAGATTTCTTACTTAGCCTTATTCCCCCCCTCCCTGTCTCGCTTTTTGCCGCCCTTCCTTTTCCTGTGTCCCCAGTTTGCAGACCAAGAGAACCAGGTTGCTCACCTAGAGCTGGGCCAGGTTGAATGTCAGCTGAAAACCACACTGGAAGCACTCCGGGAGCGCAGCCTGCAGTGTGAGGACCTCAAAGATACTGTAGAGAACCTGAAGTGAGATTTCTACCTTTCTGTGCTTCACCTACTGTTTATGTTTCCCAGGAGCACTTTGAGAAGCTAAAGTTTCCAAGAAGAGAATTGTAATAGGGTCCACAGCCTCTTTTTTTTTTTTTTTTTTTTTTTTAAAGATGGTATTTATTCATTTGAAAGAGCTGAGAGCATGAGGCGGGGAAGAGTAGAGGAAGAGGGACAAGCAGATTGCACTCAGTGCAGAGCCAGGGGCTCGATCCCACAACCTTAAGATCATGACCTGAGCTGAAATCAAGAGTCAGACGCCCAAATGACTGAGCCACTCAGGAGCCCCCTTATTTCCCTCTTTTTGTTGTTGTTGTTGTTGTTGTCATTTTTGTTTTTTTTTTCCTCTTTGAATGCAGCTCTGTGTGGGGATTTGGGAGAGGTGTTCAGAGGTTGCCTGGTCTTTGACTGTTTTCTCTCTTTATTTCAGGGCTAACCTGGCTAGCACCATAGCAGAGAGCCAGGAACAACATCTGGAGAAGACACGCCAGTATTCGCAAGAGCTAGGGGTGCTGACTGAGCAACTACAGAGACTCACCTTCTTCCTACAGACAAAACTAAAGGAGAAGGTAGGATCTGGAGGTTCCTTTTCTTTCCTTCCAATCCTATCTTCAAACAAAGACAGTTTTATTCCTTCCTTCCCAATCTGTAGACCTTTTATTTCCTTTTCTTGTCTTACTGCATTTGCTAGAACTTCCACCACGATGTGGAAAAGGAAGGGTATAAGGGGACATCCTTGCCTTGTACCTGATCTTAGAGTGAAAGCTTGAACTTTCTCACCATTAAGTATGATGTTAGCTGTAGGCTTTTGTAGGTTAAGGAAGTTCTCCTCTATTCCTAGTTTTCAAGAGTTTTTCCAGTTGTATCTACTGCATAGAATGGTCTTCCTAAAATGCTATTCTTATTCTATCTCTGACCTTCACTGACTTTCAGTCACCTATGGCAATTCTTCATCTTGTCACTCAAACTTTTCGTCATCTGTCTCCTGCTTCTCTATTATGAACTCTTTACTCCAACTAGTCTGTATACTGGCATGCCCAATCTCTAATCACACCCAGACTTGGGCTGTTCCCATGCCCATTTTCCTCTGATTTCAAACTGGAAATACCTTTTCCTTTCCTTATTCTCCCTATTGCACCTTCTTTGAAATATTCCGGAATCACATGGACTCAGTGATCTCCTGCTATATTCCTCATGAACTTACTCTGCTTTTGTACTTGCATTAGTTTTCCTTGGATGTCTGTTCTCTTCAACTAGACAATGTCATTTTATTTATTTTTTTTAAAGATTTTATTTATTCATGAGAGATAGAGAGAGAGAGAGAGAGAGAGAGAGAGAGAGAGAGACATAGGCAGAGGGAGAAGCACGTTCCATGCAGGGAGTCCAATGTGGGACTCGATCCCAGGTCTCCAGGATCAGGCCCTGGGCTGAAGGCAGATGCTCAACCGGTGTGCCACCCAGGCTTCCCCAATTAGACAATATTTAAAGAAAGTAGATGGGGTGCTTGGGTAGCTCATTCGGTTAAGCATCTGGCTCTTTTTTTTTTTTTTTTTTTTTTTTTTATGATAGTCACACACACACAGACAGGCAGAAACATAGGCAGAAGGAGAAGCAGGCTCCATGCACCGGGAGCCTGACGTGGGATTCGATCCCGGGTCTCCAGGATCGCGCCCTGGGCCAAAGGCAGGTGCCAAACCGCTGCGCCACCCAGGGATACCAAGCATCTGGCTCTTGATTTCAGCTCACGTCATGATCTTAGTTAGGGTCATGAGATTGAGTCCTGCATTGGGGTCCACTCACAGCTGGTAGTATGCTGGAAATTCTCTCTCCCTCTCATTCTGTCCGTCCCCCTGCACTCGTTCACTTACTCTCTCTCACACAGACTCTCTATCTCTCTAAAATAAATAAGTTAGGGCAGCCCACGTGGCTCATTGGTTTAGCGCCACCTTCGGCCCAGGGCATAATCCTGGAGTCCTGGGATGGAGTCCTGGGATTGAATCCCGCATCGGGCTCTCTGCATGGAGCCTGCTTCTCCCTCTGTCTGTGTCTCTGCCTCTCTCTCTGTCTCTCATGAATAAATAAATAAAATATTTTAAAAAATACTTGATTAATTAATTAATTAATTAAAAAAATTTAAAAAATAAAGCAGAAATTTAGCATTGCTTCTTTGGCTTTCCTACAGTCCACCCTACACAATAAATTGTTGATATCTTTAGAATAGAGTTATTTAGCTTATTCAACAGTGAAAGTTACAACCAGGATCCAGAACTCTGAAAGTACTTATGATCTGACCCTAGTGTGTGCTGAGCACAGGAAATGTTAAAGATTCCACAGTCTTGCAAGAAGAGGAGTGTAAACCTGACATCTTGACTTGTGATCATGACAGATGTCTGCATGGAGAAATATACCTTTGAGAGTTAGCATGTCTTCTCAAAGCAGGTGATCCTTGGGCAGAGTCTTGAGATTTGGAAGTTTATAGGGTAGGGCAAGGGTAGGTTATATAGGAAGACCTTCTAGGCAGAGTGGATGGTGTATGAAAGAGAGGCACTGTGTGTACTTTTTCGTAGTGTCTACCTTGTAACATGACCTGGGTTAGGTGCTGGGGCTATAGGTGAACAAGACAAGGCCCTGCTTATATGGACTTTGGCAAGCTTGGGGACTGGGAAGCCAGCTCTTCATAATTGGAGCATAGGAGGTATATGGGGCAAGAATGACAAACAAGGAGACAAGACTAGAGAAGTAGACAGGAGGCCTGAAGGCTTGAACTAATGACAATTATAGAAGGGGTAGGGAGGAGAGGATGGACTGGATGAATTCAATACATATTTAGAAAATGGAAGTAATATAACCTGGTGATCAATTTGGTGTAGGTATAAAGTGGAAGAGTGAATGATGATCTCTAGGTTGCTGGAAAGATGATGGTACTTTCTAGAACTGGGGGTGGCAGACTTTCTATGAAGTACAATATAAGGCAGCCCGGGTGGCTCAATGGTTTAGCGCCACCTTTAGCCCAGGGCGTGATCCTGGAGACCCGGGATTGAGTTCTGCGTCGGGCTCCCTGTATGGAGCCTGCTTCTCCCTCTGCCTCTGTCTCTGCTTCTCTCTCTGTGTGTCTCTCATGAATAAATAAATAAAATCTTTATAAAAAAAAGTACAATATAATATTTTGGGTTTTGTGAGCCATGTTGTCTCTGCCTTAACTACTTAAATCCACCTTTGTAGTTCAAGAACAGCCATAGACAATATATAATTAAATGTGTATGGCTGTATTTCAATAAAACTTTATTTACCAAAACAGGTGGCTGGCCAGATATTACAAACTGTAATTTGCTGCCCCAACCCTCCTGCTCTAGGATTGTAAATACAGGAGGAGGAATAGATTTTTGATGGGATGGGACAGGGAAAATGGTGAGGTCAGCTTTATACATATTAAATTTCAGGTGAACTATGGAACATTCTGGTAGATTTTTCACAGGCAGGTGAGCCTTTTGGTCTGGAGATTGAGAAAATCATATACTTCAGAGAGATATATTGAAAGGTCAACCATGTAGAGGTGGATGTTTTTGTGGCGTCCCAAGGCAAGGCCACCTGGGGAATGGGTTAGAGTATAAAGAAGGTTAAGGATGAGCCAAAAGGAGTCCAGCAGTTTAAGGAAGGACCTGTGGATAGAGAGCAGAAATTGTTAGAAAGGTATGAGGCCTACCTAAGAAGGAGAGAGTCCTGTCCCAGAAGCTGAGCAAAGAAAGTTTCTAAAAGAAGAACATGGTCATCGATTATCAAATAGGTAAAACAAGAGCTTTAAACTGTCCATTGAGGGGATCCCTGGGTGGCGCAGCGGTTTAGCGCCTGCCTTTGGCCCAGGGCGTGATCCTGGAGACCCGGGATCGAATCCCACGTCGGGCTCCCGGTGCATGGAGCCTGCTTCTCCCTCTGCCTGTGTCTCTGCCTCTCTCTCTCTCTGTGTGCCTATCATAAATTAAAAAAAAAAAAAAAAAAAAAATTTAAACTGTCCATTGAATTTGAAAGTAAGGATGCTATTGGTAAAAAGAGTTTTGGTGGAGTGGTGAGGCAGAAGACTGAGTGTAGTGGGGCTAGGGAGTCAATAAATAGATGGTGAGAATTTTAGGCGGGAAATGTAGTCTTTTTTAATCGGAAGGGAAAGAGAAATGGCAGTTTAAAAATGGGATTTAAGTTAAAAAGAAGGTTTCTGTTTTAAATTGTTACTGTTTTATTTTTTTTTTTTTTTATTTTTTTTTTAATTGTTACTGTTTTAGTTAGAGAATTAAGCTCAGGGAAAGGAGCTAATTGAGAAGTTGCTGATAGAGAAAAAAGGGAGTAGATAGAAGAGCATTCCAGAGGAGGTGGCTAGGGGGTACCTGGAAGTTCAGGAAATCACAGACCCTGAAGAGTAGCTGACCATGTTTCTCCTTTACCCTTAGGCTGAACCAGAGACCCTCCTGGTAAGCGCAGCCTGTGCTCCTGCCCAAGAATACCCTCCACCTACTGACAGTACCTTCTTGGGGAGCGTCTTGACAGCAGTGGCAGATGAAGGTTAGAGTCCCTGGGATTTAAGAGTGGGAAAGTTACAGCCCTGCCCCTGATATCTTCAGCTGTTGAAGATGCTCACCAACGGACATCTCTCTCCCTGGCTTCTGTCATGGCAGACCCTTGACTGGGTCACCAAAGAGGCCCTCTACCTCAATTGGTTTTTCTTTTAGAGGTAGAAGCAGCTCCTGTGCCCTTGCTGGGAAGTGACAAGAGTGCTTTCACCCGAGTAGCATCAATGGTTTCCCTTCAGCCTACAGGTTAGGATGGGCTCCAGGGATCCTGCCTCATTTCTAGATCTGGTACTAATGATAAAGACTAAAGCAGTGAGAAGTGCTTTGCTCTAAAAACCTCAATTTTACGTGGGCTCATTTTATTTCTGCCTTTTGAGATCTGCAGTGTTCTGGAGATTCAAATCCTATGGGTGGGGAACAAAGATAAGAGTTGTGGCAATGATGGCTACATACATCTTCTTCCTTTCAGAGCCAAAGAGCTCTACTTCTAGTTAGGACTTGCTCTTTCAGAGACCCCAGGCATGGAGAAGAGTCTGGCAGAAATGGGTACTATGACTCTGGAGCTTCAAAGCCTGTGTTCCCTGCTGCAAGAGTCTAAAGAAGAAATTGTCAGGACTCTGCAGCGAAAGATGTGAGTGGAGGGCAGTCTTGATTAGAGAGGGCAGATCAAGCAAGACAGCTCCTTATGTCAAGGGCTCAGCCAGTGCCTCAGAGGACAGCAGTAATGCTGAATCCTTCCCTCCCCTAGCTGTGATCTGCAGGCTAGGCTACAGGCCCAGGAAGAACACCATCAGGAAGCCCAGAAGGCCAAGGAGGCAGACATAGAGAAGCTGAACCAGGCCTTGTGCTTGCGCTACAAGGTGAAGGAGGGGCCTAGAAGTGGGCCGTTGAAGAACTGGGGCAGCTCTACTGGCCCACTGGGACCCATGGTCTCTCCAGGAATCTGGGTGGTGGGAATTTTCCAATCATTGCCCTAGTTTTGCCCTTCCCAGGGTCAGACATTTCACATGCTTGGGAATTAGCTATGGGCTGACCCATCTCCCAGACTGACCTAGAAGTCAGGAACTCTGGCAGAACTCTCTCAACACTGAAATGTGCCTTGCCTAACATAGCCCTAGAGAAAGAATTGGACTGTTATCAATTGGTATTACTGGAGCTAAACATGGGTCAGACATTAAATCCTATCTCCTGGCAAGGGCTGCTAAAAAGCCAGCTGTCCCAGTGCGGCTTTCCTTCCTTTCCCTCACAGAATGAAAAGGAGCTCCAGGAAGTGATACAACAGCAGAATGAGAAGATACTAGAGCAGATAGACAAGAGTGGCGAGCTCATAGTATGTTCTGTATGATGCCTGACCTTCTGCGTCCATGGTAGTTAGAATCTTAAATTTGGTGGGAATTGGATCCCTGGGTGGCTCAGTGGTTGAGCGTCTGCCTTTGGCTCAGTTCGTGATCCCTGGATCCTGGGATCGAGTCCCACATCGGGCTCCTCATGGGGACCTGCTTCTCCCTCTGCCTCTGTCTCTACCTCTCTCTCTGTATCTCTCGTGAATAAATTAAAAACAAAAAAGGATAAAGAGGCCCTTTGAGGGCTACTGGATACCTCTTCATTCGCATCTCCAGAGCCTTAGAGAAGAGGTGACCCAGCTTACTCGCTCACTTCGGCGTGCAGAGACAGAGACGAAGGTGCTACAAGAGACCCTAGCAGGTCAGCTGAACCCCGACTGTCAGCCTATGGCCACTAACTGGATCCAGGAGAAAGTGTGGCTCTCCCAAGAGGTGAGAGGTGACTCAGAGTTAACAGAGGAGCTGGGCAGCTGGTGGGAAACCAAGGCTGTGCCTCTACTGATCTGGACATCTCTATAGGTGGAAAAGCTGAGGGTGATGTTCCTGGAGATGAAAAATGAGAAGGCAAAGCTCATGGTCAAGTTCCAGAGCCATGTAAGGATTCCCATGCCATTCTAGGCCCATTTCCCATTACTACTAGCAAATGCCCTGCCATATTTTCCTGGTCCCACACACTATGCTGTTCTTCTGAGTACAGGACTTAATGCAACCTATTTATTTTCTAGAGAAACATACTAGAGGAGAACCTTCGGCGCTCTGACAAGGAGTTAAAGAAACTAGATGACATCGTTCAGCATATTTATGAGGTAGAGGAGGGAGGGAGTTCATATAGTGAAGGCACCTGGCACAGGACTTAGCCCCAGGAAGTATGATGAGTATCGTTCTGGTTCCCAGCCTGTGCTCACTGTTGCAGGCTTCTGGTTTCTCCCCTCTCACTCAGTCGGTAATTCCTGGGACTGGGAGCCTTGAACATGTGACCCTGAGATACCTTTTCTGTCTCTTCCTAGACTCTGCTGTCCATTCCAGAGGTTGTGAGGAGTTGCAAGGAGCTACAGGGATTGCTGGAATTTCTGAGCTGAGAAACTGAAAGCTGGAATCTGTTTCACTCCTTTTTTTTACTTGCAATACTCCCTTACCCCAACACCAGGACCAATGGACATAGAGCTAGCTATGTTTAATGCTATTTAAATAAATATATTTAATGAATTTCTTCAAGTTCAATGAATCCTATTTTTTGGGTGTGGGAGTTGGGTGAGGTTAGAGGAGATTGTTGGCTCTCCTGCCTGGGCACCCTCCATACAACCCTCCCACTGCATCCAGAGCCAGAGTTGGCTGCCCCTCCTCCCTTCTCTTGCTTCCTCAAATACTCTGGGCACTGGACTGCTTGTTCCCTGGCTCTTAGCCGGTGGGGAGAATGGACAGACAAGGATTCATTCTCTTACCTTCTCCATCCCCCTCCAGACAAATAAGGGGGTGGGTGAGAACAGAGAAACTCAGTTCTTACTCCCTGCACTGGACTGCCACACTTTGTTGGTACCTCTGTCTCCTTACCCCATCAGTTGTGACTGTTTAGGTGACTCTCCTTCACAGACCAGGCGCAGTTCCCAACATCCAGGACAGTGCCCAGCACAGGGTAAAGGCGATGGTGGCAGAAATGAGGGCAAGGCCATTTCTTGCCTCGGGGGCGGGGTGGTGGTGGGGTGGTGGTGGCGGCGAGTGTGTGTGGGGGGTGGCGGGGGGTGGGGGCGTGAGGGGGTAGTGGGGGTGGCGGGGGGTGGGGGAGGTGCTGGTGGTAGGGCTCCCTGAAGTGGGAGGGAGGGGTACAAGAGCTCCGAGACCTGGCAGGGTAGTCACTCCACCTCGTCGCCCCGCCTCTGTGGGCATGGCTCTGCTGAGTCACCAGTCCGGGGAGGGGGCGTGGCCAGGGGAGGGATGTGCCCGCCCCTCGGGGGAGTCACGTAGCTCTGCGGCATCCGCAGCCTCATTTACAGGAGGCTGAGCTAGAGCCGCAGTTGTTGCCAACCTGAATCCGCGGTGTTCCTGTGGCTGTCGCTGCTAACTTGCTGCGCATCTTGCTGCACACAGGTGAGGCCCTGGGCGGGCGGGAGCTGCTCAGCACTCTTCCGCTCCCCAGCTTTTCCTTCTGTCACCCTTGCTTGGCTCCCGAGGATTCTTGGCTGTGCCTTCTCAGCTCTCTTCTTACATCCTCTCTACTTTGTCCACTCGAAACCCTATGGTTCAGCCTTTCCCACAGCACCGCTTCATCTTAGCTCTCACGCCCAGACCTTAGCTCCTCTAATCTCAGATCTTCCTCTGCCTACTGGATTTTTCTTGGGGATCAGCTTCTCCCACCTAGCCCGTTTTCATCTCAGCCTGCTCCCTCTCCTAGGCTAGTTCCTTGTCCAGCTGTCTTGCCTACTCTGTACCCCTGGTTTAGGTCTTTGCCCTGGCTAGTTAGCCTGTCTCCCTGTCACCTCCCCACAGGCCTCCTCCCTCCTGCTCCCTCCCTTTCTCAGGCCCTCTACTCCTTTCAACCCTGATCCCCTGCTCCCATCTGGCTGCAAAGGCAGTCATGTTTGGGATACAGAAAAGAAGAGGTTACAGAAGCTTATGGCAGTTATTTCTGCCACTCCTACTCTCCACTTTTCCCCTACTTTTCCTCCAGAAGCTGAGGAACAGAGGGTGATAGGTACTTGTACTTCATTCTGAAGTCTTGGAAGTAAGTGCGCTTTCCCTAGAGGCCCTGCTGAGGATGATAATATTGAAATTGGAAAGGCCAGGCCTTATTCCATACCTGAAGGGGCCAAATTCACTGAAAGAAGGACTAGATCTTTGGGCAGTAGTTTCACAGGAAGACCTGTAGCTTCAGGGCTGCTTACTTCCCCACCCCTACCCTGCATCTTTCTCCAGGGCTGGGAAGGGTGCCCATCAGGGACAAAAGGAGATGTGGGAACCGGGGCCCTAAGCCTGCTAGCTGTCAGAGGGATTGGTGCCACTGTGTTGTACAGGACCCATGCCAAGGACTGCTGCCTTGTTCCTAGCTCCCTACTTGTTGGGGGGGTGGAGGAGGCCATTTGGTCCATATGGCCAGGAGAGGAAGCAAAAGAGGTAGCTGGGCCCAGTTTTTATATCCTGTCTCTCTCTTCCACAGAGCTGTCACCATGCCCCACTCGTACCCAGCCCTTTCTGCTGAGCAGAAAAAGGAGTTGTCTGACATCGCCCTCCGGATTGTGGCCCCAGGCAAAGGCATTCTGGCTGCAGATGAGTCTGTAGGTAGGTGGGGCCTGTGGCTAGGTAGGGGTAGAGGTGGCCAGAGAGCCCTGGGGATGAGCTTGCTACCTCTCTTTTGTTTGTCCCCAGGCAGCATGGCCAAGCGGCTGAGCCAAATTGGAGTGGAGAACACAGAGGAAAACCGCAGGTTGTACCGCCAGGTCCTGTTCAGTGCTGATGACCGTGTGAAGAAGTGCATTGGAGGTGTCATCTTCTTCCATGAGACACTTTACCAGAAGGACGATAATGGTGTTCCTTTCGTTCGTACCATTCAGGATAAAGGCATTGTCGTGGGCATCAAGGTGCAACCACTGGCCCTCAGTGGGGGTTGAACATGGAATGAGTGTGTGTGTATGTGTGTGTGTGTGTGTGTGAGGTGACAAGGGGAATTCTGTTTAGGTTCAGCCCTCTGCCTGTGTTTCCTCTACAGGTTGATAAGGGTGTAGTGCCTCTAGCAGGGACCGATGGAGAAACCACCACTCAAGGTATAGAATGTGTGGGTGAAGGGGGATTCCTGAGTGGCTCTGCGGTTTAGCACCTGCCTTTAGCCCAGGTCATGATCTTGGAGTCCCGGGATGGAGTCTCACATCAGGGTCCCTGCATGGAACCTGCTTCTCCCTCTGCCTGTGTCTCTCTGCCTCTCTCTCTCTCTGTCTCTCATGAATGAATAAATAAAATATATATATATAAAAAAAAAGGTGGGTGGGTAAAGACTGCAAGATTGTTGGTTGGTTGATGCTGGCAAAGAGGGGCAGGGTGATGAGCTGTCCTATACCTACAGGGCTGGATGGGCTCTCGGAACGCTGTGCCCAATACAAGAAGGATGGCGCCGACTTTGCCAAGTGGCGTTGTGTGCTGAAAATCAGTGAGCGCACACCCTCAGCACTTGCTATTCTGGAGAATGCCAACGTGCTGGCCCGCTATGCCAGCATCTGCCAGCAGGTGTGTGTATGTTTGTGTGAGGGGTCAGATGGGTGCCTTGTGCCTAGTGGGGAGAGGGTTAGGAGGGCTTTCTCCCCTCCTCCCTACTGCCCCTCCCAAGTTACTCTGCTCTTACCTACAGAATGGCATTGTGCCTATTGTGGAACCTGAAATCCTGCCTGATGGAGACCATGACCTAAAACGTTGTCAGTACGTTACAGAGAAGGTGAGTCTACACCTAGGCCAGGTACATACTTCAAGGAGAGCCTGACACGTCCTGTAGTCCCTGGCTCAGATGCAAGTACTTTCCCCAAGCACTCTTTTACTTCATCCCAGAACACATACCTGTGAGTTTGAGCCTGTACTGACCCTCACAGTCATGCCCACTTTCCCCTAAGAGAAGAGCATTGAGCAGGGGCTTGGAACCTTAGTAAACCCCCTCTGATCTCCAGGTCTTGGCTGCTGTGTACAAGGCCCTGAGTGACCATCACGTGTACCTGGAGGGGACCCTGCTCAAGCCCAACATGGTGACCCCTGGCCATGCTTGTCCCATTAAATATAGCTCAGAGGAGATCGCCATGGCAACTGTCACTGCCCTGCGTCGTACTGTGCCCCCAGCTGTCCCAGGTACTACCCTGCTTCCTAACCTGTTCCTGTCCCTAAGACCCATTCTCAGGGTCTTGTGGCCTTCATGGGTCCCATACCCTGGAAAAATAGGGAGTTGACCAATCAGTTTCTCTTCTCTACCCTAGGAGTGACTTTCCTGTCTGGGGGTCAGAGTGAAGAGGAGGCATCACTCAACCTCAATGCCATCAACCGTTGTCCCCTTCCTCGACCCTGGGCCCTCACCTTCTCCTATGGGCGTGCCCTGCAGGCCTCTGCCCTCAATGCCTGGAAAGGGCAACAAGACAATGCTGGGGCTGCCACTGAGGAGTTCATCAAGCGGGCTGAGGTTGGGAGCTAGAGGTGGTGACTAGGGGAGAGGGGTATAGCTAGGCAGGGGGCAGCACCCAGAGGCTATAGCCTAGGCAGGTTTTGGTGCCTGTGGGCTGTGTCAGCCTGCTTACCCCTTCCTCTCACCCCCTGTCCTTTTACAGGTGAATGGGCTTGCGGCTCAGGGCAAGTATGAAGGCAGTGGAGAAGATGGTGGAGCTGCAGCACAGTCCCTCTACATTGCCAACCATGCCTACTGAGTATGCATTCCACGCCACAACCTTTGACCTGGCCACCTGCACCCCATTTCACCAATAGTTAAGGCCAGAGCCAAATAGCCATGCAGAGCGAGACGCCTCCATCCAGCACTGAGTCATCTTCCTTTTTTGTCCTCCCCCTCTCCCACTGCTGCACCTGGGATCACTGGATGGGAGAATAGGGCGCCCCTCATGACTGAGGGCAGAAGTTGCTAGAAGTCAGAGCAGGATGCCTGGGTTTCCCCCTGCCTCCACCAGCCCCTACCATTTCCCCATGATATGGTAGCTTCTCCTTGGGCTTTCCTTGCCCCTGTCTCCTGGGATCAGAGAGTAGGATACTAGACATGACTCATGTCTTGGGTACATACCACATAGCAAATAAATGGTAGCAAAAGATGCTACTTCGTCTGTCTGTTTTACACATCAAATTCCCATCTCAGTTTCTGATTTCCACTGACTGTCTCTGGGCCCTCTGACTGTGGAGGTGGGGAGGGTAGGTTTTGAGTTTTACTGGGCTTTAAGTTTATGGGGGAGGGGCACACCCAGTCACTATTCCCAGCTCAAGCTCTTCCTAGTGAATGGTCCAAGGCTGGAGGGTGGGCAGTATGGAGGGCAGGTGTTTCAGGGACTGCCAACTCAGAAGCAGTGGGCTGCAGTTGAAGGATACAATAAGGCGAGACTTGTGCAATTCCTGAAGGCAAGACTTGTGTAATTTCTGAACGCAGCTTTTGCCTAAAGCCCAAAACTGGGATAAGAGGATGGAGGTCTCTCACCTGTCCTCTGTGTTGAATTCTGCTGGGGCTTGACACATTGTGCTGGGGGTGGGGGGTGGGGGGTGGGCACTGCAGGAGGAGCACCCGCACTCCTGCCCAACATGGAAAAGCCACAAGGGTCAAGACTGTCAGATGGAGCAGAGTATCTAGGAGGTTGCCAAGGGCTATTGCCCATCCCCATTTAGGGTAGATAAGGGCACAGGAAAGGCTGATTTGAAGGTCTGGGCAAGTGTAGACCTGGTGAGGTTTTATGCTAAACTTTGACTACTCGGCTGGGGTGCAGGGGTACATCAAACACCTGGGTCTGTCTGAGGGGATGAAAAGATGAGAGAACCTGCTAGGTGTGTTCTGTGTGAACTTAGGAGGTCATTCTCTGTAAAGTACACAACCAGTTCTCCACCCAACTAATAATTGCTGTATGGGAAGGTAGGTCCAGTGTCCCCTGCCCTTAACAAAAATAGATCATACTTATATAGCACTTTCTTTTTTAAAATATTTATTTATTTGAGAGAGAGGGAGAGCATGTATGAACAGGGATAAGAGCAGAGGGAGAGGGAGAGAGAGAATCTCAAGCTGACTTCTCCTGAGCCTAATACAGGGCTACATCCCACAACCCTGAGATTATGCCTAAACTGAAATAAAAAATCAGATGTTGAACCCATTGAGCCACCCAGGCGCCCCTATAGAACTTACTATGTGCTCCTGGCAGACCAGGCCCTATTCTAATCACTCTACATTTACTAACTCATTTACTACAACACTGTATAAAGTAGATACTATTACTATGCTTATTTTAATATGAGAAAAACAGGCATAGAAAGGTTAAATTCTCAAGATCACTCAGGTGAAGTGATGAAGTCAAGATTTAATCCTGATCAGGATTCAGAATCTGTGCTCATGAATTTTCAAGAATTTTAAGTATTCAGACTTCTACAAGTTGGGATGAATTCAAATTAATTAAAAAAATACTGAATGAACCAAATTATGCTAAAAAGGTACTAGTAACTTGCCACGTCCATATTTGAGGCTTGAGGAGAGGGTGCCCAGAAGATAGAGTAATACGACAGGTGATATTTGGGTGATTAGCTTTCTGTGCTAGGCTCTTTACATGAATGACCTCATTTTATTTCTTCAAGTAATCTTTACACGCAACGTTGGGCAGGAACCTACGACCCTTAGATCAGGCTCCAGCGCTCTACCGATTGGGCGAGCCAGGAGCCCTTTAATGAGCTCATTTTAGTAAATGTCTCCATTCTTCAGATGAGAAAACTGAGACTTAGAGCTGCCTGTGGTCACCCAACTAGTATTTAATGCCTGCAGAGTTTGTGTTCTTAATCTCTGGGGCTAGGAGTGTGTTCTACAAGGAAGCGGAGGACGAACGAAGTCTTCCAACCACACAGAAAACCGCACACCTCCGCTGGCCCTCGCTGCCGGGATAAACGCCTTTCAAACTGGCGAACCGGCTCTTTGCGGCCACGCCCACCTCCGACCTTCCCCCACCTTCTCTGTGCCGCTCGCGATTGGCTGTGGCCGCTGCCGTGGTCCCGCCCCTTCCTTGCGGGTTTCTGATTGGGGGCGGCTTGCGCAGCTCCGCCCCTCGACGCCTAGAGCAGCCGGAAGCAGGCATGGCGGCTCCCGGGGTCGCTGCTACAGACCTAGGTGCGGTGGCATTCGGGTGGGGCCCACGGCTCGTGTATTGCGAGGGAGGAATGCAGTCTTTGGGGATTGTGGTGTGCCAGAGGTCCCTCGGAGTGGGGGTCTGGGGTCGTTTCAGACACGATCCCTTCAGACTTGGGCGAGGGCCCCTCGTACAGGGATTCCTATGAACGCGGGCAGAGAGCCTCCGAGTGCCGGTTGCTGGGGCTCCTCTGCATCAGGTGTGGGGCGGGCACCTAAGCCCACTCCCAGCGCCTCAGGTCGGTACCTCCGTGCCCCCAGAGGTGGTCCGAGGCAAGCGGGCCGCTCTCTTCTTCGCTGCGGTGGCCATCCTGCTGGGGTTGCCGCTCTGGTGGAAGACCACGGAGACCTACCGGGCCCCGTTGCCTTACTCCCAGATCAGTGGGCTGAATGCCCTGCAGGTGAGACCTCGGTGGGAGATGGCCGGGGGACGGCCCTCTGGCAAGGTGGAGACTCAGCTGAAGGCCCTGGTGCTCCTTCCTTTAGCTGCGGCTCATGGTGCCCGTCACTGTCGTGTTTACCCGAGAGTCAGTGCCATTGGACGACCAGGAGAAGCTGCCTTTCACCGTTGTGCAAGAGAGAGAAATCCCCCTGAAATGTGAGTTCCTGGGGAGTCAGAGCTGCCTTTCTGGTCTGTGCTCAATCCAGAGATGCGTTAGGTAGGAGGAGCATGGGTCACTTAAAGGTAGTTAAGAATTTATTAAAAGCCCTCTCTGAATGAACAGTGTGATTGGTTAGAAAACTTTAAATTCAGTGTTCACCATTAAGGCTATAGTTTTATTCTTAAGACAGTTATGCTAGCTGATGAAAGCAATTATTGCTCATTAAGGGATAGGAGAGGAAGTGGGATGTAGTGGAAAGGACGCAGGGTTTGGAAGCAAGTTAGAGTTGTATACAGGCCTTATTAAATTTAGCATGCAGCACTTTACTGAGTGTTAGGTACTTTCTGGTACCAGGAATTTTGGGATGAATAAGGAATTGATAATGGTTTCAAGAAATTTGTAGTCCAGTAGGGGAGAAAGACACTTAGATAAAGAAATCACAGTAAAAGGATGTAAGAAACTGAGATTGTGCTAAGAAAAGAGCCTTTTACTGTCTGGGAGGAAAGAAAGGCAGAGGTTTTGAGGATGTCATTTTTAAGCTGGATTTTTAAAGGATGTGAAGGAATTCACGTTAAATGGGGGAAGGGAAGAAGTTGTTCATCATATGCCAGAAACTAGGTGAAGCATTTTACATATGTTGCCTCATTTAATCCTCTTTAACATTATGATCTCCATTTTATAAACGAAGAAACAGACTTAAGAGATTTTAATATGTTCAGGATCACACAGCTAGCTAGTAAGAGGTGGAACTGGTATTTAAATCCAGGCCCAACTGATTCAATTGTTCTGGCTTTTAACCAACAAACTCTACTGCCTCCTGTGTAAGCATGGAGGGGTGAATCAGCATGTTGGGGGATCTATGAACAGTTTTACTTTTCTGGAGTGTGAAGTGAAAGACTGGGTATGACTGGATGTGTAGGCTGAGTCCACACCATGACGTGTCTATATGCCATTTACTTTCTAGCTTTTTAACGTTGGTCACACACTGTTTTTAGAAAACAATCTTATTTCAAGAGGCACCTGAGTGGCTCAGGTGGTTAAGCACCTGTCTCTTTTTTTTCTTACTTATTTTTATTTTATCTTATTTTATTTTATTTTATTCAGTTTGCCAATAAATAGTATAACAGTGCTCATCACATCAAGTCCCCTCCTTATTGCCTGTCACCCAGTTACAGAGAGAGAGGCAGAGACCTAGGCAGAGGGGAAGCAGATTCCCTGTGGGGAGCCTGATACAGAACTCAATCCCTGGACCCAGGATCACGACCTGAGCAAAAGGTAGACATGGAACTGCTGAGCCACCCAGGATTCCTATTTTTAACTTCTTGAGGAACCTCCACACTTTTCCAGAGTGGCTGCACAGCTTGCATTCCCACCAACAGTGCAAGAGGGTTCCCCTACATCTCTGACTCTTGATCTCAGTTGTGAGTTTAGCCCTGTGGTGGACCCCCCACTAGATGGGGAGCCTGCATTTTTTAAAAAATCATATTTCATACAGTTCAACCTAATGTAAACACACATAGTTTTTGTTTTTCAAAACAAAAATAGGATCATACCTGACATGTTAGTTTACAACTTGATTGTTGTCAATTTGTCATGGATTTCTTCATATTTAGTGACACAGCATTCAATAATATGGACATATCGTGGAGGCAATATAGTAGAGTGGCCAAAAGTATGGAATTTGATGTAAGAGAGCTGGATTAAAGCCTTGGTTCTGGGGCACCTGGGTGGCTTAGTGGTTGAGTGTCTGCCTTTGGCTCAGGTCATGATTTCAGGGTCCTGGAATTGAGTTCCACATTGGGCTCCCTGTGGGGAATCTGCTTCTCCCTCTGCCTGCATCCTGCCTCTCTCTGTGTCTCTCATGAATAAATAAATAAAATCTTTAAAGGAAAAAAAGCCTTGTTTCTGCCACTTATTGGTGTGAATTTTTTTTTAAAGATTTTATTTATTTATTCATGAGAGACACGGGCAGAGCAAGAAGCAGGCTTCATGCAGGGAGCCCGATGTGGGACTTGATCCCTGGTCTCCAGGATCACACCCTGGGCTGAAGGTGGCGCTAAACTGCTGAGCCACCGCTGCTGCCCTATTGGTGTGAAAATTTTTTAAAGATTTTTATTTATTTAGTTAGTTATTTAGTTATTCATTCATTCATTCATTCATGAATGAATGAATGACACACACACAGAGACACAGGCAGAGGGAGAAGCTGGCTCCAGGCAGGGAGCCTGAGGTGGGACTTGATCCCCCTTCTCCAGGAACACACCCTGGACTGAAGGCGGTGCTAAACTGCTGAGCCACCGGGGCTGCCCAATTGGTGCGAATTTGAGTGAGGTTGTTAACCTTTCTAAATCTTGGTTTTCTCATCTTTTAAACATGAGTAGTGATGGGTTTGTTCATTTATTCAACAAATATTTATTGAGTATCTATGTCAGATACTCAATAGTTGTATCTGTAGTTGTAGTTGCTGGAGATATAGCAAACTAAATAGACAAAAAGAAGAGAACAGACAGGAAGATAAACAAATTAAGTGTATTTTAGGTGAGAGGGCTAGGGAGATCCCTGGGAGGCTCAGTGGTTTAGAGCCTGCCTTTGGTCCAGGGTGTGATCCTGGAGTCCCGGGATCGAGTCCCACATTGGGCTCCCTGCATGGAGCCTGCTTCTCTCTCTGCCTGTGTCTCTGCCTCTCTCTCTCTCTGTCTCTCATGAATAAATAAATAAAAATCTTTAAAAAAATATTTTAAGTGAGGGGGCGCCTGGTTGGGTCAATCAGTGGAGTATGTGACTCTTGGTCTTAGGGTTATGGGTTCGAATACCACATTGGGTGTAGAAATTACTTAAAATCTTAAATCAGTCAATAAATGTATTATGTATATGATAGATGGTGACAGGAGACAAACAGTTCAGGACAGGGGGATAAGGAGGGTTTTTTGGGGGATAAGGAGATCATTACTGTTTTAGAAAGGGTGGCCAGGGAAGGCATCATTTGAAAACAGGACTTCCAAGTAAAGATCTAAACGTGGTAAAGGAGTAAATTGTGTAGATACCTGGGAGAAGAGCATTTTTAGCAGAGGGATAAGCAAGTATAAGGTCCTGAGGTAGGAGCAGAAGTGGTGCCTTTGCAGAACGGTGAGAATCCCATTGTGGTGAGATTGAGGTGAATGAAGGAAAGAGTAAGAGGAAATGAAATAAAACCAGAGCAGTGAAAGGGGCCTAGGTTCACATACAGCTTATTCTGGCTGAGAAGGGAAGCCATTGAAGGATTTTTATTTTGTCTTGTTTCATTTTTCAAAGATTTTATTTTATTTTTTAAAGATTATTTATTTATTCTTTCACAAAAGACACACAGAGAAAGGCAGAGACATAGGAGGAGGGAGAAGCAGGCTCCCCATAGGGAGCCTAACATGAAACTGGATCCGAGGACCCTGAGATCATAACTTGAGCTGAAGACACATGCTTAACTGACTGAGCCACCCAGGTACCCCAAGGAATCCCATTTCTTTACGTTAGGGCCTTAGAAGTCAAATTATAGGAAGTACACTGATTGCTATTTTGGCAAATGATCTAAAATTATTATCCCTTAATTCTAATATGAAAAGTCTTGTTACATACACTCTCCTGCATGAGCTTAGCAGAAAATATTACGTGTCTCATTGTCAGCACTGCAAAAAACTTGCTGTGATGGAAGCATAACCTATGTCTTAGAGTAGCCACATTAACAATTTTTGGACACCGTGAATAATAGAGCCCATTTCCATCTAGAACAAGGCTTTTCAAAAAGGTGTTCTTTTACAGCTGGTTTATTCTCATCAGGATCAACACATTGCATTTTGTTACATCTCTTTTGCCCTTTTTTTTTTTTTTTTTAATTTTTATTTATTTATGATAGTCACACAGAGAGAGAGAGAGAGGCAGAGACACAGGCAGAGGGAGAAGCAGGCTCCATGCAGGGAGCCCGATGTGGGATTCGATCCCGGGTCTCCAGGATCGCGCCCCGGGCCAAAGGCAGGCGCCAAACCGCTGCGCCACCCAGGGATCCCTCTTTTGCCCTTTTTGTTATACATCTGCTCCCCCTACCCTATCCCAATATACTTATTTTCTTTGATTTGTTGGATAAAGCAAGTCATTTGTTTTATGGAACACCTCACGTTCTGGATTTTGCAGATTGTTTCCTCCTACTTTATTATTTTTTTTTCTTTTAAGATTTGATTTATTTATTCATGAGAGACACAGAGAGAGGGGCAGATACATAGGCAGAGAGAGAAGCAGGCTCCATGCAGGGAGCCCGATGTGGGACTCGATCCTGGGACTCCGGGATCATGCCCTAGGCCAAAGGCAGGTGCTCAACTGCTGAGCCATCCGGGCACCCCCTACTTCTTCCTACTTTCATTTAAGTTGTTCCTCTACTATCCATATTTTTAATAAACTGTTAGATCTGAAGATTGTATTAAAATCAGTTTCACTTTTTAGGAATGATATGATATACTTCCTATGTCAGGAAGTATATAATGATTGGTTGTTTCACTTTGGGTGGTACAAAGATGATTTTGTGAATTCAGATACTGTCAGCTTGATGTCTGTGTTTTAATTCCCTGTCAACCTTTGACCTGAGAGTTTTGGCAGCCATTGATGCTAGCATCCATTTCATTAGTGGTTGCAAAATGGCAATTTTTAAATTCTATAATTTCTCTGGTGTATATGACCTGGAATTCTTCTGTAACAAAGAACTTCCTCAATAAATTTTAAATTCAACTTCTCAAGTTCAGTGGGGGGTGAGTGGGGCAAAAAAAATCCCTTTGGGATTGCCTTATAGGTGTAGATTAACTTGGGGAGAATTGACATCCTTAGAACATTTAGTCTAAGAACCTTGTATGCTTTTCCCATTTTATTTTATTTTATTCTATTTTATTTTATTTTATTTTATTATTTTTTTATTTTAAATATTTTATTTATTCATTCATTCATGAAAGACACAGAGAGAGAGGCAGAGATGCAGGCAGAGGGAGAAGCAGTCTCCATGAAGGAAGCCCTACTTGGGACTCGATCCCGGGTCTCCAGGATCACGCCCTGGGCCGAAGGCGGGCGCTTAACTGTTGAGCCACCCAGGTGTCACAGTCCTTAACTTTTCAAATTGGATGTTGCCGGTATTTATCAGAAAGTTACTGATGCTTGTATATACCTAGTCATTGTACTGAATTGTTACCAGTTTGAGTAGTTTTCCAGTTGATTCTTGATTTCCAGTCTTGATTTTCTTGGAAAAGAATTATGCTACTTCAAAAAGTGGCCGTTTTGTTTCTTTCAGATATTCATGTGTCATGTCTCTTTCTTCACTTAATACTTTGGTCAGGAACTTCAGAAAGAACAATGCTGAATAATAGAGGAGATAGCAGGCATCCTTGTTTTATTACTAATTTTTTTAAAGATTTTATTTATTTATTTATTTGGGAGAGAGAGAATGAGAGCAAGCAGGTATAAGCAAGGAAAGGAGTAGAGGGAGAGGGACAAGCAGACTCTCCACTGAGTGTAGAGCCTGATGTGGAGCTCCATCCCACAACCCTGAGATCATGACCTGATCCAAAATCAAGTGTTGGATGCTTAACTGACTGAGCCACCCAGGCACCCCTTATTACTAATTTTAATGGAACTGCATTTAGTGTTTTATCATTAAGTGTGCATCTTATCTTTATCAAGAACATTCATCAAATTTAATTATTTTGAGGCACTCACTGAAGTGATCATATGGTTTTTCTCCTTTCATCTATTAATAGAATGAATACTGTAATAGATTTTTCTTTGAGAGGGTACTTTAGGTTGACAGTAGTGTGTACATAGGCAGGGGGAAGAACTAGTTAGGTGGAAGAGGTGGGGTGTCATGTATTTGATAATCATTCATGTAGAAATCATTAGAATTGGCTGTAGCTTCTTGGTCTTTCTTTGCAAACAGTTAACAGCAAGATGCTGTCCTAAGACTGTGTTAGGGCTGGGAAGGTGAACAGGAGTCTCTATTTAGACTTCTCATCTTGCTTCTTCCTGTTCCTCTCAGACAAAATGAAAATCAAATGCCTATTCCAGAAGGCCTATCGGAGGGCTCTAGAGCACGAGGAGGCGGCCTTGTCCCTGGGCAGTATGCAAGGTACTGGAAGGGGTGATCGTGCTAGTTGAACACAAAGCCCTCTTTTTCTCTTCCAATCTCTAAGCATGCATTTTCCATACCTTGTCTTAACTTTAGAATCTCTCTGGGAAAGCTGGGAATGAGATACCTTATGTTTAGCCTGGGCCACGGGGGGCCAAGCCTGACCACAGTGTCAGCCAGGTGTGAATGGGAGGTGGAGCCGTGGCTTAAGCGCTCTCTGGGGGCCAGTGGGAAAGGGAATGGTGTTTTGCTCCTGGTGCATTTCTTGCTCTTGTCCCCAGAGGCAGAAACCATGTTAGCCAAGTCGCAGAAGCAAGCAGAGGGCTCTCTGACTGTGTACGTGATCTCTGAACACTCCTCACTTCTGCCCCAGGTAGGGTGAGCAGAGAGGCTGCAGCTTTGCTTATCCCGTCAATTCGTTCTCTCCTAGGTCACCTTCTTGCAGTAGTGCTGCCCATTGGCTTGTATTTGCTACAGAAACTCTTTAACAATTTTTTTTAACAAATATTTTTTTTTTTAAAGAATGCAAATAGAGATTTTTTTCATTGGCTCTGGGTCTTTCTAAATCCATGAGTTATATATGGTTAAAGCTCTGATGACCATTTAAAGTAGGGGAGAAAATCAGGATTAAAAAAAAGCTGGTTTGGAAGCTTTGGGCCAACATGTTGACCCTTTCACTTGATGAGCAAGGGGCTCAGTGGGAGCCATGCCATGTACCATTTTCTTTTAAAACTTAGGATGAAGTATTAAAAAGAATTTTTTTTTTAGGTTTTATGTATTTATTTGAGAGAGAGCATGAGCAGGGGAGAGGGGCAGTGGGCGAGGGAGAAGCAAACTTTCCACTGAGCTGGGAGCGGCTCGATCCCAGGAGGCTGGGATCATGAACTGAGCCACCCAGGCGCCACCCATGATAAAATATTCAATTCTTAAAAAAGATGAGAGAAAATTTTAATGAATATCCATGTACTTAAGTCCAGCTTGCAAACTACAGCCTAGCAATATAGCTGAACCCTGCATGTCTCCATGTATACCCTTTTGACCCAGGGTGGCCATATTTTTTGTGTGTGTCTTTTTTTTTTACTTTTCTTTCAAGTTTTATCATGTATGTTATATCTCAATAAATAATATATTTAATTGTACACACTTTTGAACTTACAGTAATAGAGCACACATTCTTCTGTAACTTTCATTCAGCATTTCTATTTGAGAGTCATCCATGATGATCAATGTATAGTTGAGTCTAATATGTTCATTTTTAATGTTTCATTATAGAAACATATCACAATTTATGCATCCTATTGCTCATGGGCATTTGGATTGTTTCCGGTTTTTGACTCTTAGAAATAATGCTGCTGTGAGCATTCCTGTGCCTGCCTCTTTGCCACATGCTATCTACTTATATCAAACTTTCTAGGTGTTTGTTTATTATGCTGTCCTTCCACATGCCATCTCCTTGTTTCTAGCCTGTGAAGATTTAGATAATACCTGGGACTTATATCTGCTGGGAAGGCACAAGGAATGGAAATGGATGAAAACATTCATGCATCCCAATTGGTCAGAGATAGTAGATATTTGAGATATCTGAGCTGAGATAGTAGCTCACTGAGATAGTAGGCCTGTTGGTCAGTGGCAGAAGGCCAGATTCTCTGAGACAGGAGCCAGTGCGCTCTTCTGCTTTCTTCCCTGAGCCCTGGGCATCCTGTCCCTTGCTGGCCTTTCACAGGACATGATGAGCTATATTGGGCCTGAGAGGACAGCAGTTGTGCGAGGGATCATGCACAGGGAGGCCCTTAACATCGTCGGCCACCAAGTAATCCAAGTAGCACAGGCCATGTCTTTGACTGAGGACGTGCTCGCTGCGGCCCTTTCTGACCACCTTCCAGAAGACAAGTGGAGCTCTGATAAGAGGCGGCCTCTCAAGTCCAGCTTGGGTATGGTGATGGGGCTTTGCCAGAAGGGAGAGGGAAATGAATGATGGGGAGGGGAATCTGCGGGCAGACTCTTTACTCCTTTCTTCTGTGGTTCCACCTTTTAGTTAAAACACTCAGTGTTCCTCATCCCAATTTTATCCTCTCTTTGGTTCCATGATGTCCATCAAGCCCATTCCAGAGGAGAGACAAATTCAGCTCAGTCGGGGGTACAGCTGCCCTTGAGCCCCAGAAGCCTCTGGCTTCCCTCACTCCTGTTTCTACAGGCTATGAGATCACCTTCAGTTTACTCAACCCGGACCCCAAGTCCCATGACGTCCACTGGGACATCGAGGGGGCTGTCCAGCGCTATGTGCAGCCCTTCCTGAGCGCCCTCAGTGCTGTGGGCAACTTCTCTGTGGACTCCCAGGTGAGGCTTAGAGCAAGCTGGGGAGACCTTTCCCTAGCCACTCTGTCCTTCTCAAAGTCCATCTGTATTGATTGTTTGCAGGTGTAGTCTGTCCTTCCAGCTCTTAAAGCTTGCTGATCTGCTAGGAATTTGCCTGTGTGTATATCAGATTCTAGTGTCTGCATTACCTCCATGGAGTACAGCTCAGGGTCTCTTGTCAATATTTGTTAAAAAAACAACTTTCCTTATGGCCCCCTTTATTTATTTATTTGTTTTTAAGATTTTTTAAATTTATTCATGAGAGACACAGAGAGAGGCAGAGACATAGAGGGAGAAGCAGGCTCCTCTCATGGAACCTGATGCAGGACTCGATCCCAGGACCCCAGGATCACGACCTGAGCCAAAGGCAGACACTCAATTACTGAGCCACCCAGGTGCCCCATGGGCCCCCACCCCCCCTTTAGAACTGTATTCACCCAGTTGTGCCATCCTTAAGGAATTTATTTAAAGAATCAGACTTCCGGAAATATGTCAATATAGTAACAGTAAAGATGGGTAAAGAAATGTAGTTTTCTTTAGCCCCCAGAGGCCTCTTTGGGAGGCTATCCTGGTGATTATCAGTAAAGAAATGTAGCTTTTTACTCATGAAGAATGTATCACACAGTGTCCTTTTAGGGAAAACATGGGAGACATTTTTATCAGGTCTTGGTAGTAAGGGTACTTCTGAGTAACTGGCTTGAGTTGATCTTGTGGACGCTGGATTATGCTATTCTTGTTTCCCTCTTTGTTTAGGCTCTTCAAAAGCCTGGTAAAACATGTGGTTTTTCAAAGCATGCATTTAGTGTATTAACTTTGCCCTTGGCTCTATTATTTTTTATCCTACACCTGTTTTCTCTCAGCTCTGATTTTGTCTCATATCTTGTCCTAAGTGTATCATTTTAAATACTTTTTGAGATGAAGTGGGAGTATGAATCAATAAACAAAATAATCTTCTTTGCTTTACAGATTCTTTACTATGCAGTGTTGGGGGTAAACCCCCGCTTTGATCCAGCTTCTTCCAGCTACTACTTGGCCGCACACAGCCTCCCCCATGTCATCAACCCAGTGGAGTCCCGGCTGGGTAAGCTGAGGATGAGGGTCTGTCTGCCAGGCTGGGGAGGGACCCTGAAGGCTCAGTGTGGAGTTAGATGCTGGTAGTATATACTTATGGCTCCCAGGTTGGATGGTCTGAGGGCATCAAGGAAGTGCTGGGCATTTAGACTTCCTTTTTTTTTTTTTTTGGCTCCCTTTTTATGCAACTCTATTGACATCTCTTAATTCCACACTATCCTATCCAAAAATGTTCATTTTTAAAAAAATTTTTAATTTATTTATGATAGAGAGAGAGAGAGAGAGAGAGGCAGAGACTAGTCACACAGAGAGAGAGAGAGAGAGAGAGAGAGGCAGAGACATAGGCAGAGGGAGAAGCAGGCTCCATGCACTGGGAGCCCGACGTGGGATTCGGTCCCGGGTCTCCAGGATCGCGCCCTGGGCCAAAGGCAGGCGCTAAACCGCTGTGCCACCCAGGGATCCCAAAAACGTTTATTGAACATGACTCCCACTGCTTTTTTATAAATAAATGGAAAGGCTGTGTCTCTGTCCATGCAAGCCATCCAGGAAAGATATGGTCACACATGTAGGAGACATAACAGCAAAAATACATGAAGGCAGAATTTGGATAGATAGTTCTGCTGATTGAGGTTTGAAGCTGGGAGGATTCCAGTTTTTCATTTTGAGGGTGGTACCTACGAAGAATAGATGACCATAAACTAATACAGGCAAACCAAAGTTAGTACATCACTAGTTGTGGGATTTCAGACACTAAGGCTAGGCCAGTGTGGACCAAGATATGGGAGGGGCTGTAGGTCATCCTTCCCTCCCTCCCTCTGTTACTCCCCCCACCCCACTTTCTCCCTCCAGCAGTATGGAGTACAGAGATAGAAGGGCATTCCAGGCAAGGGAACTCTGAGCTTAGATATAGAAGAGTCAGGCATACAGACAGGCATTCAGAAGCTCAGAGAAGTTTAGTGTAGCAGAATTGTGAGGGAGTAACTGAGATGAAGCTGGCAAGGCAGGCAGGTACCAGATCATAAGGACCACATTAAGTAGCTTGAGCTTTTTACTGGGTGTGAAGAGTTAGCTGTTGAAGGATTAAGAGGGAATTGACATGAGGTCATGTTTACACTTATAAATAAGATGGGGTTATAGTTACATTGGTGTGATGTGGCATTGGCTAAGAGAGTGGTCTTTTTTTTTTTTTTTTAAAGATTTTATTTTATTTATTCATGATAGATGCACAGAGAGAGAGAGAGAGGCAGAGACACAGGCAGAGGGAGAAGCAGACTCCATGCAGGGAGCCTGATGTGGGACTCGGTCCCGGGACTCCAGCATTACACCCTGGGCCGAAGGCAGGCACTAAACCGCTGAGCCACCCAGGGATCCCCAAGAGAGTGGTCTTAAGACAGTCAAGGGTGGCCTGTTAGAGGAGGGGAGACTCCAGAGGCCTTTTGGGGACTAAGGACTCTACTTCACATATGTGGCATTTCTTGGGAGAAGGTTCAGAGGAGGATTTTGACCACAGAAACCCAGGACTGGAGGCTAACCTGGTGATTATCAGTTGGGGAAAATGAGGCCCAGAGTGAGTGACCAGAAAGTTAGAGGCTGACCTGGAACTGAGCTCTAGATCCAGCATGTTTTAGTATTCTGACCTTCTTTCTCTTTGTACCACAGGATCCAGCGCTGCCTCCCTTTACCCAGTCCTCAACTTTCTGCTCTACGTACCTGAGCTTGCCCACTCCCCCCTGTACATTCAGGACAAGGATGGGGCTCCAGTGGCCACCAACGCTTTCCACAGTCCCCGCTGGGGTGGCATTATGGTAATGGTACTTGAGACTATTCCTTCTGTTGTTCCTCTTGTGTCCTCCATGCCCAGTCTGTGGGAGGGGCACCACCAAAGAGGTGAGGGTGGTAGGAGCTTGTCCCCTCCTCTGCCAGTCCCACACCTTCTTATTTCTATTCATGTTTTCTATGATATGACCCTTTTGCATGTCGTGGTTGGCACTTCCTGAGGATTTCTCTGGTATACATCTTAGATCTTGACTCTGTTTATGGGAGTCTTGCAAGGGTGGGAACTTTGTTTCTCCTATTACACTGGCAGTTTCTTATAGGTAGGAACTCTTATTAAAGTGGAATACAAAAATATTTTTTATATTTAAAAATTATATTTTTTATTTATAAAAATATATTTTATATTTATATATTGAGGGGATAATGGAGATACTTTATGAAAAGCTCCTAATACGTATTCAAAAAATATTAGTGGTACCTTCTTCAGGTTTGTAATTTCTAAAGAGCACAGAACAGGTCTTTTTCTCTCATAGCCTCTAGAGTGTTTAGGGCAGAGCTGTGAATGGTCTGGTGTAGTCTTGAGGCAACCTCATTTCCCCCCACAGATATACAACGTGGACCCCACAGTCTACAATGCCTCAGAACTGCCTGTGAGGGTTGAAGTGGAGATGGTGCGAGTGATGGAAGTGTTCCTGGCTCAGTTGCGGTGAGGTCCTGGCTAATGCACCTGGGGGTGTGGCCACTGAGCCTGACCCTAGTCTCCTGAGCTGCCTGGAATGAAATCTTACCTGGCAGGGATATCTTGACTGTGCCTAGAGCCCCAGGGAAACCAAGAAAGGTTCCTAAGAATCACTTTATGTTCTAAGAAGGAGTATTCGCTGACCAAAACTGTTTTAGGCAAAACAGCCTCCTGAATGTCAGGTCCATGGGCTGTGATTAGGGATGCTTAAGAAAATAGCTATTAATTCTCAAGCTAACTGGTATATTAATAGTGGCTGCCTCATGCCCTGTGCTTAGGATTCTTGGCCTGTGCCTGGGATCATCAGGAAAGAGAATTCTGATTGATTAGCAATGCCTGCCCTGGGTGTAGGATTAGAGATACAGCACATGTGCTTATCAGAAGTGGTGCTGGATCGGGGTACTTGGGTGGCTTGGTTGGGTAGCTGACTTGGTTTTGGCTCAGGTCATATTCTCAGGGCCCTGGGATTGAGCCCTGCATTGGGTTCCATGCTCAGCATGGAGTCTACTTGTCTCTCCCTCTGCTCCACCCCTGCTTGTGCACAGTACTTTCTCTCTCTCAAATAGATAAATAAAAAACAGCAAAAAAAGAAGTCCTGGATCATCCCTTAACTAAAAGTCCAAAGAGAAGGTAGATAGGGTGAGGGGATTAAACTAGATTGCTATTATCAGAAATACTTTAGCCATGGGACCTTTTTTCAAACAAGATCTTAGAAATCCAATCTTGAGACAGGTAAGAGTAAAAACACTGGTTAAAATGGGGCTTGGGGCTCTGTTTTGCTGAGTGTTGCCATTTACCCTTCGAGACCCTGAGGCACTTTCCTAAGACTTTTGTGGTTCTGGGTAAGATTGAAAATCTTAGGCATTATTCTAGGAATCTTAGCCATCTTCTACTCTCAGTCTTCCTTACTTTGCTTTTCCTATAGGCTGCTCTTTGGGATTGCTCAGCCCCAGATGCCTCCAAAATGCCTGTTTTCAGGGCCCAAGAGTGAAGGGCTAACGACCTGGGAGCTTGACCAGCTGCTCTGGGCTCGGTCAGTGGAGAACCTAGCTACAGCCACCACCACTCTCACTTCCCTGGCCCAGCTTCTCGGCAAGATCAGCAACATTGTCATCAAGGACGATGTGGCATCTGAGGTGAGCGGACAGGTGGGGCCAGTGTGTGGTGAAACCAAAGAGCCAGATAACGCCCAGGGTGTGTGTGGGCATGCCATCCTTGAGTGCCCCAAGATTCCTCTAGCGGGCAGTGCCAGGTCCCCAGTAGGACTCCAGATGGGGTGTGAAGTTTTAAGCAGGCGCTAAAAAAATACACCATAGCCCTTTTATGCTGGCCTCCATATCCTGGGCAAACTCCAGGCAACATGCCTGGCTGATGGAAGACACAGTAAGTCCCATCCCCCCTCCCAGCCCAGTACCTCACTGGTGCCTGGGACATACTGGTAACTCCTTGCCCCCTTCCTAGGTGTACAGCGCTGTAGCTGCAGTCCAGAAGGCGGCAGAGGAGTTGGCCTCTGGGCACCTGGCCTCTGCCTTCATTGCCAGCCAGGAAGCGGTGACATCCTCGGAGCGTGCCTTTTTTGATCCCTCGCTCCTCCACCTCCTCTATTTTCCTGATGACCAGAAGTTTGCCATCTATATCCCACTCTTCCTGCCTATGGCTGTGCCCATCCTCCTGTCCTTGGTCAAGATCTTCCTGGAAACCCGCAAGTCCTGGAAAAAGCCTGAGAAAATAGACTGAGCAGGACAGCATTTCAGTGAGAAGCCTTCCTTTCTGGCCAGGATGGAAGGTGTTAGATTGAGAGGCACATAAAGGGGGCCTGCCGTGAAGGACTTGGCTCCTATAACCAAAGTATAGCACTCTAAGCAGGGTTCATTTTCCCTTCCCTTCCCATCTCTCTAGCTCAGATTCTCCCCCAACCTTTGTGCCCCCCCCCCCCCCCAGAAGATGCATCATTTGGGTCTTATCTGGCTTGAAATTGAAGGCCCTCCCCTGTCTCCCTCCAGGGCAGGGACAGTTTGTTGTGCTTCTGTCCTGTTCCTTGCAGTCCTCTTGCACTCAGAGGGAGCATTAGGGGAAAGCCCTGGGTCAGATTCTAGCCCCTTCCCCTCCATGCTTCTCTCCAACCCCTCAGGGAGAACCTTAGCACTGCTCTCACGGAAGGGAGCAGGTCACCCCTGGGACCTTCTCCCTTCCTCCCCTCCCTCCTGGCTGGCTGTGCCTACTGGGTGTAGCCTGATGCTGCGCATGTGGCAGAGTTTCCCTTCACCCTTTTATAGAAGTAGTGTGGTGCAGTGGAGAAGGTTTCAGACTTGGGATCGAGCATGCCTGAATTCAGATGTTTCTGTACCTTCTGCACTTATCATCTGGGGAGCATTGGATAAGCCTCTTAATCTCCCTGAGCCTCAGTTTTTCACTTGTTAAAATAGCACCAATGATATCTCACAAGGTGGTTATGAGGATTAAATGTGATAAACATATGAAAGTGTCTGGCACATGGTAAGCTCTCAATAAACATTGGTTGACTGAATTGAAATGATATGAAGTATGAGCAAACCTTTCATTCTTCATTTGTGTCTAAGTAATGGTTTCCTAGTATCTGACCTGGACTCACAGGTCTACCTTGCTTCCACCTGGCCATGCGCCCTACAAGGAGGCTGTGCCTCTCTGCCCTGTGGGCCCTGTAGTGAAGTGCCTAGGCTGTTGTCCCTCAGCATGTCCAGGGTTTCACAACAAAGCTGTTAGCATATACTGCTTTTTTTCGCAGGAGGTCTGGAAGACAATAGCTTGTACCAGTGTAAGCCCTCAAATACTCATTCATAAACTCAGAAAAAGAATATGTTAAGCACAGGCTGCAGTAGCCACTGTGTTAAATGCTAGGTATTATAGAGAACAAAGACAGGATCTCTACTTTCATGGAACTGATCTTTTGGGGAAAGAGTCAGTGAACAAGTAAAATTAATTTCAGATAATGCATTAGAAGGAAAAAACAGGCTGATCAGACAGTGACTGAGGGGTAGTACTTTAGATTGGGTGTGAGGGGGGCCTTTGAGCAAATGACATTTGAACTGAGACCAGAAGAGGAAGCCATCTGGGGGAAGCACATCCCAGGCAAAGATCCTGAGGCGGGAACTTGCTTGAGGGGCAGACAGAAGGACAGAGTGGCGCGAGTAAGGAAGAGAGGTAGTGATCCCTTCAAGGACCTAGCAGGACCTAGCGGAAAAAATGAATGAAGCCCAAAGCGAGGCCCCACCCGGCCCCGGGGGAGTGGACCCAGGTTGGCGTTCGCAGGGGTGGGCGGGGCCCGTGCCTGGCCCACCCCCGGGGGCGGGGCGGTACCTGGGGCCCTGGCCGGGGGCGGGGCTGCGGACGCTCCCCCTTCTCTCGGCTCCAGCCGGCGCAGGCAGCTGCCGCGGCAGCAAGCGAGCGGTGGCCCCGCGAGGCCATGAAGGTGAAAAAGGGCGGCGGTGGGGCTGGGACGGGGGCGGAGCCCGCTTCTGGGGCCCCTGGCCCGAGCGTGGAGCCCAAGCCCGAGCCGCAGCTGCAGGCGGAATCCGAGTCCGGGTCCGAGTCAGAGCCGGAGGCTGGCCCGGGGCCCAGGCCGGGGCCGCTGCAGAGGAAGCAGCGGATCGGGCCAGAGGACGTGCTGGGGCTGCAGCGGATCACGGGCGGTGAGCACTGGCGAGGCAGCGCCGCCCGCGGCGGGAGGGCGGGAGGGAGAGCGCGCGGGAGGGGGCACTCGCTGTGCGCCGTGCGCTGAGCCTGGGCCCCCGCCCCCTTTCCCGCCCTACCCCCCACTCCCGCCTCCCCTCCCCCACCCGGGTACCCCTCGCTTGAATCCCCTACCCTTCTGCCTTCCAGCCTGAGATCTCCTTGTACCCGCCTTTTCTCCCTTTAGATATTTATTTTCACCCTACTCCTATCTTTCTGAGGAGGCCATCCCCCTTTCCCATGGTGGAGGTGAGGCAGCAGCTGCAACTGTGAACCCTTCCTCATAGAGTCTTCCGAGCCCTTTGAGGCTTTTCTCTGCAATAATTCTGTCCTCAGTCCTCACCCTGGAGGCTAGGAGGAGGCTGAGCTACTTAGGTGACCTTAAGACCCTCCAGTCGCCCTGATCATTAAATGCCGTCACTCCAGATTACCCAGAGAGTCTGGGGCCATCCTCCAACCCCAGGAAAGGACTGGGCAGGAAACCTCAGTGGGTTGGCTCTGGGCCCTCTCAAGGGAGTAGGTTAATGCCCTCCATCCCCCTTAACCTGTCTTCTTCCGGGAGGCCTAGTCTCCCACTGTGGTTAAGTTTCTGAGCTGAACTGCCTGGGTTGAAGTCCCAGCTATGCCATGTAATTGGCAGTGTGACCTTGGGTGAGTAATTTCACCTCTGAGCATGTTCATCTGTAAAATGGGGGATAATGGCACCTATTATATAGGGCTGTTGTGAAAACTAATTTTCCGATTTTGCATAGTGCCTCGCATGCTGTGCATGCTCTGTAAATAGGGCTCTTTTGTCAATAGTACTGAAGGCCCCACAGGACTGCTTATGGCTGCTGCCTGGAGGCAGATAACTGGGCATTCAGGACAAGGGAGGAGGTTGCCAGGCAGAGAACAAGGGCTACGAAGCCTCATGGCAGAGGCAGTGGCTGAGCCTCAAAAACAGGCATTTGGAGAGAGAGTGGTCCTCCAATGTAGTTTCATTTATCAGAATCCTGCACTGGCCCCTCTGTGAGAGCACTGTTGAGACCCCTCTTTGGTGGAAGGGGGCAGGTGCTGGAGCAGACCTGAGCTCTGGAGCTGCAGGAGCAGCAGAGCCCAAGGCTGCCAGACAGCAGTGGAGGGGACTGTAATGGCAGGTCTAGGCCTGTGCATCTGGGTCCCTGGGGGACCAGCTTCTCCTCTCTGAGCCAGGCAGCAGCCATTCTTGGCGGGGCCCCCAGAACACTGAACTGCCTCGCCCAAGCAGACACTAGTAGAGGGAGGGGTCCTGGACCAGTTTGATGGTAGTGCCAATTGAGCTATAACTGGCAATGGCAGCATTTAGAATGAGGGCAGAACTTATAGGATGTTTAGAGGTCAAGCTGACCTGTCTGGGTCTTAGGTAACTTTAGAGACTATTTTGTAACTGTAGGGGCTTCCAGCCCATGTACTGCCATGTGTCTCCTAATTTGGAGGAAATCCGTAGTCCTTAGAGATGGGGCATCTGTGGGAGATGAGTGGGGGAAGGGGCTTCATGGGAACCTTTCCTCTATAGAAGCTGAGACCTGGGTTCCAGGGATCTCCATCCTGGCACCCCCTGGTCTCTTTTGACCCTAATCACACAGGTCTGAGGTTTGCTCTTCCTGGATTACCAGCCCTGAATCCAGCTTAGGAAGCTATTTGTAGCAGAGGGAAGGGGCGGGGGGGGCAGTTTTGTTCTGAGCCTTAAGCCACTCTGTCCCTTTATCTGCCCTGACCCCGGGCAGGCTTCATCCTTCCCTTGGCAGAAGGGAGGGTGTGGGTGTGGCATTCTGAGCAATGGGCATCCCACTTCCCTCACTTCTTCTAAGGACAAAAGGGCTGCTGATTCAAGGTGTAGTAGAAGAGACTGAGGGCGGACTCTAAGCACTCATTCCTGCATGACAGGAGAGGCTCCCAAAGCGAGAATGTGGAGAGGGAAGGGCTTTCCAGGGAGCTGGAGTCTGCTCCTTGTGCCCTGCACCTTCTCTCTACATCTTGGGACTAGTGCATACATTCTGTGAAAATAAGGTGTGTACAGGGTGAGGTCAGGGCTGCCCACATGTGTTCCTCTTCCTCTCTCCCCACTGTGGATTGTGGTGGACAGGCCAGAGATCAGGCCCTTCCCCAAGCCCTGCTGGACCTTAGGGTGCCAGGAGGCTCCCGGGAGGGCTTCCTGGAGGGGGCTGCCCCAAGCTTAGGGAAGAGAGAGTGACCTTACATTCACTTCCTCTTCCTGCCCCAGAGGAATAGGAGGTGGCCTAGGGGCCTGGAGGGTGATTTCCGGGCCTCTATGGGGAGGATGTGATGCTGTGCAGGCTGATAGCACCAGACCCAACAGTGTTTCTTTCTGTTTGTTGCCAAGACCTCCCTGAGCACTTGTAGTTGCTGGTGCAGAAGTGAGGGGTGGATCAGGCCCTGATATTCCTAAGCTTCCTCAGCCACAGCTCACCACTGTTCCTGGTTCCTCTTCTGGGCCTGAGGACTCCCTTTCCCCCATGCACACCCCCACGCGCACCTGCCACACCCTCTTCCTGGCTAAACTTGGTACTCTTCTCTATGGGGGTAGCTCAGAGCTAAGGCTGGGTAGATGACCTTCAAGCGGGTTCCCTTGGTTTGCTAAGACTTCCCACTTGGAGATCCAAGGGGATAGGAGCAAAGGTGGCCCCCTTCCTCCAATATTCGAGGCTCTGGGCTTGAGTCAGCAGAGCTTTGGCTAAGCTGCTTAAGGGAGCTGGGCTTATATAAGCTGCTTACGGGGAGACGAGGGGGTTAGGGGTGAGGAGGAACAGGAGTGGGGTTGTTTTCCTGCCCTAGCACCACCCAGGTCAGGGAAGTCCTTGCCTGACATTCCTAGATGTAGCACCAGGGGCAGCTATGTGCTGGAGGTGGGGCTGTTCTCCAGGGAAGCACTGTGGATATCTTGAGGCAGAGCTATGTCACCCTCTTTAGCATGAGGTTCTCAAAAGCAGGGCTGTATCTTCCCTCTCGTGCTGGGACTCCTCATTAGATCAGAGCCCAACTGGCTCAAAGTCACCAAGCTCGCCCTGGCAGGGCAGAGGCTGGAATAAGGCCGCGCAACTCCAGGATGGGAGAGAAACCGCTGAGAGGAGGTGATCTCATCTTCCACCTTTCTCACCTTGGCCCTTCCTGACCTCAGAGATCTCTGAGGAGAGAGCTGTTTGCCTCTCATTAGATCCAAGTGACAGAGCTGTGTATCCTCCACATTCTGGGTGCATCCTCAAGGCAGGGGCTCCATTCTCACTTTCTGGAAGGCAGTGTGATCTTTCAGAACCAGAGAAAGTAGTAGCTAGTCTGGGGTCCCAGCAAGGCTGAGCAGGGTCTTCAGGGCGAGTCCCTCTTTTGCTTAGCTGCCTGTCTTCCCTAGATTACCTATGCTCTCCCGAGGAGAATATCTACAAGATTGACTTCATAAGATTCAAGATTCGAGACATGGACTCAGGCACTGTTCTCTTTGAAATCAAGAAGCCCCCAGCCTCAGGTGAGTGGGCTGGTTGGGTAGGCTATGGACAGGGGGATGAGGTGGACGAGGGCTGTGAAGTGGGTTGCCCAGGGAGTCCTCAAACTGCAGAAGAGTCAGAGCAGTGGCCCTCTCCTCTTCTTTCCCATCTGTTTCTGGGGCTGGACATCTTGGGAGGACAGTTTGGCCCCTTCAGTCCCTGCCAGCCTGCCCTCTGCAGGCCTTCCTGGGAACTACAGTCCCAGAGGCCCCAGCCTCTGTTCCTCCTGTGGCCCTGGGAACCTCACTTACAATTGGTGAAATGCTGACCTAGAAACCACTCCCCTTTCCCAGTGGAACCATTTGGCCAAATGGTCTGAACCCTCAATGTCAGAATCTCCTGGGGAATTTTTAAGAATCCAGATGGTGGGAGTCCTGGGGTAGAACCCTGGGTGGGCCTGGGCCCCAGCCTGAAGCCCTCTGAGCCCCAGTTGGGGTACATTACAGAGCGGTTACCCATCAACCGGCGGGACTTGGACCCCAATGCTGGGCGCTTTGTCCGCTACCAGTTCACACCTGCCTTCCTCCGCCTGAGGCAGGTGGGAGCCACGTGAGTCACTGAATGGAGGTGGGGAGGGTTTGAGAGGATGGGTATGGGCTGGGGGTAAGGGTGAGGGTGGGAATGAGTCCTTCCTGAGTTCTTACTGAGCCTCTCTTTTGTGGAGTGGTGTCTGTCTTGAGCCTTGATGGCTGACTTCAAGGCCAAGTTCAGCTCTGCCCCCTCCTATCTGTCAGGGTGGAGTTCACAGTGGGAGACAAGCCTGTCAACAACTTCCGCATGATTGAGAGGCACTACTTTCGCAACCAGCTCCTCAAAAGTTTTGACTTCCACTTTGGTTTCTGCATCCCCAGCAGCAAGAACACCTGCGAGCACATCTACGACTTCCCCCCTCTCTCTGAGGAGCTGAGTGCGTGGGCAGGGCCTTTGTGGGAGTGGAGGGTTGGGGGAACTAGAGAGCCCACATTGGGAGGAGTGTGGGTCTGGCTCCCTTCCTCCCACCCTGGGCCTCTTGAATTGAGCTACCATTCCTGTGCCACCTATAGGGGAACTGAGGCTCAGAAAGGTTGGGGGAACTCTTTGAGGTGGTTCTGAGGTTGTTCAGCTTGTCCCCATCCCACAGTCCTGAAGCCTCTGCAGTGGCCCGGCTCAGGCTCCTTCCTGACCTTTGCCCCAACTGGTTGGGCCTCTCTTGCAGTCAATGAGATGATCCGTCACCCATATGAAACACAGTCTGACAGCTTCTACTTCGTGGATGACCGGCTGGTGATGCACAACAAAGCAGACTATTCCTACAGTGGAACACCCTGACTCCCAAAACAGTCCCCTACCCCAGGAGGGTCCCGGACCTTCAGCTGTGACCTTC
Source organism: Canis lupus baileyi (assembly GCF_048164855.1). NCBI lineage: Eukaryota > Metazoa > Chordata > Mammalia > Carnivora > Canidae > Canis > Canis lupus. The sequence continues at coordinate 18,377,513 of NC_132853.1, forward strand.
CCAACACTCCCCTCTCAACCCAAGGTCTTCTGCCTGGGCAGTGTTCTGAGAGCCCTGGACCCTGAGCCAGTGATGGGAGGGAGGGTACCTGATGTCCCCAGCCCAAGTCTCCAAAGCCCATTGGCCCTGGCACATGGGGTGGGGTGGTAGAAGGGCTGTCTACCTCCATGTCCAGGAGGCCTCCTGTGAGAGGTGTAGCCAGGACTTCTGGACAGCCTACCTGGGCCTCTGGGGCCGAAGTTAAAGAATAGTGTTCCCCTATCCAGGCTTTGACTAGATCAGGGCAGGCACCCATTCCCTGCCCCTGCCCACCGCTGACAGGCCATTTAGAGTTGTAAATTCACAGATCAAAATCCATCGGGGGAGGGGGTCTGGCTGCCAAGCTTCCCAAGGGGTTTGGGGCCCTGGCCCCAGCCCTAGCCCCAGCCTTTACCATCAGGGGCTGAGCTACTGCTTGACATGTGGGAGGGACCGGCCCAGATTGCAGCCTGTGGTAGGGATGGACCAACTGTATATAGTTTTCAATAAACTCTCTCCTTTTCTGTTCTTTGGCTGTGGACCAGCATGGCAGCGGGGGGTGGGGGGGGGTGGGGGTGGGGGTGGTGGTGTGTGTGCCAATAATATTGCTCCCAAATCCTCCTGTCCCCTAATCATTTACACTCTGGCATCATATTCAGCATCTAGAGTCAGCATTTAGTGCCTGTTGCAGCTGGAAAGGGTTTTTCCTTTGATAAAGATGGAGACCCAGGCCCTGAGAGGGAACGCTTCTGCTCAGTCATAGCCAACTCTGGCAAAACAGAGGCTGGGACAAAGGCCCTCCACTCTAGGGTGGACGGGAGGTGTGGGGAGGTGGCCTGATCTCTAGCCCACTTCCCCCACCCAGAGACCACAAGGACTGCTATGTTGTGCTTTTAGCCCTCCTCAGAGAGACAAGGTGGACACAGTTTGGGCCAAGGTCTAGAGCCATCTCCTTGCACTCAGCTGCCTTGGGGGAACCCCCTGACCTGGCTGCCCCCAGCACTGCCTCAGACCCAGAAGAGCTCTTAATTTCATTAGTGGAGAAAATTGAGGAACTGAAGGAGGCGGAGAGCTCACACTGTTCTCAGGCACTAATTTGGATATGGCTGGTGACTGTGCTCTTTAGGCTGAGGCTTTAACCTCACCCTCTGACAGGCCTAGAAGTGCTGGAATTTATGTGGGTTCTGTGGAGCCCTGGCTGGGGTCAGGCCCTGGGCTGCCCCATGGGAATTCTAAAATGAGTAAGACACAAACACTTGTTCCTAGGGATAAGGTGGACTGGGCTTACAGGGGAGCAAGAGTCCTGCTTGGAGGGATCTGGGGAGGATCCTTGGAGGAGGCAGTATTGGAGCAGGAGCACTCAGGCTGATTGGGTGAGTATTCTGGCACAGGAGAGAGCATAAAAGCAGAGGTCTAGAGGCAAAATGTATCAGGTGCCTTCGGGAAAGTTAATGTTACAGGGAGGAGTCAAGGCTGAAGCCCAGTCCACAGCCTGAGTGTTGGGGTAGGAAGGGGTGCTGTCACTGGGTTTGGGAACTCAAGTTGGATCAAGGCGGGCGCGAGGGGGACATGAGTTCAGGTTGGGACGTGCTGTGGTGTGGTACAGATGTCCTGAAGGGGTGTTCGGAAGGAGACAGGAAATTGAGCCACAAGACCAGAAGCAGTCTGGAGATGGTGATCCTTGGAGATCCTTGGAGATCAGCGGCTACAAAGCAGTTGCTGACGCTGTGATAGTGGTTGAGTTATGGGATGCCCAACTAGCATTACTGGTGTTTAATGAGCAGGGGACAGGAATGCCAAATGCCTTCCAATTAATGGGGCACTCCATGCAAACAGTCCACACCTCCCAACTAAGGGTCACTGGATGGGAGTATGTAACCCTAGGGAAGGCTAGTGAGTGAGAGCAGGACAGAGGGAGAGGAACCCATAAAGGAGATAGGAAGGGCAGCCAGAGAGGCGGGAGCAGAAGCCTATTCTGTAGTAGTATATGTTAGAAGCTGGGGGAAGAAAATTTCACCAAGCGAGTGCTTAGGAACTCTTGTCACAAAAGTGAGGAAGAAGCATGGGCTGGGTGTGGGGCGGGTTTGCAGATGAAGCTGTGTGGGTATACAAAGTATTGGAGTTGGAGGTGTTGTTTATGGGGTTACAAGTCTACAGAGAAGGGGATCCCTGGGTGGTTCAGCGGTTTAGGGCCTGCCTTTGGCCCAGGGTGTGATCCTGGAGTCCCTGGATCGAGTTCCGCATCAGGCTCCCGGCATGGAGCCTGCTTCTCCCTCTTCCTGTGTCTCTGCCTCTCTCTCTCTCTCTGTCTATCATAAATAAATAAATAAATCTTTCAAAAAACCAAGTCTACAGAGAAGCTATAGCAAGATGGACTTTTAGGCCACCAGTTGTCAGGAAGAGGATGCTCCACTACCACCCTGGTATCAATCTTAACTGGGCCTGGTAAGTCAAACTGGGTTGAGGTTTTGGGTTGGGCTGAGGTCCTCATCCCTGGAGCAGGTACCAGATTGGCGCTCACCTTGAGAGTCTTATGTCCCTTGGGCCTGGAGGAGGAGCTCGGCTGGGAAAAGCCTTGGCCCCCTGTCTCCTTTTAAGTCTTCATGTCTCTGGCACTGGTCCTGCTGCCAATGTTGCAACTTGATACATTTGGTTCCTGGCACTTTCTCTAGGAACCTAGAGGATCCCTGGGCAGAAGGAGGGAGAAGACAGGGTAGGGGTGGGTCTAGTCCTGACTCTGATGATGATGAGCTATTGACCTTGAAAGTCTGTGGGCCTTGCTGGATCTGGACCTCAGATTTCACTTCTTTGAAGTGGGCCAGATTTGTTTGCTTTGGCTTCTTGGGAGTGTCATGAGGACCCCACTGCCTGGGTTGGGCAAGAAAGCCCAAGGGACCCACTATTCATGCCTACCCAGGCTGGTCTGCATGGTGCGTGTTGGGGGTGCCAAACCCACTGTAAAATATTGCAGTGCTTCCCTACCAGATGGTAAAGAGTTGCTATCTGAACCCCCAGCCCTTTCCTACCTAACCGGGCTTCTCCCATTAAGAGCCACCCTCCACCCCTCACCACTCTGCAACTAAAGCAAGAGTACTTTATTTTTTGTGTGTGTCATGGACCCCTTTGTTATTGTCTGCTGAAGCCTATAGACAATAACGTTTTTCTGACTATAAAATATGTGGTAATCCTGAATATTTTAGGTACTAAAAACCATATAATAGAAATCTATATGTCTATCCTGCAGCATCTGTGATATAATATAAAAACATCTATGGGATCCCTGGGTGGCTCAGCGGTTGAGCATCTGCCTTCAGCTCGGGTCATGATCCTGCGGTCCTGGGATCGAGCCCCGCATCGGGCTCCCTGCATGGATCCTGCTTCTCTCTCTGCCTCTGTCTCTGCCTGTCTCTCACTCTGTGTCTCTCATGAATAAATAAGTAAAATCTTTTAAAAAAAATAAAAACATCTGTGATTTCTAATCTGTGATTTCTCTACCTTATGACAGAATCACAGATTCTAGTAAAGCTATTGTGATTCATTGCTGACATTCATAATTGAGGGAAATACTACATTTGAAGTCGAGATGAGTGAAAGTGAAGGTATAATTTCTTCATCCAATTTAAAAATTCTTTTGTTTTATTTTTATTTATTTATGATAGTCACAGAGAGAGAGAGAGAGAGAGAGAGAGAGAGGCAGAGACACAGGCAGAGGGAGAAGCAGGCTCCATGCAGGGAGCTCGACGTGGGATTCGATCCCGGGTCTCCAGGATTGTGCCCTGGGCCAAAGGCAGGCGCTAAACCGCTGCGCCACCCAGGGATCCCTAAAAATTCTTTAAATTTATTTTAGAGAGAGAGCTCATGAGTGTGAGTTGGTGGTGGGGGTGGGCAGAGGGAGAGAGAGAGAATCTCAAGTAGATGGGCACTGAGTGCAGAGCCCAATGCAGGACACATCTCAAGGCTGCTTAACCGCCTGAGCCACCCAGGTGCCCCTCTTCATTGAGTTTAATGAACCCATGAGCTAACCAGGTTTAGAACCCTATGTTCAGAGTCCCCTCTCCCCAAAAAAGGTGAACTCTTCCAGAACCTGCGTCCTTCCATTCCGCTCACCCTAAAACTGTGACCGTTTGGTGAGAGGCGGCCAGCAGGGGGCAGCATATGAATGGGAGTGTGGGGCCCGGCTCCCAGAGCAGCTGCAGCCCAGTTTTAAAAGTTTAAGGGCCAGTCTGGTTACAAACAAAAACAAACACGAGACCCACAATTCCGTTTGCCACCTGCCTTGCTTGTGTGGGTGCCAGCTCGCTTGTTGGTGTGCCATATGGGCCCTGGGGACAGAGATATGAGTGTCTGGAGGAGATTCGCCACCTGAGCTGGGAGGTTTTGTAAGAGAGCCTTAGCCCCTTCCTTTATAGTCGGGACTGGGCTGGGGCAGGCAGGTCTTCCTCTCCGTGTACTGGCTGGCCATATCTCCTCCCATTTCCCACCCACCCTGTCCTATAGGGGCTAGGCTATAGGGAGGGTGCTGCTTGTAGGGTGGGGCTCTATTAATGGTGTCTTCTACAGAGCTATCCTCTGGGGTAGGCAGGTGGTGTTGACCAGCCTCCAGGCCTGGCCCCTGGAAGAACTCTGGTCAGAGTCCCCATGTGGGGCTGCTCTGAGACTTGAAGGGCATATGTGTGCTATTGTCTCCCACAACTGCCCCATCCCTGTTCAGGCAGAGTGTAGGGCTCCCTCTCAGTCTGCTCTCTGGTCACAGCAGTCCGTTTGGAGGTGGTACCTGGGAGGTGAGTTTGAAGTGCAGTGGAGTGGGCCCCTGGCCCTCCAGAGGCCACCTTCCAGGGCCTGCAGTGCACACAGCAGCAGGCTAGGCTCCATTCGTGGCACCTGCAGAACCCACACCCCAGCCGTGGACAGATTGGGGACAGGAAGGCACAGCCTGGACAGGGAAGTGATCCCTTCTTGTGTGAAGAGATGGAGCGGTTTGAGGAGGAAGGTAGTGAATCTCAGTAGGAAAGGGTGTAGGGGGAGGGAATCCTCTTCCTTCTTATGGGAAGTTCTGGGAAGAGGCACGGCCCACCTGCCCTCTGTTCCTCCTCCAGACTGGTCAGGAATTCCCCCTAGATGCCTCACTCTTCGGATTTGGAAACTTCAGGGTACAGAATGAGGGTCAGGGTGACATCATAGATGCAGGGCATCTACAGTTAGTGTGGCCTGGCCTTTGTGCCCAAGGAGGGGAAATTCGGAAATGAAATCTCGGAAGCCAAGACCACAGGTACTTGCTTTATTGTTCCAGGTCAGGCCACCTAGGGATTTGCTTGTGCCTTACCAAACCCAGGCTAACCTCTGGGGGTTCTTGTCACCCCCAGACCCAGGGTAGGCCGAAACTCCGGCTTGGCTCTCCAGTAGAGCATGGCAGGCAACTGGGCCACACTCCCTAGCTCCAGGGACATCCTGGGTCTGCCCAGCAGTCAGAGAGAGGGAGGCGTCAACCCCCCGCCCCATCCCTGCCAGCCTGTATCAGACTCCCGTTCCCTGAATTCCCTGGGCTGCCTGGGACAGTTGGAAGTAATTAGTAAGTTGAGACCTAAACTATATGAAGTTCTTATAGAGAAGGAGTGAGACTGTAGTGCCCTGGAGGGGCCCTTCCTGCACCCGGGGCTGGTGAAGAGGATACTTTTAAGTTTCTGAGGGCAAGGGCTTTTCCAAACACTTTGTGTCAGAAGTGGGCTCAGTTTGGTCCTGGGGTGGCCGTTACCCCTCCTGTGTGTCATTCTGGGGGAGGTGAGACAGAGAATATACTGAGGATGGGGAGAGCCTGGCAGGGTGGGTGCTAATAGCAGCCCCCCGAGGGGCCCACAGAAGACTTGGGGAGAGGCTCCACACCTACTCCTCCTTGACCAGCTGCTGGGATGGAGATGGGAGAATAAATACAGGGGGCTTCTGGGAGAGAACATACTAGAAGGGGCCAGTCCTGAAGAGAATGTGGACATCAGAATAGGGTTTCAAGGTGATCCTGGCACTGGCATGAGGACCTTAGGCCCCCTGCTCCCCCCCACCCTCAGCTGCCTCAGAAATGGAGTCAAGCTCTCAGTGATAGAGTTCTGATTCCTCTGGATAGAAGGTATGTGGGTGTGGGCGTGTCTAACTCTGTGTGTATGTGTGTTTGTGTGTGTGTGTGCATATGCATGCACATATTATGAAGAAGGCCTTACTTAAGTGTGGATGAGTGTGAGTTAAGGAGAGTGTGTTTGTTTTTTTCTTGCCCAGACACTTGGTCTTCCGGGACCCTGAGTGAGGAGCTGGCTCACCAGATGGCAGAAATGTGTGAGGGGCAGTGGTGGTGTCTTCTTCATCCCGGCTGCCAGCTAGCAGTTGGCTTAGTGGCATAGGGGACAGGGATGGTTTTCCTTCCTTGACCTTTAAGGTGGGCCCGTTGTGGGCGGCCAGCTGGGACTTCCAGGCCAGACAGGCTGGAGCTGCTGCTGGACATGGCTCATGCTAGGGCCATGGGCTTGGAGCTGGGGCTGAGGTACACAGAGGGGCCTGTGGGGGGTGTGGGCTCCAGCTCCATGAAGGCTGAGTAGAGGGTGGTGAGGTGCAGGTCACCCAGTGCCCCGGAGCCCCCACTGCCTGGTGGTGCCAAGTCGCCGGTCCCACTGCCTGTCTCTGCCAGACAGGGCCCAGGTGGGAAGCAATGGGTAGGTGGCGGAGGTGGCGGCATTGACGATGATGTTGGGGATGAGGTCACCAGTACCAATGGGTCGAGGGCCAAGCTGTCATCCTTCAGCTGTTCCCACAGGTTTCCTAGTTGGGAGAGAGATCAGGAGTCACTGGGAGGTACCAAAGAGCCCTGTCTCCCCCCACTCCATGGCTCTTGTGTGCTAAAGAGAGCAGGATTGGGGTTACCTTGATGGGGGAACAGACCCTTGGCACCAGGCAGTTGCTAGAACTCTCATATTCCTCTGCCATAGCTTTTAGATGATCTCTGGGGCTCTTTTTTTCGAGGGAGGTGAAGTGGGCAAGGACTTGAGAGCTGACCTATTGGAAGAGCTGACACGGGATGCCTGGGTGGCTCAGCGGTTAAGTGTCTGTCTCTGGCTCAGGGTGTGATCCCAGAGTCCCAGGATTATGTCCCAAATCAGGCTCCCTGAGTGGAGCCTGCTTCTCCTTCTGCCTATGTCTCTGCTTCTCTCTCTCTCTGTCTCATAAATAAGTAAAATCTTAAAAATAAATAAATAAATAAATAAGGAAGGGCTGATGCTTATGCCTACGCTGTGCACCCTGGAGTAGCCTGCAGAGGGCGTCCCTGGAACTGCCCCCCTCCCCGGGGCTCCTGCCCAAACTCCTAAGGAAAGTGCGCCTGCAGCCAAAACCAAGGATCTTCCAACAACATGCTGCTGAACCCAGTGAGCTGGCTGTGCTTAGCTCCCTGGGGTTCCTCCACTGTAGGCCTGAGGGGGAGAAGTGGAGCCTGGAGCACTTGTAAAGCAACTCGCATGATGGCTGATTGTGAGTGTTGAGCATGCTCCCCACTTCTGGACGGGGCTGAGGATCTAGCTGCATGTTTCTAACATGCTTACCAAGACCTGAGCCATCTCCTCCACACAGCCCGGAGCTCTGTGAGGGCCAGCTGTCTCCACCTGCTTGTGGATGTCCCCCCAGCCCAGTGCACCTGGGGGGTCTGAGGCCTGGGTCAGTACCCCCTCCAAACCTCTTGTGGCCAGGACCAGGGCCTGGGCAAGCACTGGATCTGAATGGGTGGGCTTGACCACGTGTAGAAAAAAGCAGGCAAAATGGAATGGAATTGATAGAACCTCTTCCCGGACTCCTCCTGCCAAACCTCTCCAGGACCTGCCTAGTTCTGAAGCCTTACACTCTTCCTGGGGGAAGATCTCTCTCCTTCTGCATTAAAAGATGAATGAGAAGATGCAACCACTTCAGACTGGCAGTCACTCACAGCCAATATGGAATATAACACTGGGCTCTTTCCCACCTCCCCAAAGCTGAGAGTGGCTAGACGATGGGGTCAGTGGGAACATGTTCAGGGGCACCAGGAGAAGGGAGATAGGGCAAGAACATTCCTCTTCACCCCTTGGCACCCCTTGCCAGCTCAGGATTTTTCTGTTTCCATTGATCAGAAACCTGGCAGCTAGCAGGTCATGTCCTGGAGCCTTGGAGGGGATGGGCCACACTGCCAGATGCATCTGTGCAGTCCTGTCCCACCTTCCTTTTCTCAGCCCTGCTCACCCTGGAGGTCAAAGTCGGTGAGCGAGGGGTTGATGGCATCCAGGTCAGTGCCAAGGTCTCCATCTGGCAGCAGGGTGTCATGCATGGTCTTGGCCGGGGAAGGCTCAGCCAGCAGCTTGGCACTGTGGCTGGGTGGGGTGTTGGCAGGCAGAGGCGAGTCCTGGGGGGTGCCTGGCTGGGCCCGCAGCTCAAGGCGCCCATCTGGTTGTGGGAACAATGGCTGCGGAGGTCCAGGAGGGGCCAGGCCCGGTGAGAGGTGTGAATATGTCTGCCCATAGCAAGAGGGGACGTGCCCCCCAAGTAGGTCCTGCAGGGGGTTCTTGCCAGGAATGGGGCCCGAAGCTGGGTGGATTGGATGCAGTGGCTGGGAGAGCCCCACTGGAGGGGCCAGGGGTCGGATGGGGCCTGAGCCTGCCAGACCCAGGGGTGGGCAGGCCATCAATGGGGAACCCAGCTTCTCCCTCTTCTCTCCAATGAGGCTGTCCAGCTCTTCTGAAAAGGCCCAAGAGAAAAGAGAGAGGGATACCATGAGAATTCCCTTTCCCCACAATCTGTCCCCAGCCTTGGAACCACTCAGGCTACTCTCACTAATCAGTTCACTAGCTCAGCTTCTCTCCCTCTCTCCCTCCCTGCCACCCAATTCCTCCCTCCTCCCCGCCCTGCACCCCCCTCAGCTCCGGGGCACCCTGGGCCCTCTCTTGCATTGCCCCCTCAGCCTCTTACCTGGCTTGGCCATGCTCTTGCGCACAGCAATAGGGTCTTTCCTCTTCCACTTCTGTAGCTCCTCCTGCATCTTGTCAATTTTGGCCGGATTGAGGGCCCACAGGCAGCCTTTGCGAGAGGAACTGCCTGATTTGTTCTCCACTTTCTCAAAGCACTTGTTAAGAGACAGGTTGTGGCGAACAGAATTCTTCCAGCCGTCAGGCGCTGTCTGCCAGAGCAGAGCAAGACAAAGTTCAGGCCAGGGTCAACAAGCCTGAGCCAGGTCTGGGCTCCAGAAAACTTCTTTGTCCTCTGGACACAGAACCACCACCCTTTCTGGGGCTTGTCATCCTCCTCAGCACCCAGCCCATGCTTGGTACCCTTCAGTGGTGGGGAAGGGGCAGGCAGGAACCTTGACTACAAATTATTTTCACCTAAAATCTGCCTTCAATGCCACCCCCACCTCTGGCTGACCCTTCAGAGGATTATTGGGATGGTTCATAAAGGGAGGGCTGGTTCCTCCTCTGGAGTTGGACCAGTGCCCCTGGTTTTCAGGCTGTGCTAGGACCCCTCACAACTCTCAGGTCTCCCCAAGGCCAGCTTTGGAATGGGAGGAAGCTGAGGAATGCTCCTTTCCTGGGTCTGCCTCATCCCTGCTTGAGCAAACTCAGGAGAAAAGAAAAATGGATGAGGTTGTATTTGGATGTGTGCACATGTTGCTCATATATTGTGTGTATATGTGTGTTTTGGTTGGGGGGGGAGGGATAGCTTGCCTATGTGTACGTGTATGTGTACGCATGTGTCCCTGAGTATGTCTCCTTGGTGTAAGCTTGTCTCCTGTGTGGGTCTGTGAATTCATTTGAGTGTGAGGATGTTTGTGTGTGAGAAAGTCTCTCTGGGTATGTGGGGGTATCCACGATTGTGCATGTGTGTGTGGGTGTGAATGTTCACATGAGGGTGCCTGGGAGGCGTGCCCGGGTGGGGAGGCCAGCCCTCAGGTGGGGAGTGGGGGGGGCTCGTGCCAACAGAATAAACACCCATTAGGAGGCCTGGTCATACCACCAGTGCAATAATTGTACCCAGGGAGGGTTGTAAAAACCATTAGGCTGACTCAGTTGGGTGAGAGGTGGCGGCAGGGGTGCCAGTGGGTACCCCCACCCCCCCTTCCAGCTCTGTTCCAGCCTCTGTGATAGTCCTGGGCCCAGCAGGGTTACGGGCAAAGCATCTGCTCCAGCCAGTGGGGCCCCCATACCCTCACCCCCTGGTCCCTTTTCCCTTTCAGCCTGCAGTTTCTGCATAATGAGGGGCGGCCACTCCCTCCTCCCCAGCTCCCTTGCCCCAGGGAGCAGCCAGGCTGAATCACGCCCAGCAGAACTGGGTCCCAATGCCAGCGTCACTGCAAGTTGCTGGCAGGAGCTGCTGGAGCCTTTCTCAGGGGGCAGCTGGCCTGGGGCTGGGGGCTGGTTGAGATGACCCCCAAGGCTCGCAGGGTCATAAGGAGGGATTCTGGAGCCACCAGACTGGTCAGCTGGGGATTCACCGTCAACTCCCACAACAGTTCCTACTAGAAGTCCAGGCAGTGTCGCCTGATGGGCAGAGTTAATGTGCACTGGGCCTTTTTATAGGCCCATAAATCTGTGACTTTGGGATGCCAGGGCAGCCCCCGCCCCAGCCACTTCCTGTTTGGAAGAAGGATGGTCAGCACTAATAATTATGTCCAGTGGCTGGACACTTCCCCAGTCCCACATCCCTGACTCATGGGGCTACAGGACGCCCACCTCAGCTGCCTTGGGCATGAATGCCACCTGCCCCAGGGTCCACTCTGTTTTTACCCAGAAAAATGACCTTCAAATGAAGAGTGAGTGATAAAGGGGACAGGGGATCTTTGAACTAATTCCTTAGGTAGGTGAGAGGGGAGCCGTCTGAGTTGGAAGGAATGTATGTGCCAACTGGTTCAACCTGACCATTTTACAGATTGGGAAACTGAGGTCCAGGGAAGAAAGAGGCTGGCCCTAGATCACACAGGAGGCAGTGACAGAGCCCAGACTCCAGCTCTGTCCCCTTATTAAGGGCCCTGCCCAGGTCACCCTATAGTGCTGGCTTCCCCATTGGGGCCCGTCCCATCCTCACAGATGCTTTCTCTCTGAAGTCAAATGTAAACTCAAGAGTGAGGGAGTGATGCAATTGGCTAAGAACAACAACTAGAACCAAAAAAAAAAAAAAAGTTGTTAGACCTCTTCACTCTTCAGCCCCATAAAACAGGGATTACACGGCTCCCAGAAAAAATAATTAAGCCAGGAAGATGAGATGCAGGGAGGGGCTGGGGGCCAGGCCGGGAGTTGGCAGGGAGGAATGGCTGAGAGGAACAGGGCAGGGCCCTCACTTCCTTCTCTCTGGCCTGGCCCCGTGAAGCCCTATAGAGGACCCTTCACAAGCTATAGGGCATAGGGAGGGTCTCGTCTCTAGATCTGTTGGGATATAGGGGCAGCCCTGGATGCTGGCTTTGATGCTTCTCAAATCCCAGAGACAACTCTCCTCCCTCCTCCTCTCCCTTCCAGAATCACTGGTAGAAAGATGACCATACTTTTCCATTCCTGGCCAGACCACTCTGGTCATCTTGCCCACTCCTCATTTGATGGCAATGCAGCAAGTACAAACTTGTTTGAGTATCAGCTTCAGATTATCCTCAGGTAGGACAACTGAGAAGAGAGTGGGGGCAAAATCCCCCTACTGGCAGATGGAGATGAGTTCTGGACCTGGGCCTCAGCATCTACCTCCTGCCTGGTTAGCAGGCAAGATTATCTCCACCAGGGTCTGGACCTTGGAGAAGACACTCCTCACACACAAGCTCTGATCTCTGCCCCCACCCCCAAAGAAGAGGTCTGTGCTGGAGGGTATGGGGGCATGCAGAGAAGGGAGGGAAGCGGTTGATGTGTGAAGCCAAACAGCTTGAGCCAACAGCCGATCCCCTCTGTTGTGTGCCCTTGAGTAGGTGGATCACCCCTTCTGATGTGTTTGCCCATCTGGAGAGAAGGGCATCTTTCCTGCCTCTAGTCCAGTAGAGCCCTCAGAAGCCCCCTCAGTGGATGAGAGGAACTAGATACTGTACTTGGGAAGGTCAAGTGAGCCACCCAGTTCCCTGGGACACTTGAAGACCATGAAGCCCACACCCCGCTTTCTGGCAGAACTGCCGCTGAGCCTGCCACCCACAGAGGCAGATCTTAATCTCTCCCTGGAAGGCAGCGGGTTCTGTGGTCCCAGGATCCCATGCCACCCTGGCTGGCTAGCTCTTACTCAGATTCCTCTAACCCTACAGCATCCTGGGGCCAGGGGTGGGGATGGTCTCTCAGTTCTTCCCAAGCTCTTCCTCTCCACTTGGGATAGGTGGATGATTCTTGAAGCCTATCTGGGCCGACATGTCTGCTTTCCACCAGCATAGATCTGACTCCTGGACTGCTGTGTAACCTCGGCGGAATGACCTAGGACTTTTTGAAGTGGAGACAAGAGGATGCATGGAGGAGGCAAACCCTCTCCTGGCTTTCACTCTGACCCTTGCTCTGCCTTCTAACTGAACCCTTTGGCTCCAGAGAGGCCTGGATAGCCCAGGACTCGGGGTGGTAAGATTAGGGTGGATCTTGGGCTCACCTTGAAGTAGGGAAAGTGCTCCGTCATGAAATTGTAGATCTCGCTGACAGGAAGGCTCCCAGTTTTACTGTTCTTAAGGGCCATGAAGATGAGGATGCTGAAGGCAGAGAAAACTTTGAGAGTTTGGACTTCTGAGCAGGCCGGAAGTCTCCCCCTTCCCACTCCACCTGCCCTGGCTGGAGTAGTTGAGGAGGAATAAACTGCTGGAGACTTAGGTGAGAGGCTCTATAAGGTTGAAAGGAGGAAGGATGAGAAGGTGTCTACTGACGTTGGGAATTACTGATACACAAGGGTCTTGTGGCATCTGAGAGGCCTGGGTTGTCATACTGGCTTGGCCACTCACTGGCTGTGTGACCTTGGGTGAGTGCCTTAACCTCTCTGAACCTCAGTTTCCTCAACTTTGAAGTAAGGAAAGTAATAGCTACCTCAGAGTTGTGAGGATTAAGGATGATGCCTAGAACATAGAAGACACTCGTTAAATGGAAGCCATCATTACCAGCCAGGCCCCAGCCAGTTGCACACTGTCAGACAGCAAGGAAGGGAACTAAGTTTTCTTGAACCCCTACAATGTGCCAGGCGTATTCTCTCACTTAATCTTTCCAAAGGCCCGAATATGGCTGTTCCTTTTTTTTTTATTTTAACAGATGAATAGAGGCTCAGAGAGATTGCCTGAGACTTCACAGCTAGTGAATTTTAGATTTTATTTATTTATTTGAGAGAGAGAGAGAGAGGGAGAGAGGGAGAGAGATAATGAGCTGAGAGAGGGGCAGAGGGAAAAGCAGACTCTATGCTGAGCAGGCGAGCCTGATGCAGGGCTCAATCCTAGGACCCTGAGATCATAACCTGAGCTGAAGGAAGATGCTTAACTGACTGAGCCACCCAGGTGCCCCCATAGCTAGTGAATTCTAGAACCTCGACTTGAACTCAGTTCTGTTGGACTCCAAGGATTGGGTGTGCATCATCATCCTGCCTCCCCCAAAACTCTTCTCCATGCTTCTGGCTGCTGTTTGCCTTCCTTTTCCTTCCCTGAGCTTGCACTGGCTAATGACCTGACCCCATGTGGGGCCTGGCACACAGGAGGTGAAGCCTCACTGTTAACTGGATGAATGAGGGTTCAGGTGGGAAGGTCTCTTAGAGGCATTGGGTGTTGCAGGCTTGGGGCTTACAACCCCAGCTCCAATCTTGCAGGTGGTGGACCCCTGAGCTGTGTCTGCAGGCCTCATCCCTCACTTATTTCCAGCAGAGCTTTGGGGTTGGGTTTCTCTCTGTATCTAGGGGAAAGGGACGGGGAAGGGGGCGAGCATCCCTCCTAAACTGTCAGTCCCAGGCCCTGGGCCCCAGGAGGTTAGAGCTTAGGGGACCCATCACAGGGCACCAGCCCCTGCCAGGTAGAGCCACTGACTTGGCTCCCCAGGGTCAGACAAAAGGTCAGATGTGATCTAGTCCATCTGCCTGCCCCCATGCAGGAATCTCCTCTCCAGCATCCTCTCAAAACCTACTGGGTATGACTTCCATTTTCTACCATCACCTTATATACCTTGAGGATTCCATGCCTCATTTTCCCCACTGGTGCTCTTACCCCTCTTCCATCCACCCCAGGGGGACTGAGAAACTTACCTGTAGGAGTAGATGGGTTTGGGAAAGAGGGGCTGGTGCCCATCAGTGCTGGCCTGGGGTGCGATCCGCTGGTACGGATAGTGTGAGGAGCCCAGGTACGGTATGGGATAGCTGCCACCACCTGGTGAGTACTGTAGAGGTCAAAGGGGCAGAATGGTTGCCATGGTAACCAGTCTTTCCCAAGATGGTGGTGCCCCCCCCCCCACTTCATGTACATCCAGAGGGGGAGCTGAGGCTAGATTCTTCTCTCCCTGGTTATGAGCTCCAAAAGCAGAGCCATCTGAATCTGAGGGGGCTGGCTAAGGGTGTGGACATCTGAGAGACTCTGAGGAGATCCACATTCCCAAATTTGGGATCTCAGAGGCCTCAAAGTGCCTTTCTTCCAAGCCATCTAGGTACTCTGGTTGCCATGGTGATGGGGAAGCATCCTGGCTGGGCTAGAGAGTGTGAGGTGCTCCAGGCCTCCCCCACATTTCCTGGAGCAGCTGGGTCGGAAGTGGGGTGTCCAGCCTGGGCGTTCGTTTGCTGGGCACTGCCACCTTTTATGAGTTTCAGTGGCTCTTTGAAAGGGCTGGTCATGGTGGTGGGCAGGTGGGGGTAGGAGGTGTTTTTACGGCAAAGGGAGTGGCTGCGGTGCCAGGGGTGGTGTTTTATGGGGGCAAAGGGGGTAGAAGACTCTGACTCCCCCATCTGCTCCAGGCTGAAGTGTTCTTTCCAGGTCACCCGAGAGACACTTAGTACCTGAGTCACCCTCTTTGCAGGCTCTATAAAGCCCTGGGTGCGGCCATCTTGTTCGGGGGGTGGGTAGGGGGTACAGAACTCAGAAAACAATCAAAGCAGGGCTGGGCATGGTGAGGCCATTTAAGGTCTGGCAGCCCCTTAACCTTGCTGTGGCTCAGGCCCTGATGGGCCAGGCTGCCTCAGGGACACCCTCAAGACCTTGAGCCGGATGGCTTTAGCCATTCCAGCTAGGCTCCTCATGGTGGCAAGGATGATGCCTCACGTGCTCCCTCTGGTTCCCTCCATCCCCCGCCCCAAAGCAAGCAGTCTGACCACCTCCCCCACTCCCCCCCACGTGCCTGCCTCCCTGGCTAGGGCCAAGATCAGGGCCAAGGCTAAAGAGCTGGGAGTGGAACCTGCTCCACAGGCAGGGCCTGTCTCAGTGCCAGGCTGCAGGTGGATAGAGCTGGGCTCTGGGCAGCCACTTGCTCTGTCTTGCCCAGTGACTCCTGGGAGCTGCCTGGATGCTCTGGGGCTCTTTTCTTTCTCTTTTTAAAAACCTGCATCCCATGCCAATGCGGGGCGATTACTTGGGCATCCTGTCCATGTCAGGGGAGCTGAGGCTGGGCAGTGGGGTGGAGAAGAGGGAAAGGGCCAAAGATGATGGGGTCTTGGAGGCTTCCAGGTGGGAAGGCCCCTTCACTCTAGGCCTGCTCCCACCCTGTCTAGGTGAAAGGGAAGTTTGGGGCCAAGGCTACATAGCCAGACAGTGGCTGACCCAGACAGGAGCCTGTTGTTCCCTTTCTGCTCAGTCTTGTGTGTCGCCCCACACACTCCTTTTCTCTTCACCCCTGCCTTTGTCTGGCTCTCCTCTTCCTGTTCTTTTTTGGTTCATGTCTGAACCCTGTCCCAATCTCAGCCCCACTCTCTTTCCTGAGACTCTCTGTCTAAGACTGTTGGATGAACCCCACCTACTTCTAGAGAAGGGAAATTGCTTCCTTCCTCATTATCCCCTGGCCCCCGACCCTAGGTGGATCCTGGACCTCGGGCTGCCCCTACCTGCCATTGCAAGTGTGCACAGTCATGTACACGCCCACACACCTCACACCACGTAATATGCTGAGGCCCCAGGGATGCATGCCCACCTGCCTCTGACCCACCTGGTGGAATGGGGGCTGGGAGGGACAGTACATGTGCTGCAAGGGGGGCTGGTAACAGTACATCCCAGGACCAGTCTCCAGAGCTGGGGGCTTGACCTTGACTTCTGACCCCTGCTGGAAAAAAACACAGATGACCAGGTGGGACCTTGATTTTCTTCCTCCCTCTCTTCTGTGGCTTGAAAGTTACACAGAAGCAACCTCCACTCTGCCTCCCCCAAAGCTTAGTCCTGGAGAACAAATGGAGAACAGAGAAGGTCAGGGATTTTCCTGGGGGAGCCAGGGCTGGAATCGACAGTACTCCCTACCCCTCCACCTCACTTCAGGTGAGAGGCAGAGGCCGAGCTGTCCAGAGGAGTGGGGGAGATTTGACAATGATCACAGTGAGGTTGGGTAGGGTCAGAGATCCCTCTGGAATAGCACAAGAATATAGTGCCTGATCCCACTCAAACCTGGCTGGGGCCCACTTGGTTCAGAGCTGCTGAACAGGTCTGTGGAGGACATCTGGAAAAGGTTAGTGTTCTAGAATTCCCACTGCGGGGCCACAGTAAGGGGAGCACAGGAAGTGGTCAGACTGGTTGGCCCAGCTGGTGACCCAAGCCCTGCCACCTCCTCCTCTGCAAAGCCCAGGGGAGCTCCAGCAGGCTCCTGGGAGGGGGCTGATGAGTCCTCTCCACTTTGTCTCCTGGTCATCCTCAACTCAAAGGCCTTTGCTCTCTGATCCAGGGAGTCTACCCAGTTGCTGGTCTGCTTGAGTCCCATGGCACTATTTCACCCAGGCACAGGGAATCTGCAGCTGCTACTGGCAGAGGTGGCCAGACTCTGGCTTCCTGAGGTCATGAGGTCCACATGGAGCCTCTGGAATCTAGCACTAGTCAGAAAGATTGGACAGCTAGGTACTGGAAGGTTAAGAAGGAGGTAGACCACTCTTCCTGAGGTTCCCAAGGGCCCTTGGGAACCAGCATCTGGGCCCAGAGGGTCAAATCAACAGTGACCTCTTTCTGGATGTGCCCTGGGGTTGCTGATGCAGAGATAGCCACCATCATAGAATCTCAGGCCCGGAAGGGCCGTTGTCCAACCTCCTCATTTGGAAGATGATGGGGCTGAGCCCACTGAGGGGAAGTGATGTGTACAAGGTCACCCAGTGAGTTGACTAGCAGCTGCAGTTTCCTGGGCCTGAGTTCCTTTCCACTGTGCAGGGGGAAGGGAGTGAGCTCAAATCTTAGCCTCACTTCCTACAGGCCAAGGGACACCTTGGGAAAGTCACTTGACCTCTATGGAACTTCAGTTTCCTCATCTGCAAAATGGGGATAGTGGGAAGTCTTTTGAGGGTTGCTGTGAGGAGTAAGTGGGGGTCCTTGAGAGGAAGCATCTGGCACAGTGCTCAGGAACTGGCACTGGGTGGACATTTGGGGAAGGCAGCAGCTAATACGATTGTGCCCTCACCATGAACAGCTGTCATGTTCAATGGACCTGAGGAGAAGCCATCAAAGGACTCCAGTACCAAGAGTCCCTGTCTTGGTCACACCTGGTAGGTACCCAACCCCTTCCTTATCTTCCAAGCCTGGGAATCAGGCTTTGTCTGGGGTGGCTTGGGGATGGAATGGGAACCTGTGTGAAAGCAAGAGGTGTGGAGAGCTGGTGGGCATCTTAAGTAGGCACAACCCAGGCTGAGCCCGCTCAGTGCTCACTACCTCAGGGATCTCCAAACTTCCCTTTAGCTTTCCTCTTCCCAAGGCAACAAGACTGTGAGGCTGGTCCTCTTAACCATTTTTTCAGATGAGGCTCAGAGAGGTTAAGTGACTTGCCCAAGATCACACAGTGTAGGTATGGCAGTGGAAGGGCATGTTGACCTTCCAAGGTGCTTTCAAGGTATTTCTATGAATATACACAGGCTACATTCTGGGCAAAGAATGGGGCCTGGAAGCTCTCTCAACCATGTACGCTGATGCTGGAGAGGGAACCTTGTGCTCTGTGGCTCCTCCCTAAACCCTCTCTCTAGGTCTCTGGAATGTGTTTTTCTTCTCACATTTACATATGGGCGGGTAGGTCTGGCTGGGGATTCTCTGACACTTAAACAAATAGAGAAGTCACACACTGGAATCCTGACTCAGGAGCCTCTGGGAAGCTGCCAGCTTCCTTAGACTGATCTGCCTCCCCCACTCCACCCCGTCCATGCTCGTGGGGGGGGGGGGCGGTGGGGGGGGGGCAAGTCAGCATCCCCTCCCCAGCTGACTTGGAGGCCAGAATGAAGTCGAGACCCCAGCTTTCTGAGCTTGCCACTTCCCTGGCACACTGACCCTGAGTGAAAGGTCTGAGAAGGGAAGGTGGAGTTTGATCTCAAAGGACTCATTCTGGGAACTAGGACCCCTGGGGGGTAGATGGGATGCCCACCAGCCACTGGTACTCACCAGGACTTGGGGGCTGTGCTCTTGGCTGGGGTAGGGGAGCCCGTTGCACCAGGCCTCTGCTGAGAAGCCAGGCAGGAAGGCCTCAGCCTCCCCAACATCCACGGGGATCTCCTCGAAGGCCTCCAGCGCCCCTGGGGTCTTAAAGGAGTGTCCATCGAGGGCCAGGGCAGTCTGGGCCTCGGGGAAGACGTCCTCATGGAAATGCCGCTTGTAGGGGTGGAAAGGCCCATGGCTGCCCTTGAGGAAGCGCCCAGGGCTGCTTGCCGGGCCCTCCTCAAAGCCGAAGCTGGGGTACTTGTCTGAGGGCGAGAGCCGGAAGGGGCCCGGGCCAGGGCCGGCTGGGCAGTGGACTTGCTCAGGGCCTGGTGATGCGACGCTGGGGCTCTGTGGGGGCAGTGAGGCTGCCCTCTCTGGAGGGCCGTCGGGCACAAATGATGAGCAGCTGAAGCCGGCAAGCTTCTGGGATGGATAGAGGGTAGAGAGCCTGTGAGTAGAGGCTGGACCAGGACCCTACTCTGTGCTAGGGTAAAGGGGTCTGCGGCTGAGCTCTGGAGGGCCCCCAAACAACCGAGGAGACATAGACCACCCTTGGAAGCCCTAATCTGATGAGGGCACACTGCTCCTAGATCTGAGGTACCCCAAGTCTGATGGATGCACAGTGCTGCCCTAGCCCCAAACTGAAGGAATCAGCAGAAGCCTGTATCCGAGCACTGCTGGATCTTGGAGTCACTGAGTACTTGGTCACTGGTGGAAGTGACAGGGCAGATCCCAGGAGGTCCCTGGGGGTGGGGGTGACTGGTCCAGCAGCTGCTATGCAGTCCTCAGGCCAAGGCACCCAGGTACTTACGTTCTGTGGAGCAGGGGAGCCTGGGAGGCCCGGTGCCTGCATGAGGTCCCCCTGGGGCTCGCCCTCCAGTCTGGTGGGGCCGGTCAGTGTGGCGTCAGACTGCGGCGGGAGTAGCGACACCATCACCCAGTCCTGGCCTCGAAGAAAGTCGGCTGTGATGAGAGTGAGGACCAGGGTCCTGGGGTGACCAACCCCAAGTTCACCTCCTCCATTCCCACCCTATCCCTGGGCTGGAACCTTCACTCCAGCCAGACATCTGGTGAGGCACAGAGAGACAGACAGACAGACAGGCAGATAAACAGGCAAAGTGAGAGAAACATCAGAGACAGAAGGAGGCAGATAAACAATGAGAGACAGAGGAAGAAACCACAGAGAGAAGGCTGGTGGGGAGAGTGAGCACCACCCCTCCCCCATCAGCCCCCAGCCCCAGGAGGGAGAGTTGACTGCTCTGGAGCTCAACTGCAGATGATTCCCTGGAGACCCTGCCTCTAGCCCCGATCTCCCCAGTGAGGGACTGGGCTAGGTGACCATGGTGAGCAGCCTCTGCTTGGTGGCTGAGCAAGTGGGTGGTCCTGAGAGAAGAGGAGCTGGAGAGAGAGGGTCAAGCCCAGGCCTAGGGTGGGAGTTATCCTCATGCTGCAGGGGACCCAGCTCTCCATAGAGGCTGGGCCTGTGGTGCCACTTTAGGAACTGGTGGGACCAGTGTGCCACTGGGGACTTGAAGGGACCTGGTTGCCTGGTGGCCCTGTGAGCCTGGCATGGCCTCTTGCCGCCTCCAGACTGCATCTAGTACCTATGACCTTGTACAGGCCACTGACCTTTTAAAAAAAAATTTTTTTTAAGTAATCTCTACACCCCCCATGGGGCTTAAGCTCATAACCCCTGAGATCAAGGGTCACATGCTCTACCCACAGAGCCAGCCAGATATCCCCCAGGCCACTGCCCTTTCTTTTCTTTCTTTCTTTCTTTTTTTTTTTTTTTTTTTTTTGCCACTGCCTTTTCTGAGCTTTGGTTTCACTATTTGAAAAACTAGGGGGCTTGTGGTAGATGATAGCTTAGGGCCCTTTCTGCTCCGATCTTCTAGAATTACAGAACTTTGTCCCCAGCACAGCCCAGAGGTTGAGAGGAATTAGCTCTAAGCCTTTTCTTGCTACCTGTGTTAGGGAAGCTCTCTGAGCTCCGACACCAGCATCTACAGAGCAGGGAGAGAGGTAGGGCCTCCCGCATAGGGATGCTCTAGTAAATGAAATCACGCATAGGAAGCATTTTGTACAGCGCCTAGCACACGGTAAGTGCTCAATAGATGCCGGCTCTCGTTGTTGATATCATTATTAGTACGGCCTTACTAGTATCATCCTCAGCTGTCTGCCTTCCTTCTCCACCACCTGCAAAGGGCAGTTCCTCTTGAATGTACTCCTCTTTGCCAAGTAGTCTCTGATAAAGACCTCCATTTGCTGAGGGCCTGCTCTGGGCTGGCTGCTGTGTGAACAATTTGGAGAATTTTCTCATTGGTTTGTCAGAACAAACCGGGAAGAAAGATACATTATTAACCCCACTTTATAGTTGAGGAAATTGAGGCTCGGCAGGGTTGCATGACCTGCTCAAATCACATAGCTAATCCTTAACAGAGTCAAGACTCAAGCCCAGGTCTGTTGGCTGTACCCCCTTAAGGTTTCTTCATTTGGTGGGGGGGCCAGAGTGGGTGTGGGCTAAGCTGGGGTGTCAAGCAATAAGGCAAGCATGAGGTTCACCCTTACCCCTCCTCCCTGAGTTCTCTACCAAACAGATCAGGATAACCATGCATTTCCCAGGCCCTGCTCTCCCAGGAGCTCTCCTGGGACCCCATGGGGCCCAGCCTGGGGTTGGCACGCCATTGATAAATAAACTACCTCCTCCCTTTGTTTGGGGGTAATGGGGACAAGGAAGGGAGGGCATTTGCCCAAAGCCCATCAGGGGATCAATGGGGGAGGGGGGCTAGTAGCTGGGGGTTTGGGGGTGGGGCCCGGCCGGAGGCTCTCCTGCCACTACAAGAGTCTCTACCGCCCCTTCTCCATGTCCCAGCACCCGCTCACTCAGCAATGCTAAATGTGGCGTGACCAGGGAAGCACCGAGCTGGCCGTAACTGGACACCACAGGGGAGCAGGCATGGGGCCCGAGGTGCGGGGCAGCCCATCTCTGGCTCCGCATGACTGCCCGCCTGGCCCCTGTTCCCCGGACAGCTCCAGGACAGCTGGGGCTTGCCTGCCACGCCTGGATCTGGCCCAGAGCTGCTTTCCCAAGCCTTCTCCAGCACCTCCAGGGGAAATGCGGGGGGCCCTTTTCCCCCATGTCTCACACTTTGTAACCCATGAGGCAATAGTTGCTCCTCTCTCTGGAGGCAGGATAGTATATGGATAAGAGCAAGGGTTGCAGATTTGGTTTGACTTGAGTTTGAGTCCAGACTGTGTCACTTCCTGGCTGTGATTTTTTTTCTCTTCTTTTCTTTTTTTCTTTTAAAGATTATTTATTTATTCATGAGAGATACAGAGAAAGAGAGACATAGGCAGAGGGAGAAGCAGACTCGGTGCAGGGAGCCCAATGTGGGACTCGATCCCAGGACCCTCATGACCTGAGCCAAAGCCAGATGCTCACACACTGAGCCACCCAGGTATCCCTAGCAGTGTGATTTTGAAGCAACTGTGTAATTTTTTGTATCTTGCTTCTCTGATAAATAGGGCTTGTGGACCTATCTCACAAGATCGTCATGAAGGTTAAGAGAACCAATGCAGGGTCCTGGGATCAAGTCTTGCATCAGTTCCTCATGGGGAGCCTACTTCTCCCTCTGCCTGCGTCTTTGCCTCTCTCATGTGTCTCTCATGAATAAACAAATAAAATCTTTTAAGAGAGAGAGAGAGAGAGAGAGAGAGAGATAGCCAATGTGTGTAGGATGCCCAGCACATAGAAAATGCTCAAGGGGGATCCCTGGGTGGCGCAGCGGTTTAGCGCCTGCCTTTGGCCCAGGGCGGGATCCTGGAGACCCGGGATCGAATCCCACGTCGGGCTCCCGGTGCATGGAGCCTGCTTCTCCCTCTGCCTGTGTCTCTGCCTCTCTCTGTCTGTGACTATCATAAATAAATAAAAATTAAAAAAAAAAAAAAAAAAGAAAATGCTCAAGGACGCATGTCATACATTGGCCTTATTGGCCAAATGTGGCTGTGGCCTGTGACTCCAGACTCTAGTTTCCCTGCTGGTCTTGCAGCTTCGGGTCTGGCAGATCTGGGGAGATAGGCCAGTGACCCCCAGGTGGCAGCTGTCCCTTCTACCCCTGCCCTCTATGCCTGGCCTTCACTCAGCCTGGCCTCAGGGGGCTGAGACCCCAGCTCTGCCTCTCTGAGAGGTGAACCTGAGGAGGCCTCTTTGAGTCCCAGCGTGGGCTGCACATCCTGCTGAGGGTCTGGCCTTCGGTGAGGGCCCCCTGAAGCCTCTGGCTCACCCCCATTCTTGTATCAGCCTCTATGTCCCAGGACATCATCTGGAGCCCTGGTTGACTTCCAGCATCTCAGAGACCTTCACCATAGGCTTTAGTTCACACACAGACATGACTTTTACACTTTGACTCGGCCAAACTACCATCCCCCTCTTCCAAGCCCCACAGGGATAGGATTAAAACCAGGGAGTCTATACAGAGCTCAGAGGCCCACCTGTCCATTTGCACTGAGGATGCAGAAGCCCTGGAATGGCCCTCTGAGCAGGGTTTCCTCTGGCTTGGTTTTAGAGATGGCAACTCCTGATTCAGTGGTACTCCCCTGGTCACCCCAGCCCAAACTCTGGTTTATGAATGAGGAGAGGAGGCCCGGAGAAGAAGTGCAGTGACTTGCTTAAGACCACACAGCTCCTGAAACAGGGGGTCCTCTACCAACTGCATTCAAAAGGGGCCAAGCAGTGGGGCTCTGACTGATGTATATGAGGGGCTCCTGTCTAGCACAGGGAGGAGCTCACTGTAGGGAGAAGGGGGAGGCTGCCTTGGCCCCAGAACCCTTCCTGGAGTAACCAGCAGTGCCCTTGAGGTTGGATGATCTGGCTTAGAAGCTCCAGAGTCAGGATTGGGTTTGAATTCCAGAAACTGTGACTTTGGTTGGGCAAGGTGCTTCACTTCCTTCCCTGGGCCTCAGTTTCCTCATCTGTAATAGAGGGCTAATAATACATACCTCTCTGGAAGCTTAGATGAAATATTGCTTGTAAATAGCTTAATGCATAGTACATGCTCAATAAATAGTAGCTATTAGTAATAATTAGCAGTGGGACAGAGTTAATTGAAAGCATGAGCTCTGGGGGTGGGGGAAGAACTCCCCCCTTGGTTTCCATGACATCATCCTCCTGCACTGGCAGAGGCTAAACTTCCCTCCTCTTGACTTTCTGACCTCAGACACAATTCCAGCTATTCTCATGTTAAAGCCAGTGTCCGTAGAAACTCCCAGGGAAGGTAAGGGGCAGGGAGGGCTACTCTATTGCTTTGGATCGCTCAGGAGGCTTTGCTAATGGCTCCAGTGTCCTAAGGCTGGCAACCGCATTCAGAAGGAATTTTGAAGTCTAACCTCTATCCTACCTGCTTTCATTCTAGGGAATGTGATGGGATGTGTGTGTGTGCAAGTAACAGCAAACCACATGGGAGGTTCAGTCAGCTCTCCTTTCTCAGATCCCAGGAGCTATGAGAAATGGCTCCCCCGACCCACAGCCTGCCCCCTTCCTGGGCTGGAGCTAGGCTAGGCCTCTCAGTGGTGGACTGTGCCCTGGGGTCCCTTCAACTGTCTGGACGATCGTCCTCACAACTCTACATCTATAAAGCACTCTGCAGTTTACAAAGTCTGCTCATTTGTTCTTCCTTTGCCCCAGAGATTAACAGGCAGTGGTGTGCTGGAGACAGCTACTGTGGGCTTCAAGAGCAACTGGGCCCATGGGCCCACCTCTCTCCAGTTCCTCATTCAGTCAAATCAGTCTGGACTGGCCATGGTGTAAATACTTACCCAGGGACATTAGTAAACACTACAAATCAGAGCCTTTTTTTTTTGAGAGCTGTTTGGTGGACATTGGTCAGCACACCACCAGTAGGGGAGCAAGGTCATTAACCCCATTTTTCAGAGGAGAAAATTGAGGCCCAGAGAGAGGAAGTGACATGCCCAGTGCCACACAGCTGAAATTAAAAATCACATCTCCTGATTCTTAGGTCACCAGAGCCCAAACACACCCCTAAACACACACATTCCAGAGTGCAACCCTGACAAAAAAGGAGCTGAAGACCATTTCAGTAACTTGGCATCCATGACACTTGGAGAGTTGGAAGGCAGGGATGGGGATGGAAGAAGTAGACTTAGTTTTCCCTGGAGTCAGAGAGAAGTCAGAGCAGAGTCCCTGCTCCCTAACCTGGCTGGGGAGCACTATGGGAAGACATTCTCCAGAAAGCATGACAGCAGAAGCAACCAAGAGCATTATGGAATCCTTGCTCTGTACCCTTCTCATAAACAACCAGGCCCTGTGCTCCTCTACCCAGCACATCTCCCCACCTCTGAGACTCTTCTTCTAGTGTTTAGGACTCAGGCAGAAGGGGCCATCTGGGGTTGAGGGCTGGGGGACACCCTGTTTGCTGGTTGTGTGACCTTGGCCAAGTCGCATCCTCTTTCTGTTCCTCTGTTCCCTTATTTTTTTTTAAATATTTTATTTATTTATTTATTCATGAGAGACACAGAGTGGGAGAGAGGCAGAAACACAGACAGAAGAAGAAGCAGGCTCCATGCAGGGAGCCTGACGTGGGACTCGATCTCGGGTCTCCAGGATCAGGCCCTGGGCTGAAGGTGGCACTAGACCGCTGAGCCACCAGGGCTGTCCCCTCTGTTCCCTTATAAGTACAATGGGGGCTGGGACCATTTGCCTCTAAATTTGCTGATACGGGTCCTGCGGAGGTGTACATGTCCCCAGAGCTGTCAGCAGGGCCCTCACCCTTGCCCTGCCTTTAGGAGGGACCTCCCTGAGGACATCCTCGAGGGGACCAGGACCAGCTGGGTGAATTCTTATGTCCCAGAAGAGTATTATCATCCTCATTGTATAGACGCGGTTAACCCGACTTACCCGAGTTCACCCAGCTACCAAACTATGCCTGCCTCCTAGGATTCAGACAGACTTCAAAGCCAAGGTGCTTAACCATGACACTACACAGCCCCAGCTCAGCAACACCTCTGGAAGCCAGAGCAGTGGGTCAGGGACCACGTGGGAGATTCCCTTGGGAGGGTCTGTTGCTGGGTCCTCTGTGGGCAGCTGAGTCACAGAGGACACGGAGGGCCCTGACCGGGCTCCCTGCACGCTCCCTCCCACCAGGCAGCCTCCTGCCCGCCCTTTATGAGAGAGGTGGAGATGGTGCAGTTCCGCCTTAATGGTTTCTGTCACTGGCTGCGGCAGCATGTTTTATGAGGGGTGGGGCCCGGGGCCTGGTGCTGCCTGTGGCCCCACCCGGGGCTCCGCCTGCCCGGCCGCTGGGAGGGGCCCCCCTGGAGCAGCTCAGTAATTACCTAGTTGGGGGTGCAGGGAAGGGCCCAGGGGCTGCTCCTGAGCCTTGTGCACCCCAGGATACGGGAGTCTGAGTGTGCCGAGAAGGAGGGAACTTCTAGATCCTTTCATCCCATCAAGGTTGGGGGTTCGAAAGCTAAAGTTCTGGCCCCCCTGGCTCTTCACCCTGCCTCAGTTTCAGGAAAAGGGTCAGGTGCCCCTGCCCTGAGATCTGATTAAAGTGCTTTGAGAGGCAGCTAGGGACAAACAGGCAGGGGGCAGAATGGAGCAGAGCAAAGAATGAAGAGCAGTTGTCCCCCAAATCCGAGCCACAGACACCTGCAGCGGAGCCATTCCCATCTCCCTAAAACAGAGCTCTCCCGGAAGCCACTTCAGCCATTCCCTTGTTTTTGGAAATAGACTGGTCCTACACGATCCCTCAGTGTGCCCATCCTGATAAAGCACTTGAGCCATCTTCCATGTCTGGGGCTGAACTGGAAGTTCTTCCAGATATCTGACCTTAATCTCCCTTGTCATCTAGTCCTCCTGCCCTGTTCTGCCTGCCAGCCACCAAGGGACCCTCCAGAGGCTAGTAAATGGCAGTGGACTCATTCCTTCTCCAGGGTAGGTCCCAGCTCTGCTGTGGATGCCTGACTCCAACTGCTTCCTATTTTCCCACTCTCCTTTGCCCTGCACCCCTTCCTTTCTGCCACCCCTGGCTACCTCCGGACAGCTTCCTATCTCTCCAGCCCAGCCCAGCCCCAGCCCCAGCCCCAGCCCCAGCCCCAGCCACCCAGCTCTGGTCCCAGAAGAGCTGAATCCAAGCACTCACAGTGGGCTCGGGGCCATGGCCACCATCACAGCTTCGGGGAGTCATTCAGCCCAGCAACACCCAGGGAGCCTCCATCAAGGTATAAATACTCCCACATGCCTGGACCGGCCCCCTGCCTGAGGGCTGGGGCGGGGTTGCCTCCCCAGGCCAGGCTGGCAGGTCACATGCCCCATAAATGCCACAGGACCACAGGCCCTTCTCAGCAGCCCTGGGGAGACCAATTGGGGCCTGACCTTCCTGGATAGATGGACGATGGATGGATGGATGGATGGATGGATGGATGGACGGAGTGGACAGATTGATGAATGGACAGATTGGTGGGTGGACTAATGACTGGATGGAAATCAAGACAGTTGGATAGATGGACAGATGGACAGATGGATGAATGGATGGGGACAGATAGGTAGGTATCCTTGACTTGTCTGTTCATTTGGTAGACGGGAAGGAAGGGATGCTTGGTTTTAAGGAAATAAGGAATGCTACCCCTCACATTTCCATCCATCCCTTTCTGAGAAACACTTACCAGGACCCCTTTTCTCCTAGAAAAGACTGTCCATCTAGTCTGAGGGATTGGCTCTACTGGGTTCTCTCTGCTCCTTAGCTTCCCCTTTCCAGAGACCTAAACATCCCAATCCAGAGATCTTTTGCTCTTACTCTTAGGGATCATTCATGGTCTGCCTTCTCCTCCCTCTTGCCTACTCTGGAGCCCAGGCTCCGAGGCAGTGAGCCCACCTCCAGATCTTGCTCCCAGAAGCAAGATCAGCTTGCTCTCCAAGGTTACCAGGAAGAGCCAGAGCAAAATTCTCAATTCCAAGAACATGAGCCTTTTAGATGGGCAACTCCCCCGAGGGGCCCTTCACTCTGTACCTTCCCCCAGGGGTTTTTAAAGGCATGATGGGGATCCCTGGGTGGCGCAGCGGTTTGGCGCCTGCCTTTGGCCCAGGGCGCGATCCTGGAGACCCGGGATCGAATCCCACGTCAGGCTCCCGGGGCATGGAGCCTGCTTCTCCCTCTGCCTGTGTCTCTGCCTCTCTCTCTCTCTGTGTGTGTGTGACTATCATAAATAAATAAAAATTTAAAAAAAATTGTAAAAAAAATAAAATAAAATAAAATAAAGGCATGATGGTTCTGATGGTGAGCACAGGTTGAGGAAGAACTTGTATAGACAAAATGACCCTGAACCACTGGGGGCTTGACTAGACAGCTGAGCTTCTGGAGGGTGGGGACTTCTTTCCTGCTTAATCCTCCCAGGGGGACAGTGTACAGAAAGCAGTGGTCTGAGGCCCCAGACACTGACTTCCGGAGAAGCAAGTTCCTGCTAAACCTCAGTCTGCCCAGTTCTGAAAGGGGCCAAAGAGTGGATGATGAGGTGGGGAGTGATGGAAGGAACAGGAGGATTTTTCACAGATTGTGAAATCTGGCCTCATTCTCCCTTACAACAAGACAGCCATGCCACAGCCGGTAGGAAGGTGAAGGAATGGGCCAGGGGATGTGACTACATTGCTAGCCTCTGAGCACCCATTAGCTCTATAGCCCCTGTCTGGAAGTCCCCCGTAAAGAAGTCACTTGGCTGAACCAGTGGTCCCATCCCACCTCCTGCGGGCTGCATTCATAATCAGCCACGGAGCTCATTGGCTGTGGTGTGATTTGCAGCTGAGGATTTGAGCTGTGAGACCAGTAGGGATGACTAGAGCCTTGCTTTATCCCATCCCTTAGCCTGGCATTTATCTCAGAAGCCCCTCGCTGCCCTGCCAAGCCCCCCTGTTCCTTTACAGGGAGTCCTTCTGGCCAAGGACTCCAGAAGCGTCCTTTCCTAGCTCTGCCATCAGCATGGGCTATGGGGGATCATATTTGTCATATATACCTCATCTGGCCATTCTGGGGACTGAGTGAGAATCAAAATGGTCAGAGGAAGATAAACATGCTCCTGCCTCCTTCCCTGAGGTCCTGGGCCCATGGGATTTCAGGAAAGGGTTGGTGGCTGACATCTGCCCCTTCAACCATCTGCCCTTCCTGGGGTGTTCCCCAGGGGGTAGGTCAAGAGTGCTCACATCCAGTTGGTGGGCCCCTCTTTGCCTGCCCACCTTAGTGGATGACTTGGGAGCCCCCCATCTCCTGGGCCAGGGGTCTCTTGTGCTCTGTACATATTATTTTCTGAAGGCCTGCTCATTATTACCAGTCTATTATTATGGGTATTGATTCTGCCACCACTACCAATAATGCGGATCTAGTACCAAATACACACTGGTGTGGCCCCTCCCCCTCATGTCACCCTGAGCACGTGTGAGCACAGACAGGCAGTAAGCCAACTGCTTGAATTTACCAAACTGGAGTGAAAAGAGCACCGGAAGGCCCTCCCACCCAAGTCCCTCTCCCTTTGACAGGTGGGGAAGCTGAAGGGATCCCAGAAGGGATTGCTCTCTGCTATGCAGGGATCTGGGCACTAGCCCTTCCTGCAGGCATCTGGGTGAAGCTGACTGAGTCTCTACTTATTCCCTTGTGCATCTGAGAAGGATACCAAGATCTGGTACGTTCTGGTCCACCAGAAGCCCATCTGGCTTCTGGGCTCCAGTCCCTACCTTTCCTCCCTGAGCATCACTGGGTCCCTCTGGGCTTGGCATTATCATCTCAAAGAACTCTCTCTCCAAAACCCTTCTCACCTCAGAGAGGTTGGGCATGCTCAGGGGGAAGGCTCAGAGAGGTGGAATCTCCTCTCCAAAACCACATGCTCTGTGGGGCCCAATGTAGGCTCCAGTCACCTCTCTCTGAAGGAGCTGGGGACATCTCTGGCAGTGAACACTGCTGCACTGGTTCTGCTAAGATCACTCTGGCGTGGGTGGCTCAGAGGTTGAGTGTCTGCTTTTGGCTCAGGTTGTGATTTTGGGGTCCTGGGATCAAGTCCCACATCAGGCTCCCTTGCAGGAGTCTGTGTCTCTGCCTCTCTCCTCTGTGCCTCTCATGAATAAATAAATAAAATCTTAAAAAAAAAAATCACTCTGGCTCTGCTAAGTGGAGTCTGATCATTGGGTTTTCTAAGCGTGGTGATATGTGTCTATGTGTGTGTGTGTGTGTGTGTGTGTGCGCACGCGTGCATATCCTTGAGCACATCCTATGCCTTCCAAGACTGATGGACTGGTGTAGTCTGGGACATGACTATGGAATTTACAAGTGTAGGTGGAATCTCCAACTGTCTCCGGGCGATCCAGTTCCAGGGACACGCCCCATTCTAGGTGTGTGTATGTGTGTGTGTGTGTGTGTGCATGTGTGTTGCTGCCCAAGCTGGCTGTAGTTTGTCAGAAGCAGTAGTTTCAGGCCAGAGGAACAGGGCTTAAAGTTGACTGATTATGCATCTTCCCATGAACAGGGGCTGGAAATGAGGGTCAGATGCCCCAGTGGGCTCTCTTGGTGCATCCAGGGGTTCTTGAGGGGTGCCCACCCCCTGGAGCTCCCAGAATAGCCATGAGAGCAAGGGTTCCCTTTTCTCTGTGACTCACAGCTCGTTCTCGAGTCAAATTCCTTGAGTGATCACGATTCAGCTAATTCTCTCCCCGGCCCCATTAATCTGAGCTGAGTAAGCAAGAGCCACAGGGAGGGTAGAGACCGGGGGATGCTCACGACAGCAGTCATTCCTAAACAACCTGGCAGGCCTTCTGTCCATCTCCCTCCTTTGGGCCTGGCCATGCTTAATTGAATTGGTTACACTTGTGGCTCCCCCTGCCAAGAAAGGTTGCCACTACCTACTTTTGGATTCCTCTGGGCATGTTTCTCCGTCTTCCCTCTTCTACCTGCCACCCACCTGCATGTAGAGAGGTCCACCTGGTCATCAGACCTCAACTCATCTTGTTGCACTTGATCTCATTTTTGCTGTTTGGCCAGTGTCCAGCCCTTAAGACCTGGATAGGATCAGGAAGTAGAAAGCTTCTCCGGGGATGACCCCATCCAGTCCTTTTTGTTCTAGTGGTATTGCTCTAGGCTTTTTCTAAATACTGGGAGAGTGTGGAGGACAAAGCAGGACCTGACTGGGGCGATGATGAGGGGTGTTGGACTTTGAGGGAGATCTCTGGTGGTGAATGGAGAGATCCGTTCTGGGGAGGTGAGGATGGAAGATGGTTTTGGGGCTGAGGATGGAGGTGGGGCTGAGGAGGTGAGGTAGAGAAGGATGGGATTGTGGAGATGAGGGTGAAGTTGGGGATGGGGTTGGGGTGAAGGGGTTAGGGATAGGCTGCGGGTTGAGGTTGGAGATGAGCACGGAGATGGAGGAAGGGGCAATAAATCAGAAAGACCAAAATTATTCAGGGATGTTTGATGCTTCTGAGATGCACTCTCCCAGAGGTCATCTTGTCATTTCCCTGCTCCTGGGCATGTTGCCAGCCCAACCACACCCATCCCAGATCAATGGTTGCCTCCGCACTCAGGAAACCACCTCCTGTGGTCACACAGTCCAACCAAACTCAATTTATGATACTGAAACATGTCATGAAGTCCCAATGTCAATCTCTCCTGCTGCAGAAGCCAGTCTCAGCTTGCTGGACTCCCCCTGCAGGCCTAGCAGGGATGGCGGGCTGTGACTAGGAAACAGAGAGGGGAGGACATGTCTGCGGGACCCCTGTCCCTGCAGCCCTCTGTAATTGGGGAGTCAGGGGAGACGGGCAGAAGTGGCTCCCAACCGCCCCACCTCAGTAGAGTATGGAGCTGAGAGACCAATGGAAGGGCAGAGGGGCCTTCCTTCTGCCCTTCCCTGTACGTAAGGTCTCAGGACACTTCAGTGTGACTTAGTAACAGTCACTATATTGACGAGCCTCGTGGAGGCAGTGGTGTTCTGCGGATCCAGGAAGACTCAGGCTGAAGGAGGGAGCCTAACATCAGGAAGGACTTCCTGGCTGGGAAGTCAGAGCTCATGGGAAGGGGTGCTACGTTGCTCTCTTAGAAGGCAGATGGGACTCCCCATGGGGGCTAAAGAAAGGCCCTCCCTGAGACCAGGGTATAGGTGGGGGGGCTGGCACATGACAGCCTCCCAGAAGGCACGTGTCCCTTGTGAGCTTCTCCCTAATCTTTAAGTTTGCCAAGCCTCCTCCCCCTCCCATGATGAACAGCCAAGGCTGTTGGTAGGGGGCAATGTGGGCTCAGTTTGTGGATGAGACAAAGTTGGGGGGATGGGAAACCCCCCTCATCTTGTCCTCCTTTTCCCGACAGCAGAATTGAGAGGATTCTGGGGCTTCCTGAGCCCCTGGGAAATAAAGTCCTCTGAGAACTCCCTGGCATTCCCGGGAGAACAGGTTCCTGGCCCTGGGAGGTGAGTGAGGCGCCGGGCCTGGGGGGGCAGCATGCCTCAGCAGGCCCTGGAGCCCAGAGCTGAGCTCCGCAGAGGCAGCACGGGCGGGGCCGGGCGGGGAGCTGGGAGGACAAGAGCCTCTCCTTGTGGCACCTTCGCCCCTAAGGATCCCGAGCCGCCCCAGCCCCAGCCTTCCTGACTCTGGCCCTGCCTGGCCCACCACATGAGAGAGGGTCTGGGACAGGAGGTGCTGCAACCCCTCAGTTGGGGATGGCCTTCTACTGCCTGCGTCCTGTGGGTCAGGCAACGACCCAGGTGGTAAAAGGGCCTGAGCCAGCGCCTATTGGGACAGGGTTGGAGTACAACGCCATCCACCCACTATACCCTCAGACCAGCCCAGAGGAGCTGGCTTTCATTAGTGGGGGAAGGCCGAGGCGATGGGTTAAGCAGACCTGGACTCTGCAGCAGTGGAGACTTCATGACTTCGAGGGAGCTGACCAAGTGTCCTCCTGCAGGATTAGCAAAGTGAAGAGGGCAGCCCTGCCTGGCAGGGGGAATAAGTGGCATAGAGTCAAGGAGATGGGTGAAGTGACTTCTCTGGGATGCGCCCTCTTCACCCAGGTCCTTTCCTGCTGGCTGGCTGTGCCCGGCCACAACGCACACACAAACATACCCTCCACACCACCATACCCCCCATGTCTGTAGGTGCAGAGAGAAGAGGCAAACACGCCTACTTGTTAGAGTCTGTGCTTTATCTGACTTACTTCTTTGGACATTTAGGGAGGGCCTGGGGGACTCCCTGGGGAATGCCAGAACCTTACCTGGTGGGTAGCGGGTGGGGAGAAGCTGTGGGAGCCAGAGGGTGCTTCCTGCCATGCCAGCCATTTCCCTAAGGGCCTTTGCTTCCCAGACTCCCAATTCTAGGCTTCAAGGGTCGTACAGCTACCTTCCTATCCCAGGTCTGCTCACCAGGCTTCTTGATTCCAGAGATCTTGAGGGAGAGAGGTGTTCCTAGCCCTCCGGGGGATGCTGCCTTAAGCTCAGCATCCGGCACTGGCCACAGCACCTGCTTGCCACCTGTCTGCTTCTCCACCAGGTGTGCCGTCTCCTTTCTGCACTCCAGGCCTCCCCCTAGCCCTCAGGTGTCTAAACCCCAGCCTAGGCCGCCCAGAGATGTTGAGCGATTTCTCCATCAACACAGCCCCTTGCACCACCCAGCCCCCGAAGCTGGGTTCCCCCTTCTCCTCTAGAAAGCCACTAAAATTGGGAATCTGCCTCCCAGGCTTTCAGCTCTAGTTTTCCTGTCCTAAGATTACTGAGTCCTCATTTCCTCCCAGCATGGGGTGGCTAAGCATAGCCACAGAGCCACACACAAAATCCAACAAACCTCAGAACGACAAGCCCCACTACGTCAGGCGGCCTGGGACAGGGATGAGAGGGAGGAACATGAGGGGGTCCTCCTTGGCCTCCAGGCACTCACCCCGCTTCCTGAGTCTCCCTTCAGCTGCAGTGAGAAGATGGGGAGCACCCAGGTGCTCCCGGTCTCCCCCAGGGCCCATTAAAAAGGCAACCCCCCTCCCCATGCTCTGGCCCTGCCCTGCTGGCTTCCACGGCTGATTTGGGACCAGTCTCCTCTTACCTGCTCAGTGAAGCAGGTCGGCGTGGGGGCCTGGGTCTGGGGGGCCAGGAGCTCCGTCCGCCTGTCAGTCCGTCAGCTTGGCCGTCCTGGGTCTGTGCTGACATCAGGTGAGGGGAGGCAGCTGCTGGGTGAGCCAATAATTATGATATCAGCTTCCCCTTGCCCCGAGGGGCTGCTGCCAAAACGGGGAGAAGAGCAAGGTGACTAAGAAGCTAGTTTGCTCCTTGGCTCTTGTTTGACAGGTACCGGCTCCTGTGCCCGCCCCAGCCGCACCCCTGCTCCCCCCAACCCCTCCCTTCTCCTGGACCAACCCCAGCCCCAGTCTCTGCCAGCGGGCATGGCCTGTGGCCTATGGAGGAGGGGGTTCTCCCGTGGCCCCCACCTGCACCCCAGAGAGGAGATGTCAGCCTCCATGGGTGGGGCATAGGCCTGTTGGGACATGTACACATATGTCAAGAGAGCTGGGCCACCACATGTATGTTCATGGAGCCTGCAAAGGGATTCTGGGGAACAGCTCTGCTGTGGTGGCCCAGGGTCCTCTGCAGCCTGATGTGAAAGGCAATGATTGTGAGCCCTCAAGGGCGAGGTACTATCTGTCCGTGGAGTCCAACCATCTGTCTGTCTCTCCAGCCCCACTGATACCTTCAGGGAGTCTCCCTGTGTGTGTGGGTGTGTGCGGGCATGGGCACCCATGTGTATGTGTGTGTGACTCCCTTCATGTGTCTGTGGGCACGTGAGTCTTTCCATGTGTCTGTACATTTGTCTCCTGGAGTGGCATGCATCTGCATCTACGTCTTTCCTCATATTTCTGTGTGGGTCTGTGACCCCATGTCCTATGTCTGTGTCCTCCCGTAGGTCATCTGGTCTGTCTGTGCTCTGGGTCAGCAATCTTGCTCTGTGTGTGTATCTGTATGTCTTTGCAGGTGGAGATGGGGAGGAGGGCCCTTCGTTCTGTATCATGATCCTATAGCTACTCTTTATGTTCTGGAGGGTAGAAAAAGAAACCCACATGGTTGTGGTGCTGATTCTAGCCTCTGAGAGTCCACCGAGAGTGGACAAGAATTGGTCTCCACTGCTCCCATTGGAACCCCCCACCCTGCTCCCCTTCTCTGCCCCCACTTCCCTCTCACTGCTTCCTTTTTCATCTTCTTTGCCCCACCTGTGTCTCCTGTTCCTGGCTGATCTTTCCCTCGTCCTTCTTCCCCATTTGGCCTGGTTTCTAAGCCCACTTGTACCTCTCCCTGGAGCTAAAGGCTGCAGAGACCTAGTGGTAGATCTGCTACCCAGCAACGCCTGGGACTTGGCTCCTGGCCTGAGGGTATGGAGAGGGTAGTTCCTCCCCACTTACTCTATCTCATTCCAAAAAAGGAGGTAACGTTAACCTTGTCTGAGGGATGGTGGTGGTCATCTGGCACCAGTGTGGAGTAGACTTAAACATTTGGAGACTTCCTGGTCTAGGCAGGGAATAATTATTTCCGAAAAGAGAGTGCTGGGGCAGATAATAAAGAACCCATCTGTGAGTGACAGTTAGCGGTGTCATCCTCCATACTAACAACTGGAGTCTCAGTTTCCTCATCTGCTAAAAAGGGAATAATACTATTCACTTGCAGAATTGTTGTGAAGATTAGCTAAGATTATGTTTAAAGTTCCTAGCACAGTCTCTGGTATACAGTAGATGTTCTATAAATATGTGCCCCCTTTCTCTTCACCAGGCCCAATGGTGCTGGGTGAGAAATGAGGATGTGCTGGTTTGACCACTTGGGCATAAGAATTATGTTCTGGGGCTAGAAGGGGGGCCCTGGGCTCAATCTACCTTTCTCTGGGACTCATGTTAGCAATCAAAACCCCGTTCCCTTGACCTAATAATCAATGGAGCTTCACAGTGAGAGAACAGGTGTCGGGACCTTCTGGTGCATTTGCTAATTGCTCTTACTGGTGTATATGGGGCTAATTGCTATTTTTAGACTCATGGGTATTTCCATATGGATACACTGAGCACAGAGAACCATGAAAGCTGTAAATTGCTATTTACCCCATTATCCCCATTGCTATCAATCAACATTATTCTGAAGGTCCTACCCAGTGCAATAAGTTAAGAAAAAGAAATAAGAGACATAGATATGAGAAGAAAACAGGCAAAACCTCCAAAAATTACAAATGATGTGATTGTTCACTTAGGAAATCTAAGATAATCAGCTAAAAAGCTATTAGGACTAATGAGAAAATTTAGTAAGGTACTGGAATATATGCTAACTTTAGAAAAACAAAATCCATGTCTATGCAACCAGAAGAACCAGGTAGAAAAATAAAAGGAGACAAAAGATCCCATTCCCAATAGTAAGAAAGTTACATAGTACCCAAGAATAAGCTTAGTAAGAAAAAAATCTTAAAATTTCCATGAAGAAAAGAATAGAACTTTATTGATAGACATAAATACAAAGGCAATCATGTTCCTAAATGGAAAGGTCAGTATAATATTGTAATGGTGTCAGTTCTGCCCTAAATAATCTATAAACTGGATGTAATTCAAATCAAATCTAATTTTTCACTCCCTGACCTTGACAAGTTGATTCTAAACTTTGGGGAAGAGTTAACATGTGAGAACAGCTTAGAATCTTTGGAAACAAAGGAGAACTTGCCTTCTAGATTTCGAAATGTTCTATGAGTCTTCTGCACTTAAAATAGTGTGATTTTGGTGCAAATTAGCAAATAAATTAATGGACGATAAGAGTCCAGGATAAATGGGGATTTTTGAGTATTCGGTATAAAATAACAAGTGTTCTAAGCACCAGGAAAGTGTAAAAAAAACATTCAATGAATGGACTTGGGATAATGGGATTTCCATTTGAAAGAGATAAAGTTAAATCCTACCTCACACTATTCATTAAAAAAAAATCTAGGTAGGGATCCCTGGGTGGCGCAGCAGTTTGGCACCTGCCTTTGGCCCAGGGCATGATCCTGGAGACCTGGGATCAAATCCCACGTCGGGCTCCCGGTGTATGGAGCCTGCTTTGCTTCTCCCTCTGCCTGTGTCTCTGCCAATCTCTCTCTGTGTGACTATCATAAAAAAAAAAAAAAAAAAAAAATCCAGGTAGATGAAAGACCTAATATAAAATGAGAACCATACGGATAATTTTTAAAATGTAGAAAACATTTTATTAACTATGGAGTGAAGAAGACATTTTAAAGCATGGCATCAAATCCAGAAGCCATGAACGAATACGTTGATAGACTTTACTAAGTAAAAGTTACAAATTTCATTAGAACAAAATATACCATAAACAAAGCTAAAAGATTAAAAAAAAAAAAAAAAAAAAAAAAAAAAACCAGCCTGGAAGAAAGTGTTGCAACATATAAAATAGACAAAGAATTAATATCCATAATATATAAAGAGCTCCTCTAAACAGGTAAAATGATCATAGAAAAATGGGCCAAGGACATGAGTAAGCGATTCAGGGCTAAAATACAAATGGCCAATAAACAAATGAAAAGATTTTTAACTTCACTAAAAGTCAAGGAAATGCAAATTAATTGGGGGGCCAAAGGTCCCAGAGGGGCTCTGAGGGGATGCCAGGAGAGACTGTGGTTTTCACCTTCCTACAGTGAAACTCTGATTTGATGATGAGATGAACTTCTTTTTCTTGGGAGACACGATCCACCCCTACCCCGGGAATGGGCATGGCTCCCTCTTTCCTTTGGGAAGTACTACTTCCTCATTGCAGGCCATCTGGGAGTTGAAGAAGGAGCCTTGGGAATCCCAGTGTTCTCGGACTACAAGGGGATTTGTGAGGTCTTTTTTTCTCATTCTCCACTTCCAGACAGGACCATCCTTCTCATCATACCAACCCCTCAGAGTTCTTGCCTGGACCCCGAAAGTCTTGTCCTGGTGTCTAACCTCAATTCTAGATGCTGCAGTGTTGGCTCTGTTCCCCTTGAAAGGGACTTCAATCTGGAGGTTTGGTCTCACACACTCCAGCATCCTCATTTCAGGGCCTGGAGATGTAGCTGAGCTGGCTCTGGCCTGGATAGACTGTAGCTGGGTGTTGAAACAGGGGCCAGGGGAAGCTCCATCTCTCTAGAGACTGGAGGTCAGTACCGGTTCTCTGCCCAGGGCTGGGCTGCTTTGAGTCGGCATCAGCCCTAACTGGGGATGGAAATCCCTGATGCCAATGTCCACCATGCTCCAGTCTGGTGCAAGATGCTGGTGACCCCCAGGGAGAAGGAAGAGCAAGTTTCCACTGTTGAGTACCCCAGTGTGATGGAGGAGGGGCTCTCTCCATGCACCCCCACATCAGGACTAGCCAACTTCTGTCCATTTCTGTTCACGTGAGCTGGACTTGTCTTCCCCAAGTGGGTTTCCAAGACTGAGCCTGCCACCTCCCAGGCCTTCCCAGTCTCACTCCATTGTCAGGGAAGACATTTAAGAACATTTGCAGAGGAACTGGGCCTAAGTGGAGCTGCCCTGAGGCCCTGAGGCCTGAGGACCCCATATCAAAGAAGAGTTGGAGAGGTCTGGGCCAGCACTGGCCAGAGTTGTGGAGGGCGTGTGGTGGGGGCGCGAGGTTGGGAGGTCTGAGCCTGTTCTGGTTGGCTGACCCTCTGGGAAATTCAGGGAGTTTCCAGGCTGAGGGCTTGGTGGTGGGGCGGGGGGGTTCAGGAGGGAGGGACACAGCTAGAGTCCTGCTGGGTGAGAAGGACAGGCTTCTCCTGGCGAATCTTAATCCCTCCTGCTTTAGGAAGACTTATTCCAGAATGTGTGTGTGTGGTTGTGTGTGTGTGTGTTCACTGGCATCTGTTTGTGTAAGTACAGGTGTACCTGTGTGTGAGCGTGCAAGTATTTACATTTATGTTCTCAGGCTCACATGTGTCACTCTGAGTGTGCATTAAGTCAGTGAAGCTACACTGTGATATTGGGTGTGCCCATGGCACAATCTGTGTCTTGATGTGTGTGAATGTAATTGCGAGAACACTTGGGCCCAATACTGTGCACCAGCATCTGTGTTTTTGCAGGTGCCTGACTGACGCTGATTGTGCGCGCGTGCGTGTGTGGTTGTGTACAGACTAATGTCTGCAGCTGTGTCTCTATGTGTTTCTGTAAATGCCTGAGTGTCTGAAGGGCTGTGAGTAACTGCATACATGAGTGTCTATGTGTGTGCGTAACTGTGTGTATGCAGGTACTCAAGCCTGTGTATGTGTCTGTAAGTTGTCCCATGTGTAAGAATCTGTGGGTCTGTATATACATGTGTGTAGGTCTACCTGCCCTTAAAAGCAACTTTTCAAAAAAAGATTTTATTTGTTTATTCATGAGAGAGAGGCACAGACATAGGCAGAGACAGAGAGAGGCAGAGACATAGGCAGAGGGAGAAGCAGGCTCCCTATGGGGAGCCTGGTGCAGGACTCCATCCCAGGATCCCGGGATCATGCCCTGAGCCAAAGGCAGACACGACACTGAGCTACCCAGGTGTCCCAAGAGCAACCCTCTGAACCCCTGTCCTGACTTTGCTAGTCAGGCTGCTCCTCTTGTCCTCACCCTTTGTCCTCTCCTTACTCCCTCCCTCCCCAAAGTTGAGGGCTTACCCTTTTGGCTGCCTGCCCCTAGTGAAACCCCACGGCTCTGTTGACATGACTAATGGGGCCCAGCCTGGGGTGGAGGCTGTATGGGGCCCTCTCTTCAGGCTGGCACCCATCAGAACCTTAGCCATCCCAGTCCTACCCTACCCCTTACCCTAAAACTCCTTGTCCCTAAAGTGCCCCATCCACCTGCCATCCTACATAGCTCACCCCGCTGTCTCCAAGAAACAGCTTTCCATCTGAGACTTTGGGGAGACAAAGAAGTCATGCCCTGGACCTATTCTGGATTTGAGGACCCTAACCCCCAGAGCTGCCCTTGACCTCAGGCCCGAGGCAAGATGAACCCAGAAAGTGGGCACAATGACCCTGCTACCACCTTCTCCATCTCTCTAACTAGTGCCTCCTTTCTACCCTGCTAGGTTTCTCTTTGAAAACTTGGCTTCATAGGTCTTCCCTGGACTCTCTGGGTGCCATTTGCCCCTGGGGTTGGGGCTGGCCCGCAGGAGGAGGGGTGAGGCAAATAGGACACTCCCAGGGCCCTAGGTGACAGGGGCAGGGGAAAAGGTAAGAGGTGGCTTGGAAATCTGGACCTATCTGCTGAGCCTAAAGGTGACATTGGTTCAAGGTCATGCACAGCAGCCTGGAAAGGGGCTTTGAGGGCAGTGTGTCCAATGTCCCTCTGGGAGCAAGAAGCCCTCCTATACTTCTGATACATTCACTCATTCATATGATAGTCACTGGGCCAGGCCCCACGCTAGGAACTGGGGACACAGCTGCATCAGGCAGACTGTCTTTAAGTTGTTTCTGGCCTATCACTTATCTTCTCTAGCAACAGGGAATTCACTACCACAGGAGTTTTTGAGTCCTGGCACTGCACCAACTCAGCTTCTAGAGGAGATACCTGGAGCCCCCCCCCCCCCGCCCCCCGCCCTGTTACCTTTCTGGAAGCCATGGGAGAAAGGATGTGGGTGCCAAGCAGAGAGGGTACAGCCCCTTGTCCCTACAGTGCCCCATCCACCTGCCACAGCCCCGAGTGTATGCAAGAGGAGCTGAGCTGCTAGGCTCCCCACACAAACCAGACCTGGGCTGACAGGCCCTTCCTTCAAAGGTTGGCCTGGTCCGTGCCACTTTATTGCCTGGCTAATGACGGTGATTAGGCCGACAGGTGCTACTTGCCTCCTGTCCACCCTCCTGCCTGCCAAGAAGGATGGTTTCTGAGCACCTGGGGGAGGCCTGCCCCCATGCTCTGCCAGAGCACCTACCATCGACTGTCAGGCCAGTTTTTGCCCACCTTGTCCCCAGAGAACACAGGGCCAGTTCAGTCCTCATCTGCTGGGATTGCTGTGTGGCCTCAGCCCCCATCTGGCCCTCTCTGAGCAGGACTGAGGGGGAAGTGGGGAGGTATAAAGGAAAGCTAAGCATAGTGGGTGGGGACATGTGCCCCTAAGAAGCACACCTACCTCTTCCCCAGCTAGGGTTGGGTTGTGGGTACCCAACTAGAATCCAGAAGAAAGTAGTAGCAGAGGGTCTTCCTTGCAGACGAGCAGGGGTTGCTCCTTAAGAACCTACTGGATTGTGGGTACGTCACTGGAAAAATCCCATCATTCTAGAGGGGTTGGCCCACTCCCAGTTGGGGGGTGCTACTGCCTAGGGCCTTAGGGGGTCTAGTGTGGGTCTCTCCTGTGTGGGTCTGGGTGGGAGCCATGATTTATGATGGTGCTTCATGAGTGAGGAATGCCAGCCTGGGGGGCTGGGGTGGGGGTGGAGCCACTTACTTGCCTGACACTCCTCATTCTGCTGGATGTCTGGCATGTCCTGTCAGGATCTCTTGTCCCCCGGGGACAGCCACATTCTCCCACATGTGGCAGCCCCCTCCCATCCATAACTCGAACCTCCAGCTCTGGGAGGATGGAGTGACGGCCCAGCTGAGTGGGAATCCAGAACTGAATTCTTCCTGGTTTGTCTTCACGACTCAGTGCCCTTTGTCAGTGGGCATGAGAGTGATGGTAAATAAATAGCTCTTTTTTCTTCCACTGCAGCAAGAGGGAACTAGAGGAGACTTCTGGAAACTCCTTTCCAGAAGAACTCAAGGCTGACATGCTACAAAAAAGAACTTCCAGCCAGGAAGCTCCTAGAAGGGATGATGGGTGTGGCGTCATCACTCCCCACTCTTACCCCCACCTTGCCAGATAAATGAGAACTCTGAAGTTCATGAAGGTGGGGAAGCAGAGGAGGGTTGGCAGTGAGGTCGGGAGGCAGAAAGATCCAAAGTGTGGTCTGGTCCTGGACTCTGATGTCCGTGCCAGTTTTGAACCTGTTCCCTTGAGTCTCACCTGTATCCCTCTTGCTGCAGGCTGCCTCTCTGGTAAGGGTCCATCTTTCTGGACATGTAGCAGGGTCAGTCTGCCTTCCCTGGTCTGGTGGGACTGGTTTTTCAAGCTGGAGGAAGGGTCGGTGGTGGCAAGGAATTGGCAGAGGCAAAGGGTTTTATGTAAATGCCCAGGGAGTGCTCTGGGAACGGGAGGCCGGTTTTCCCAAAGACACGCAGGGACTGGCAGCTCCCAATTAGCTGGGGCCGGTGATGTCAGTGCTGCTTTCCTGGGTGGCTGCGCCCACTCCAATCGGCCTTGGCGGGGGTTCCTGGCCATTACCTTCTCCCTTGGGTGGGAGAGGTGCCAAGGGGGTCACCATACAGGACAGAGGCCAAGTCCCCTCCCATCATATTCCCCGACCTGGGGTCTGAACCATATTGTGGACCTGCCCTGGAAAGTGCCATGAAAAACCAGCCGAGACTCTACTTAAAAATCGTTTAATGTGGCTAATATTCTATCTCTCCCCTCAAACCTGAGAAGCTGGGGAGACTTCAGTAGCTGGGCTGGTCCCACCAGCAACTCCTCATAGGCCCTGCTCCCCGGGCTACCCAACCCCGAGTTTCAATAAATACAGTGCAAAGGGGTCTGGTCAGCCACCAAGCTGGGGAGACAAGGACCCGGAGTGCTAGAGGGGGCATGTTGTATGGTCTGTGAACTCACATATGTCCACTGCCAAGCACACACACTGAGGAGCATGTGCACACACAAGAAACACCCTCTCAGGCATCCTCAAGCTACATGACACGCCACACACACACACACACGCGCGCACACACACACACACACACACATCTCAGAAATGCAGGATTGAGCACACTCCTTACAGACACACATACAAGGTTCTATATATAGGTTCCTTTCTCTCAATGTTTGGCTTGAAGCCTGGGTGTCCCCTCCTGGCTCAAAGGGATACGAACAGGTGAGTCTTCCTGGTCTTGGCCAGATCATGCGCTGGTCTAGGGGCTAGGTGTCGTGGTGATGTTCGTCTGGATGGCCATGCAGTTGGTTGTGGTGTTGGAGTAAGCCCAG
This sequence comes from Canis lupus baileyi, assembly GCF_048164855.1. Classification (NCBI taxonomy): domain Eukaryota; kingdom Metazoa; phylum Chordata; class Mammalia; order Carnivora; family Canidae; genus Canis; species Canis lupus. The sequence continues at coordinate 18,420,105 of NC_132853.1, forward strand.
GAGGGGAAAGTGTGCAGGTTGAAGATGGGGAAGCTCCAGCTGTTGATGGCCAGCGTGATGACTAGCACCCCAATGATGTTGAGCAGGAATCCTGTCCGGGCCTGGTATAAGGAGAGCTAGTTTGAGTGACCAGTGGCAGAGCTGGGCCAGAACCTACCCTTTAGGGGTTCACCAGCACTCAGGAGCTCTCTTACTAGCAAAACTCTCCCTGAGAAGTCTTCCCACGGTCTGACCTGCAGCACTGGGCAGTGCCCCCGCCCCTGGCTTTTCATCCCAGCACTAAGGGGATGAGAGCCCTCGTGAGCTCTCAGGGCCTCAGGCTTTGTTCCCCCTGAGTCCACCTCCCTGGTGGTGGGTGCCTAGTGCCTTGGAGCCTTCCCTAAATTCCTTACCCACTCCCTTCTCTCTCACGTGGCCTGGTGTTGGCAGGGTCTGAAGACGCTCCTACTGGGGATCACAGTGTGATCACCTCTTCCACTGTACCCCTCGCCCCCAACAGGGTTCATTCTTAACTCTGAGAGCCTCAGTGGCTCGAAGCTACTCTGTGGGCCACCAGAAACGAAGGATGGAGCAAGGAGGGGCACTGAAGCATTCAGGCCCCACTGCTACTCACCATATCAGACACTTTGAGGCCCCCAAAAGAGAAAACGATGGCATTGGGTGGGGTGGCCACAGGCAGCATGAAGGCCAAGGAGGCGGCCAGCGTGCAGGGAAGCATGACATACAGAGGGTGGAGACAGATGGCCTGAGCCTGAATGGGGAGACAGCGGGCAGAACTGATCTCAGTCCCCAGCCCAGAGAGGAAGACATGCCCCCCAATTCTCCCACTCCCCCTCTCTGGAGGACAACTTCCCCTCCAACAACATACACTCTGGCCACGAACCCACCACTTCTGCCAGAAGGCACTGGGTGACCCGGGAAGGGCCCCTTGACCTCTCTGGAGGGGATGAGGGTGCAGCCCTGACCAGCAGGGCGTGGTGAGGGGAGGGGCCCATAAAACGGATCTCAAAGGGGCTCCAGGGTGTCATCAAAGGCTGCGGGAACGCGCGCCAGGGGAGGAAGGGGCTGGGGACGCTCCAGGGAATAATTTCAACCTGTCACCTCAGGACTGACCAGAACGGGGGCTGGTCCAGGGAGGTGGGTGAGGCCACCGATGAGGCCCTCAGGATACTCAAGGGGTGACATCACCAGGGATGGATTGAGTCAGGGGTGAGAGGGCCTTGGGGCCTAAGGCGCTGAAGAGTCTGGGGAAGGGTGGAAGCTAGGGGTCTTCTCCCAGAAGTGAGAGGGGGTGCAGATGGGCTGCAGGCGGGGCCCCTGCATGGAGTGGGCAGGTGGGCTGCCTGGAAGTGTGTCTGCAGGACCAGCTCACCATGGAGGCCAGAATGGGCAGGAAAAGTGTGGTGGTGGCCACATTGCTGGTACACTCAGTGAAAGTAGCAATCAGGAGGCAGAGGATGAAGGCAATGGCGGGAGATGGCACATTCTGTAGTGGGGTCAGCTTGTCCCCCAGCCACTCAGACAGTCCTGATTTCTGTAGGTAGAGGAAGATAGTATGTGAGAGGTTGGGGTTCCTAGGGCTCCAGGGTTCCCTGCTGGGGCTCTGGGAGGGTCCTGCTCCAGCCTATACCTCTCTAGAGTCTTCAGCATCAGGTCTGCTTGGGAAAGAAGATGAGATCCAGCCAGAACCAAGAGGCCCCTCTAATGATTTTGAAGCACATTTGGGTGTGATGAGAAGTCAGATGAGAGGCTAGGAGATGGGGCCAAAGGGCCTTCTTCAGAAGCCTGGGGCTTGGTGGGAGTAAAGACTTTAACTCCATTTACTCCTGTTCTCCCGACCACTCTTGGGAGCTCCTTGGCCATCCTTTGCCCTCTCCCTGCCTCCTCCAACCCAGCAGATTGGCCAGGAGAGAGAAGGGGGAAGGGTGCTTGGTAGAGGCTGGGGAAGAGGCCGACAGGAGATGGGGGACAGTCCACAGGGTCATGAGGGCTCCAAGGTCTTTCTCCATCCACATGTGTAATGCCGGACTGTGAGTCCCAGGGCGCCGGGACTTTATCTCATATAAAGCTGCCCACCCAGCACCAGGCACAGTGCTTGGCACAGTCAGTGAATACTTGATGATGAACTAGCTTCAGATCCAGGAGTCCCTGGCACTGATCCCTGACCCAGGGAAGCTGCTTCCTATCTGGACAGTGGATGAGGCTCGCAGGCAGATTCAGGGATTTCTCTCTTGGATGGAACCTCTGGGGAATGATGCCCTGGTCCCCATAGCCTGGCTGGGTGTGACCATGGCGCCTCCTGGTGGCCTCGGCGGGCCAACTCATCCACCCCATACTAGCTACTCCCTGGTGCTAAAGCTATTGCAGTCTCCATCTGGCTGAGGGTGAGGCGGGTGGAGTGGGGTGAGGTGGAGTGGTCACTGAAAACAGTCCTTGCCCACCAGAGAAGCCTGCCTTCCCTTTGGCTTTGAGAACCCTAACACGCAGAGGTCCTTATGGCTTGTGTCCTCCCTCCCTTAGATGGGGCACTAACCTGTCTCTCCAGCTGCTGCAAAGGCTCTGCCCACCAGGAGGCGCCTTTTAAAAAATTGTTTTTAAAGATTTTACTTATTTATTCATAAGAGACACACACAGAGAGAGAGAGAGAGAGAGAGAGAGGCGGAGACACAGGCAGAGGGAGAAGCAGGATCCCAGGATCATGACCTGAGCCAAAGGCAGATGCTCAATCACTGAGCCACTCAGGCGTCCCCATCAGGAGGCTCCTAAGTGGGGATCCCCTGTGTGGGATAGAAGCAGGGGGCCTCTTTCCTTGCCATAGGGTGTCCCTCCAACAGGCTGGGGAGGGGGCAGGGGTTTCTCACCTCGCTGCCCTTGGCCAGGGCAAAGCCACCACCCAGCAGGAGCACAATATTCCAGGGCATCTTCTCATTCACAGTCTTCCAGTTGAGGAGGGCAGGAGGGGCCTTCAGCCTCCCTGGTTTGTCTGTTTCCCAAGCAGAGGAGGATGGGTCACCAAGAGCTACCAGGTTTTTCCTCCCCTCCACTTGGGTCTCTCTACGGGTCTCTATCAGAGCTTAACACATGTGAGAGAGGGGCCCCCAGTTCTGTAGCATCCTTACTTGGTCCCTGGGTCCCTGAACCCTTGGCAAGTCCTCTCAACCTCTCTGGGTTTTTATTATTCCTGTCAAGTGTGGTTGAAGGCACATTCCATGCTGGAAGGCAGGAGCTGCCCAGAGGCCCTTCCCTGTCCCAGTCCGGGTTCTTACTTGGATCCTGAGTCAGCCCTGGGATCTTGGAGGGCACCAAGAACAGAATTATTCCAATGAAGATGGCCACTGTCCCATCGGATGCCATGCTGCGGGCAGGGCGAGGAGGGCAGGCTTAGTGACTTAGGGCTGCTTGGGTCATAGGGTGGAAGGGCAGTGGAGAGGAGCCTCCCCACCCCCCCCACCCCAGAGGTGCCAAGCTCTCCCAGCAAGTCCTCCCCACTGTGTTACCTCCTGTGCAGTACCAGGGCCCTGCTCATGTCCCTCCTCCGTTAGCCAGGCAAGCCCCAGAAGTATTCCCCCTTTCCCCAAGAATGCTCACCTGTTTCCATCCTTGTCGGGAAAAGCCAGGTTGCCCCAGCCAAGGAAAAAGCCTGGCTCCCGGGTGAACCATAGCACCACCAAGATGATAAAGAGGACAGAGACAGCCTTTTCTGCGAAGGTCATGGGGCCCAGTCGCTTGTGTTCTGTTTGGATGACGTGGAAGGCTGCCTGCTCTCTTTCCTTCGCCTGTCCCCCAAAGCCGAAGTTCTTCCGGAAGCTATTGGCAGAGGGGTGGGGCAGCTTCTGAGGGCCCCACACCAGGCAGGGGAGCAAGTGCCTCTCAGCACCAGTGATATCCCAAGGCCACTCAAGGCTGCCACATGAAGGCCCTGGCCCTGCACCCTCCCCCCCCAAGGTTCTGGAAGAAGAGCAGAAGACTTTCAAGGGGTCATATCCTTATTCAGCAGAGGCAAGGCTGGGGCTCCAGGGGCAGCCTTCTCTGGATTGACCCCCTCTCCCCCAAGAGATTCTCTTGTGTTAAGCCCTCCCTCGCCCAGAGCGAGGAGGACCTAGAGGCCTGGACCCCACGACTCCTTCTGGTCCCAACTCACCACCCCCCTCCTCCAGGAACCTTTCAGGAAATCCTCCCCTCCCTCTCCTACCTGCTTCTGGGCATCCCCTGCCTGCCCAAGCCCCACCCACATCATTCTTAGAGGCACAGGAGACTGTCACCCGCTTCCGCATACCCCTTGCTTAACTTAGGTTGACTTTTAACTTTTCACTGGGGCAAATCTCAACTCCTCTGATGGACTTTGAGTTCCTCAATGACAAAGACCATATCTCACACATCTTTGAATCTCCCATGGTGCCTTGCACATGCAGGTCCCTTTGACTACCACCTAGCCTTGTACCAGCCACCAGCCTTGATCCAGCTGCCTTGCACCCACCCAAAGAGTTTTCCAAAGTACAGCAACAATACTTAAAAAACTTTCAGTGTCCCCCCTTCCATCTCCACCCCTGCCCCCACGTGGGCAGGAAGGGGCAGAGAACTCCTACCACAATTCCACTCTTATCACTGATCTCAGCCTGTCCTGGTAGTAGACATCACCAGTCAATTCCAGACTCAATCCCAACTTAGCCTCTAGCAAGGGCTCACAAGATCTTTCAACTCAGACCTCTAGTCACTATCAGCAATCCAGGGTTGGAAGCAAGAAGAAAACCTATTTACTACTCTTGACCTCGAGGACTAGGTCCAAGCCCTTTATGTGGCACACAAGCTCTTTACGTTTCAACCAACAGAACTACTTTCCCCACACACATGCTCTTTCGTGCCTCTGCACCTTTGGATAAGCTGTTCCTGCTCCCTGGAATGCCTTTACTCTGTTCTCTACCTGGCTGAGTTCTACAAGATTCAGCTCAGGCATCATGTCCTCCGGGGGCCTTCTGGGATCTCCACGGCACCCGGGCTTTCCTCTGACGCGGCCTCCACCTGACCGTCGCCCATTAGAAGGTGCACTCCAAGGACAGAGCCCATGCCTCACATTCTCTAGGATCCTCAGTGCCTGGTACAGGGCCAGATGCACAGTAAGAGCACAACAAATGCTTCTGTAACTGACCATGCTCACTGTGTGTGCTCCTTAAGCATTTACCAGAGGACCGTGGAGCATGATGGAATGGATCTGGCCTGGCATCAGGAGGCCCAGTTTGCAATGTGAGCATTGACAAATATGGTTGTATCCCACTCTTGGAACCTCAGTTTGCCCTCTGCTAATACTCTCCACCCAGTAAATCCCTCAAATGGGGGGCCACGGGCACAAGAGACCTAACGAGGGAGAGGCCTCAAGAGGACGGTGATGATATCCTCTCCCGCAGTGGCTCCCTGCTTACTCAACTGGAACCTCCCAGAGGGTAAGGGCAAGCCCCTGGGCTTCTCTCACGTCCTCCACCACTTACTTGAACCCCAGGAAGAGGATCTGCAGCCACAGCCAGGAGAGCAGCAGCAAGATGGCCATGGTGGGGAAGGCAAAGCCAAACCAGGAGGCAAAGTTCACCACGTTGCCATTTTGGGGGAAGAGCCTGAAGGGAGATGAGGGCTGGGCTGTTGCATGTAGTTGCCTGGTGGCCATCCAGCCCAGTCCACCTCCCAGTGAGAGTGCAGACCCCCTCCCCCAGCCTCTGCCCCCAGGCACTCACGCGTTGACCTGGCCTTGCAGCACCAGGTTAGGTGTAGTGCCAGTGAGTGTGGCGATGCCCCCGATGCTGGCCGAGTAGCACACGCACAGGCTCATGCCCTGGCTAAAGCGGAGCTGCTCCCTCTTCTGCCACACCGTTGACTCTGAAGAAGCAGGCAGGGCAGGGTGGGCCTGCCCGTTATCTGGGAAAAAGGAGAGCTCAGGTGGAGGGTGGCCACAGGACCACTTCCAGGGAGCATGGCTGGAGTTCCACAGCCTCTGAGGGTGCCTTGGCAGTGAGCAGCCTCCATCTGGGCTAGGGGTGAGGGCAGCAGAGGGTGTGCAGTGGCTGCATCCCTTACAGCACACCCAGACTCCAGCTTTCTGCCTCCCCAGGTGACCCAGCATCTTGTTTTGCCGGGCATTCGAGGGATTCTCAGAACACGGGACTTTTCATTTTATTTTATTTTATTTTATTTTTTCTTTTCTTTTCTTTCTTTTTTTTTTTTTTAAAAGATTTTATTTATTCATGTCAGACACACAGAGAGAGGCAGAGAGAGAAGCAGGCTCGCTGTGGGGAGCCTGATGCAGGACTTGATCCCAGGACCCCGGGATCACAACCTGAGCCAAAGGCAGACACCCGGCCACTGAGCCACCCAGGTGCCTGGGACTTTTCATTTTACTTTATTTTATTTTATTTTATTTTATTTTATTTTATTTTATTTTATTTATTTATTTTTAAAGATTTATTTATTTATTCATTCAGAGAGAGCGAGAGATGCAGAGACACAGGCAGAGGGAGAAGCAGGCTCCATGCAGGAAGCCTGCCGTGGGACTCGATCCCGGGTCTCCAGGATCATACCCCCGGCTGCAGGCAGCGCTAAACCACTGCGCCACCGGGGCTGCCTGGACTTTTCATTTTAAAACTAGAGACAGCCTTGGACAAACCAGGACAAGTTGGTCACCACGTGCCTCCCCTCTGTTTCCCCGAAGGCTCCAAGATGACCACCCCTGGTCATGGACATCACTTCAGACCCTCCCCAGGAGTTGGGGGTTGGGGCAGGGCAGGGGCGGGCTTCATCTTTCTCACCAAGTTTGGTCACGTCCTTCTGGGGACTCCCTTCTTGGAGTTCAAAGGTGGGGTTGTCGCTGCCCTCCTCTACATCCTTGCTTGTATTGTGGAGCTGCTCCAGAACGGCATGTGCGATGGGCACCATCATGGCTGTGGTGGCTGTGTTGCTAATCCACATGGACAGGAAGGCTGTGACCAACATGAAGCCCAAAAGCAGTCTAGGGACAGACAGATGGACACACTGGTTGGTGTTCTGGCATCCCTTCAGGGACCAGATCCCCAGCACACCACCCGTTCCAGGTTCTCTGGTCCGGTTTGTGGGAACTCACAGGGCAGGCCGCACCCCAATGATGAGGAGCACACGGAGAGCAATGCGTTTGTGCAGATTCCAGTGCTCCACGGCAATGGCCATCAGCAGCCCCCCGACGAACAGGATGTTGCTGTCCTTAAAGTATTCGATGCAGACCTGGCAGGCAGGGACAGCTAAGAGGCAGAAAGGGGTCTCCCCCATGTCCCTGGGCTTATAAGGCTACAGTCAGTGACATTCCCACAAACACAGGTTGGTCTCCTGGGCTCTCAGAATCAAGTGGAAATGGTCTTTGGATTATGTTCCATTTAAAATTAACCAGGTCCCTCTCTGCCTGCCAAACTCCTTCTTTCTCCCCTCAGGAATGAGTGGGAGATAATCTAGCCTGATTCCAGTCATGTTGCAAGCCATTGACTGGGAGAGAATTTAGCGCAGGTTCTAGAAACTACAGCAGTGGTTCACAAAGTGTGGTCCATAAGCTGGCATCATCTCCGACCTGGAACTTGCTAGTAACGAAATGCTCAGGCCCTGCCCCAGATCTATGGCATCAGAAACTCTGGGGGTAGGGCTGAGCCGTCTGTGTTTCAGCCAGCCCTGCAGGTGATCCTGAAACATGCACGCTCATGTCTCAAAGCCATTGACCCAGGGGAATACAAGTTCCTTAGCTGACTTTCAAGGCCCCTTTTCTTGGGTCACCAGGCCTTTCTACCTCCCTGGCTTACACCTGTTCCACTTTGAATGACCTCTCAACACCAACCATGCACTCAGCATTTCTAGAATGCACCCTCACCCACCCCCTCCCCGGTCCTCTTCTAGCTGACTCCTCACTTAGTGCTCCCTGACCTGTTAAGCAGAGGCAAGGACTCCTCTTCTGTGTGCTCTGCCCTGTGATGAGACTTCCTCCATCACCAGTGTTTTAGGGCAGACTCCCTCCATAGGAGAAGCCATTCCTCTTGTGAAAGGGGAGGCTTACCTCAGAGGCATCCATTATGCCCATCATGGGGTACAGGATGATGGGGAAGAGGGCAGTGACAGGCAGAGGCAGAGCCTCGGTGCACCAGAAGAGTGCCATGAGGATGATGGAGTAGGCACAGTAGGCTTCCTGTGGGTGGGAGGGGAGTAGCAGAGCTGTTGGAAGGGTAGGCCTGGTGTTCCAGAGTCATGTCACCTCCTGCCCCCAGAGAAAACAGGCCATTTGTAACAGTGTAGGGACAGCCTGTGAAACTCACAGTCTTTGATTTTTAAGTCCAAGGTCTCACCGCAAAACGGAAATAAAAAACAAAGCAAGGTACTCATCGCCTTGTCTTTGAGCTTGGGAGGCCAAACGTTATAATCCAGCCACACTGGAGGGACCGGAGAGTCTAGAGTCGGGTATCAGGCCCCACTCAGCCCGAGGAGACTGCAGGGGGCCAAAGTGAGGATCCCCTAGATGAGATGGGGGCTCATCTAGATGAGACTGGGGTGTGGCCAGTATGGACTCCTGAACGGCACCCTGGCCTTCCCTGGCTTTGTCAGAGCCTGCAAGAATCCGTATGGCAATGTTATTATCGTTCGTTTCCCCTCTTAGAAGGTGAGCTTCATGAGGACAGAGTCAGTCACTCCAAGCACAGCATCTGGGTGCTTGGAGCTCAGGACCCTGCAGGCTTCAAGGCAAATCCCTGAATGAATGAACCACTGGGAAGTTTTGGAATAGTGGGAGATCTCCTTCCCAGCAAGCCTGGCATGACCACTGCATCACACAGTTCCAGGAGCTTCCATACACATTTACAGAATATGTGAAAGGTTCCTCCCCAGCCCCAAGTTGGGCAGGGAATTGGGGAGTAAACCCTGAGTCCTAGTCTTTCAAGTCTGGGTGCCAGAAGCTCTCCTTTCTTTTGCAGGGTCCTCGAGTCTAGGAGGGGACCTGGAGCAGAAATGGAAGTCAGAGAGTCAGCCTCCTGTGTCACGGGGCCACCGGAAGGAGAGGGTAGGAGAATCATTAGCTTTTAGGAGCTGGGTGTTTTCAGGTGGGTGTGTTCCAGGTTCTAGATGAGCTTGGAGAGGCTAAGTGGCTTGCTCAAGGTCACAGAACTGGGGTGTGTCAGAGCCAGGATGGAACACAGGCAAAGCCTCTAGACTGCAGAGCTCCGAGGGCGTTTCCCAGGTCTTCTAGGGGAAGGGCACCCCTGAAGTGGAACAGCATGCAGCCTGTGCAGCCCCGCTGTAGAGCCAGGTCAGCCTGATGCCAGGCTCACCTTCTCATCGTGAAACTTCCACCACCCCTTCTCACCCTGGATGAGAACTCTTGGGCCCTGGGGGTGGGGCCACCTTGACCTTCGCCCAGAGACCCACCCCTCCTTCCCCTCAGCGGGAGGCTGGTTCTGCTGAAGCTGCTGTTCTCCACAGCTTCCTCACCTGCAAGTACTGCCGGCCCAGTTATTCATCCTCCCCGGGGACTAAGGGCAGGCCAGCGGCTCTGGACCCTGGCATTGCCCCTCCCCCCACAACTCCCCTGGAATTCTTGGGTCAGAGACAAGGAGGGGGCCGGGGTGCATGGTCACTGCTGATTCAAGGAGAAAGCACTGCTAAGGATAGCAGAAGTGTCCCGAGGGCTAATCCGTGCCAGGCTTTGGGCCCTTCATGCTTCAGGTGATTGTCCCAAGGTAATGACCACTGTTCCCATTCCGCAGATGCAGAAACAAAGGCACAAACAAATGAAGTGAATGTCTCAGCGGCACATGTTAGCAAGTGAAGAAGCCAGGCCATTTGGTTTTTGAGCTTCAGCTTTCTCTCTCTCCCCTGAGCTCCATCCCTCACAGTTGTGGGGTGTCCTCCAGCCTCAGGTACGCTGTGACTTGTGGGGTGCATGGAGATGGGCCAAGGCTCAGAATTCACACATGACTGTCTTCCCTGGGGCCTGCCACTTCCTGCCACCAAGCTCGGGGTGAGTTCCTTCCCTTCTGAGACCCCATTCCTGTGTTCCAGAGAGAGCTGGTAATAATTGAAATTCCCCTGTGAGCTCTGGTGCATGTGCCATCGATGGCTCCCCTACCCCTCTACAACTTTCCTGAGTCCCTCTCCTCCTCGTCGTCTGTCTGTCTTTGGATCAAACCCAAAACCAGTTTCAAAGTCCCATCCAGGAGCCTCCCGTGGCCCTGATGGCCCTGGCCCTGTGTCTCCAGCCTCCCCTTCTGGGCAGTCCTGTCCCGTTCTAGCATAACTTGCTGACCTGTTCTTCCTGGGTCATAGGGTTCTTAACTGGGGCGTGGAATTCCAAGGAATTTGAGGGAAGACTGTTTCATCTCTGTGCTAACATCTAAGGGTCTAAACATAGGCAACAAAGCCATGCTGCTGCTAATGGTACTACAGGTGATTTGGTCCCAAGCCCTCCCCCCCTTTTAAAGATTTTTATTTATTCATGAGATACACAGAGAGAAACAGGCAGACACATAGACAGAAGGAGAAGGAGGCGCCCTGCAAGGAGCCCGATGTGGGACTCGATCCCGGGATCCCGGGATCACAACCTGAGCTGAAGGCAGACGCTCCACTGCTGAGCCACCCATGCATCCCTAGTCCCAAGGCCCTTGATGGTGACTGTCAGCCATCAGATACGTGCACAGATCAGTTGTTGCCGTTATCTCAAAATGTATCTCGAAGTATTGTCTCTATCCATCCCTAGTTTTGAAATTATGGTAGTTATACCAACACTAGATCTTATTTAATTCATTCATAATCACCTATAATTCCCAATGGTAATTTGCTTTTTCAAATTTTTATTACTGTATTTCAAAGTAACTGGTTTCTTTTGTAATCCCATACATTTTATTTTGTGCATTTTATTTATTTATTTTTTAAAGATTTTATTTGTTTAGTCATGAGAGACACAGAGAGAGAGAGGCAGAGACACAGGCAGAGGGAGAAGCAGGCTCCATGCAGGGAGCCTGACGTGGGACTCGATCCCGGGTCTCCAGGATCATGCACTGGGCTGAAGGCGGTGCTAAACTGCTGAGCCACCCCGGCTGCCCTATTTTGTGCATTTTAAAGCACTATTTTGAGAAGGGCCCATAGTCTTCACCAGACAGGCAGAAGCTTCATAGCTCAGAAATGAGTTAGAGTCCCCAAACGAGGGGCACCTGGGTGACACAGTTGGTTAGGCATCCGACTCTTGGTTTTGGCTCAGGTCGTGATCTCATGGTCCTGAGATTGAGCCCCAGGTTGGGCTCCACGTAGTGTCCCTTTCACCTTGCCCCTTCCTCTTGTGCTCTCTCTCTCTAGAATAAATAAATAAATCTTAAAGAAAAAAAAAAATCCCTGAATGAGATTTTCAGCTACCTCCATTTTGACCTCAGTCTGTACATTCTAATTTGATTAAGTCAAATTGATTAAGTTCTTCCTTTTTTTAAAAAAAATTATTTATTTATTGAGAGAGAGAATGAGCACATGGGTGGAGGGCAGGGACAGAGGCAGAGGGAGAGAGAATCCCAAGCAGACTCTGTGCTGAGCGTGGAGCTCAATGGGTGGCTCAGTGCAGGGCTTGATTCCATGACCTGAGCTGAAACAGAATCAGATGATCAACCAACTGTGCCACTTTCCAGCTTATTTATCATCTCAGGCAAAAGATGCCCAAAAAGCATCTCGTGATGGGAACCGTAACTACTCCCCCAAGCAATAGGGACTGCCCTGACAGCCACAAGAACCTTCGTGATTGACCCCAAGATGGTTATTAACCTTACCTTTCCTGCCTACCTGCAAGACCTTTCCTGTGGCCCACTCTTTCTTATATAAACCTGGACATATTCTCAGCACTTTGGAAACAGTCCTCGAGATACTCATCCCCTGTCTTCCCAGTGCTGGCCTCACTGAAATAAATCCTTTTCTTGTTTCACCACCACCTCTCTCTGCCTTTGGGTTTTGTCAGCAGCGAGTGGCCCAGCCCGGTCTGTTTGGGGCCCTCACGGCCAAGTGCTCTTGCACCTTTGGGCTCCAGTTATATCCCTGCCCTAAGGTGAAGGGAAAGAAAAAAATGATCTAGCACTAACTATTGTGGCTTCCCCGAATCACCTTGGGAACTTTCTAAGCTTCTAGGTCCATCTCCAAGTGAAATTTCTCTCTGAGTGGGAGCAGGGGTCTCTACAAGGCCTGAGCAAGGCAGCGTGAGTCAGAGCGAGGAATAGACAGAGAGGTCAGGCATGCATAGTTTGGTGGGTGCCTGACCTATGTTCTCTCTCATTTCCTCCTCATATCTCCAGGGGGCAGTGTTTCTCCCTACTGCCACTGCGGGGGCTGGGGGGGAGGGGGCAGGGAAGGGACCTGGGCTGGCCAGGCTCAACTGGCAGCTTATATGGTATGGGACCATGTGGGCTTATGCTCTGGCCACTGGCCGATCCTCTGGGCTGCTGGCACTGCACAACTGCACACACCAACCTCATATGCATTGCCTGCACTGCTGTCTGCGGTGGCCCTCCTGGAGCTCAGATAACAGCAAGAATGAGTTTTTTCCTGGCAGCCAGTGCTTCTTTCTCCCTCTGTCACTGCCTCCCCCTTGCCCAGGCCGGCAAGGGAAGTGTTCCCCATCTCTGACAGATTTGGCTCTTCTCCTCAGTATCCATTTATGGGCTTCTGAGGACAGAGAGAGTCTCTTCACCTCCATGCCTGAGCCCTGGCTCTTTGGCTGGTGCTGGCCTGGATGAGAAATCCTCCTCTCCCCACTTGTGACACACCCAGGAAGCATCTTGTTTGGACGCCCATTGAATTCAACCCCCAGGAAGTCCCTGCTATGGGGAGCCCCTTGGGAGCAAGCCCTGGGCCTCTGAACTGTTCATCAGGCACTCATTCGACAAATAGTCTCTCCACTCCAGGTCTGCAGTCCTGTTCGTTCTGTGCCTCAAATACCCCCATTGACTTCTCTCCAGTTCTCAGTCACCCGCCTCGTCCAAGCCCCAGCATCTGTCACCAAGACCTCTATAACACCTCCTCATTCACCTCTCTTCCTCTCTTGTCCCTGAAATCTCTTCTTGCTGCAGGCAAAGTGATCTTGAGTCACAAATCTATTTAATCCACCTCAATCCTCCAACACGGACGGACGCACTCACCTCAAAACAGATCAAATCCCTTCAGAGGATCCCATTGCTCTCAGGAGAAGTTCGAGGCTGATTCAAGCCTCTCCTTGCTCTCTGCTCCAGCCACACTAGCCCTCTTCCAGTTCCTCAAATACACCAGCCTCCTCCCAGCCACAGGGCCTTTGCTCATAATTTCCTCTCTTCCCACTTCACCCAGTTGATGTCTACTCAACTCAAGGATTCCCTTTTCAGTGAATCCTTCATGGGTTCCAGGCTTGGTTATATTCCCCATTTCAAAACCCCTGTACCTCTTCTGCATAGCACTCATCATACGCTATCATTAAACACTGTGTTTCATGGATTTCTTGGTGAACATCAACTTTTTCATCATACTGTACTCTCTAGGGAGCTAGGCTCAAGTCTGTTTCGGCCCATCCCATCAGGTATCTTTATGGAGGTGACACTCTGAATACATGAATGAGAGAGCACTAGGCACTAGGGATATAGACATGAGTCAGGCCCAGCTCCGGCCCTTTGGGACTCTGAGTGCCCCCATGTAGGCTGGCCCCTAGGGTCATGGTGGGCAGGCTACCCTGCAAAGCCAGCAGTGGACAGAAGAGATAGATGCTCAGAGGGTTTCCAAAGCCTGAAGTTGGCAGCTTGCTTCTTTTGTAATAGGAAACAAAGGTCAGAGGTCAGAAAATCTATGTGCCCAGGCCTGGCTTTATGGCTGTGTCCTTGAGAAAGTTACTTCATCTCTCTCAGACTATTTCTTGTCAGCAATAGTGATCATTTCCAGCTGTACACACATTTATCTCATTTTTGTAGTTTTCTTATCTACAAGTGGGAATGAAAGAAACACCTGCCTCCCTGGGTTGTTATAAGGATAAAGGATGTGAATATGTCATAAAGGACAGAGGATGGCAGTGAGCAGATGGTAGGGTTGGTGTTGGGAGACGAACGTGCTCCTGGGCTCCTGGGGAACCAGGGTGGATTCACAAGGCATATGTGGAGACGAAAGTGCCAGAGACTCTTGGGCAGACTCTGGACCCAGGGTGTGGGCAAGGTGTACGACCTGCGGGCATCATGGCCTTTACGCATGACAGGCACGGAGCAGCCCATGGCTCAAATATGTCTGTAGTCTCAGAGGTATCATGACTTATTCCTTCTGGTGATTGAAGGTTAACCTAGGGGTGGGGGATGGCTTGGCACACAGTGAGTCCTTCCCACTGCCCCTATGCCCTGGTAAGTAGAGATGCTGCTGGCGGTGAGCACTACTGGCTCTGGGAATGAGGTGAGATACTGGGTGGCAGCCTGCCAAGAACCATGGCAAAGGTGAGGCCAGAGTGGGACCCCACAGGAGAAGAAGCCCTTCGCTGAGCCTCCATCTGCCTAGGCTGAGGACGACTTCCAGAGGGGACCCTCAATAGGTGCTGAGGAATGAATAGGAGTTTGATGGGTGGGTGGGCAAAAGGTGTTGAGGTAAGGGAGTGAATAGAGAGGGAACAGAAAGAAGCATAAGGGATCTTTTTGATACATTCTTGGAGGGGTGTAATGCTTGGAAAAGACCTTGTCTTCCCTGGTGGAGATCTAGAACTTTATCTGGAAGACAGTAGTGAAAAGTGAGGCCCCTAAAGGATTTTTAGAGAGAGTGATAACAGTAAGGTTACATTAATGCTACTACTCTATGGGATTTTTAAAAAGACTTTATTTATTTATTTGAGAGAGAAAAAGAGTGAGTGAGAGAGCACAAGCAGAGGGAGAGGGAGGAGCAGACTCCCTACTGAGCGTGGAGCCAACCTAGGCCTCCATCTCACAACACTGAGATCATGACCTGAGCTGAAACCAAGAGTCAGACCTTAACTGACTGAACCACCCAGGTGCCCCTTATCCTATGTGATTTTATTTACTTACTTATAAGATTTTATTTATTCATGAGATACACAGAGAGAGGCAGAGAGAGAGGCAAAGACAGGAGAAGCGGGCTCCATGCAAGGAGTCCGATATGGGACTCGATCCTGGGACTCTGGGATCACGCCCTGAGCCGAAGGCAGATTCTCAACCACTGAGCCACCCAGATGTCCCACCTATGTGATTTTTAAAAATATGTGCACGAGTGTTTGTATGTACATGGGAAAAATCTCTGATTCAGGGTTTCTGTACCAGGGTCCCTTGGCAGCCTGATAAGGCCTTCCAACTCCTTAGAATAATGTTTTTAAATACATAGAAAAATACATAGAATTATAAAGGAAACTAATTATATTAATATGCAGTTGTTAAAATATGAAAAATAGGCGAGATAATGATATATGTTACTCCTTCTTAGCTAGTAAGAACTTCACTGGCTAATGGTTACTGTAATTGCAGTCATGATGAACACAAACAGTATTTCAAGGTACCTGCAACAGCACTAATGAATGTGATAATATCTGTGGTTTTTATTGGTGGCAAAGCCAAAGATATGGTTAATGCTATTGTGGCTTGTTATCTACATTCATAACAGAAGGAAGTACTAAATTTTCTTAGTTAGGAAGTACTAAATTTTCTTAGAGGTTGTTGATGATAAAGTATAGGGTTTTTTCCATCCAAGTTCACAGATCTCCTGAATTTTCCCCACAAATTCCCAAGGATGAAGAGTCCCTGCTCTGGAGGATATCCACCATGCTGGCCCATGAGACTGCCCTCTGGATGGGCATGAGGGTGGAGGGTGGGAGGAGGACCCCTCCATTTCACTCTTTCATACTGTCAAATTTCATACAATGTGAGTGTGCCATGTAATTAAACAAATACTTCATCTAAACATGAAAATAGGGATCCCTGGGTGGTGCAGCGGTTTAGCGCCTGCCTTTGGCCCAGGGTGTGATCCTGGAGACCCGGGATCAAATCCCACATCAGGCTCCCAGTGCATGGAGCCTGCTTCTCCCTCTGCCTATGTCTCCGCCTCTCTCTCTCTCTCTCTGTGTGACTATCATAAATAAATAAAAATTAAAAAAAAAATAAAAATAAACATGAAATAGGGAGCTTACACCTGCTACACTGTAGCCAGTGAATTGGAAGACAGGAGATGGGAGGTCGGGAGGCCCCAGAAGACCCTACGAGGTCGTGCTGCGTGTCCAATGGGCGGATGTCAGGGGCTCAGAGCAGGTCATGGTAGTAGAGAAGGAAGGACAGACTCCAGAGATGTTAGGAGAAGACAGGGTTTGGGTGACGGCTGATGGCTTGGATAGGAGGAGTGGGAGAACACCGCCAGGTGCCTGCCCTGGGTGTCTAGATGGTAGGGACCATAAAGAGAGGAGGCGGGCTGAAGGGACTTGGGGAAGGAGGTGCAAAGTAGGCTGGGGTGTGTGATATTCTTTCCAGGAATAATAGGCTCCTAAATACCTAATCTTTTCAGAAGACTGAATATGCAAAGGGAGCAATGGCCAGTCCATGTATAAAAATATTTTCTATAGTCTCTGCAGGAACCAGTCTGGGTAGCGAAACCACAACCTCTACAGCATTTGGCCCAGTCTGGATTTACTCAATGACTGCCAGCTTTCCTCATTTTTGCCCCCTCTCTCTACCCCCACTTCTAACTCTAGACTAATGAAAGCCAAATATGTATCCCTCACCAACCACTCGGGATGGCCGTCTTCTCGGAGCCCCTCCAGCCCCCCTGGCAACAGCCTCCAGCCAGGGCGCACCTGAAGCCTCCCCTTTCCGGCTCCAGAGCATTCCGACCTCCGCCCACCTTTGAGGCTCTGCTAAAAGCAAGTGGTGGTGGCTGACTCCCTTCCTATGCTTTGCCTGATCTCTTTCAGGAGATCCTTTGTTTATTTCTGCACCATAACGTGAATGAATTTGTTGTATCATCTTCTGTAGTTAGAGGCCAAAGGGAAACAATGGGTTTCTGAGTGTCAGAGAAGACAGATGTCTGGGGAAGAGTCCTGAACTCACAGTTTGGACCGGGGCCAGGTCTGCCTGTGTCTCCTGAAGGGCAAAACAGGCAGCAGTGACTATGAGCAAAGCATTTTCACACTCTTTGGGTTCAATCCCTACAACAGACCAGGCTTTGCTGCTGGGTTCTATCCAGGAAACTGGACTGTTGAAGATTCTACTGCTTTCTCATTCCCTATTTATTCGAAAGAGAGAGAGAGAGAGAAAGAGAGAGTGAGAGAGAGAGAGAATGAGCACAAGCAGGGGGACTGGAAGAGGGAGAGTGAGAAGCAGGCTCCCCGCTGAATAGGGAGCCTGAGTCAGGCTCCATCCCAGGACGCCAGGATCATGACCTGAGCCAAAGGCAGTTGCTTCACCAACTGAGCTACCCAGGCACCCCTGCATAGGTTCCTTTTTCATTTTTTTTTCTTACGTAGGCTCCACAGCCAACACGTTGCTTGAATTCACAACCCTGAGATCAAGAATCTCATCTTCTACTGACTGAGCCAGCCAGGTGCTTGGGATTGCTTTCCCATTCCTGACCTTCCCCTAGCAGGTGCTGACAGGCATGGACATAATTTGATCATTTGAGAACAAAGTCCAAACTGGGGAAACTTCTCTCTCCTCCAGGGATCCCCCTGGCCCTGGAGGCTGGGTCCTTCACATCCTACTCCCAGGCCCCCTAGAGGCCAGAAAACCTGTCTCCAGGTGGTGGCGACACTTAGGGACTATACCTCGCTGCTCTCGTGAGGGGGACCGGCTGCACCTCACCTTCCTGATTCACAAATGGGGATACTGGGGCCTCCTGGTCAGGGCAATAGCTCATATGAACGGAAGTCATCTCTGGAAAAGAAGTCAGGTGTCCAGGCAGTGCCCGGGGCTAGTTGTGTTTTCCAGAGGCTAGGAATTCAAACGAGAGGCAGAGGGCGCAGGGAACCACTGCATACCGAGCCCTGGGCACCAGGGCTCTATGCACACAGGTTCTCTTATTTTATCTTCATGCAGCCCCTTAGAGAGGAGAGGGTTGGTGAGGTCACACAGCTGTACACACTGCAGAGTAGATTTGGACCTACATCTCTCTGACTTTATTTTTTATTTTTTAAAGATTTATTTATTTATTGTAAATATTTTATTTATTTATTCATAAGAGACACAGAGAGAGAGAGAGAGGCAGAGACATAGGCAGAGGGAGAAGCAGGCTCCATGCAGGGATCCCGATGTGGGACTCGATCCCGGGACTCCAGTATCACGCCCTGAACTGAAGCCAGACACTTAACCACTGAGCCACCCAGGTGTCTCTCTCTCTGAATTTAATATCCCTGTGTTGTTCCCTGGACTCTGCCTTCTTGACCAAGAGCCAGGAAGTCTCAAAAGATGGAGGTGGACCCCAGAACTGAAGTCCAGATTCCATGTTCAGTCTTCATGCTGAACACAGTGAATCATCTGAGTCCTGTTCCATCTCTGGGGTTCAGGAATAGCTTTGGGTCAGGGTATTTTCATTACACAGATTTTAAAGAAGGTATACAATGTATGGTTCTTATATTCTAGGAGTGCAGCTGACTCAGATTAAGAAATTCTGTAAATACAATATGGATTTTAGCTAAGCTCTGTCCTGGCAAACATTGTGCTGCTAGGAGACTGTTTTTACAGGTGGTCCCATCAGGTCCTGGGGTTGGGATGGGGATGGTGGGGTGAGGGAACACTTGCATTTTTGATCCTAAAAATCTTCACTCCTTCCCCTGGCTTTGCAGGGCTGACAGCATGGGCTGACCTCCCCCTGTCTCTCTAACTGAATTTATCCCATCTTTTCTTCACTCCGTTCCCCATGCCACGCTGGCCTCATTTAAGCCTGCACCTTGCCAAATTCATTCCTGGCCTTGGGCCTTTGCACCGCGTGTGCTGCCTAGACAACTCTTAAGCCCAGAACTGTGCTTGGCTGCCTCTTACTTGCCATTCAGGTCCTAGGGTAAATATCATTACTCTGGGAAGCCTTCCCTGACTACCCCATCTAGAGCAGCCTGTCCCTAAGCCATAGTCACAGGCTGCCATACGGTTTTCCCAGCATATGCTTCTTTCCAGCCCTGCCCCCCTGCACCTGAACAGCCCCTTTGACATAGTACGTGTTCCCTGATGGGTGAGCACGTGGGTGAATGAATGAATGAGTGTAAGGTTTGGAGCACACTGATAGTGCTTCTTTGCTGTCTGGTTGCAGAATTGGGGAAGCAGTGAAGAGCCCTCAGGCCCTACTGTCCCTCATCCCCTGGGACCACCAGAGCATTTCAAGGATTCTGTTGCTATTCCTGGAATGCACCCTATAATTCCAGCTCTTACACTGTTGCTCCTTTGCCTTCACCCAGCCTGTCATCTACGGATGTCTCTGACTATTGGCATCTCATTCAGCCTTCAAGGCCCAACTCAAACGCTACCTGCTTTGGAGTCTCCCCTGACTCAGTTGGAAGAATTTCCTCCCTCCTCTGAGCTCCTCAGCCTTCTGGCTCTACCTCTGTGTAAACACACAGAACCATGTGCTCCTTTTCAGTGACTCCCTAGCACAGAGCAGGAGCTCAAGAGACATCTCTGACCTCACCACAGTGGGAGGACCAGCTGATGGCTGGATGGATGTGAGGGTAGATGGCTCAAGAGGTGACTCACAATGGGGTCACAACCCTGGAATGCACCTGGACAGCCTTGAGCAGAGACCCCAAGGCCAGGTTCCAATTTGGACTTCGTCTTTCTCTAGCTGGGACTTTAGACAAATTACTTTACTACTCTGGGCCTCAATTTATATGTCTGTAAAATGAGATAATAGTAGTGCTCTCACAGTAACTCAGAGGTTATTGTGAGAAATAAATGGGTTAGTACTTTGAAGTGCTTGGCACAAGAACTAGCACATAAAAAATATCCAATGCTCAGTCTGAGCCCTGTCTGGGGCTCTCCCTTCCCATTTCAGGAGCTGGGGGCATGGAGGTAAACGTGGGGGTTCACTACAGACAGCTGGGACTCAACACAGGGTCCTCTTTGTCCACGTGCATGCATTCATTCAACAGATGTTTGTTGAGCACCTACTATGTGCCAGGTACCAGAGATTCTGCGGGAAAAAGACAAAGTCTCCGCCTTCATGAAGCCTACATTCTAGTGTAGGGAGTCAGAGAATAAATAGAAACTAAACAAATACATCATTTCAGAGAGTGAAAGACCTTTCAATACAGCAACAGTGTTTTGTATTAGACAAATGCCAGATGACTGGCAGAGGTCAGAGAACGCTTTTTATGAGGAGGTGGATTTAGGCTGAAGCCTAAGAAATGAGAAGCAGTCATCTGGGAAAGAACATTCTGGACAGAGAGATGAGCAATTTGAGGAGTACAGAGAAAAAGCTGGTGAGGCTGGAGAAGAGTGGATGAGAGAGAAGTAGGATATGAGGCTTTAGAGACTGTGGCGTCTCCCGGGGTAGAGCCCTGGTGACTCCTGGCTACCCTAAGAGGTTTGGGTTTAATTTCAAGTTTGATGAGAAGCCTGTGTAAGGGCTTCCACGAGGTATTGATTGGGTGAAGAATGGTCTGGGGAGGGACAGGAAGAGGAGAGAAATGATGGTAGCCTAGACCCACTTAGGAGGCAGTGGCAAGCAGTTCCATTGAGAGTGTTTTGTAGATGTTGAGTCAGCTGGATCCACTGGTGCACACGGAAATGAAGGATAAAGAGGAATCAGGAATGTCTCTAGAGGCGCCTGGCTGGCTCAGTGCGTAGAGCCTGCAATTCTTGATCTCGGGGTTGTGAGTTCCAGCCCCATGTTGAGTGTAGAGATTACTTAAAAATAAAAAAAAATTTTTTTTTCTTTTAAAGGAATGTCTCAGAAGTAGAAAGCTGAGCCACATCTTGGTAAGATGGCAGGAAGAGCCAGCTGGAAAAGATGAGCAAGCAGCGTTCTGTTTTGGATGTGCAAGTGTAGAAGCGTGTGTTATTTATAAAGAGAAGATTCAGGAGCAAGTGTCCAGTACTAGTTTGGTAATACTAGGGTTTAGAGGTTAGGGCTGGGGTTAAGATTGGGGAGTGGTCAGCATGGAGACAGCAGAAGGTCATCTAGGAAGAGAGTGGGGACAGAGAGGGGGCCAGGAAAAGTGGCCAGGGGAGAGAGTAGCCAGGAGGTGAAGTTGGGGCTGGAAGGTAAAGCATCTTGGAGACTGGAGCTGTCTTTTTTTTTTTTTTTTTTTTTAAGGTTTTATTCATTTATTAGAGACACACAGAGAGAAGCAGAGACATAGGGAGAGGGAGAAGTGAGCTCGCTGCAGGGAACCTGATGCGGGACTCGATCCCAGGAACCCAGGATCATGACCTGAGCCCAAAGCAGATGCTTAACCACTGAGCCACCAGGCACCCCTGGAGCTGTCTTAAGGAAAGATCATGCAGACAGATTTTAAGGCCTTCCATCCTGAAAAAGACAGAGAAAGCAAGCCTCTGTGAAGGGAATGTGGGTTTGTTTATTCCGTGAGAGAGATTGCAGCACGTTTTGTGTGCTGATGGGAGAGATTAGGAGGAGAGGAAAAAATGAATGAGGCTGGAGAGGGGATGATTATGGGAGCAAAGTCCTTGAGAGGAGCCGGTTTCCAGGGCCTCAGTGGAAGGGCTGGACTCCATACTGGAGGCAGGACAGGGCCGGCAGCATCTGTGAGGCCAAAGCAGGCAGCAGGGCTGGGTGCGACACAGAGCAAACAGGGGCTCCTGACACCTATCATTCCCGCTGGGAGGCCTTCTCCTTCTGACTCAGGCTTTCCTGTGTGACCTTGGGCAAGTTCCTGAATCTTTCTGGGCTGTGCTTTCTTGAGGAGAAAAGTGGGAATGATTGTCCCTGTCTGTCCATTCCTCCTGCTGTTGGCACATTTGGCCCGACCTGTCTGAAAACCCATCTGATGGGTCCCCAACACAGAGCTGTCACTGGCTTTGGCCAGAGATGAGGGGCCTCTTAAAGATCAGCCAGGCCTTGTCACTTACCAAGTATCAGAGGCTCAGGAGCTATGCCACTACATCCCCAATCTCTCACCCCTTTGGGATGGCATGGACAAAAAGCCTGCCTCAATTTCCCTATCTGTGACAGAAGAAATGGCTCAATGGACAGTCCTGGGGCTATAGGGGTGGGGCCAGGCCAGCATTCAGTCTCAGCCTTCAGGAGGCCGCAGCAGGGGAGAAAGAAGATAGAGCTTTGGAGCTAGACCACACCCCCGGCCTTGCCACTCTCCGTATGACCTGCCAGAGGGATTTGTATGTCGAAGCCTGAGCTTCAAGACCCTCCTCCTGAACTGACCCTTCCCAAGGCCCCATAATTTTATGTTCTTTTGCTTACAAAAGTGTATAATAACCAAGCTCCATGAAACCAGAATCTGCCTTGGGATTTGGGTAAGTGACTTCACCTCACTTTTCCCATCTGTAAAATGGGACAGTCAGTCTTGCCTCTTAAGATGAGAGGATGGGTCTTTCAGGGGAAGGGGAAAGATGAGAGGAGGGGTTACTGGGTGCACAGTACAGGGCATAGGGTGGGGGCTCCAATAAATGGGAGCCAGAGCTATGGCTCCTGCTGCTTGGTGGAGGGAGACAGGAGGCTGTGGCACCTCTCCCTCCATCCACGGTATGGTGTCTGTTGTACCCACTGGCTGGGTCCCGATGTCCAATTCCCACCCCTCTCCCTCAGCTGACTTAGCCCTTGGGATCAAAAGTGAGCTCTTCCTCATTCTGTTTACACTCTTAAAAGCACAAACTGCTTAAACGAAGCCAGCTTCCTCCTACTCCCTTTCCACTCCTCTCTGGCAGTCAGCCCTGCTCATGCCATACTAACCCATAGGGCTGGGTGAGCACACAGTTAGGCTGATGACCCCAGCTGCCTCCACCTGCACCCCCTCTATGGAACTGGCTTCCTATCTCCCAAGGCCATAGATTTCTAATGCATCTAAGCAATTCACACTGGGCTGCTGCTCCTGGGTGCCAAGCAAAAGCCCCCTGTGACCGACCTCTTAACCCCCAGTCTCAGGAGGACCAGGAGGTCATAGCCTCCTTTCCAGGATATGGAGGGATGAGAAAACTGTGCTGGTCCTAAGGATGCCCAGCCCTCATCCAGACTGTCCTCCCTTGTCCTTCCCCCGCTCCTTTGGAGCCAAATCCCAAGTGCTTACCTTGGTGGGGATGAGGATGGGCAGGGGCAGCAGTAGAATGGGCAGGAGTAGCACAATCAGGTAGGAGCGGTAGGCCCACAGGCCCTGCCAGCAGGTGGCCATCGTGTGGACCTACGGGGGTTGCTCAAGCCACTGCCTCTGGGATCTAGGGAGCTGGAGGAACGATGCAGCAGGTAGGCGGCCAGCCAGGGCAAGCTTATATAAAGCTGGTGGAGTGTTAACCATTGACCCACCCTGGCAATCAAACTGTTTTGGAGTCCAGGAGGTGAGAGTAAGGAGGAGGGACCTGGAAGGACCTGCGTGAAGATCAGGAAGACTTTGCAAAGAAAGGGAGCAGGAAAGATCAAGGAATAAAAGTTTCAGGTGCTTTCAAGAAGTTAAGCCCAAAGTTAACTCCTTCTGTGCATGGAGGCTGCGAAGGGCTGCCTCTGGAGGAGCTGGGAAGGCAGGGTGTCTGGGAAGCCCCACCGCCGGCCTCTGCGGGGCAAGACCCCGGCCCCCTCCTCAGCTCAGTCTCCCTTCTTTCCTGTTATTCCTCCGAAGCCAGTTATCCACGGAGCAGTTCATACTGGTTCCAGAGAGGCAGCCCTGCCTCCAGAGACACTCGGCCCTCCAGGAGTTTCCAGTCTAAGATTGAAGGCAGCCAGTTTGAAGCAAGTCCTCCTCTTCCTTCCAAGTATCAAGGAAATTGTCAAAGTTACTGGTCCTGACTATCTCTTATTCACTGTGTGACGTTGATCCATTGACTAAACCTCTCTGAATAACTACTTCCTTGTTCTGCTGAAATATCTTCCCATTAGGAGGCATAAATTAGACAACCTCTGGTATGTTGATCATAAAGATTAGTTTCTTTTTTATTTTTATTTTATTTTATTTTATTTTTTAAAGGTTAGTTTCTTAATGTTCTTTCTGGTTCCCCACCCACCCCTACCCCAAGCTGCCATACAAAACCAGCAAAGATTTCTGTATTCATACATCGTCCATCCATCCCTTCACTCATCGCAGTCAGCAAACAAGCATTTGGCACCAAGTATAGACTCAGCACTGTGTTCAGTGCTAAGGATGCAGAAATCAATATGCTGCTGGTAACACTGAACATTTGTAACAAGTTGGTTAGTGTACTATTTCATTTACTCTGTATAAACATGCTAAGAATTAGGTGGAACTATTCCGTTTCACAGCCAGGACAACTGAAGCCCCAGGACACAGAGCCAGCCAGAGTTCAAACATGCTTTCTGAGTGCCCCGAGGAGGTCTAAACCCACCTAAGGGCACCAGGTAAAAGGAGAGAACGAGGAGCATGGGGCAAGGGCTCCCAGAGAAGGTAGCATGTGAGCTAAACCTTGGAAGCTGAGTCTAATTTGGTCACCAGATGCTGAAGGGAGGATCACTAGCAGAGAGAGGAGCAAGCTAAGGCCTGAGGGTAGAGGTGTTTGTGTTGGAGGGGGCAGGTTGTGGGTTGTAAGGAATTGCTGGTGTCTGTCTGTCTACCCAGAGCCTCTGCCTCTTGGTGCCCTCACCCTTGCCCACCCCATACTACACACAGGAGAAGCTCCATCCATATTTCCATGATTCTGTTGATGATCGGTGAGTGCCTGGAGAGTGTTTCAGGATGGAAATGCAGCCTGGGCAAGGATGCGGAACCGTGGTGGAGTTTAAAGAACAGAAGGTTCTCTGTGGTTGGAGTATGAGTGTGTGGGAAGTAGGATGGAGAGCCAATAACCACATTTCCGGGGTGAGCAATAGCATGGTCTGGGCTGCTATGCCAACGAGATACTCCTGGAGCCAGGGAGATCTGTGTGAGAGAGACCCCCCAGTGTCCTCTGCAGGGAGAGCAGAGAGCTATGGATGGAGTTGGGTCGTGGGGCCAGGCGGGTGGAAGCTACAGTAAGACAGGACAGACTGGCCGCCCCTACACCCCTGTGCAGGTTATGACTCCTCCCCTCCTACTCAGCCGACCTGCCACCTGCTTAGGGCAAGGCAAGGAGCCACAGGAGGCACAGGGATATAAACAAAGGGTTTCAGATACTCAAGACAATACCTGAATTCTGTCTCAACTCAGGGGTGGCCTCTTCTGTGGCCTGAGGCTAGAGAGGAGCCCCAAGGGATGCAGGGCTGGGACTCCTGCAGAAGGAAGACATCCAGTATGTGTGTAGCCTGTATCCCAGTTTACCCAGCTGTCCATACCAAGCTATGATGTGGGCTCAGAGCAGTCAAGTCACTTACCCGGGGTCACCTGCGAGTAACCAAGAGAGAATCTAGATTCATATCCGAGACTGTGTGTGCTCTCTGCCCAGCCCTCCATGCCTCCATGCTGTGGGTCCCTGTGATGACGCTGGGACAAAACTCAATATTTCCAAGTTAGGGAGCTACTTTCACTGAGATGCCTTCCCCACCAGGCTTCACACTTGCAACTCCCTTCAAAGTCATAGACCCCTGGAAACCTTGCTGAACCTCTTTTGAGGACCAATGGCAGCACCGCTGTGCCACCCAGGGATCCCTGATCAATTCATCTTAAAGGCAGAGTCCTGGGATCCCTGGGTGGCGCAGCGGTTTGGCGCCTGCCTTTGGCCCAGGGCGAGATCCTGGAGACCCGGGATCGAATCCCACGTCGGGCTCCCAGTGCATGGAGCCTGCCTCTCTCTCTCTCTCTCTCTCTCTGTGACTATCATAAATAAATAAAAATTAAAAAGATAAAATAAAAAGGAAACATTAAAGGCAGAGTTCTGAAACCAGCGGGCAGTCTCCAGTCAGCACTTACATTATGAGGACTTTCCCTCCCACCTGGCGGTCACAGCCAGGGTGCCCCTCCCTCAGGCTTGCTCACTTTGCCCCCCCCACCCTTTCCTTCAATGAATGTTGCAAATAACTGTGTTTGGGTTGTTGTTGTTTTGTTTTGTTTTGTTCTATGGCTCCTAGTGGACTGTAAACAACCCATGGCAGGATGCTGTGTCTGTCCTTCTTTAGCCTTTGCTGCGTCCTTCCTGTGACAGTCCTCTGCATTATCTCAGGGAGGAGTCCTGACCGCAAAACACCTACCCTGCACTTTGACCATTCACCTTACTGGAGAGGGCCACCTGAGAACAGCTGAGTTCTCAGCTGGACAGGAGACTGTCCCTGACTTACAAGAACAGGCCTATCCTCAGAATCAAGAGGCAGATAAGCTGGCAAAAGAGCCAAGGCTGGGGCTGGGGTGCAAAGGTGGATTTTAGGAAGTTCGGACCTAGATACAGGGGCAGGCATTTGGACAAAGGCCCCTGAGGCAACCGGGGTTGAGCAGGTGAGGCTTGGAGTCTGCAGAGGCACGATCCAAGTGGTCCTAGAAAGGCGGGAAAGGCTGGACATGGTAGGGAGCACCAGAAATGATTTGTAAGACCTGGGGCTGCCTGGCCTAAAGGAGAGAAGACAGGGTGTGGGGTGGCCATCAGATCTTTGAAGAATAGGGTGTTAGCGTTCTCATGGACAGAAAGGACCCTGGGTAGCATGGTAGGAAGGCACACTGCGGCTTTTTCAAGGGCCCCCATGGAAGGTGATATGTGTCCTGGCACTGGAAGTGTTCCTCTTGGGTGTCTAGCCTGCCCAGAGGCAGGAGGGAGGCTACACTGAGTCAGGGGGCAGGCATCTTGCTCAGAGCTCTGAAAATCCTGGACCCAGTATCTGACTCCAGGGACCCTTGTCATCCACTGCCTTTCCAACTGAGCATGCCCATTTTATCTTTTCTATGTTCATATCGCCCCATAGCACCTTGCGGGCTGCTCAAAAGGTGCTTAAATTACCCTATAAGACTCCATCCTCGTGATACAGGCTGGCCAACTTTGAGAATGCAGAGAAGGTCCCGCAGAACCAGCCAAGAATGTCCTTGGCTTTGCGCAGGATAGAAATTAAATGTAAATGCTCGCTTCGGCAGCACATATACTAAAATTGGAACGATACAGAGAAGATCAGCAAAAGAAAGAAAAGAAAGGAAAAGAAAAGAAAAGAAAAGAAAGAAAAGAAAAGAAAAGAAAAGAAAAGAAAAGAAAAGAAAAGAAAAGAAAAGAAATATGAGCCAAGAGAAAGTGAGACAGTTTATTAAAGATACAGAGAAAGTATAGATAGAGACAGAGAGTCAGGGGGACCCAAGAGGAAGGAGAGTGAGTCTTGTCTTTGCTTGGGGTCTGGGGTTTTTATTAAGGACAGTGATCTGGTGCACGTGTCTTCTCAAGTAATAATCCATGAAGAAAGATGAGAGTTTTTAGGTGTTCTCCATAAGTCACTTATGCCCTGGAACCAAGGGTCTTGATGAGTCAGTGGTTTTAGAAAACGTTCATGAAGGACCACCCAGTCAGGTCATTCCTTAGATATTATCCATTGTGCTGAAAGACTTCAAAGAAATCATTAACTCCTTCACAGACATTATCTGTGCAATAAGGCATGCATAAGGTGGGGTGTGCAGGTCCTAGGAAGACTAGAAGCACAAAAAGGAGTCAAAAAAGCAGTTTTTCACCGGGCCCTTTAGTTTCCCTTTCTCACTTGCTTTCTTTTTTGCCTCAGCCCTGACTCGACTTTTTTGCTCCTGCCCTGACTCGACTCTTTCCAGATTCTCAGCTGACCCTGAATTTACCAAAATCTCCAGGAAGTGCCTATGCACTTGCTTCTCTTAGGTATACTCTCCTTGCCTTCCTCTGCCCATGTTGCTGGTTGAATCTTGTTTATCTTTCAAGTCTCAGCCGAAGAGTGAACTTCCTTTGTGAACGTTTACCACCAGCTAGAACAGGTCCCCTGCTAAGTGCTCTAGAAGACCCCATCACAGCACGTATGATACTGCATTTCATACTCCTCCACTAGACTATAAGTTCTGTGAGGGTAGAGTCCATTCTGTATGGCTGTCCCTCTATAGCTCTTCAGCCTCTTGAGCTAATACCCAACAAATACATGTTGAAAGGATGAATGAGTGGATGGCTGGCTGGCTGGATAGATGGATGGGTGGGTGATCAGGGTGTCTATATGATAATTTATAAGTTCATGCCAGAGAGTTAAACCCTCTTTCCATCATGTTCTGGAGCTGGTCTCTGGATCTTTAGATAGGACAATGGGGGCCACTGGTCAGGTAATAACGCAAAGAAGTGAATGGGTTTTCACAACCATCAAGA
This sequence comes from Canis lupus baileyi, assembly GCF_048164855.1. NCBI lineage: Eukaryota > Metazoa > Chordata > Mammalia > Carnivora > Canidae > Canis > Canis lupus. Next base: position 18,448,427 of record NC_132853.1, read on the forward strand.
TTGTGAAGAGGAGATAGGGAATAACCCTTCCAGTGCTGCTCCTGCCCACCTACTCTGGAGGCTGAGCCTGGGCAAGAGTCCAGGGAATGTTCTGATGCTAATAGGGCCCTGAGACTCATTTAGATATAGTCAGCCTGAGAACCTCCTCCCTGCATTACTGAGCACCAAGCCTGTCCCCTTTTCCTCTGAGTTTCCATGCCTAGCTCTTTTTAAAAATTGTGATAAAATATACATAACAGGGCAGCCTGGGTGGCTCAGCTGTTTAGCGCCTGCCTTCAGCTCAGGGCCTGATCCGGGAGACCCGGGATCCAGTCCCATGTCAGGCTCCCTGCATGGAGCCTGCTTCTCCCTCTGCCTGTGTCTCTGCCTCTCTCTCTCTCTTTCTCTCTCTCTCTCTCTCTGTGTGTGTCTCATGAATACATAAATAAAATCTTTAAAAAATATATACAGAACATGAAATTTATCATCTTAATCATTTTTATGTGTACAGGCCAGTGCTGTTAAGTATAATCACATTGTTTTGCAACCACTCTCCGGAACTTTTTCATTACAAAACTGAAACTTTATACCCATTAAGCAATAACTTCCAACCCCCCTTATCCCAGGGTCTGGCAACCACCATTTTACTTTCTGGTTCTATAGATTCTACTTTTTTTTTTTTTTAAAGTAGGCTCCATGCCCAACGTGGGGCTCGAACTCATGACCCCAAGATCGAGAACCACATGCTCTACTGACTGAGTCAGCCAGGCCACCCCCTCCAGGTCCACTCCTGACACTTCATATAAGTGAAATCATACATATTTGTCTTTTTGTGACTGCCTTATTTCACTTAGCAGAATGTCCTCAGATTCATCCACGTTACAGCACGCATCAGAATTCCCTTCCTCTTTAAGGCTAGTATTCCATTGTATGCTTACAACACATTTTACATTTTATTTATCTGTTCATCCAGGGACAGTTGAGTTGCTTCCACCTTTTGGCTATTGTGAATAATGCTGGTACGACATAACACTTCAAAATTGATTTCAATTCTTTTGGCTATATACCCAGAGATGGGATTGCTAGATCAGATGATAATTCTATTTTTAGTTTTTTGAGGAAATTCTATACTGTTTTCCATAGTGGCTGCACCATTTTACGTTCCCATCAACAGTGCTCGAGGTTTCCAATTTCACTACATTCTTGCCAACATTTTTTATTTTCTGCTTTTGTGAGGTTTTTTTTTTTGCTTGTCCGTTTTAATGCAGCCATCCTAATGGGTATGAGGTGATATCTCTCTTTGGGGTTTAAATTTGCATTTCACTATTTCCCTAATGAGGGATGTTGAATATCTTTTCATATGTTTGTTGACCATTTATATGTTTTGGAGAAATGTCTATTGACCCTTTCCCCATTTTTATTTATTTTTTGTTTTTTAAAAAAACTTTATTTCAGAGAGAGAGAGTGTGTGTGTGTGTGCACAGGCATGAGCAGGCAGAGGGCCAGAGAGATAAGCAGACTCCCACTGAGCAGGGAGCTCCTGCAAGGGTTGGAGAGTTGAGGGGGCTCAATCCCAGGACGCTGGGACCATGATCCAAACCAAAGGCAGACGCTTAACCCACTGAGCCACCCAGGTGCGCCCCATTCCCCATTTTTAAAACAAGTTATTTGTTTTTGTTATTGCTGGGTTGTTGGAGTCCTTTATTTATTCTGGATATTAACCCCTTGTCAGGTATATGATGTGCAAATATTTTTCTTTCATTCCATAGGTTGCCTTTTCACTCTATTGATTGTGTCCTTAGATACATATACCCAGCTCTTTTGAGGCTTCTCTGTTTTCTATTTTATACTTTCTTTTGACATTTATTTTATTTTATTATTATTTTTAAAAAGATTTTATTTAGTTATTCATGAGAGACACAGAGAGAGAGTCAGAGACACAGGCAGAGGGAGAAGCAGAGTCCATGCAGAGAGCCTGATGTGGGACTCGATCTCTGGTCTCCAGGATCATGCCCCGGGCTGAAGGCAGGTGCTAAACCGCTGAGCCACCCGGCTGCCCCTTATTTTAACCTGATTTCACCTATCTCAATATTGTACGGAGGCCACAGACCCAGGAGGAGATGGTAAGGTAAATATGAGTTTCCAATCTTTGGGTCTCTGAACCTGATCCCTTCCATTCATTATCCATCCAGTATTCATTCATTCATTCATTCATTCATTCATCAAACACTTAACAGAGGAGTATGGCAGAGGTTTGGAAATCAAGGATTCCTGGGTGGATGCGTGAACCCTGCTTCTCCCTCTGCCTATGTCTCTGCCTCTCTCTCTGTGACTATCATAAATAAAAAAAAAAAAAAAAGAAATAAAAAAAGCCAGGTTTGAATCCTGGCTTTGTAAGTTTAGTACATACACGATCCTGGGCCTCTGAGAACAGCCTCTCTGAGCTTCAGTTCTCTCCGTATAAAGCAGAAAAGGAACTGGGAATGTAACCAGAAGAGAACACTTGAATTTACCTTGCTGGGTTGTGGGAAGAGCTAGAAGGCAACCAGTGTGCAAAGAGGCCGACCGGGCTGGGTGCTCAATAAATGGCAGCCGCTCTTATTTCTTGGTAGCTAGTACTGAGTAATGGACTCTTCTCCGGGGTCGCTTGAGTCTCAAGATCAAGGAATTAATGTTCTCTCTGGGTTTGACTTCAGTTCGTTTGCTCAAGAGATCATTCCTGGTTGATAAGTGTAGCAGGACTTTGCCTGACAAGCCTCCCCCGGCTGTGACAGTGACAAAGTTTCCCTCCTGTCCTGACCTTTGAAGGGTGGAAAGTGGGGAGTGTGTTCTGTCTGGCAAGGAAGCTGTGTTTGTGGAAAGCAAAGACTTTTTATGAAAAACCTTTCACTGATGACAGCAATCTTTAATCAGATTGTTCTGGGTGGGGAGTGGTGATAAGGCTATAGAGCTGGTCACAGTGTTTGTTTGGATCATAGAACTCTCTGACTAGGAGATGGGCTGGAAGGCTGCCCAGAAGGAGAGGCCTGATTGGTCCTCCGGGGGAGATGCGATCTTCCCTCCCTTGAGAAACAATCCTTGGCTTTTCTTTCTTTTTTTTTTTCTTTTTTCTTTTTTTATTTTATTTATTTATTTTATTTATTTTTTATTGGTGTTCAATTTACCAACATACAGAATAACCTCCAATGCCCGCCACCCATTCACTCCCACCCTCCACCCTCCTCCCCTTCTACCACCCCTAGTTCGTTTCCCAGAGTTAGGAGTCTTTACGATCTGTCTCCCTTTCTGATATTTCCCACACATTTCTTCTCCCTTCCCTTATATTCCCTTTCACTATTATTTATATCCCCCAAATGAATGAGAACATATAATGTTTGTCCTTCTCCGACTGACTTACTTCACTCAGCATAATACCCTCCAGTTCCATCCACGTTGAAGCAAATGGTGGGTATTTGTCATTTCTAATGGCTGAGTAATATTCCATTGTATACATAAACCACATCTTCTTTATCCACTCATCTTTCGATGGACACCGAGGCTCTTCAAAGCCTAGAAAGCAGCTTCTGCGGGTGGGAAGAGGGGCTGTGGTGCTGGACCCAGCTTCCAATCACAGTGCCTGGTCCTTGTGAGTCTCTCGGTTGCCTCATCTGTAAAATGAGCACAAGAAAAACCTGCCTGGAACCACTGGTGTGGTGTTTATGTGAGAGGATGTGTGGCACCCAGGAGGTTCTGAGGCAAAGATTACCTTCTTCCTTTCTTTCCTCTTAAGCCTCTGCTTCCTGCTGGGCTCTCAGATGGAGTTGGTGGGGATGCCCTCGCAGGCTAAACATCCGCATGCTGCTTGTGGTTGTTATTATCATTATCATTGAACAGAGGGGCAAACTCAGGCCTCAGCAAAGGGAAATGACTGGCCCAAGACCTCACAGCTAGTAAGTAGCCAAGTTAGGACTTGAATCTAGATCTTTCAATTGGATTTCTCAGCTCAGTATTCTTTTCACCAGGCCTGCAGTCCCTCCTGTCTGCTCCTGAAAGGCAGCTGGGGGACTTGGCACCCATGCCCAGCTAAGAGGAAAGTGTAAGGTTTTAGGTCTCTTGGAGACATTGGGTGCCACTGATGATGGCCAGGGGCCAGAACAATGGCCCTTTGGCAGACTCTGGCCCTGCTTTGCATAACAAGCAAATGGGCCTCAAAGTCCTCAGGAATGCTGCAGGACAGCTCCCTGGCGCAATACAGCTGACAGTAGGCAGTCCCAACAAGCTGGGTTTCCTGATAGGGGCTGGCTCCCAGGGCTGGCTCACGTGGCTTACATTTGTTGCACAAGTCCTACCGTCCTACCATCTGTCCTACTGTGCAAGCATCATCTTTGCACGCCCTGCCTGGGGCCAACAGTTTTCATTCCTTTGGGTCTTGATTTCCTGACCTCAGAGGGGATGATGACGATAATATTGGTCTATATGAAGGGTTTTTCCTGAAACACCACTTCCTGTTCTCAGAGGTCAAGTTTCTGTTCAAACACTTTTAGTCCTCACTTACACCTCATAATAACAACAGCTGTGACTTATGCACCTACAATACAAACTGAGGCACAGGGAAGTTAGCTCAGTTGCTCTAGGTCACACAGCTAGTAAATGGCAGAGCTGTGATTTAATTTCAGGACGATCCAACTCCAAATCCAGGTCTCTTTCCATGCAGTACAATATTCTTGTTATTTGCTATTGAAAGTCCTCCCTCCATAACCTGCCTCAAGTTCCCTTTGCAATCCCAGCTCCAACCACACAAGTCCACTCACTGATCCCCTCTGTGTCTTCCCGATCTCTTCAATGGCCTAAATGTGCATGCTCGTGTTTGGGTGTGTGTGTACTTATATGAGTGTTTAGATACACATATTTGTATTATACAGGATCTGTGATAGTCTGTGATACATATGTGTGATGGGAGAACACAGGGCTAGCCGAGGACAGAGCGTAAGCCCAGGGCAGCCCATTGACAAGTCCTTGAAACAGGCAAAGGGACATTCCTCTACAGACTCAGTTGCCTCTATGTTCATACTTTAATAAGGGCAAAAGGCAATCTTAGCCCAACGCCCAGGATCCTGTAAGTCCACTTTAACATATAAAAATCCTTTAGAAACTTCCTTCATCTCTACCTTCCACCCAAGATACATGTTGGCAATCATCCCCCAAGCACATGGCCCACTGATACACATCTGAAGGGTCTCATGATTCAGGTTTTATTAGGCAGTAATAAGTGACCTTTTCCCAACAATAGCTGGCCCCCTCAAGGTCCTGGAAACCTTGCTTCCAAAATTCCTCAGAAAGTATGCTATCCTCAAACACTCCCAACTCCCAGGTATACAATCAGCCACCCCTCACAGGCCCAGGGCAGCCACTCTTCCTGCCCACAGGTCCTGTCCATGCAAAACCACCATTTTGCACCAAAGACATCTCAAGAATTCTTTCTTGATCATCGGCTCTGGACCTCACCCCACCAAAGCTCACCTATATTCCAAAACTTCATCATTTATGTATATATAATGTGCACAATGAGTACAGTGTGTATGTATTTGTAATATGCGCTTACATGAATGTGTTTATAAAGGTATGTGTATGTGATGGATGCATGCATGTGATGTCAGGATGTATGTCTACAGGTATATATTCCAGTGACTGGGCAGGGGGTTTTGTCAAGTTTTCCATGAAGTATCATTGTACCTAGTGAGAAAGAAAAAACCCTGACAGTTGGTTAGCTGGCCTATAGGGTAACCAATTGTCTCAGTTGGCCAGTGACTCTTCCAATTTTAGCACTGAAGGTCCTGAGTCCTGGGTAAGTCCTCAGTCTCAGGCAAACTGAGATGGCTGGTCACTCTATTGGCTTGACAAGCAACAGGTTACTATGTTCCCTGATGAACGTAAATGATTTCACAGAAGACCAACATCACATGAGGTCACTCTGCGACCATGAGAAACATTAAGTACATTATGCATTTGGTCGGAAGCGACCAAACGTCCTTCTCTCCCAGCTCAAGTGATGGCTGCTTCATTACCCATGACAACTCAAGTCCTGCTTTGCTCCTCCTAAATCCTAGACAAAAATTATTAAGATGCTCAATCATCACATTGCTCTTGTTTCTTGTCAGCACAACCCAGAACAAACTTTTTTTTTTTTAAAGATTTTATGTATTTATTCATGAGAGACACACAGATAGAGGCAGAGACATAAGCAGAAGGAGAAGTAGGCTCCACGCAGGGAGCCCGATGTGGGACTCAATCCAGGGACTCTAGAATAACGCCCTGGGCCAAAGGGAGGTACCCAACCGCTGAGCCACCCAGTCGTCCCAGAACAAACTTTTGATTCCTTAAATACTCTCCGAAATTGCCCAGCACAACCCTGAATCCTATAACAAGCTCATCCTAACTATCTCTTAGTACCATGTGCTATAGTTCTCTATGGTGTCTATGTTCCTTTTCTGTCAAGTTAAAAAGCCTAACTTTGATTCCAGGTGTGTTCCTGTGATATTTAGGCCTGGGGCTTTCTCACTGAGAATCTAGCAAAATTTCATGTGGACAGAATATATCCCTTCAACTTTCATTTGCTCAGCAAATATCTACTGAGCACTTATTTTGTGTCAGGCACCCCGCTGGGCAGTGGAGGGGAGCGGGGGGGGGGGGGGGGGGGGGGGAATCCCTTGTCTTCATAGAGTCTACAGTTTGATGGAGACAGACTAATTAACAGTGACAAAAATAAATATGCATTAGAAACCATGCTAAGGTTTCTAGGACCCACATTTAGTAGGTCAGGGAATATTTCACAGCACTTTACCCAGCTCTACCAGTCAAAGAAGTGCCTCATTCAAATTTGGATTCACCAGTCCTTGCCTTGCCAGCCTCCTAAAGAGCCTTTTGAATTGTTAGGATTCTACTTGCAGCCCAAGATCTCTTTGGGGTTGGAGGCACAGAGAGTCAGAGTTTCCTTATTTTTCTTCCCAAGCTTCCTCCTTTCAATGAGTCCATTGAAGCCCCAGGTGGTAAATCCCCGTGGTGAGAGGAGTTCAATTCCCAGCAGTAGCTGGAGACTGGGAAGGGGATCTCTAGTAATGTAAACTAAAGGGGAGTGGTGGTAAGCCCTGCAGGGTGGGAGAGCTTATCTGAAGGGCCTTGGACCTAGAGCTCAACAGTCTATGAGAACACTTGAGACCTGAAAATAAATTTACAGTGGCACCACATTAAAAAAATCAAATTGTAAAATAAAAATTAAAAACTTAAGGGGCACCTGGGTGGCTGAGATGGTTAACCATCAGCTTTCAGCTCAGGTCATGATCCCAGGGTCCTTGTCTCCGGCCCTACATCGGGCTCCCTGCTCTGCAGGGACTCTGCTTCTCCCTCTCCCTCTGCCCCTGCTCTCTCTCTCTCTCTCTCAAATAAATAAATAAAATCTTTTATTAAAAAATTGACAACCTAATAATTAATTATATGTTTTTCCAAAAGTAACCTGTCAGGGCAATTCAATTCATTGCATAAAGTTTGTTTACTCTGGGATGCACATCTTAATAGATGATGTCAAGTGAGACGGGGAAATAAGTCCTGGCCCTAGGAGGGCCTTAGACTGGCCCTGGTGCTGGGGCTCCCTGGGCCCCTCTGCTGTTAGAATTGACCAGCCCACTCAAGCAGGATGAGCCAGGCTTGCCAGACAAGCAGCTCTGTGCTGGGTTAGACGGGATGCCCCCCCTCGCCCACCCCAGACTTACTTTCTTCAGGATTGAGTTTCCGTGTTGTGTTCCCCTCTATGTACTCCAGGGGCCCATACAAGAACTGGGCGATTCCTGTGACAGGCCATCACCCCAGGTAGTGGAGTCACTTTGCAGAGGCACAGGCAGAGGCAGGAGCCACCACAGAAGTGCACACCCAGGGCAGCTCCAGGGTGGGTTAATGGAGGCAGAGAGAGCCAGTCAGCTTCTCCATCTAACTGGAGAGAGAAGTAACCGGGAGGTGGGGACATGCCCCACAGTGTCAGCCTCAAGCACAGCTCCCTGACAAAGTTGCCTCCGGGAGCATGCCTGGACTTGTGCTAACACCAACCACCGGCATTTGTGGCTGTTGAGTTGTCTGGCAGTCCTAGCTTTGTATTCCACCTGTTGTCACCTTGGCCTGATCTTATTCTCCATTTTTAGCCTATGACATACATTCTTTTTTTTTTTTTACTTTTTTTTTAAAGATTTATTTATTCATTCAGAATGAGAGAGAGAGAGAGAGAGAGAGAGAGAGAGAGAGAGAGACTGGCAGAGACACAGGCAGAGACACAGGCAGAGGGACAAGCAGGCTCCATGCAGGAAGCCCCACGCGGGACTCGATGCGGGGTCTCCAGGAACACGCCCTGGGCTGCAGGCGGCGCTAAACCACTGCGCCACCGGGGCTGCCCTCTTTTTTTTTTTTTTTTTTTTTTAATGCCAAACATTCTTTTTTTTTTTTTTTTAATTTTTATTTATTTATGATAGTAACAGAGAGAGAGAGAGAGAGAGGCAGAGACACAGGCAGAGGGAGAAGCAGGCTCCATGCACCGGGATCCTGATGTGGAATTCGATCCTGGGTCTCCAGGATCGCGCCCTGGGCCAAAGGCAGGCGCCAAACCGCTGCGCCACCCAGGGATCCCAATGACAAACATTCTTATAAGCCCTCCAAATTCTTTTTGAAACAAAGTAAACAAACTCAAGACTTGAAGTATTAATAACAAACACTTAAAATTCTCTAAGGCTAAAGACTGTAAACAGGGGCACCTGGGTGGGTCAGTGGTTGAGCATCTGCCTTTGGTTCAGGTCATGGTCCTGGGGTCCTGGGATCAAGTCCTACATCGGGCTCCCCTTAGGGAGCCTGCTTTTCCCTCTGTCTATGTCTTTGCCTCTCTCTGTGTCTCTCATGAATCAATCAATCAATCAATCAATCATCAATCAATCTTTAAAAAAAATAAAGACTATAAACAAGGGGAGACAGTGACTAGCTGAGGAGAAAAATATATGGAACATCCATAACAAACATCAGTTGCTATATAAAAGTGTGTGGTGTTTGTTTTGTTTTGTTTTGTTTTGTTTTGTTTTCTGAGAGAGAGAGAGAAACTGCACACGGGTGTGAGGAGGGATGGAGGGAGAGGGAGAGAGAGAATCTTAGGCAGGTTCTATACCCAGCACAGAGCCCTTCAGGGAGGTTGGGGGTGGGGAGACTCAATCCCATGATCCTGAGATCATGACCTGAGCCAAAATCAAGAGTTGAGTGGTTAACTGACTGAACCACCCAGGTGCTCTATATAAAATTATTTTGAACTGCTACAAATCACTAAGAAAAAGGCCCAGCAATTTGCAGAAGAAAGCAAATGGCCAATAAACATAAAAAACTAAAATTCAGCAGTGAGCAAATAAATAGTCAAATAAAGCAACATTTGCCCATCAGATTAGAAAATTTTGTAAAGAATTGGTGAAAGTGAGGAGTGGGAATTTCAAGTGGTACAACCAACTTGTCTGGGCATAATATATCAGTAACCATCCAAATTTCTTTTTTTTTTTAAGATTTCATTTATTTATTCATGAGAGGCAGAGAGAGGCAGAGACACAGGCAGAGGGAGGAGCAGGCTTCCTGCGGGGAGTCTAATGTGGGACTTGATCCCAGAACCCCAGGAGCACAACCCAAGCCAAAGTCAGACACTCAACCACTGAGCCACCCAGGTGCCCCCATCCAAATTTTTAACACAAATCCCTTTGACTCGGCAATCTTCCTCCTACGAAATTGATCCTACAGAATTTTTTTTAAGATTTATTTATTTATTCATGATAGACATTGAGAGAGAGAGAGAGAGAGAGAGAGGCAGAGACACAGGCAGAGGGAGAAGCAGGCTCCATGTCGGGAGCCCGACGCTGGACTCGATCCTGAGACTCCAGGATCGCACCCTGGGCCAAAGGCAGGCGCTAAACCGCTGAGCCACCCAGGGATCCCGATCCTACAGAATTATTCAAGTGTCCAAACGTTTTTGTACAAGAACATTCACTGAAACTTTATTTTTATTTTATTTTTTTTAAAGATTTATTTATTCATGATAGACATAGAGACAGAGAGGCAGAGACACAGGAGGAGGGATAAGCAGGCTCCATGCCGGGAGCCCCATGTGGGACTCGATCCCGGGACTCCAGAATCAGGCCCTGGGCCAAAGGCAGGCGCTGCGCCACCCAGGGGTCCCCTGAAACTTTATTTTTAATGGCTAATGATTATATATATAAATTATGAAGTATCCATACAATACTATGCAGCCATTAAAAAGAATGACCTATGTGAATGAACACAGAAAAACTTTCACGATCTACTATGAAATGAACACAGCAAGATGATCCTGTTTTTGTAATCAACAACAACAACAACAACTCTGTGTATCAGGGTTCTTTTCTTTTAAGATTTTATTTATTTATGAGAGACACACAGAGGCAGAGACATAGGCAGAGGGAGAACCAGGCTCCATGCAGGGAGCCCGACGCGGGACTTGATCCTGGGTCTCCAGGGATCAGGCCCTGGACCAAAGGCGGTGCTAAAGGCTGAGCCACGGGGGGCTGCCCTGTTAGGGTTCTTAATTAGCTAGTTTTAGCAGAAATAATTTAGCAGAAAAGAATTAGTAAAGGCTTCGATAAGTCCCTGGGACAGCCAGAGGTCAGGCTTAGAGACTCTACCACCAGTAACAAAACTCAACCCAGACCAAAAGACTCCTCGAGCAAAGATCTCAGTGCCACAATTCCTGGGCACAGACATCACAGTTTACACGAATTACACTGAAGGGTAAACACCAGAATCTCTTTCATGCAGTCTTAGGAGGCATCTTCTAGACATTCCTCTGTATTCCAGATGGTTCTTTTTGCTCTTATTGTACAACAACAACAACAACAACCCATTTTTCTTTGGAAAATAGAATCAATAGTTTAAGCTAATATTGCAATCCCACCTTTTGCTGGATCATTTGGTGGTGTAAAAGCCTACACCAAAGAAGGTGTATAGTCCAGGTGACAGAAGTCCAGGTGACAGTCTCACTTAAAATTCAGTACAATCACTCTGTGTTCTCTGATGGAGGCATTTCTTCTTTCCTTTGGATTTTTTTCATTGTTCTTTTTCTAATTTCCTAGTTTAAGAGCTAGCTGAAGATAAACCCTTTTGTCTTCCAATATAGGCCCCTAAAGTTACGTATCTTCCTGGGAGGGCCATCTTGGTTTCACTTGCCCTTGTTTTAAAAAGTCTTGCGAAGGGCTGCCTGGCTGTCTCCGTCAAAAGAGCATGCAACTCTTAATCTCAGGGTTGTGAGTTTGAGCCCCACGTTGGGTATAGAGATTACTTAAAAAAATAAAAATAACTTGAGATGCTTCCCTCCCAGTCTCTGGGCTGCCACCACCCCAGAGGGGCTTTGACTCACAGAGGCCTAGGACTGAGGCTGCAGAAATCTGGGGCAGCCCTCAAGAAGCCCCTCTCAGGGGCCAGAACTCCTTTGCCAGCATGGATTCAAGTCGAGACTGCATAACTAAAGCAGTTGCAGTTTTATTTTTTTTACAGCTTTTTTCCCAAAATGATTTGTAGTTGTGTGTGCAGCACTTTGCCCTGATATGTGTGCTCTACAATAAAAACCAAATCATATATATATATATATGAATCTTTTTCATAATATTTTATTTATTCATGAGAGACAGAGAGAGAGAGGCAGAAACATAGGCAGAGGGAGAGGCAGGCTCTCCTTGAGGAGCCCAATGCGGGACTTGATCCCAGAACCTCAAGATCACAACCTGAGCTGAAGGCAGATGCTCAACTACTGAGCCACCCAGGCTCCCCTAACATCTGCTTGTTCTAATCAATTACTGAGAAAGTGGTATAAAAACTCCAACTATGGTTGTGGATTTGTGTATTTCCACCTTTAGTTTTTTATACATATTTTTTCTTCATATATTTTGAATCTGTTATTAGGTGCAAACATATTTTATTTATTTATTTTTTCATTTAGCTAATATTTTTTATTATATGCACCTGGCTTCATGCCAGACACAATGATATCAGAATGGCAAACGTATTTTATTTTATTTTATTTATTTATTTTTTTTTTCGTATTTTAGAAATATACTGGGGTGCTTGGGTAGCTCAGTTGGTTAAGTGTGCAACTCTTGGGCTTGGCACAGGTCATGAACTCATGGGTCTTGGGATGAAGCCTAAGAGGGGTTCTGTGCTCAGCGGGGAGTCTGCTTGAAAGATTCTCTCCCTCTGCCCCTTCCCTGCTCTTTCCCTCACATAAATAAATAAATCCTTAAAAATTTTTACTTGGAAATATTCCTATTATATTATTTTTGCAATTACATTTTTCTTGATTTTTCTATGCTGATTTTATATTTTCCTGCTTTCTTTAGGATTGAATGGAGTTTCTAAGTTAATTTGTGTTTTTTTTTTTTTAAGATTTTATTTATTTATTCATGAGACATAGAGAGAGAGAGAGGCAGAGACACAGGCAGAGGGAGAAGCAGGCTCCATGCAGGGAGCCTGACGTGGAACTTGATCCCGGGTCTCCAGGATCACTCCCTGAGCAGGCACTCAACTGCTGAGCCACCAGGGCTGCCCCAATATAATCTCTGTTTCTAAACGGAATGCATACATCTATATTTTATTCCTCAATTTTGTTTTTTTAAATATTTTATTTATTTGAGAGAGAGAGAGAACAAGCAAAGGGAGTGGCAGGAGAGGGAAAAGTAGGCAACCCGCTGAGCAGGGAGCCTGATGCAGGCTCAATCCCAGGACCCCAGGATCATGACCTGAGCTGAAGGCAGATGCTTAACCAACTGAGCCACCTAATTTCTCCTATTCATCAATTTTGAATGTTATCTATCAGCTTCCGATTAGAGAATGATTTCACTATAACTATACGGGGAAGATTTAGCTCTCTCAAATCAAATGTGATTATATTATAATTTTTAAAAAGATTTTATTCACTTGAGAGGGAGAGAGAGCACAAGCAGAAGGAATGGGAGAAGCAGCCTCCCCGCTGATCAGGGAGCCCAATGCTGGACTGGATCCCCAGGACCCCAGAACCCCAGGATCATGACCTGATGATGCTTAACAGACTGAGCCACCCAGGCACCCCTGATTCAATTTAAACTTGAACCAGTATTCAGTATTTACATTACAACACTTACTCAGATATTCGTAGACAGGCGTTGCAGTGTATGATGATTATGATTCCTTTGTTTTTATTAAAGCTAATAATTGCATTGTTGGCATAGTTTTCTATGTACACATTGTTAGCCCTTCTCATGCCATCTAAAAGCCTCTTTTTTATTTTTTTTTTAAGATTTGATTTATTTATTCATGAGAGACACAGACAGAGAGGGCAGAGACACAGGCGGAGTAAGAAGAGCTCCCTGCGGGGAGCCCAATGCGAAACTTGATCCCAGGACCCCGGGATCAAGACCTAAGCCAAAGGCAGACGCCCGATACTGAGCCACTCAGGCATCCCTAAAAGCCTCTTCTTAGCAGTTTTCCCAAAGGCTATTCACATTCGGTGATAAATCGCTTTCACATCATTTCTTGGAGCTCTTCATTCTCCTCCATCCTGAAGACCTCCAATCTCCTTTAGTCTAGGCTAGTTGTTCTCCAGCACTGCTGCACAGCTATCGTCCTGGGACTTCTTTTGTTGTTTTCTTGGTGTTTCCTTTGTCTTTCTCTTGAGTTGGGTCTTAAGCCTTCCTCTTTGATTTACTTCCTTCTTTCAGTGGAAAGTGCATTTGCCAGCAGAGGGCATGATCATGACCAACCTCAATAGGAATGCTTCATGAGTCACACTGCTCCAATGCGGAGGGGTGGCCCTTTATATCCAGGGAACAACTGTCATTCTGGGATCTCCCTGTATCATCATTCTGGAGATTTCCTTCCCTCCTCTTCTGTGTTGAATCTCCTATTCATGTATCCATTTCTTGCCTCTTAATTTACACCCTCATTTTGGTAGAGGACAACTTCTGATGGCTTGTTGAGAAAGGATATGTGAAGTAAACTTTTTGAACTTGCATACCTGAAAGTGCCTGGTTGTACCTTCACACTGGAATTCTAGGTAGGAAATAATTTTCCTTTAGAATTTTGAAGTCATTTCTCCATTCTTGCTTCGAGGGACACTTTTGAGAAATTTAAAATCATTTTGATGTTTTTTTTTTGATAAACTGTACACCCAAGGTGGGGCTAAAACTTGAGTCACATGCCCTACCAACTGAGCCAGCCAGGTGCCCCAAAGTCATTCTGATTTCTGATCTTCTTATGAAAATTGTAGGTTTTTTTTTTTTCTCATTGGAAACTTGTAGGTCATCTCTTTGTCTCTAAGACTCAAAATGTGACAATAACGTACTTGGATTATTTGGGGCTATTTTCAACAATTGTGCGGACATTCAGTGAGCTTTGTCAATCTATACGCAAACATCCTCCAATTCTGAGACATTTTCTGAACAATTTACTGATGTTTTAATCTCTATTTTCTGTTTTGGGTTATTTGATTTGGGGGGTTGCAGTCTCTCCAAGTTTATTATCTTTTCTTTCATATTTTCTGGGTTTTGTTTTCCTTTTTGACTTAGGATCTTGGGGTTTTCCACAATTTCCTCTTGCACTTTTCTATTCTCATGTTTCTTGTTTTCTTAATGTTGTTGGGTTTTTTGTTTTTGTTTTTTGTTTTTTTCTGGATTGCATCCTGTTCCTGTTTCACAGACTCGGTATCTTCTCGTATGTCTGATGATATTAATGGTTAGGATTTTTTTAAAAGATTTTATTTATTTATTCATTAGACACAGAGAGAGAGAGAGAAAGAGAGAGAGAGAGAGAGAGGCAGAGACACAGGCAGAGGGAGAAGCAGGCTGCATGCAGGGATCCCGATGTGGGACTTGATCACGGGTCTCCAGGATCGGCCCTGAGCTGAAAGTGGCACTAAACCGCTGAGCCACCCGGGCTGCCCCAATGGATGGGATTTTTTTTTTTTAAGATTTTATTTATTTATTTGACATCGAGAGAGAGAGAGAGAGAGAAGGCAGAGTGGCAGGCAGAGAAGGAGGGAGAAGCAGACTCTTCGCTGAGCAGGGAGCTCAACGTGGGGCTTGATCCCAGGACCCCGGGATCATGACCTGAGCCAAAGGCAGACATTTAATTGGGTCACTCAGAAGCCCAATGATTGGGGTTTAAAAAATTGTTCTTTTCCCTGCATAGTTTCTATTTCTTCTGAGTCTTTTTTTTTTTTTTTTTTTCTGTTTGCTTTAGTATCTATGATCAGTGTTAGAGGCTTTTCTTGGATGCTAATGATCTCAGATATATTTGGCTATAATTAAGAGTGGGGAAACAAAGAGCAAATTGGATGCTCTCAGTGAACCATAAGTTTTGCTGGGGTGACCTGGATTGGTTATTTGTTTGGAAATCCCAGGTGTCTCTATCTTTAGATCTCTCCTCTTTGGCTGTTCCAATTACTCAGAAAAGATTCTTCTAATCTTCTGGTAGAAGATGTAGGTTTCACTTCTAGCATTCTGGGAGCCCAGTTGGGGGGAGGCATGGAGGTGTCAGCTTTCAGCATGTATAGAT
This sequence comes from Canis lupus baileyi, assembly GCF_048164855.1. Lineage (NCBI taxonomy): Eukaryota > Metazoa > Chordata > Mammalia > Carnivora > Canidae > Canis > Canis lupus. The sequence continues at coordinate 18,464,003 of NC_132853.1, forward strand.
AGTTAGTAGATATAATACCTAATTCCACCTTTCAGTGCAATCCTCAACTGGGCTGGTAGACCTCCCCCATGCAAAGACCCTTCATTGTTCCTTGACTAAGAATAATCCCCCATTCATCTGCTGGGGTTGTACTGACTTCTCAGCTTCCACCCAATCCTCCTTATTTTAAATTTCCTTCCCACCCTCTCTCTAATTCCAGATATAATTGCAGCTTCTGGTTAGTTGCAATTTTGAGGATTCCGTAATGAAAATATGGTTGCTTCCATGCTATCTCAGAAGTCTGCTTCTCTCTTCAGTTAAGTCACCTGGTCCATATGCTGACTGTCTTGTGAGTGTTGCTACTGTTATTCCCTCCTCTCTAATTCCTCTCTACTTCTTTCCTTTTAAAAAGTAAATTATCTTTTAAGATATAATGATTATTCTTCTAATGGGACTTTGGTGTAGGTGAGATTAGTCATGTATGTTGAATCTGCATTTTAAACTGGAAGTAAGTCACTTTTCAAAATCAACCCCTCTTCTCCCCTCTTTCATGTGGAAGTTATAAACTCTGATTTCCCTTTTTTAGAATGTGAACCATTTAATATGCATCCTTTATTTACAATCTAGAATTATTCAGTATCTCTATCATTATCCTGAACACCAATCATTCCCTATCTTACATGTGATTGTCTTTTGTTATTTGATTTGTGTGGGGGTTTTTTTATAGCCTCTCTCCCAAATTAAGCATTGTCATCATATTGCTTTGTACATACAGTTAATGCTCACTTTGATTTACACATTTTCTTTTTTTTTTAAAGACTTTATTTATTTATTAATGAGAGACAGAGAGAGAGGGAGAGAGACGCAGAGACACAGGCAGAGGGAGAAGCAGGCTGCATGCAGGGAGCCCGACGTGGGACTCAATCCCAGGTCTCCAGGATCATGCCCTGGGCTGAAGGGGGCGATAAACCGCTGAGCCACCCAGGCTGCCCCAAGATTTACACATTTTCTTGCCTGTTATTGACATTCAACTTCTTCTTCCATCCCAAACTTGCTTTGGGGATCATTTATTCTAAATTGAACTTATCATGAATCTGATGATTTGAGTCCTTCTGAATTCTGGGAATTTCTCAGCCCATACCTCTTCAAAAATTATCTCTTTTCATTCTCTTTAAACTCTGTTCCCAGAATCCAGATTAGACCTATGGCAGACTTCAAATGTTATTCTCTTCTCTGGGTTCCTTAACCTCTAATCAGCACAGATCAATGTTTAGCCAGTCCTCTGAATTTGGTTTACTTTTATAAAGAAGGAAAACAAAGCAAATATATGTATTTATTTATTTGAAGTAAATAGGAAAGGGTAGAGGCATACGAGAATATATGGCTAAAGAAAATTTTTAAAGGTGATAGCGCTTTGCGTGCCGATGGGAAGTTTGGAGCGCGGAGCCTCATCTCTAGCTACCCCCAAAGTAGAGGATAGCTGAACCACTGTGAATTTCTAGACTCCTGGCCTCTAACACTCTCCTATGCTGGAAGGAGACTAGATCACTGCAGTTGCATGGGAGTTTAGAAAGTGCAGACTCCTCTGGCCTCTACGATACAGGAAGGCAAGATAGAAACAGGTTGGAATGGCACTGAGTAAATCAAGTTTATAGCATCTGCCATGCTTGCAGTTTTATGTCTGGTGATAAGAGAAGCAGAGTATATTTCCATCCATGGGGTCAATGTCCAGCAGTGGTATTTAACAGCAAGGTCCCTGTCTATCAACATCCTGCCCACAGTAGTGACTAGCTGGTTCCCAACCAGACAGTTCATGGGCAAGCCATGGCTGTGGTTTCTGATAATTTTCCAAGCCTGAAAAAAAATTTTTTTTTCCAAGCCTGGTTTTCTAGTCTCGCAGCCAGTTCTCTGGATTCCTCAATGACATCCTGAAGCATTTCTGTTTAAGTTAGCTAACATCAGTGTCTATTGCTACTAACAGATTCATACCCATTTCAGTCCCACTTCTTACCCAATCATTTAATGTAATTTGCTGTCTATAAAGTAAGACAGGATTCAGAGCAGAGGCTGGGAGTAGTGGGCATTTGTCTTTTGTTGGCCTAGTTTCCGTTCCTCTCCTTTTGATTCCTTTTGGGGAACTTGTCTTCTCCCATTCAGTTTCTGCAGTGGGGTTGAAGTAATCTCCACTGGACAGACAGATCTAAGGATGATGCAGGCCTAGCCATTCAGATGTTCCCTCCTCCTGCTCAGGTGATTTGTTCACAGCACACTACTCCAGCCAGGCTAATGACACTTAATGCTAGTACAGTCAGTTCTCATTATCTGTGATCATTATGTTCTATAAAGTTGGCGGAAACATCAAATAAGCAAATGTGGAACCCTTGCTCCCAGGAGAAATAAAAGATTAGGTTTCTGTAAGCCTCTGCTCATATATTCTTCAACCAATCCATGGTATGTATATTTGTGTATATATATATATATATATATATATATATATATATACCTCGATTTATATGTTTCTGTTTAAACATCCTATTTAATACATTATCAATTCGTTAAGGTTGAACACACAACTGACAGCACTATAACTCATGCATGAAGGAGGCTTATCTAACGCATGCGTTTTCTCCCTAAAGTACATTACAGGCAGCCTGATTGAACTTAGGAACACGAGACAGTACTCCAGTGTTATCCTCGGGGGCCATTTAAAATAGTGAAATCGGCACAACAATGCCAAAAACATGGCACTAAATAGACTGCAAAAGGGGCACTTGCTACAGGATGAGCTAAAGCAAGAAGGCAGAGTGTTGACTTCTTGGACCTTAGCTGAAAAGCAGTGCATTGGGTGACCTAAAATTTTTGTCTCCACATATGCCTACAAATGACCTTGAAAGCATGGTGAAAGTGCCTGGTATTGATTTTGGAATTAAAAATACATTTAAACGAGGAGGTGAATTCACAAGTCTATAACCCACCACTAATGATGACTTTTGCTAAAAGCAACTTTTGTTGGAAGGGGAGTTCTATTTCTGCCAGGGGTAGGCTGAGAGGGCAGGATCTAAGCTGGGGGCTGCTACTATCAGGTGTGTAAATCCTGCATGAATGAAATCAGCACAGAGGAAAACAAAACTAAGACGGAGAGATACTTTGTCCTGAAGATGTCTGTGAGCCTCTGGATCAAGTCATGCCTGATGCATGCTACCCCTACATTAGACTGCAGTGAACCGATAACTCTTTTCTTAAAACAAAACAAAAGGCAACTGGTAGAAAGGCCTTAACAAAGGGGTGAAACACCAGAACATGACTCCTTGTTTGTTAAAAGGGCACAAGTTATCAGAATGTTAAAATTATCTGCAGGTTCTTCCCTTCTCTCCTTGTCCCTGAAGGACTTACCCTATGAGTATTTTTCTTCCCTCCAGCTCCTGGTCTCAGTTTGAAAACTGGAGAAATCAATGAGTGACACAAGGAGGTGGAGTGGAGAGTTTTGTATGAATGATGTGAGGTTGTCTGGGAGCGGGCAAAGGGAAATAAGATGGGGGTGGTTGAAAAGAGAGAAGGAAAGAAAAGACCCTGAGTGGGTGACTGGTGTCAAGGAGAACAGGGTAGGAGGGGTTTGGGAGGCAGAAATGGAGAAACATCAGGGCAGCTGCAAAGTAATAGAGGAAAAAGGATTAAATTTTTTTTCTCTTGAGATAAAATATCCGAACGGAAAAGTGCACAAACCAAATGTTCAGCTAGATGACTTGCTGGGGAGCGAACCCATGTAACTAGCACTCACCTCAAGGGACGTTAGCAGCTCCTCACAGCTGCCCTCAAACTGCCTCCCAGTTACCACCTCCTGCTGTCACCCTGCCAAGTGTAATCACTGTTGGGACAGTTAATGAAATAGATTTGTCCTATGGGCTCTTTGTAGGCTACGTGGTGGACTCACAGTGTGTATTCATTCACATCTGATTTCTTTCCTTCAGTGTTATGTGGTGAGGTGTAGCTGTACTTCTTGCTATTTTATATTCCCTTGTGTGAATACCCATAACATCTCTTTTCTACTGATGCATATTTGAATTGTTTCCAGATAGTTGGCTACTCTAGTCAAGACTTGATATTTATCTTCTTTTTCCTTTGAGCAAGTCAGGTCTGTAGTGATACCACATTGTGGCTTCAATTTGTGCTTCCCTGATGACAAATGAAGTTGTGCAATTCTTTTTCATGTTTATCAGACATTCAAACATGCTCTTTTATGAAATGTGTTTCTTCTTCTCCTCCTCCATTTCTTCCTCCTCTTCCTTTTTTTTTTCTTCTCTTTGACAATGAGGTGTAGCCTAACCTCCGGGCATGCCTAATATATGAAGGCTGAAAATGGCAGGTTGATGGATCAAAGGCTGATGGAATCCGGAGGAGAAATACTGGCAGTCAGGTCTGGAGGAGGCAAGAGGAGTTGTGTGATCAAGGAAGCCTGAGAAATGGGGTGTGTGTGCTGAGAAGGAAGTTTCTGTAGAAGAGTGTGATGTGTTGACTGGCTAACATGTCAGCAGTGTATACCATTCATCCCAGTGTAAAGCCCCACAGAGCCAAGAGGGCTGGTCTCTCTGACAGTTGCAACATTCCAGGATAGTCCTAGGGTCATGCACTTCTTATTTCAGTATAGGTGACTAAACTGTGGCTTGCTGGATGTAATTGTTCATACATATCTTTATAGGACTGTCATTACATAAATTAACCCACTGGAAAAAAACCTCTGTCTTGATGGTTTGTTTTGTTTTGTTTTGTTTTGTTTTGTTTTTGAAAATGCTTGCCTAATCTGCTGGATTTACTTTCAAGATGTAGAGCTAGGTCCCTGTAGGTTGGGGACTTTTTCTTTGAGACTGGAGAGCATGTCATACCAGACATGGCCACCAGGAAGCAAGCAAGAGCAGATGGGACAGAGAAAATAATCCATTAGAAGCAAGACCCAGGGACACCTGGGTGGCTCAGCGGTTTAGCGTCTGCCTTCAGCCCAGGGCATAATACTGGAGTCCCAGGATCGAGTCCCACGTCGGGCTCCCTGCGTGGAGCCTGCTTCTCCTTCTGCTTGTGTCTCTGCCTCTCTCTCTCTGTGTCTCATGAATAAATAAATAAAATGTTAAAAAAAAAAAAAAAAAAGGAAGAAGAAGCAAGACCCAAGGAAAGGAAGGAGGCAGCTAAGGCTCTCAGTTCCCAGAAAGAGGAAAACCTCCTAGGCCATGGAGGTTGGAATTGTCTTGCTGCTGGTCCCTGGTGCTAAGTGTGGGGTGGTGAGCACTGAGCCTATGCACACTCCATAAGTCCTAGCCTGTCCTTTGGTGCTGTTGGCTCTGAACAGACTGGTGCCCTGGAGCCACACCGGCTGCCCAGCTCCTCATGGGACCACCTACCACAGTGTTGAGTTACTCAGAATAGCGCCTTGGGTGGACCTGCTGAAGCCTGACCCAAGGTTACCCTTTGAACATTGCACGGACTCTTCCTCATCCTGGCTTCCTTGATCTCTAGCATTTGTACAAGGTTTTTAATTTTTATTTTATTTTATTTTATTTTTTATTTGTACAAGTTATAACAAAAGGCCAGCAGCATGGAGATCAGTGTTTTCCGACTAGCAATCAACTCACCTTCTGATAACAGCATCTTGCTTTGCCTGCCCCACTAGATGCAGCCATGGAAGAATCAAGGTGCCTCACTCCTTGCCAAGCGTGGGCACATGACCCAGCCAGGCCAGTCAGCCTATTTCCTGTGAACTGGAATCTTGAGAGTGATAGAAAAGGGTTATAGCTGATTTCTCCTTACAGTGTGTCTGATGGTTCCTGCTGGTAGGATTCCCACAACTGTCCTGCTTCTTGTCCTAATTGTGACCTGGCTGTTCAGCATTCTGTTACCCTTCCAGGAACTTCAAACAAATTCATTTTCAAAAGATAGCCAGAGGGTGCCTGGGTGGCTCTGTGGGGTCACCTTGGGTCCTGATCTCAGGGTCCTGGGATCCAGCCCCGCGTGGGGCCCCCTGCTCTGCGGGGAGTCTGCTTCCCCCTCTACCTCTGCTGCTTCCCCCTGCTGGTACTTGCTTGCTCTCTCTCAAATAAATGAAATAAAATAGAAAATCTTCAACAACAACAACAAAAAAGACAGCCAGAATTTATTTCTTTTCCTTGCAACTAGAGAATGCTAAGTGACACAGAGGGGCTGAATCTAACAAGGTGACATCATATGTATGGGATACTTGTATGAGCCTGACAATGCGTCTAAAACCACCTGCATATGTGCCAGAAGGTGGAAGTAGACCCAGGAGTGGAGTGTGAGGTGAGAGCTTGGGGATTCCCAAGAACAACACAGCAGAAGCCAGCAAGGCAGTGAGAATGCCCTTTCTCCCCACAATTATGGCTTCAGTAATGGGTCATAGAACTTGGACAAGCCAGGTGATGCTTGTGCAGCACCCTGCAGAGTGCTCTGTTCCTGTAAGAAAGGCCACTACAGGGAGGGATCTGGACATCCGTCAGAGGAGAAGTGAAAGAAGCTGAGTTGTTCAGCCCAGAGCCAAGAAGGCATGCAATCTTAAAATGTCACTTTTTTCAGTCATCCAATGAAAATTCCTGGCATGTCAGGCACTGCTAGATAAGGCAAGACATATTCTGCTTCAGAGAACTAACAGTCTAGTAACCCAATGGCAGGGGGTACAGGGCTCTGTGGTAGTGCCTGCTCTAGATGAGGCGTGGGCCTCCTGGAGGAGAGAGTATCTGAGATGAGTCTAGAAAGATGAGTCTAGAAAGATGTGCCAGATACTCTGGCAGGTGGGGTGGGCATAGGAGAGGGGTCTTCAAGGCAATGGCAGTAGCTGGTGCCAGGGCTGTATGGGGAACGGGTATGGTGTCTTGCATGGTGTAGGGACTGTGAGGGAGTTGGCATCAGATCAGAGAACTTCAGATGTCATGCCAAGGGAATCATTGGAGGTTTTTTTTTTTTTTTTTAAGACTTTATTTACTTGACAGAGAGAGAGAGAGAGAGAGAGAGAGAACACAAGCAGGGGGAGCAGCAGGCAGAGGGAGACAGAGAAGCAGACTCCCTGCTGAGTAGAGAGCCCGATGCAGGGCTTGATCCCAGGACCCTGGGATGATGACCTGAGCCAAAGGCAGATGCTCAACTGACTGAGCCACCCAGGTGCCCCTCATTGAAGTTTTTTAAGGAGGGAAGCAACCAAATGAGCTTTGCATTTTTAACAAAATCACTGTGGAAAAGATCTGGAAAAAGAGCAAGACTAGAATATACAAGACAGGTCAGGAGTTGGTTGGAATAGTCTGAAGAGAGAAGGGGTCTGGGCTGGTGGAACAGCAGTGGGGACAGGGAAGGAATCGTTGGAGGGCTGCTGGGATAGCAGCATACGGGGGAGGTTAGGAAAAGATGAGGTCACAGAAGGCCTGTCCACTGGGTGAGACATTTAGTCATGAGGGTGGCAGGTGGTCTTCCAAAGAGCCACCCTGGCCATGGCAACAGAACCTTGGGCAAACAAATGCCACTTTGTCAGAACAGCCTGACTATCTAGTTTTCAGAGGCTGCCATACAGTGATGAAACCCATAGGGGACTGGCTCAAAGTTTCAAGCACTGATGTGTTAATTCCCAGTAGAAAATCAAAATTCTGAAAACCTAAATAGATCTTCCCAGAGGGGCAGAGTTCATGTGCCACTCACTGGGTACCTCTACCCACTCATCCTAGAGGCTGGAAGGGTCATTGAGGTCACCAGGGGAGAAGGAGAAGGAAAGTGTGGGTGTGGGTGTGTGGGGACACTGTAAGGCTATTTATGACAACCACGAGCAGCTTGCTGGTGAGGACTGCTGTCCACTAATGCATCCATGCTGCTGGGGAAGTGAATGCTGGACTCAACACCTCTCACCCTGGAATGGATAATTTATCAAATTTCATCTTTCCCTTTGATCTCCTTTTCTGGACATTTCTCCCATCCTATTTTGGGCCACTCTTTTCTATTGATACACTTTCCTACCACAAGCAGTGCCTCATTTCTTACCTATAGTGGCAGTTAAGGTAGCAAAAGTTGAGAAATAGATTTACATGTCTTAGGGTGGAATCCATTCCTGGTGCCCACAAGTGCCATAAATACCCCTATTTATTATATAAATTTTAGAAAAGATTTTATTTATTTATTCATGATAGACAGAGAGAGAGAGAGAGGCAGAGACACAGGCAGAGGGAGAAGCAGGCTCCGTGCCAGGAGCCGGATGCGGGACTCGATCCCAGGACTCCAGGATCGCGCCCTGGGCCAAAGGCAGGCGCCAAACTGCCGAGCCACACAGGGATCCCTATTATACAAATTTTTATGAGTATTTTTTTACAAGTCAGTAAAGGCAGACACAGGGAACAGTGGAGAGTGGAGAGACTGTTCCAGAACAAAAGAGGTTTAAGAACCATGGCCTGCCCTTAAAATGCATTGTGTGGGCTTGTCTGAAGTCTAATTCAAACACATCAGTCATACAAAGACATTTTTGGCAAAAATTATTGAATACCCAGTATTAAATCATGTCGAAAAATTGTTACATTTTTAAGGGTGATAATAACATTGTGCTTATGTGAGAAAATATCTATTTTAGAAATGACAGAACATCACAATGTCTGAAATTTGTTTTATTTTTTTTTAAGATTTTACTTACTCATTCATGAGAGACAGAGAGAGAGGCAGAGACACAGGCAGAGGGAGAAGCAGGCTCCATGCAGAGAGCCCGATGCGGAACTCGATCCCAGGACCCCGGGATCACACCCTGAGCCAAAGGCAGATGCTCAACCATTGAGCCACCCAGGCATCCCTGCAATCTGATTTCTATCCTTCCCTTCTCTTATCTCAGCTGCTAGAACTTCCGGAGTGCCCAGCACTGACCCCTAATTGCCACTAATTCCTTGAATGTCTCCTTAATAACCAGCATGTCATCAATCTTACCTATAGATTCTCTTCTCTTGGCTCCCTTAACGGTCTTCTCTTCTCCTCCTCCTGCCCCTCTGTCTTCTCCCAACTCCTCTGAAGTGGCTGTGTTCCCCACTGACCCGGGCTCTTTGTCACTTGTGTCCTCTCAGGATGGTCTGTTCACTCCCTTGGCTCTGTAAAACAAATGAGATTGGCTCTCAGCCCTGCCCTTTGTGAATCTGGGTATAGCTGCCCATGAGAACCCCTCCACCAGGGTGCCACACAGACACCTCAATCTCAGTAAGATCCAAACTCCTTAGAGGCATCATCTGGTCCCCACTGACTTCTCTGGCCTCACACTCTCTCTCCATAACATTACCAGATAGTAAGCTGGTAGTGGGCTTGCCAGGAACATGGCCTTACAGCTAATTAAATTAACCTAAAGATGGAAGGCAACAGAATGTTTTCAGACCCTTAGAATAGCCGCTTGGCATAGTGTCAGTGACTCGTCTGCTTTATGCTCAGAAAGCCTCCGTGTAGACCCTATAGAAACTTTGGGATCCTGGGGCACCTAGGTGGCTCAGTGGTTGAGTGTCTGCCTTTGGCTTAGGTCATGGTCCTGGGATGGAGTCCTACAACCTCCCTGCAGGAAGCCTGCTTCTCCTTCTGCCTATGTCTATGCCTCTCTTTCTGTGTCTCTCATGAATAAATAAAATATTTTAAAAAAAGAAAGAAAGAAACTTTGGGATCCCATTCCCAGACAACAGCAGAGCCCCTAAGCCAGGTAGGTGTCCTTCCTCTGAGTCAAGGTGAGTGGTGGGGTGATGGTGAACAGAAGGATGAGTGCTCTACCCCAAAAGTATATGCTTGTGTGAATGCTGCCACAATTTCTGAGTTTTCTTTACTTTTTAAAAAAGATTTTAATTATTTTTTCATGAGACACACACACACACACACACACACACACACATAGAAAGAGAGGCAGAGACACAGACAGAGTGAGAAGCAGACTCCCCACAAGGAGCCCAATGTGGGACTCCATCCCGGACTCCGGGATCACGCCCTGAGCCGAGGGTAGGCGCTCAACCGCTGAGCCACCCAGGCATCATTCTCTGAGTTTTTCAAGAGAATCCAGAAATCTGGGTTTTCTTTCTTTCTTTCTTTTTTTTTTTTTTATCTGGGTTTTCGTGTGAAATTTTCCAACTGTTAAATGTTGGCAACTAATTCAAAATTAAAAATATACTCTGTGAACCAACTAATTTGTTAAGAACACCATGTGAATCAAACAAAACCATATCCCTATCTAGCCTACAGGCTCTGTGTCTGTGAATAGAAGGTGTGGGTGTGGAGGCTCAGGAGTCCACAGACACCAACTCAAATATTTCCCTGAGCTGTAACGAGGCTAAGAGACCGTATGTGTAAAACGGCTAGTCCAGAGCAGTTCCCTAAATGGAAGTCAGTTTTTACTTAATCAGCATGACTGACACATCTATAAAAAGAACATGTTTATGTGGTCGTTGGTCAGCAGAAGACAATAGGGTATATGAACACCACCGAGGAAGGGAAGAGCGAGCCACAGACACTCAGTGCTCAGTAATTCCATTGCCCATTTCCCTGTACTGGGAATGGGCAGCTCTAGATGAGGCATGTGGCCATACAGTCTGGGCACAGCCTTTTGATTTGTGCCCAGCCTTGTTTGCGTTTAGTTCTCTGATGCACTTAGAAAAACTGGTGCTCCAGACCATCGGTGCTGGGGTTCTGAGCCTGGGAGTGGAAGGAGGCCTGGCCAAAAGACGTCCTTCCTGAGAACCCTAGATATTACCCTATTATTGCCCCTAGACGATGTCAGCCATGAGGAGTGCCTGCACAGTCTCTCAGAGGTCAAGAGGCCTGGGACAACTTCCCTTATTTGAGGTCCCAGGCAAATTAAAAATGAACACTTGCAGGGTACCTGGGTGGCTCAGTGGGTTAAGCTCAGGTCTTGATCCCAGGGTGCTGGCATGGAGCCCACGTCAGGGTCCCTGCCCAGGGAGGAGTCTGCTCTCTTTCCCTACTGTGTTCTCTCTATTAAACAAAAATAAATAAATAAATAAATTGGTTTAAAAAAAAATGAGCACTTGCCAAGACAGGTTTTTATAGTAAAAACATTTACATTTAACAAATTTCATGTTTTAACACACATACACACAATATAATGCTATTTAATTGTGCTATTCATGCATAATTAGATGGATCTGCCTTATCCACAATATAGAAAACCCTTCTTCATTTCCTCTCTCTGTTCTTCTGGTGACTCCTCTTTATCATTTCCTGCTTTGAATTTCAGCTCCTCTGCTGTTAATCCTTCTTTGACTTCCTCTTGAGGAAGCTCTGGACTGATTTATGCTGCTGCATGCTTTTATTACTGCAATTTAGGATTTGTGGTGCACCTTCCACTGGCATGGGAACTCCTCCAGGGAGGGGACTGGATAAACTCTTGCCTGTAACCCCAGCTCCTAGCATGGTCCTGGCAAGTTGTAGATGCTAAATGAATACAGGGAGGGATGGAGAGACGTGAATGTTCTGTCAAGAACAAAGTGTTGAGGGCGCCTGGGCGGTTCAGTAGGTTGAGTAGCATGCTCTGGATTTTGGCTCAGGTCATGATCTCAGGGTCCTGGGATCAAGCCCAGCATCGAGCCCCCACTGGCACTCAGTGGGGAATCTGCTTGTGGATTCTCTCTCCCTCTCCCTCTGTCCCTCCCCTCCACTCATGCACGTCTCTGTGTGTGTGCACGCATGTACATGCTCTCTCTCTCTCTCTCTCTCATACATACATACATAAATTTTTTGAATAAAAAATAAAAGGAGATCAAAAGTAGGAGCCCCAAGACAAGAAGTGGTTTGGGGAATCTCTCCTGTGCAGTAAGTGGTTGGGGAGCTGCCTCTCCAGTCCTACACTTCTCTGGACTCTGGCCAGCATTCCTCTCTAAGGCTTAGCTAGTCCCCTCACCTGCAACAGTCTCACTTCTTTCTGGTAAAATCCCTCTTCACCATCATGCTCATCTCAATAGAAACCACCATCTCTGGCACCTGGACACAGCCACACATTTTCTAATTTGATCCTAATAACCACCCCATAGGTAGATCTTATTATTTCAATTTTCCCAGAGAAGGAAACAGAGGCCAGAAATGACTTCCCAGATGAGGAAACAGAGGCCAGAAAGGCACTTGGCCAAAGTCTGAAGGTGAGAGAGATATAACAGACGCTTCCACTTCAGCGCTAGGGACGCCTGTAGCTGTGACATGGATGCTACTTTGAATTTTAGAATTGGCATGTGAGAAACACAACTCAAAACAGGGAAATGGCTTTCCCCTTATGCTCTCTCTGCATTTCCTGTTAATATCCAAAAACATAAATAGCTTTTTGGAAGCTGTGGTTGCTTACTTGTAGAAAGGAAGTACAGGCTTTGGGTGGAAGCTGTGAGAGATTGCCATTGATTTGTTTTTGTTTTTGTTTTTGTTTTTGTTTTTGTTTTAAGTAGGCTCCATACCCAGCATGGAGTCCAACATGGGGCTTGAACGCATGATCCTGGGATCAAGACCTGAAGTGAGATCAAGAATCAGATGTTCAACTGACTGAACCATGCAGCCACCCCCAGACTGCCACTTGAACGAGGAATCCCTGTTGCAATAATCTCTTTCACTGTGGTCATAAGACAGTCCTCTTACATGCATTACCTGAATGGGAGTGAAGAAAGTACTGCAGCTTCCAAGAACTTCTCCAAAGCTTCTCAACAAAACCTTCTGAGCACACACTCCAGGGTTGGATGACACTGTCATTAATGGCAAATTTTTCATTCCTGAGCCCATGGCAGACATAACGTATGGATCACAGGACTCCTTCCCACCAAGCCAGAGAAACAGCCCATCTATGCAGCAATCCAAGTAGCTGCAATCAATTGGAGTTGGTGCACGCCAAGAAACTTATTCAACATTTCATCTTATTCCATGCTGGGCCTGTTGCTAGGAGATGCAGGGATGAATAATGTGCTATCTCTGTCCTCAAGTCAAATATGGGTAGGGGCTAGGAGTAGGCAAAACTATGAACACATATTTATTGACAGGTTACATATAAAACCAGGGTTCAATGTATGAATATGGTTTTGTGGAAACACATATGAAGCAATGACTCATTCCACCTAGAAGTGTGACACAGAAGTGAGTCTTGAAGGATGAAGAGGACTTGAATAGGCCAAGCAAGGTGGAAAAGGCATTCCTGGCAAAGGGACTAACATATACTAAGGCTTGAGATTCAGAAAGCCTTGGAATGGGTGTAAGGAGGAGAAAATCTATACTTGGAGTGGGAAGGACCTCTTTCCTGCATTTCTCTAAGCAACAGATATGTCATCTGTAAAAATGATAATAGCACCTACCTCTTAAGATTGTGTTGAGGATTGAATAAGATAGTGTATGGATCGACCTCACACAGTGCCTGGTTCAGTGAAAGGCAGCTCCCATTGATGCTTCAGAATGCTAACGGGCATGAAACTGATCTTTGGCAACTGAGCCAGAATGATTTCAAAGTAGAGGAACATCATCAGATTTTTAGAAATGTCATATTTTCCATGATTAAAATACATATCTATTTCAGAAGAGTTGACAATATTTTAAAAAGAGAAAGAAGAGGGATGCCTGGGTGGCTCAGCGATTGAGCATTTGCCTTAGGTTCAGAGAGTGATCCTGGGGTCTGGGATCGAGTCCCACATAAGGTTCCCTGCATGGAGCCTGCTTCTCCCTTTGCCTGTGTCTCTGCCTCTCCCTCTCTATGTCTCTCACGGATAAATAAATAAATAATTTTAAATAACTAACTAACTAACTAACTAACTAACTAAATAAATAAATAAATAAGAGAAAGAAGAGAAGAAAATATAACCTCATCGCCTCTCCACTCAGAGAGAACATCTGTTAATATTTTGGTGCAGTGTCTTCTTGTCTTTACTTAGCATACTTTTCTATACCGATGACCATACCATATGGACAAAAAGTCCTCTAGTTTTTCCACATAAATATGATGACATAGGGGCACCTGGATGGCTCAGTGGTTGAGTGTCTGCCTTTGGCTCAGGTCATGATCCTGGGGCCCTGGGATTGAGTCCTGCATCAGGCTCCCCATAGGGAACCTGCTTCTCCCTCTGCCTATATCTCTGCCTCTGTGTCTCTCATGAGTAAATAAATAAAATCTTTTTAAAAATGACATAAGCAGTTTTCTACAGTATTACAATCTCTTTGGTTATATCATCGTAATGGTCAATAGCCATTGAATGAATCTATCATAATTTACTCTTCAATCACTGCTTGTTGGACAAGTATATTGTTTACAATTTTTTTACGATTGTCAATAATGTTATGGAGAATGTCTTGACCCATGAGGCTTTTTTGTTGTAGTCCGTCAGATTATTTCCTTAGGATAGAGCCTCAAAAAAACTAGAGAATTTGATGCAATGTTAGGCAACTGTTTCTTGAAACGGTATATTTATACTCCCTCAGCTGTGTTTGCTTCACACAAGCCTTACCAATTTTGGGTGTTCTCATTTAAAACTAAATATCTGCTAATGTGTTGGCCACAAAAAACAAAAGCAAAGGCGCAGCATTTCCTTCATTATTCAAAAGCTGGAGAAGAGCTTGTGTATTTCACATGTGGTTCTGTTACAAGCTCTCTGTGCCTTTTTTTTTTTTTTTTTTACATTTTTTAAAGGTTTTATTTATTTGAGAGAGACAACATGAGTTGGGGGGGTGGGGGAAGAGGGAGTCAGAGAAGCAGACTTCCCACTGAGGAGGAAGCCTGACATGGGGCCAGATTCCCAGGACCCTGAGACCATGACCTGAGCCAAAGACAGACACTTAACCGACTGAGCCACCCAGGCACTGCTTGGTTTTTATCCAGCTCTTTGATGGATGAGGGAGAGATCTTAAGTTGTCATCAAATATACTTAAAATATTAACGCTTTGTCATGTTTAAAAGGAATATTTTATTTTCTTTTTGCCTTTTAATTTAGGATTTTAATTCTGATGGAATCAAGTCCTACATAGCTCTTCCTTTGCGATCACTTCTTTCCTTTAAGGGATTGAAAGGGCAGGAATTTTTATCTCCCTCTGGGTAAGTCACCTCTCACTCTGGACCTCAATTACCTCTTTATTTATTTATTTATTGATGTATTTTAAAAACTTTTTAAAAGATTTTATTTATTTATTCATGAGAGACACACAGAGAGAAGCAGAGACAGGCAGAGGGACACTCAACCACTGAGCCACCCAGGTACCCCGTGTATTTATTTATTTTTAAAGATTTGTTAAAAAAAAAAAAAAAGATTTGTTTTTTTGAGAGTGAGGAGGGGCAATGGGAGAGGAAGAGAGAGTGTTAAGTAGATTCCATGCAGAGCGTGGAGCCCCATGTGGGGCTGAAATCACGACCTAAGCTGAAACCAAATGTCTGATGCTTGGAGCGTGGAGCCCCATGTGGGGCTGAAATCACGACCTAAGCTGAAACCAAATGTCTGATGCTTAGCTGACTGCACCACTCAGGGGCCCCTCTTCATCTTTTAAAAGGTAGGTAGGTTGGGACACCTAGGTGGCTCAGCAGCCTTTGGCTCAGGGCGTGATCCCGATCCCCGGATCGAGTCCTGCGTGAGACTCCCTGTGAGGAGCCTGCCTCTCTCTGTCATGAATAAATAAATAAAATCTTTAAAAATAAAAGAAAATAAAAAAATAAGAAGTAGGTAGGCAAAGATATGCTCTCTAGACTTCCTTTTAGGTATAGATTCTTGGACTCTGGACTCCACAGTGTAGCTTGACACTGGCAACCCTCTCCATGGGTGCTGGGGCTCTTCTCTGCTTGAGGGATTCATTTATTCATTCAACTAACACCTTCTGAGCATCCACCCCATACTGGGCATGATTGGAGGTACTGGGGATACAGTAGCAAAGAAAATAAAGCCACTGCTATCATTTCTAGTAAGGAGAGATGGACCTAAAGAAACCAAAGTTATAATAATTGAGATAGTGAAAATACTATGGAAATAATAAATGAGGTAAGGGTTTAGGGAGTGTCAGGAGATGGGGGAAGAGAGTTGCTTTTATATCTAGAAGGGTCAGGTGACATTTTAGCAAGAGGTAAGAATAAAGTGAGGAAGCCAGTCAGATCGATATCTGGTAGAAGAGCATTTCAGGTAGGCAAAAGAACAAATGAAAGACCCTGGGGCAAGAGTCTGCTGGACCAATTGAAGGAACAAAGAGGCCAGGATAGCTAGAGCAAAGGAACAAAAATGATAGTGTAGGGAAAGGGTCAGAGAGGGCATACAGTCTTAGGGCCCTCTTAATGATTTGGCTTTCACTGAAAGAAATGGAAACCACTGGATGGTTTTGTACAGATCAGTGATCTGACTGTAGCTAGGTTTTAAAGGAGTTAAAAGAGGTTTCTGGTCTAGGGGCACCAGGGTGGCTCAGTTGGTTAAGCATTCAACTCTGAATTTCAGTCAAGTCGTGATCTTAGGGTCATGATCTGAGCAGGGAGTCTGCTTGGGATTCTCTCTCCCTCTCCATCTGCCCCTCACCCTGCTCATGCTCTCTTTCTCTCTCTCTCTCTCAAATAAATAAATTAAAAGAAGAAGAAAAAGAAGAGGAAGAAGAAAAAGAAGAAGAAGAAGCCGCTGCCGCCACGTCTGACCTAGTGAGCACCACAGGTTCCAGCTCTGGAATGGGCTACATGCTGTCCCATTCTCAGCTGAGAAACTTGGCATTACGTCTCTCATTCTTAGTTCTTCAGGGAATAACAATACAATTTCAGATAGGAATCCTCCCCTTCCCACAGCTGACATAACTGGGCCAAGCTTTTGTGTAGGTAGTGGGGAGTGGAGGGAGACAATCTGGGGGCTTGTATGTTTAATGTGGAATTTCCTACCTTGAGGATGACCACAGGGTAGTAATGGTTCTGTTAAGGTACAGGCCTCATTCAGGCTACCAGTAGCCAGCATCTACCTTTTGTGAGCTTGGGACCCTTTCTGGCTCAGGCAAGGTGTGGGATGGTTAATAAGCAAGCAGCAAGCCCACACACAGTCATGGTAGCCAGAAATGGAGCCCCTACCACCCCAAAATTAGGGCCTATGAATAATGGCACAGAGCTTGCCTCCAGAAATCCATTCAGTTGCACTACTATCTGGGAAGGTGGCCTTTTTTGGCCCTGACCCTCCTAGACCTGGCCAGGCCCCCGAGTGAGCAGCCTTGGAGTCCCACAGGTTCTCTCCTTTAAAGCTTTTTCCACAGATGAACTCTTGCAGAGACTCACTGGATTCTTTGATGTGTGTCCCCACCATTCTAAAAACTACAGGGCCTGGTAAAGGCTTTGTGTGTTTCCTTCACCACTGTGTTCTTGGAGCACCCCCAGCATGATCCCTGACATATAAGGGGCGCTCAAGAAATGGGCTGAGTAAATGATAAAGGGGAAAGGCAAGTAATGCTTTTCTCTTTTACGGGCAATGAAACATGCCCAGACAGGACGTTTGACTGCCTTCTGGCCCAATTCCTACAGTAGGAGCACCCGGGAGCAGAGGGCCGCACCCAATGGCCTCCTAGGCCCTCCATCAGCTTCTCCTCCTCTGCTCCTCCAACGGCAGCTCCAGTCCTGAGCCTCTGAAACGAGACCGGTTTCCCAGGAAAAGATCGTATGGCAGGAGTGGAGCCAGTGACAGCCTATAAATGACAATAACAGCATTTAGAATGTACTAGACACTCTCCTTCCACAGCAACTCTTCGAGAGCTTGAGGGGCACTCCGCCACTGAGTTGCCTCTGCTGCAGCGCCCAGAGCCAGCACAGGCATCACAGGTCAAGCGTTCTCCTGCCTCCACCTCGAATGCCCACGTCCTTATTTGCTCATCCGTAGACTGTGACCCTTTAATAATGGCTAGCCACGAGGCTGTTGGGAGGATAACGCACGTGGTTTAGTAGCGCCCAACGCCCAGCAAGTGATCAATAAGTGTTAATTATTGACATTTTTGTTATCGTTTGGAGCGTTTCTGGGCCTGGAAAGGAGAGCGGCAGGGCGGTATCCTTGCACGGACGCGGGCGAGGCAGCTCAGCGAGCCAGGGGGTGGGGCCGCTCCCCCGCGCTCCCCTGTCCCGAGCGGGCGGGGCCAGCGGGAGGGGACGGCGGCCCCGCCCCCGCCGACTTCTTTTTAAAAAAAGGGACGCCGGGCGCAGGCGCAGAAATCCCAGCCCTCCGTCCTCGCGCCGGCCCCGACGCGCACGCGCATGGAGGGGCGCCCGAGCCCCCCGGGCGAGGCCCGCGTCCGCCGCTCGGCTGCCGCGCTGTGCCGCGGCCCCGTGGAGCCCCTCGTCTTCCTGGCCAACTTCGCTTTGGTCCTGCAGGGCCCGCTCACCACGCAATACTTGTGGCACCGCTTCAGTGCCGAGCTCGGCTACAATGGCACCCGCGACAGGGGCAGCTGCAGCAACCACAGCGCCGACCCGGTCATGAAGGTAGCGGCGGGAGGAGCACGCAGCGGGCGGGCGGTGGGCCCGGAGCTGGAGGGCGGGGGGTGGGGGCGCCGGGGGGCGGGGCCTGCTGGTTTGGGGTAGTGGGCGGGGCAGAGCGAAGTTGGTTCCCGGACCGTCCAGTTCCCATAGTTGTTTTTTTTTTTTTTAAGATTTTATTTATTTATTCCTGATAGACAGACAGAGGCAGAGACACAGGCAGAGGGAGAAGCAGGCTCCACGCAGGGAGCCCGATGCGGGACTCGATCCCGGGACTCCAGGATCGCGCCCCAGGCCAAAGGCAGGCACCAAACCGCTGAGCTACCCAGGGATCCCCTAGGTTAAAGCAGGGCCGTGAGGGTTAATAGAAAGGAGTAAAGGTCAGGGAATGGGGCCGTGGTCCAGTCCCTGTACCCCAGGGTCAGGTTTTGAGAGTTTTACGAAGATTCTCTGAGGCTCCAAAGAGAGCCCCCATCCCTATTATTTCCTAGGATAGTGACGGTTTGCGGGGTGGGCAACCCATAGTGAGGAACAGCACCTGGTAAGATTCATGTCCCCACAGGAAGTGGAGACCCTTACCTCCCACTGGACCCTCTACATGAACCTGGGCGGCTTCCTGGTGGGGCTCTTCTCATCCACCCTGCTGGGTGCCTGGAGTGACTGCGTGGGCCGCCGCCCCCTCCTGGTGCTGGCCTCCCTGGGCCTGTTGCTACAGGCAGTGGTGTCCATCTTCGTCGTCCAGCTGCAGCTCCACGTCGGCTACTTCGTGCTGGGCCGCATCCTTTGTGCTCTCCTTGGGGACTTCAATGGCCTTCTGGCAGCAAGCTTTGCCTCTGTGGCAGATGTCAGCTCCAACCGCAGCCGCACCTTGCGAATGGCCCTGCTGGAAGCATGCATCGGGGTGGCAGGGATGCTGGCAAGCCTCCTGGGGGGCCACTGGCTCCGGGCCCAGGGTTATGCCAATCCCTTCTGGCTGGCCTTGGCCGTGTTGATAGTCATGACTTTCTATGCAGCATTATGCTTTGGTGAGACAGTGAAGGAGCCGACACCTGCCCGGCTCTTCACGCTCCGTCACCACCGATCCATTGTCTGGCTATACATGACTCCGGCCCCAGAGAAGTCCAGGAAGCATTTAGCCCTGTATTCACTGGCCATCTTCATGGTAATCACTGTGCACTTTGGGGCTCAGGACATCCTGACCCTCTATGAGCTGAGCAAACCCCTCTGCTGGGACTCCAGGCTGGTCGGCTATGGTTCAGCAGCTCAGCACCTCCCGTACCTCACCAGCCTAGTGGGCCTGCGGCTTTTGCAGCACTGCCTGGCTGATACCTGGGTGGCCGAGATTGGCCTGGCCTTCAACATTCTGGGGATGGTGGTCTTTGCATTCGCTACCATCACACCTCTCATGTTTACAGGTAAAATGTGCCGGCTCAGGGACAGTTTGCCCCAAAGGTGCTGGGTGAAAATTGGGGGTCAGGCACTCACTGCCACTAAACGTGGTTCCTGCCTGTGTCTAGAAACATTGTTAGGCTCCTTGCCTGCACTGGAGGATAGACAACTAAGAAACTTCATAAAAATATGCCATCTTTGTTAAATGGAAGAGATAGACCTTCAGTAGCCTCTGTAATTAATTCACATTGTCAACTATAAACATCATTAGTAAGATAGAGCAGCAGACAAAAGTATGGCTCATACGCTAATCACTTCACTCATTGGCCTCCCACAGCCAATATTTATGGTGTTCTTAAACAAAGTCCATGCCACTAATACCTTAATACTCACTTCTCTGATAAGAATCACAGGCCTGGGACACCTGGGTTGCTCAGCGGCTGAGCATCAGCCTTCAGCTCAGGGCATGATCCTAGGGTTCAGATTGAGTCCCACATCAGGCTCCCTGCATGGAGCCTGCTTTTCTCTCTGCCTGGGTCTCTGCCTTCTCTCTGTGTCTCTCATAATAAATAAAATCTTTAAAAAAAAAAAAAAAAAGAATCACAGGCCCTACCACAAATATCCTTCCCTACCACAAATATCCGTGGTCAGCTTCTTCTTCTTCCTCTTCTTCCTCCTCTTCTTCTTCTTCTTCTTCTTCTTCTTCTTCTTCTTCTTCTTCTTCTTCTTCTTCTTCCTCCTCCTCCTCCTCCTCCTCCTCCTCCTCCTCCTCCTCCTCCTCCTCCTCTTCTTCTTCTTCTTCTTCTTCTTCTTCTTCTTCTTCTTCAAGATTTTACAAAATTTATTCATGAGAAAAACAGAGAGGCAGAGACATAGGGAGAGGGAGAAGCAGGCTCCCCATGGGGAGCCTGATGTGGGATTCCAGCCCAGGACCCCAGGATCACACCCTGAACCGGAGACAGACACTCAACCACTGAGCCACCCAGGTGCCCCTTCCTCTTCTTCATCCCCTTCTCTCCCTCCCATCTCTTCTCCCTCCTCCCCTTCCTCCTCCCCCTCACTTCTCTTCCTCCCCCCCCTCCTTCCACATCTCCCTCTTCTCTTTCCTCCTGCCCCTCTTCCTTCCCATCCTCCTTTTGGTGGGAGAGGGGTGGCTAGGAATGAGGAAGTTAACTTTTTTTAAAGGGACAGATTAATTTTGATAGAGTCCTAAAATATGTTGTTTACAAAGTCAGTTCATCAGTAATTGCGGATTTCGTAACTTGGCTGCTTGCCTGGAGAGTGAGGCTGAAGGGGACCAAGTACCTTCCTCTCCTGCCCACAGCATCTCCCATGGCCTCGCCGCTGGGCTCAATGCCCTCAGGGGTGCAGAGATGATGAAGACACTGTCATTACTCTGAGGAGCCTCAGCAGAGTGGTTTTTGAGGGCCTGACACCTGAAGGGGCCCTGAGTGGCCTCATATACCCACTTGGGAGGATCTACCATCCTCTAGAAGGCAATAGTCACACAAGGGAGAGAAATTGTTACAAAAGAAACATTGTAAGCCTGTGAGTAACAAATGCAAAGGGAAAAGGAACTTGCATTAATTTTGTGCTTTCCTCAGACTTACCTCATGTACTCATTTCTTAGTGCCATTGTAACAAATTATCACAACCGGGATGCCTTAAAACAATGGAAATTTATTCTGTCACAGTCCTGGAGGCCAGAAGTCAAGGGGTCAGCAGGGCCACACTCCCTTTGGAGGCTCTGGGAGGGAATTTTCCTCACCTTTTCTGGTTTTGGGTGGCCGCCGGCATTCCATGACTTGTGGCTGCGTCACCTGAATCTCTGCCTCTGACATGGCCTTTCCTCTTCTATGTGCCTTCTCTGTTTTGTCTTTCACATCTCCCTCCATTTCCCTCTTCTAAGGATTCGTGTGATTGCTTTTAGGGCCTATCTGGTATTCAGGAAAATCACCTCATCACAGGATCCTTAACTTTTTTTTTAAGATTTTATTTATTTATTCATGAGAGACACAGAGGGAGAGAGAGAGGCAGAGGCACAGGCAGAGGGAGAAGCAGGCTCCATGCAGGGAGCCTGATGTGGGACTTGATCCCGGGTTTCCAGGATCACGCCTTGGGCTGAAGGTGGCGCTAAATGCTGAGTCACCTGGGCTGCCCATCTTTTTTTTTTTTTTTTCCCCCCCCAAGATCCTTAACTTAATCACATCTTCAAAGATCCATTTTCCAAATAAGAACATTTACAAATTCCAGGGATTATGGCCTGATCTTAGGAGGGCCATTATTCAGTCTCCTATACCCCAGAACCATCCTGTGATGAAGGCTTTGTTATGCTTTTACAGACAGCAGTCATGTCCAGGGCCACACAGTAAGCAACGGAGTCAGGTTTAGAACTCCGGGCTGACTCTAAAGCCCATGCTTGTTTTCTGTGCCAGGCCATCTACCTTCTCCGTGCAAGGTGGGTGGGTGATGCCTGCTGGGACTATGGGAGCTGTTCTGACAAGAACATAATTGGTGGGGAATAAGCATTCATCCATGAAAGAGGTAGCAGGTAGGTCAAGCCTTGAGAAAGGTGGACTCCTTCACCAATAAGGAAGTTCTTCCTGTGTCCGACCTAAGTCCCCCATGGGGTATATATGTATAAGAGCTCTGCGATGTAGGGTGCTCAGGCATCCCTCCCCCTGACTCCATTTTCTTGTTTCTTTCTCTGCAGGGTATGGGCTCCTGTTCCTGTCATTAGTCACTACACCCATCATCCGGGCCAAGCTCTCCAAGCTGGTGGGCAAGTCAGAGCAGGGTGAGTGCCAGGATCAGCCTCCATCTGGTTCTTCATACCCAGTGTTGCCTGACCTGGGCAGAGGGCAGCTGTGAGTTGGGAGGCAGTTTACCTTCCTCCCACCCTGGAGAAGTTAGTAGCCAAGACCAACGCACTTCTGTCAAATTGCCAAGGGCTGGCAGAGGACCGTAGTGCCTTGGATTTTCAGATCACAGGGTTGGAATTTGCAGTCAGCAGAGCACACTTGTTCTTTTGGGTAACCTGAGCACAGGGATTTACTCTCTCCGGACCTCAGCTTTTCCATCTGTAAGAAAGATGTGGTGATGGCAGTTTCGTGGCAGAGCACAGAGGAAGCAACAACCATTAGATATTTTCTTGTCCCAAAGTGACCAATGAAGAAGCAGGGACCCAGAAGGTTAAATCAGGTCACCCAAGGTCACTCAGTAAGTGGTGGAGCTAGGATGCAAACCCAGCTGTTTTTAAGAGCAGCAGGTCTGGGGATATGGTTTTGGGTTCTGGCTGTGTCACCCACTGGCTGTGTGATCTTGAGTAGGTCCCTTTCTGTCTCTGTACCTGTTTGTTCCTCTGTAACATGAATGGTTTGCTTTTTTTTTTTTTTTTTTTTAAGATTTATGTATTTATTTATTCAGAAAGAGGCAGAGGGAGAAGCAGGCTCCACGCAGGAAGCAGACGTGGGACTCGATCCCTGGTCTCCAGGATCACACCGTGGGACTCGATCCCCGGTCTCCAGGATCACACCACCTGCAATGCAGGTGGCACTAAACCGCTGCGCCACCGGGGCTGCCCGAGTGGTTTGCTCTTGACAAGAGCTCTGTCTAGCTCTGACGCTCTGACAGAGTTCAAACTCAACTTCTTTTGGGGTGTTGCTCATTTTGCGAAATTTGAGTTCTATTGGCATATCTCTAAGGAGTAGCTTCTCGGACCTTTGGGTCTTTTATATCCTAGTCTGGAAATATCTAGCTCATCCACTTTTCCCCATCTGCCCTGGAAGGAGGATCTGGTGCTATATGTAACTAAGGGTTCGTTCCCTTGCCCCCCAGAACCCATGTACCTTCATTCATTCACTCAGTAAGCTTTTTGTCTAGCATTTTCACTGTACCCAGAGATGCCAAGGGGAACAGGAGAAAAGAGCAGCCCTTACTACCTCCAGGTGGCCAGGGCCTGCGATGGATGCTTTCCATGTGAATTTAATCTTGCTATCAATCTATGAAATAGGTATTATCCTTGTTTAATAGAAGGGGGATAGAAACCCAGAAGGATAAGCAACTTACTGAGTGATCACATAGATAAGTGTTTGAACTTATTATCTGGGATAATGAGTTAATGGGAATTAACCCTATAATTAATCCCAGAAAGGAGATGATTCCAAAAAGGGATAAACCAAAACCCATTATACTGGGCTTTTGGTAGAAGATATCACATATACTTTTAATACACAGATTTAATAACAGCCATTAGTTTTGTAGCCCCTCTGTGCCAACTGCTTTCCAAGCATGACGTCATTGAATCCTTATCACAACACACGATGTAGGATTTATCATTGAGGAAGGTGAGACTCCAAGTCCAAGTGACTTGCCCCAGGTAACACAGCTGCAAGCTAGGGGTTCTGGGATTGAGTCTAGGTCTTTCAGACCCCAAAGTGTGATGTTTATGTCTTTACAGGTGCTCTTTTTTCTTCGGTGGCCTGCATCAATAGCTTGGCCATGCTGATGGCTTCTGGCATCTTCAACTCACTCTACCCAGCCACCTTGAACTTCATGAAGGGGTTCCCCTTCCTCCTGGGAGCTGGCCTCCTCTTCATCCCGGCCATTCTGATTGGGTAATGCAGGGCTCTGACCCATGCTTATAATATCCTTTATCCCAAAGTTTTCTGCTTTCTTCTCCTCCCAAGTCATTCCTGGAACCATTCCCCCTGATTCTGCCCTTGAGGGACGGCTGCCTAATCATCTGGGAACCATTCCCCAAGGACAAGGCAGAGGGGCCGGGGGAAGGCTCTGGCTAACATTGTTTGCTGGCAAGGCTGTGTTCTCTCCCTTAGCTCCCCTCCTCTATTCCTGTTTTGCACATGGAAGTCTGGTGGCAGAAATATGCTAAAGGGAAGCCAGGGAGAGCTTCCCCTACTAGTTATGGCTAGGCCAGAGGCTAGCCTGACTTCCTCCCCCGTAGCCTTCAGAGTTTCTTTCCAGAGCCCTCTGTGTCTGGACATTGCCTTGTCTTCCGCCTCTCAGCTTTGGGAGGGAATACCTGTCCCAGCCCACCCAGTAAAGCCTGTGTCACATCTCTAAGAGTTGAGGATGTCTCCCCAGATCAAATCCAAACCCTTTTTCTGGTCTTTCACAGGGTGCTGGAAAAGGCTAATCCTCATCCCGAATTCCAGCAGTTTCCTCAGAGCCCCTGATCGGCCTGGCCTGGAGGACAGAGGGCAAAGGGAACAAAGTGAACACTAACCATCTGAAAGTATACATCTGGATCCCAACCCGCAGCAGCATGGGCACCTCCTTTCCAAGGGCAAGTGTCTACCTTGGACAAAGTGGTCAAACCAGACAGCTGTGCCAGCCTAAGACTCTAATCTAGAATTATAATGCAGACAGTCCTACTCCAGGAGACAGTGGGGGCGCCATTGTGAAACAGGGGTCCATTTACCCTTTATACCATCAGTCACGTAGAACCCTTCACGGGAGAGGAGAGGTCCTGTTGGAAGGGCACCTCAGGGACCAGTTGAAGCAGAAGGGTTGATAGCTTCAACCCAGACTGCCCAGCTCACAGGGTTGTTTCTGGTGTGCAGCCACCAGTCACTCCTCAGTGATGGATATGGTTCTGGGGGGAAGGCTATGGGAGGGGCTGGGTGCCCTCTGGAGAGAGGTGCTGCTGTCTCTGGCTGGGAAATCCATCCTCTGGGCTTAGCAGTGCCAATCACAATAAATTCATATAATCACACTGAAGTGAACCTTCTGGCCCCCGAGGCATTGGGCTATGGGGCCCCCTGCTTTCCTGTTCCCAGTCTGCCCACTATAGGTCAGATAGCAGTAAGCTTCTGGGCTGGGCAGCAGCCCCCAGAACTACCATGGGATGATGCTGGGCATCTGACTGCTCATTCTCTTCTGAGCTACTGGGCTAGGAGAGAGGGTGGTGCTGTGGGGTTGCCAGGCTGGCATCTGGCCAGCGGAGAGATTTAGGGCAGAGGCCATTCCTGAGGGTCAGTCAGAGATCCGTTCCCCGAAGGCACCTTACTGGTCTACCCAGCTACACTAGCCCAAGCAGGATCAGTCTGTTACTACTCAACTCTCTAGCACTCCAATTGCCACATATTTCGGCAGGGCTGTGTGCTGAGACCATCTTTTGTGCATCTTTAGGTCAATGGGAACCTGGAGATGGGCCTGACTGATTCAAGGGCCCTTCTCCAGGGTGTTGGGAAAGCCTGGCCCACCAGCTGAAAGGCAGAACTGGAATCAGAAAAACAAAAAAAAAACAAACAAAACAAACAAAAAAGAACTGGAATCAGTATTTAGGCACCTGCTTTGATGAGGGCTGTAAGCCCCCACAGAGACCCAAGTCAGGTGGCACTTGACTGCAAACATGAATTGGCCAACAGGGTTCGGCTCCTGGCTACCCTCCTCTCACCTGCCCTGAAAATCACACCAGTGAAATGGAGTGGTGCAGGGCAGACCAGGGTCAATGTCTCTGTCATTGGGAGACCAAAGCAAGGAGAGGGCCTTCCACTGTCTTGTCTCAGCATGAGGCAGTGAGGAGTCAGGGAAAGTTTCTGGGCTGGCCTCAGGCCTGGGCTATACTCTAGGCACTGCCTCTGGCTTGCTTGTGACCTTGAGCAAGCCCTTCTATGAAGGGCTAGATAAACAGCGCCCATGAATTGTCTGGTCACAGGTGGACAAGTTAGGAAACACTGGGTTAGATGATGTTCTGAGCCCCTTCTCACCTCATACATTTTAGAATGAGATGCCTCTCTTCCTGGGCAGGGGAGAAGGAATGAGTTGGAGCTGGACTTCTTGATCTCGGAGTATCCCTGAGCAGTCCTTGGTCCCGGGGGATGGGCGAGGTGAGGTAGGTAGGGACCTAGCTGACAGCCCTCACTAGAAGCAGCATCTACACCCCAGCCAAGTAGAAAACCCTGACCCAGCAGACCAATGTCTGAGCAGGCTTTGTGGGGAAAGGCTGTTTCTCAGCTCAGGTTCAGGACCAGCCCTGTGGGGCCAGGCCTGGGTGCAAGGTGATGGTTAAGGTGCCTGCCCTGGCTATAACCTGGGCAGTCTGTCATGGCACACTGGCCCGGCTGAGGTGAGGGCCATCACCCCATCACCTCGGCTGCTCTGGTGAGGTTGGAGGCTGGGCTCTGATTCCCCAGAGGCAGGAAGGGGCAGCAAGAGAAGGTGTATGAACAGAAGACATGGCCTGGCAACCTCCCAGAATGCTGCCTGGGGCGCCTCACGAGGGAGTGAGACTGATCAGGGACAAAGAGAAAGCTTCCCCTGGAGGGTACTCATCCCATTGTATTGTTACTTTCTCTGCTCTATGAGGGCAGTGTCTAGGCCACTTCAGTCACCACCACATCCAGGGCCTGGCACTGGTGGGCACTGTTGTGGCATGAAGGAAGCAGGGTCAAGAGTGGCGGGGGCCAGGATGGGCTAAAGTGTATCTTCGGCAGGATAGGGAGCAGAAAAGGAGTCCCAAGCCTGGAGTGAGACCTCTGATCCTCTGATGATGTGGCTCAAGAGCTACGAGTGACCTGGCTAGCACTTGTGGGGGGTGGCTCTGAAAGCCGAGCCAGCCTGAGGTGTGAGGAGGGGAGGTAAGGGAGGGTTCCAGCTGATCCTGTTAGCTGAAGCCCGGGTTTACTGGAAGGAGGAGACCTTCTTGCTCTCCCACCTAGTGGAGAAAGGGGCAGAGGGATGTTCTTGCTTTACTTCTGCATAGCTTTTGGGCCAGCCTATTTTGTGTGTGAAAACCTGTCCCCCACTGCCAGACCCTTGGGGCAGAGGAGAAGCGAGCTGTCAGTAGAGTGACAGCCCTGCCCAGGGCACAGCCTCCAGGAGGATTCTCAGGACAGGCAGTGGACTGAGCACCAGAAGGCCGGGTCTGGATCCTGGGGCTGACTCTACTGAAATGTCATGTCATTCAGTTCCTTCTCTGTAAAATGGAGAAAATATGGGTTGGGTTGCTCAGGTGATGGCAGAAACTATGGTGTGGGATGTCGGGGGAAATGGCAAAGATTTGTGAGGGATTTGTGTTTTAGAGCCTCGCTAGTTGAAGTGTCATTCCTTAACCATCTGCATCCACTCACCTGGGATTTTGTGAGAAATGCAGAAACCTAGGCCCTGCCCAGGTCTCCTGAATGCAGTTTTAGGAAAATTCCCAGGGGATTCCAATGAGCCCCCCACCCTTCTTCAGAGTACCGCCTCTTCCCGTGTTGCTACAGGCTGTCCAGCCGACTGCTGTGCCACGAGGCAGGGGCTGCCTCTCCTGGCCATCCCCTGAGCAGGTGGGTAGGGAGGGGTTGGCTGGGGGAGCCAGCTGAGCCTGGCCAGCAGGGACTGAGGCACAGCAACAAGGCATGGGTAGGGTAGCTAGCTGCCTGGCGAGACCCAAGCAGGCCCAGACCCAAGCAGGCAGCTCCCTTGCACCAGTGAGTGCAGCAAAGCTGACCACAGCTGCAGACCAGCCAGAGTGAGGGCTGGCTTAGCCCCACCCTGACCCCGGGTGTGGTAAGAGGACTGCACCTCGGGAAGGCTGGGAGGGGACTTGGGACCAGACCAGCTAAGGACAGTGAGTGGTTATAGGTCAAGGCCACGGGGTGGCAGGAAGTGGTGATCCCAGAAGCCAGGCACCATCTAGGTGGAGAGCCATCACTGAACCCCCACCTCCAGCTGGCTGCTAGGCCTCAGCCCTTTGCTTAGCCCAGGGGGGTGGGCATTGCCCTAACTCTTGTCAGAGGCTGCCTGCCTTCCCCCTAGCCAAGCTGGCTGCTGACAGGGCGGGCACGAGGTAGGTGGGTATAGTGTGTGTAGTCTCAACCTCCAGAGTCTCTCCCACACCTGAGATAGAGAACCTGGTGGCAGAGACTAGGGAGGTCTGGCCCTTACCACCCTCAATGCCTGCCTTCCCTTCCCTTTCCAGACACCGAGGAGGCTGGGTTTGAGGTGGGCCATGAGGGTGGGGGCAGAGTGACAGCCATTTTCTGAGAAGGGCCCAGGCTGTTGCAGTTGAGAGAGACCAGTTTGAGGAGCTGCTTCTTCGGGAAGGACGATGGAAATGGGGGTCACAACAGGCCTTGGGAACCAAGGACTGGTTAAGTTGGGCCCATGAGTACAGCACCCTCCAAACTGGTGTCAGAGCCTGCAGATGAGTCCCGGGAGGAGCGGCCCTGCAGGAAGCGGATGATCTTCTCAATTGTGGCCTCCTGGTACTCATGGGACCACCTGTGGGCACAGAGGCTGGTGGGTTAGGGGGCCAGCAGAGGATGCTGCTGGCTGAGGGCTGTGTACCCACCCCTCTCCTCACTTGATGCCGTTGAAGGTGAGCACAGCCTGCATGTCCTCAGGCAGGTCCTCGGGCTCTGGCCACTCGAAGCCATCGATGACCGGCACAATGTTCTTGCCGCAGCTCAAAGCAGTCACAATCTCCTGCAGAAAGAAAAGAGGAGAGGATGAGACATGGGTTCCGATCTAGGGACCCTGGGGCCAGGCAGACATTGGGAGGGGTGTTGGTGCTGAAGTCCACCTTGACTTCTCCTTACTCCTTGTGGTGTAATAACCAAATATTTGATCTTTGCCCCAGGTCCTTGGCATAGAGCTCCTGAAACAGGGAATTTCTGGATGACTGGAGGTTGGGGATGGGGGTGCCCAGGTAGCTTCCAGGTGGGGGCTGGTTGCCAGGAAGGCCAAGCCATGATGAAAAGGTTGGAACTTTTAAGTACCCCTCATACATTCACAGATGCACTCCTTCCAGGATGGGAGAGGGGCTGGAGAGGGAGTTCACTCACCAGTGGCCAATGACTAAATCATGCCTCCATAACGAAACCTCCATAAAATCTCCCAAGGAGGGGGTGGGTTGGTGAGCACATCTAGGTGTTGGGAGGGTGGCTGGAGAGGGCATGGGAGCTCTGTGCCTTCCTGCCTGTGCCCCCCACACCCCATACCTTGCCCTATGCATCTTTTACATTCAAATGTTTCTGAGTTACATGCTCGACAATAAACCAGTAATAGTTAAATGTGTTCTGAGTTCTGCATGTCATTCTAGCAAATTATTGAACTGGCGGGGGAGGGATCTGTATATCATGGGAGCTCCTGAACTGGTAGCCAAGTCAGAAGTGCGGGTAGCCTGGGAACCTAGGGCTTTCAACTGAAGTGAGGGCAGACATGTGGGATTGAGCCCTTAACCCTTTGGAGTCTGGGACACCTGGACGGCTCAGCGGTTGAGCATCTGCCTTTGGCTCAGGGCGTGATCCTGGGATCTGGGATTGAGCCCCGCATCGAGCTCCTCGCAGGGAGCCTACTTCTCTCCCTCTGCCTGTGTCTCGCTT
Source organism: Canis lupus baileyi (assembly GCF_048164855.1). Classification (NCBI taxonomy): domain Eukaryota; kingdom Metazoa; phylum Chordata; class Mammalia; order Carnivora; family Canidae; genus Canis; species Canis lupus. Next base: position 18,494,117 of record NC_132853.1, read on the forward strand.
CTTTCTGTCTTTCGTGAAAAAATGAAAAATCTTTAAAAAAAAAACCACAAAACCCTCTGGAGTCTGATACTTGCTCTTCGTAAGTCAGTATCAGAACTGAACTGAGGGTGTCTGAGGTTAAGCGTCGTACTGTTGGTTTCAGCTCAGGTCATGATCTCAAGGTTGTGAGATTGAGCCCCGTGTCAGGCTCCCTGCTCAGCGAGGAGTCTGCTTCTCCCTCTGCCCCTCCCTCTGCTCACACTCACACTCTCCCTCAAATAAATAAATCTAAAAGCATTTTTTAAAAAAGAACTGAATTGTGGGACACCCAGTTGGTGTTGGCAAATTGGAGAATTGGTTGTTGGTGTTGGGAAAAACACAATTTGGTATCAGAAGAAAAACCTCATCCTCTCCATCCAAACTGATCCATCACCAGCCCCACCAATTGTCCTTGTTTCTCAAATCTACCCACTTTTTCTCTTCTTCCATCCTGCCACTGTGCTGCTCCAACCCTCCATCTTTGTTCCTACCAGGTCTCTCCTCCATTGTGCTCCCTCTAACTTGTTCTCCACATTGCCCCTTCACCTGGCTGTTCCATACAAAATGCAAATCTGATCATGTCACCCCCTACTTAAAACTCTTCAAGACTTTACATGGCTCTTAGAATAAAATTAAAACTCCTTATTGTGGTTTGAAGGCTCTGAGTGGTTGGCCACAACTCCTTCTCTACACTCCACCCCTGCACCGTTCTCCGGATCACAGACCTTTCAGGCCCTTAGATTTGCCATCCTCCTTCCCTACACAAGCCCTGTGCACATGCTCTTTTCCCTGCCTCCTCACCTAACTAATGCCTACTCATTTCTCTAATTGGAGCTTAAGCCATACTTTCCCAGGAAGTCTCTCCTCCCTTCTCTGACCAGGCATGATCTCCCTATTATAGGCTCTCATAAACTCTTCAGCACATGCTACAGTGGCAAACTTAAGCAATGAACAATTTACTTAATATCTGTCTTCACCAGACATAAGGGATCATGTCTGGTTTTTACCTATCTTGTATCTCAGCATCTTTCACAAAGCCTTGCCCATAGTCCTTGCCAAATACTTAATGCATGGCTGGATGGTTGGAATGAATGAATAGATGGATGGATGGGTGGATGAATAAATGAGAGAGAAAATATAGCATAGCAGTTAGGGGCTGCACTCTAGAATCATGAGATTGGGGTTCACATCAACTCTGACATAGGCTTTGTGGCCTGAGGCAAACAGGCCCTCACAGCTTCTGTTTTCTCTTCTGTTGGGGAGATACCTGCTATGTCCTGTGGCAAGTGGTTAGAGCAGTGCCCAGCATGTAGTGTGTGCTTAATAATAACTAATAGGTGTTATTATTTCCTCCTCTGTAAAGGGGGATAATAAACCTCGCTTACAAGGTTGTTCTGACGATATTACTTACTATTAATGGGTGCTCTGGTAAGTGCCTATTGAATGTTTTTTCCTTCAAAGAGGAAAAAAGCCTCAGGGATTGGACTTTCTTGAGTGCAGTTCACTTGTGGTTTCCCATATTGATTACCCACTAAATGTGGCTTCAGGGGAAGGAGTTTTAAAACCAGAGGCAATTAAGCACTAACACCATCCAAGGAAGGCTGATGGAACCTCTGGGACTGGTCCAAGGCAAAGGTTCTTGCCACCCCACCTGCCTCCTGCCTCGATGCAGTACACTGGGACAGGGATGGGTATCAAGCACCCTTGTGGAGCAGAGCCTTACTGGGGAAAGAACCTGTATAACTTCAATCTTGATTAGCTTTTAGGGAACCTCTCATTTTACGAATGAGAAGAAGGAACCCCAGAGAGGGGAAGGGGCTTGCCACCAGGTCACAAATGCCCAGCCCAGGAGGGGCCAGTTTTCTGAATCATGCCTTCAGATTCCAAGTCCAGGGCTCTTTCAACCACACCCTCTGCCTCTCTGCTGGGAACTGGTATGAATTCTGACCCTGCAGAAATTTATCTGAGAGCCTTTAGACATTTGTCTTACCCAGAATTACACAGAACCAAAGACAGCACACTGCTCATTGCACAGATTCAGAGTCTGGCCAAGAGAGGAAGAATGGCTTATTCAAGGTCATCCTGCAGGTTAAGAACAAACACTTGATTGCAGTCAAGTGTTCTGACCTGGTAAACCTGGTGGACACGTATGGTTTCCCCAGTTATCTCAGCTTCATCTGTTTGATTGATCATGGTTTAAGTATTCCATAAACTCTTCAAGAGCCTACTTCCTGCCATGCATGGTTGTAGCCATCAGGGATACGGAGTGAACACAGCAAGGTCTGATCTCATATGGAGCTCAGATACCCCTCTGTTTATCCTGCCACCTGCTCTGAGCCACCAACCATGATCCTTCAGATGTCTCTTTGGCCCAACACCAACCAAGCCCAGTACTCAGCCCCTAAAAACATGGCTTCCAGGGCCTGATCCTCCTCCCCACTGTCAGGATGGATGCACTCTGGTGTCAGAACCTTCTCCCTACACCTGCTGTCCTGGCCTCACTGCCCTTGCGGGATCCCTTTTCCCAGGGCTTTAAACACAAGTGTTCTCCCAGCTTTTAGACACTCTGCAAACTGGTTCTATAGTTTTTTAGAAGGGGAGAGAGTGGGAAGGAGGGGCTGAGGAAGAGGGAGAGAATCTTTTTATTTTTAAAGATTTGTTTAAAAAAAAAGATTTGTTTATTTATTTATTCATGATAGACAGAGAGAGAGAGAGAGGCAGAGACACAGGCAGAGGGAGAAACAGGCTCCATGCCAGGAGCCCGATGCGGGACTTGATCCCGGGACTCCAGGATCGCGCCCCGGGCCAAAGGCAGGCACCAAACCGCTGAGCCACCCAGGGATCCCCAAGGGAGAGAATCTTAAGCAGGCTCCATATTCAGTGCAGAGCCCGACTTGGGGCTCCGTCTCACAACTCTGAGATCACGACCTGAGCCGAAATCAAGTCAGATGCTTACATGACTGAACCACCCAGGCACCCCTGGTTCCATAGTTCTTATCCAGCCAGTGGTATGCTGGCAAATGTTTAACAAATAACAATCAGGGGCGGGGCAGGGGGGAGAGACACAACCAAACAAATAAAACCCTAATTTGTAGTATTTATCAATTTCCTTTGTGTAAATACTCCCACCAGGGCTGATTTCAAGCTACCAACATGACATCATTAAACGTGGAGGTGGGAAGAGATGCAGACGATCATTTCTGGTGTTAGCTGAATCCTATCCTCCCACGTGCCCTCAAAGTCCCTCAGATCTGTGCCATGGAACGCGGTCAGGTGCTGGGAAAGAGCATGGGCTTTGGAATCAGAAAGATGGAGTTCACAGCCTAGCTTTTCCGATTTCTACGCCAGCGTGGCCATGGGAAAAAGTGTTCTACGTCTCTGAGCCTCAGTTTTTTCATCTAAAAGAAATTACTAATGATGCACCTTCCTCATCCCCACTTTGTTCTTTGCTCATGCAGTTGCCCTGCCTGGGATGCCTTCTCTTCCACTTACCTAAATTCTTAAGAATCTTCTCATGTTCTGCCTCCTTCATGAAGCCTTCCCTGGTTATTCCAGCCCTGAATATTCTCTCCCTTCTCCGTACTCCTATGGCAAGTAAGAGCTTTACCTACCTAGCTCAGCATTGACACCAATGCATATATGATCTAGCCTTTCTGGGCCTATTCTTGTCTCCTTAGCTCCTTCGGGACAAAGGCTCCATCTTAGATGACTGTTGTAGCCCTCAGCTCAACCCCTACTCACTAATAATTAATAAACTGTAGATGTGATATGGATCCATCCATCCATCCATCCATCTGTCCATTCTACGAGTATTTGGTAAGTTTCTACTGTGTGCCAGGCACTGAAGATCCAATGGCATTAATTAAACAGTGGTAAGCACTCATAATAATTCCAATAATAATTGCTGCCATTATAGAGCAATTACTACAGAACTAGGCATTCTGCTAAGGACTTGACAAATTTCAGCTCTTTTTAATTTTTGTAACAACATCCTAGGAGGTTAGGGACAATAGGCGTCCCACTTCACAGTAACAAACATGAAGCTCATCTTGATTGCATAACTTACCTAAGACCAGAGCCAGGATTCAAACTCACAGCTTTGCATCCTTTGAGATTCTACTGTGCCAGTCACTAGGCTCTCTTGCCCCTCTTCCCCCACAGAGGTTATTTGCCAAAACATTTTCCTCCTTCTTGAGCCCTCACAACAATCCCACAAGGTGAATAAGACAGGCAAGTTATCCCCGTTTTCTGAATGAGAATCGTGAGAGCCTTACTGACCCACTAAAGACCAGTTACAGTCCGAGCTGTGGCTCCTGCCTTGCAGCTGGGCCACAGAGGTTGCTGGGGAGTGCAGATGAGGAGGAATGGGACCACAGAGGCCAGCACCTACCTTGTGCACCCAGTCCTTGCAGTCATGGTCCTGCTTGCATTTGTCCAGTGCCCCAGCTGACAGTACCAGCACGAAGTTGCGGGCACCCATGACACTCTGGATGAGTTTGTCCTCGAACTTGCCTGCTTCCAGCTTCTCCACATCAATGAAGACACTGAAGCCGTGCAGCTGCAGGTGTACCTTTAGGAGGCTGAGAAGAGGTCCTGTGTCACTGCCCTGGCCTGGCCCCTAGCTCCCAGGCTGCCCGCCTGCCTGTCCCTTCTTACCTGGCCAGCTGGGAACCCGAGTTCCGGCGGTAGCTGATGAAGACATCTGGGATGTCCCCACTGGGCTTACAGCCAGTGCAGGGCAGCGGAGAGTGTAGCATTTCTGAAGCAGAAGGTGACAGTGTGGTAAGGGTCACCCCTCCTCATCACTCACCCTCAGGTACATCATTCTCTGCCCACTCAGCCTTCTTAGCCCAGTCCAGCCCAGGCAGGGTGGCTTGTTTGAAATAGGGTCATTGAGATAGAGAGCTGGGCCTACAGGAAGACTGCCTACTATTGGTGGGTCCCTTTCAGGAGGCAGGCATTGTGTTTTAGGGACATGTATCTGCACCTCCAGCCCTCTCTCCAGAGCTCCAAACCTGCATGGGGACACTATAAACCCAACATATCCCAAATCCTCCCTTGGCCACTTCCTTCCCAGTTCCTACCACAGTTGGAACCTGGATATTGTCCTAAACCCCTACCTTTCATTCATCCATTCATCCATTCAACAAATATTTACGAAGTATTTACCGTGTGCCAGGCACTATCCTTTGTGCTTGGGATATAGCAGTGAAAAGAACAGACAGACCTTCACGACACCTGACTCCATGCTCTGGATTCTTCCTACTAAACATTCTGAACTCCAGCCCTAGGACCCTCCCTATGTCCAGACCCCCGACTCAGCCTTCTCCGTGATCTCCCCAAATCCATACTTGACCAGTCCAATCTGTTTGCACAGCAACCAGAGGGGTCTTTCTAAAATCCAAGTCTCAGTGGATCCCTGTTTCCACTTTAAAAATGTACATGGCTCCCTCTACTTCCTATACAAGGGATTTGTAAGCTCTTTTTGCAGTAAGACCTCCCTGGTTTTCATTTATTTATTTATTTAGATTTTATTTATTTGAGAGAGAGAAAGAGAGTGAGCAGGATGGAGAGAGAATCTGAAGCAGACTCTGAGCTGAGCGCAAAGCCCAACACGGGGCTCAAACTCAGGCCTGCGAGATCACGACCTGTGGCAAAACCGAGAGTTAGACACTTAACCAATTGAGCCACCCAGGTGCCCCAGGACCTCCCTGATTTTAAAAAATGAAATACTGAGGTTTTATTGGGAGCTGCAATGTGAAAATAATAAAAGCTGATCTGCTTTGAACTTGTTGAATGAATGGATGAATGAAAAGACCATCCTCATATAATCTTCAGACTTAACACTCACAGATAGCATTTGTCTATTTATGAAGCAGGAAGACAGAGTTTCAAATCCCAGTTCTGTTATTTAATGGATTTGGGATATGTATTTGGGATCTCCCAAGGCATAACTTTGGGAAATGTATTTAAATTCTTAAAACTTAGTTTCATCATGCTTAAAATTAACACCCTTGATGGAAATATTCTTTATCTGGGATTATGATGGCAGTTACACACGTATGCATTTTTCAAAACTCTTCATATGAGACACTTTTAAGTTAAGTTATACCTCTTTTATTACTTAAACATTTTCAAAAAGTAGAGTATAGGGATCCCTGGGTGGCGCAGCGGTTTAGCGCCTGCCTTTGGCCCAGGGCGCGATCCTGGAGACCCGGGATCGAATCCCACATCGGGCTCCCGGTGCATGGAGCCTGCTTCTCCCTCTGCCTGTGTCTCTGCCTCTCTCTCTCTCTCTCTCTCTCTGTGACTATCATAAATAAATAAAAAAATTAAAAAAAAAAGTAGAGTATAAGTATAGAGGGGTGCCTGGGTGGCTCAGTTAAGTGTCCAACTCTTGATTTCCGCTCAGGTCATGATCTCAGAGTCATGAGACTGAGTGAGCCCTGAGTCAAACTCCAGGATGGATATGGAGGCTGCTTAAATTTCTCTCTCTCTCTCTCTGCTCCTCCCTTCTCGTTTGCTTTCACCTGTCTCAAAGTAAATAAATAATAAAATAATAAAATAAAATAAATTTAAAGTTGATTTAAAAAATTAACACCCACTGCATAGAATGGATATAAATATTAATGAGATAATGTTTAAAACTTAATTCATATAGTAATTGATGACAAACATTAGCTAAATAGTAAATTAGCAAATTAAAATAAGTTAGTAAATAAAAATGGTTGCTAGAGCCCTAGAATCCATTCCACCCTGGTGACCTCCCTAAAGCACTTCCAGAATCCATACTTTGTAAGCTGCTGGCTAATCGCACAAGCCCCCCACCCCTAGGTGTCTTCCCACCCCTATCCCCTCCTGGCTGCCTCACCTCCACATCTGCATATACTTACTGCTCCTTTTGTCTGGTTGCTCTTCCTGCTGCACGCCCCTCCCCAATACATCCTTCAAGACCTGGTTGGGCATCCTGTAAATGCCCAGACCTGGGTGACAGGGAAGCTGCGCTTCCTGTCAGCTGGCACTGGAATCCTGGGGGTGCCTCCTGCCGTGGTCAACTACGTGTTCATGTACCTGCCTCACTTCCACCCTCCTCCTCAGCTCAGACTGGGAACTTCTTGAGGGCAACATACTCATCTTTGCATCCTCAGAATCCAGTCTGGCACAGCGTCTGTGCTCAAACCGACCGCAGCGAGGCTCGGAAGTCCCCCCAGGGCTGGGGCTAGACTAGGGGTGGGGTCCCGGCTGGGCAGGCTGACCTCTGGCGGCCGAGAGGATGCGGGCGCGGTGCACGCCCAGGCGGATGCCGCAGTCCTCCAGCAGCTGCTGCTCGGACACGCGGTGCAGCAGGGAGCGGTCCAGGCCGCAGCTGACCAGGCCGTACGTATACTGGCGGAAGCGCGGGTCCAGGCTGCCCAGCCAGTCAGCCAGGTTGCTGCGGTCGCACGTGGCGTAGCTGGCGAAGGTCTTGAGCTCCGTGAGCTCCCTAAAGAATCTACCACGGGGGGAAAGAAGGACGCTGAGGTCCCGACCTGGGACTGACCAGGGGCAGAGGGCCAGGGCTGGCGGGCAGGAGGCTCCTTACCTTTTGCGGGTGATGCCTGATTTCATGCCCAGGTCGGTCTGGAGCTCCTCCTCCGTGAGCCGCAGAAGCAGGTCACCATCTACCTGCTGCTCCTGGGGGAGGGGTCGGATGTGAGGAAGGGCTCTCCCCTTCAGCCCTTGGAGCCCAAGCATAAGATGCAAGGGAAGGGAACTGGAGATGGCGACGGGACCCAGGTTAGAGCCGAGCGACCCAGAAAGCGGCTGAGGCCAGGCTCCCATCCCCCAAGCCACGCGCGGCGCCGCGGGCGTGGGGGCCGCAAGGGGGCGCTGTTGTCTTGCGCAGGGCGCCCCTAGCGGCCGCACGCCCCCGGGACGCGCAGCTTTACCCGGAAGCTCTCGCAGTAGTGGGAGAAGCCGATCTGCTGGAGCCACGTCTGGACCTCGGCCTCCTTCCAGCTGGCCACGCAGGGCAGGATGGGCCGCGGCACCTCCTCGCCCAGCAGGCGCAGCGCGCGCTTGGCCAGCGCCGACGTGGTGCCATTGGTGGAGTAGGAAACCAGGCGTTTCAGGCTCTGGATGGCTCCGATGTCGCTGAATACCTAGGGAGGGGCGGAGAGGGGGTGTCTGGGGCCACCAGCTCACAGCCATCCCCAAACGTGCCCAGTCCCTCCCCCCGCCTCTTCTCAGCGCGGAAACTCCTATCATCAGCCTTAGCCCTGCCGTCACCCAGTAAGTCAGGTAGCTCTGCGAATTCCCCTCCTGAAACTAGCTCAACTCTGGACCTCATGCCTGCCTCTAACAGCTTCCATCTCCCTAGGATGAACTCTGAGCCTGGCCTGGCACAGTGCACCCCCTGCCCACCATTCTCAGCTCACCCCCCCTTTCTCCAGCCCACACTTGGCCGACACCCACCCACCAAGGCTCTCTTACCTCTGGGCCCAGTCATGGTGTTCCCAGACCTTTAGTTCACCAGCCTGCTTGTGGGAATCCTAGTGGAATCCAAGTTGATTAGCACCCCCTCCATGCAGCCTGGTTTGATTTACCCACAGCTTGGCTCATACCTCCAATTAGGCCTTGTACTCTAAATGCCACTGTTAGTTGATAATGCAATGTCCACTAAATGTTAAGCTGAAGTCTTTTTTTTTTTTTTTTAAGATTTTATTTGTTTATTCATGAGAGACACAGAGAGAGAAAGAGGCAGAGACACAGGCAGAGGGAGAAGCAGGCTCCATGCAGGGAGCCCGACATGGGTCTCGTCTCAATCCCTGGTCTCCAGGATCATGCCCTGGGCTGAAGGCGGCACTAAACCGCTGAGCCACCTGGGCTGCCCAGCTCTTCCCTTTTCTTCATCCAACCACCCACCAAATCCTAATTCTGTTTGTTCAACACCCCTGGGATCCATCTGCTTTTCTCTTCTTCGGCTGTCATGCTCCAGCCCACCTTCCCAACTGTCCCCCTGCCGTGGCCTCCTATCTGGCCCCCTTGCCTCCACCGTCACCCTTGCTAATTCCATCTCCCCATGGTAGCCACGGTAATCTTTGTAACACTCGTGTTCCCTGCTTAAAACCCTTGGTCTTGCCTTCAAGGTCAGTGACTGGTCTCTCATCCTTCTCCGTGCTTCACCTAACCCTTATGTGTACTTCAAGTCCCAGTTGAATGCCACTTCCTCTGGGAAGCCTTCCCAGACGCTGTCTAACCCCCCCCCCCCCCCCCCCCGTCCCCGCCTGACCGCACACCCACCTTGGTCTTGCCCTGCAAGCTCTTGATGGCAGCCTCAGCACAGAGATAGAAAGCCCCGATGCACTGCGCCTCCATGCGGGACGAGTCGAGTAGCGGCACGAGGCGCTGCAGGTCGTCGGGCCCGCGGCCCTGCCTGGTGTCACTGGCATCCACCAGGCAGCGAGCAAAGCGGCCGGGGTCCAGGGAGGCCACGAGCGGCTCCACAAGCGCCAGCGTGCCCGAGCGCTCCACCTCGCGCTCCACCTCCTTGTTGGTTGCCAGCACCGCCACCGCCAGGCAGGCGTGCAGCCGCAGCAGCTCGTCCTCTTTGGAGAAGGCGAGCGGGAAGAGCCACTCTGCGGCGCGCTTCTCCACCATGCGCCGCTGCGCCGCCTGGCCCCCGTGCAGCGCGCAGTTGCCCAGCGCCAGCGCGCAGTGGCGGAGCAGCGCGGGGTCCGTGCGGCGGCACCAGTACAGCACCGCGTCCAGGCCTCCGGCCGACACCAGCCGCTGGCACGTCTCCTCCGAGTGCTTGAACATGTGCTCCAAGATGCCTGCAACGCTCCGCGCCAGCTCCACCGGCTCGCGCTCTTTTGCCAAGTTCAGGATCACGCCCAACCCGATGCGCGCCACGCGGTCCCTGCAGAAAGAAAATGGGACAGGGACGATGCAGTGGCGGTGTCCTCGGGAAGTTGGCTCACACCCCCGCCCCGGTCATTTGACCTCTCTGGCCTCACTAGTGTCATATAGGACATGACGGAGAGCATTATCCTCCTTCTGGAAGGACCAGATTTCTCTGATTATAAGGATGCTCCAACCTGGCCACACCTGTTTCCTCCCTTATTGCTGCCTCCTCCCCACAGTGTGTGTTGTGGTTAAGAATCCTAACTCTGGAGAAGATCCCCTGGGTCCTGGTTTTTTTTCTAGAAAGCTGTAGGACCTTGAATGCCTTCCTTTATTTTTCTACCTCAGTTCTGCATCTCATAAATAAAAGGAATACCTATCCCCATAGGGTCATTATGAGAAAGAACGGGATAATCCATGTAAAGTGTTCCCCACAGTGCCTGGCAGATGGAGAAGACTCACTAAATGTTAACTTCTTTTCATCATTTGAAGTATCACTTTGAAGTACACCACCCTTAGCCTTGCCCTCAAACCTCTCTTCAGTCCATGCTGTGTGATTGGGGTGCGTTTATTCACTCAACAGATTTTTATTGAGGAACTACTGTGTGCCAGACACTGTGCTGGGGGCTGAAGCTGAACAGTGAGTACAGGTGCCTGAACGTATACACAGCTAATGTGGAGACAATAAGCATGTGAACAACGAGTGACCAGAACAAGAGTGATATGGCTATAATGCTAGCAAACCCAGGTGATGTAATGGACAGTGCCTGGATGGAGGAGGTAACATCTGAGAGTTCAATATCAAGAGACTCCTGCCTACAAGTGTCTGGGAGGAGAGCATAAAAGGCAGAACAAACAGCAAGAACAAAAGCCCTGAGGGCTGGTGAGCTTGCCATGTTTGAGGAATGGACAGCCAGCCAGAGATATTTGCAATGTTTAAAACCAACGAAGAAAAATATAAAAATCAACAAGGATTCATATATAGAACACATACATATTCAAATCAACAAGAAAAAGGCAGCAAATTCAATAGGGAATGGCAAAGGATATAAATGGCAATTTACAAAAGAGGAAATTGAAAATGTTAAATAAAGAGATGCTCTAACTCATCAGTAATCGGAGAAGTGAGAATTAAATCAGCTATCACTTTACACCTATTGGATAGGCAAAAAGCAGAATCTGGGTAACATAGAAGGTTGGCAAGGTGGGACACCTGGGTGGCTCAGTGGCTGAACATCTGCCTTTGGCTCAGGGTGTGATCCCGGGTCCTGGGATTGAGTCTTGCATTGGACTGCAAGGATCCTGCTTCTCTCTCTGCCTATGTCTCTGCCTCTCTCTGTGTGCCTCTCATGAATAAATAAATAAACTCTTAAAAAGAAAAAAAGAAGAAGGTTGGCGAGGTGTGGGGCCATGAACACCCCGAAGCTCTGTGGGTGGAGGGTACATGCCTGGGGTAGTCAATTTGGAAAGGAGACTGGGACGTGTGGGTAAAGTTAAAGAGATATGGACCCTATGAGCCAGAAACTGGGGCTTTTGAGTTTGCATCCCAACAAAATTGTCACAGATCCACAAAAGGATGTGGAAAAGGCTGTTCATTGCAGGGTTGTTTGCGGTGGGGGAAGACGGTGGCAGTCTGCTGTCAAGCCTGGGAGAGTGGAGAGGTAACATGGGCAAGCACCCACTCTGGAGGACTATGGAACAGTTACAAGTGACTGAACAGATGATATCATAGCACATGCAGAATCTTTTTTTTTTTTTTTTACATGAAGAATCTTAAACACGTAAATCTGAGTGGGTGAAAGTATGAACTGGAATGTACTATATAACACAGCACCATTTGTGTGAATTAAAAATACATACACACAAAATAAGAATAAAGATTTTACTAGGACACAGATATAGGAAATACACATTAATTATATTGAAAGGGTGCCTATGGCATTAATTTGGAAAGATGATGGGACATTAATGAAGAGGAGAAGGGGAGATTGTGGAGATTGTATTCTAGGCACAGATGTATGCAAAGGTTTGGAGATATCTGAGAGCTGGTTGCACTTGGGGACCTGTCCCCACCTTAGCCATGCTGAAATGAAGCTATTTCTAGGTGGAGGTGGAGAGGTGGAGAGTATGAGTTGAGGTGGAGGTTCAAGGGGAGAGTATGGAAAGGGTCCCAAGGGCCTTCTGAGCCCTCTCCAGGCAGTTGTACTTTATCTTGATGGCAAATGAGGAGCCATTGAGAGGCTTCAGGAAGGGGAGTGACCTGCTCTTGAAAGGGTTTTAGGAAACACTCTGACTGCTATAGGGGGGAAAGGTCCAAGGGAGGGACCCTGGATGCCAGCAGAGCAGGCAGGAGAATTGCCTCACTTCAGGCAGAGGTGAAAGTTTTCTGTCTTCCTGACCTCCACAAATGATGTCCTCCATAGCTAACATTACTCCCAAAGAGTTAAGAGACTCAGCCAGTCATGGAGTCCCTGCCCAGTGAGCATCACAGTGACCACAGTGCTTGTGATTTTGTGTCTACTGCAGGTCCCAGGTGACCCCATAACATGGCACAACTTTGCCTGAGCCGATCACTGAGCTTCCCCAAAGTCATTCCCAAAAGAACAGATGGGTTCTAATCACTCACTTGTTTCTTTTACCAACAAGAAAGCCAAAGCTCAGAGAGGTTACACGACATGCTCAGAGTTACACGGCTGGTAAGAGGCATAGCTGGAGTCTGAACCTGCACCTGTCTGTATTTATTTGTTTTGTTTTTAAGATTTTAAAAATTTTATTTATTCATGAGAGACACACAGAGAGAGGTAGAGACATAGGCAGAGGGAGAAGCAGGCTCCCTGCGAGGGAACCTGATGTGGGACTCAGTCCTACAACCCTGGGATCACAATCTGAGCCAAAGGCAGACACTTAACCAGCTGAGCCATCCAGGTGCCCCTGTTTTTGTTTTTTAAGAGGACTTACTCTAAGTCTCTTCACCCCCAGCCATCCCCTTTCCCTATGTACTTGGCACATTCACAGAAATTGAACTGTGTGCTTGTTTTGAGAACTATAAACTCAGCTCCCAGGTTCTGCAGCCTCAGAGGCTATGAATCTGGGTTCAAATCCCAGCTCCGAAGGAGAGGGGAAATTATACACACAAATATATATATATATATATATATATATATATATATATTACACATTTATGTGTAAAATCCTTGTATGCATAGAATTTCTCTGGAAGGACACACTGTGCAAGAAACCTGTTTTGCTGGTTTGCATCCGGGGAGGGGGTCTGGGTAGGAAAAAATAATTCTTAAGTGTGTATCTTTTTTTGTACCTTTGCACGTTTTGAATTTACATGCAATAGCTTTCCGGTGTTTGTTTGTTTTTAATATGTTTCCTCCACTTATTCACTGTGTATTTTTGGGAAAGCCATTTAATCTGAGTTAAACCATTTAACCTAATTATGGTCTCCTGATGGGGCTGGGCTGTAAATTTCAAAGGCTAGTAGTTTCATGGGGCCCTCACTGGGTGTCATGAGACCAAGTTCAAGGGTCCTACCCTGTTGGACTTCTCTTGGCATTTGGGGGTGAGGGATGCTGTGACCTAGGCTCCTGGGCAGAGGGTGTAGTAGTAGCACCCTGGGAGGAAGGAAATGGGAAAAGGAGTGGGTGCACGGAGGAGGAACTTTCTTTAAGATGAGATTGGCTGATGAAGGAAGGGCAAGATTTCATAAACACGAATTCTCAGTGTGTGACCTCCCTTCTCTCCCTTCCAGCCTTGGCCAGAGGGAGAGGAGATTTGCCTTCAGAAAAATTTTGATGGCCACGGGACTTGCTGGGCTCTGTCCTTGGTCCTGAAGTGCTGTCACTTGTTTCAGCACATTGTTTCATGAGGCCGGGGACAATTGTTACTGTGACTCTTTCCTCAGTAATTCTAAATCAGCTGAGTATTGCTATTTTCAACTTTGAAAAATATCAGTGCGGTTTGCAACCTGCAGCCCTCCTCTTCCGGGGGTGTTGGCTGCACCCCTTCTCCAAGCACTCTAACTGCCACGCCCTACATACCAGGCCTACAGAGTCCACCGCCACCCTGTGCCCACTGCTTCCAGTGAGGGCCCACTCTGTTTGCCAGCCCTGCAAATGTCTGATGATTGATGTTAGATGGGAGATTAATGACTTGCTGGGCAAGCAGAACCCTAACTTGCTCTCTGAATTGAAACAGCCTCATTCATGCATTTTTGACAGTTGTATCATTTCCACCACACACAAGGCTATTTTTTAATACTTGAAAATGGCAAGAAAAGCATCCCTCACCCATGCCCATACTTGTGAGAGAAGCATGAATTGAAAGTGACCCTTCCCAAACCCTTCTAAACCTAAGGGGCCAGAGAATTCAGCACGAGACTTGTGAGAGTTTGGTCTGCTCTGGCATCAGAGATGAGAGAAAGTGAAGGCAAGGGTCCTCATATTTCAGGGGAGATCTCAAAAGGCAGGCAAGAGAGGGGCAGCCAGGCCCCAGTTGGACCCCACCCCCTTACTCCATCTTGGCACTATGTGGGGAAGGGACAGAGAACACATACTCTGGCTCCTGCCTAGCTCCTCACCTGATTCCTCTTCTCTCACCCATTCATCCCACTGAAAACCTTCCATTCCCCATTAGTAGCTGCAGAATGAGATCATGTCTGGCCTGTAACCTGGGCCAAAATGAAGGAGGAGGAAGCAGGAGGTGGACTGAGGGTGACACAAAGGGGCAAGTAACCCTCAGGTCAGCACTCATTTCAGTGATCATTGCCCCTCCTCCTGTCCCATTTCCTAAGCATTGTGTTCTCTTCCTTTCTCAGTGGCAGAGAAAAGGTAGCTTGGAAGGGCACCCAGGCCTGTGCGGAGGTGGTCTGTGGGTTTAGGGGCCATTGGCAGTAGGATCCCGGGTCCATCCTCATAACCAGGGACAAATTCCTGTCCTGCTACATTCTTCCTCCCCCTAATTACTTACCCCCACCAGCTCTGGGAGTGAATCCTGGCTGCACCACCAGTTCACTGTGCTGTGACTCTGGGCAAGTCATGAAACTTTCCCAAGCCTTGTTTTCCTCACTTGTAAAATGGACACGCTGATCCCCAACAGGGGTGTAGTATAGGGATTTGGGATTTGATGAGGTGAGGCGCGAAAGCGCACAGTGCGAGTCGCAGGAGAGACCCAGGCTGCCGACCGCCCCTGCTGCCCCCGCAGCACCCCCGCTCTCCCCTCAGCCCGTGAGCACCAGGACCTCACCGGTTCTCGGCCACCAGGATCTGCTCCAGCAGGCGGGCGGCCTGCACGCGCGTCTCCAGCTCCGGCGCCTGCAGCAGTCGCAGCAGCAGGTCCAGGCCGCCGTCCAGGCGGATGGCATCGCACAGACCCTGGGCTACCTCCCGGCCCACGGCCGGCAGCAGCCAGGCCTCCTCCACCAGCTGGAAGACCTCGGCCAGGCCGGCGCCCACGGCCCGCGCGCCCCCCGCCTGCTTCAGCGCGGACAGCGCCTGCTGCAGCTCCGGCATCGCGCGCTCCAGGGCGCCCTGCACCTCAGCGGCCGCGCCGGGCGACACCTCGCGGGGCCCCCGGCCGCCCGCGGCCCACCACGGGCCCGCGCCGCCGCCCCCGTCCGGCCCCGGCACCGCTAGCCGCTCAGCGCCCGGCCGCGGGCCCGACATGGTGAAGAAGCGGCACAGCTTGTAGGCGGAAAGGAGCAGCGTCAGGACCATGGGCGCGGGGCTGCGGGGGACATCCCGGGTCCGGGGGGCGGGACCCGGCGGGCGACCCGGGACTTGGGCAAAGGGGGGCAGGACAGAGGACCAGGGAAAAGATGGTGCAGGAGGCAGGGAGGGAGAGGAGGCGGCCCACCGGGCAGGGCGCCGGCCAGAAGTTGGGGGGAGGGGCGAGGGCAGGATCCCGGACGGAGCTTTTGGGTAAAGGGAAGCGGCCCGGAGGCAGGGGGTGGGCGGAGGAGCGAGGGGGCTGCGAGGGATGGACCCAGGCGCCTGTGAGAAGAACAAAGCCGGGCTCCGGCCCAGTGTGGATCTGCAGCAGCCCCGCCCCTGAGAAGCCGCAGGGGAGCTGACACCCCGCCTCTCGGTCACGTGGGACCCCCCGCCCCGCCCCGCCTCGCCCCCAGGCCTGTCCTCAGCCACGCCCACGCCCTGCTTAGGGGATGGGGGAGAGGGAGGGAGGGAGGGGAGGGGACGGAGAGCGGAAGGGAGGGGGAGGCCACTCGGGGGAGAGGGTGCCGAGCCGACGACCGCCTCCTTCCCCTGCCACCCCCAAACCCCGTGACACTGCAACGTGAAGGCGACACAGTGGAGCGGGCCCCCTCCCCTAACAGTGGTTAGTTAAAGTGATCCTAATAACGATGCGGTACAACTCTCCAGACCCTTTATGCCTCTTTCTCAAGCCTTATGACAGGCCTACAGGGTCGGTATTTGTGTTCCCATTTAACAGCTGAACTGACTA
The DNA here is from genome assembly GCF_048164855.1 of Canis lupus baileyi. Classification (NCBI taxonomy): domain Eukaryota; kingdom Metazoa; phylum Chordata; class Mammalia; order Carnivora; family Canidae; genus Canis; species Canis lupus. The sequence continues at coordinate 18,510,485 of NC_132853.1, forward strand.
AAGCTCCTAGAAAAGACGTAGCCCAAAGTCACACACCCTTCTCTGATTATGGAACAGAAAGACTCAGTTGGAAACTCTGAGAATCATTTTCTTCCAGGTGGTGGCAGGATTTCAGGAGGCCCATGGACCCTTGACAGTGGGTGCAGAATCAGGCCTTCTGTGCCAGGGGTATTTTCTGGAAAGAGGGATGCTTATCTTCAAGAGTCTAAAAGTGTGGAGAAGGAGGCTGTTCTTTACCACAGGGAGAGTGAAAGTGGAGACAGGGAGCAGTGCCTGCCAAGGAGCAGTGAATTAGTGAGAGACCAAGGAATCAAATCCAGTCCAAACGGTTACCATTCATCCAATTTGCTGCTCTGTGAGGCCCAGCTTGGGAAAAACAATGCACCCAAGAGTAGAACCTAAACATGAAAATCTGTTTTTTTTATGATTAAAAATAAAAATCCCCCAGAGTGCTCACCAGCATTCCTTCACCCCCCCTTTTACCACCCTAAATACACAATGGGTGGGTGAGACACTCAGTCAGGGATGCACCTGATCAAACAGATCACAGACAAATAACCATTTATGGAGAATGAAGTTGGCGCTATTCCAGGCACCAGGCATTTTGTCTGCTTTAGCTTGTGTAAACACCCCCACCCCCAAAAACAGGACACAAGGCAGGTATTAATCTCTCCTTACCAAAAAGAAAGCCAAGGCAGGTAAAGCAGTGTGCCCATGGTCACACAGCCTGTGAGTGGCACAGTGGCCCTTCCTTCTGTCCTTCAGACCCGCTGTGCTATTCCCCTCCTGGGATGAGATTGAGCTTGGCAAGGATCCTGTTCACAGTTCTCCCAGGCCCAGAGTTCCAGGAATGTGACCCTTTGTAGTGCAGCAGCAACCTCTGGGGTCCAGGGTACTGGGGGCTGGGCCAGAGATTGAGCAAACAGAGCAGCAGACAAGGCAGCTCCTCTTTCTGGTTCCCTCCCTCCCTGTCCACACCTCTTCCCTCCCTTCCTCAGGCATCGCAGTGGAGACCGCATAGAGCCCAGTTCAGGGCTAGAAGCTAGCAGCCCTACCATGGCATTCCCCAGGCCCCTGCTGGTGCTAGCCCTGCTGGCATGGGTTGTTCTGGCTGACCAAGGTACAAGAGGGCGCTGGTGACTATTTGGGCCAGTGAAGGGTGGGCAATGGTGGTCTGGGCTTGGCCATGCCAACTGACACCTCCTCCCCACAGAATCATGCAAGGGCCGCTGCACAGAGGGCTTCAATGCTGACAGGAAGTGTCAGTGTGACGAGCTCTGCTCTTACTACCAGAGCTGCTGCGAGGACTACGTGGCCGAGTGCAAACCCCAAGGTGCGTCCAGAAGGGTTGGGTGGGCCTGGGGTCCCCTCTGCAGCTGGAGACTCACCACCACCCACTCTTCCTGCAGTGACTCGTGGGGATGTATTCGCTCTGCCAGAAGATGAGTATGGGGTCATTGACGATCATGAGGGGACCAGAGAACAGAGCGTCCTCACACAGCTGGAGAGTACCACCCTGAGCCCTGGCCTACAGGCCCAGTCTGAAAAGTTTCCTGCCCAGGTACCTATTCTGATCCCTGAGGAAGAGGCTCCAGGACCCGGGCAGGGGACCTTAGTGCTTGAGGCCCCTGATCAAGACATCTCTGAGTCCGCAGCAGAGGAGGAGCTATGTAGTGGGAAACCCTTTGACGCCTTCACTGACCTCAAGAATGGCTCCCTCTTTGCCTTCCGAGGTGATTCCAGGGGCAAGTCTTGGTGGGTCAGGGTCTGCCCCCGGAACATCCCCTCCCTCACACAGCCTCCTGCACTCTAGGGCAGTACTGTTATGAGCTGGATGAAAAGGCAGTGAGACCTGGGTACCCCAAGCTTATCCGAGATGTCTGGGGCATTGAGGGCCCCATTGATGCAGCCTTCACCCGCATCAACTGTCAGGGGAAGACCTATCTCTTCAAGGTACCAGGGCCAGGGGATGTGGGTCAGGGTCACGGGTATCTAGGCAGGGGTTGAGGGCTGCTGTGCCCAGGACTAGGGTGGGCAAGAAGGCTGGATCCTGGCCTGTGGGCCCTGGCTGGGCCTCTTGAGGATGGGGAAGCCCGAGGCTCTGGGTCCCCGGTGACAAGCCTAGAATTGGGACTGCTGCCTTGGGTGGGGCACTCTGCCTGTGCCCAGCCAGCCACCTCCGCACTCCCTCCTCCTTCCCTGCCCCTTAGGGTAGTCAGTACTGGCGCTTCGAGGATGGTGTTCTGGACCCAGATTACCCCCGCAACATCTCTGAAGGCTTCAAGGGCATTCCGGACAACGTGGACGCAGCCTTTGCTCTCCCTGCTCGCAGCTACAGTGGCCGGGAGCGGGTCTACTTCTTCAAGGGTATGAAGGGAGTGGGTGGGAGAAAGGCAGGCAGTGGGGCCGTCTAGGTTTGCCTGCACACTTCTGGAGGGGCAGAGTGGAATTGTGCTCACCCCCTGCCAGGAACTCCTATCTTCAGCAGGTTGGGGCTGCCTTTCCAGCCTTGCTCACATGCCTTCCCCCATCCCACTTCCCCGCTCAGGGAGACAGTACTGGGAGTATGAGTTCCAGCAGCAGCCCAGTCAGGAGGAGTGTGAGGGCAGCTCCCTGTCCACCGTGTTTGAACACTTTGCCCTGCTGCAGAGGGACAGCTGGGAGACCTTCTTTGAGCTTCTCTTCTGGAACAGACCCTCTGGTATGGAAGGAGGGCAAATCTCACTTTCTCCCACTGGGATCCCCCAGGTAGGGGCAGGGCACAGCTGGCCAGAGGGGGCTGTGATTGCAGAGCTACAGATCAAAAGCTGTTTACTCAGGCCAGACTTTGTTTCTGTTGACTTTTGGGGGGAGGTCCACCCAATCCCACACCTCGGACTTTGCCTAGCACAGCCAAGGGCACAGCTAGCAGGAGGAGGGGCTGTGGCTGAGGCCAAGTGGGGAGGGATGAGGTGAAGGAGGGCCAGGAGAAAGAGCACCAAAGAGGGAGTCAGAGGGCCTGGGCACTGTGCTCTGCCATGAGCTTGCTGTGTCCTTCGGCAAGGCACAGCCCATCATTGGGCACCAGATGAACTCTACATGTTCCCAAGACTCATTAACCCATTCTCTGCCACAGGTGGTGCTGGAGAGCCCGGGTTCATCAGCCAGGACTGGCCTGGTTTGCCTAGGCAGGTGGACGCGGCCATGGCTGGCCGCATCTACATCTCAGGGTCGGCACCCCGATCCTGGGTCAAGAAGCTGAATCCTAAGCGGCGCAACCGTAAACGCTACCGTTCACGCCGTAACCGTGGCCGAGGCCGTAGCCGGACCTCCCAGCGGCAATCCCGCTCAGCCTGGCTGTCCTGGTTCTCCAGTGAGGAGAGTGGCCTAGACACCTACAACTATGATGACTACGACATGGACTGGCTTGTGCCGGCCACCTGTGAGCCCATCCAAAGTGTTTACTTCTTCTCAGAAGGTGGGAGCCTCTGCCATCCCCTGTAGCTGGTCTAGCTGGTCTTCCCTCCTGTCCCTGATCCTCATGGGCTGAACATGGCCCTTGGGTGGTGACTCCAGAAAGCCAGGATGTGAGCCCTTAGCTGCATTTTGGATGTTCATCTACCCTTCCAGGAGAGACCTGGGTCTTCTTTCTTAGGGCAGGAATGGGCAGGGCCAGGCTGGCCCTCACACACTCTCTCCTGACCTCTCTTCCAGACAAGTACTACCGAGTCAACCTTCGCACACGGCGAGTGGACACTGTGAGCCCTCCTTACCCACGCTCCATCGCCCAGTACTGGCTAGGCTGCTCAGCCCCCAGCCCCCAGTAGGAATCTGAGCCTACACAGCTGATCCCTCCACTGCTTCCTCCTCAACCTCTTTCTCCCAGCCCAATAAAGATTCTATGCCCCTGAGTTTAAGGCTACTGTCCTGACTGGGATGGACAGGCAGGAGACTGGGATCTGCTTGGGAAAAGGAGGGGAGGCTGAGCTGTCATGATATCTTGGGGGAGGAGAGCATCCTTGTGTCCAGTCCATGTTGGGCTCAGGCCATCTCTGTGAATCCAAAAAGCTTTGGGCTGGGGAGGGCCTCATGAATACTAGCCTGCCTCTTGAGCTAAGCAGCCCCTACCAACCTACCAACATTAACAGGAGCTTGAACCCCACTGATGATGACAGGAGCTGCTACCAAGTGCCCCTCCCTGCCCTGGGCTTGTTTCGCCTCTTGGACTTGACTAAGGTCTTGGAGGAGAGAGAAGGGGCAGAGGGGGTGGGGTTTTAGTTCAGCTTTTCTGCCCATCCTGAGCCTGCAGTGTGGTTAGCCTAGGGAATTGGTGTGCTCCCCCAAACCTACCCCAAGGATGAGCTTTTCTTTGAGGCCTCCATCTTGGGTCTGGGGTGTGGAGCACTGAGGTTATGAGAAGGAAGGACAAGAACTCAAAGGAAATTCATATGTACCCATTTCTTAGAAAAGTAACTCAGAAGACTTACAAGGATGAATATTCGGTACAAACATCTAATCTTAGAACACCTTTTTTTTTTTAATTTTTATTTATTTATGATAGTTACAGAGAGAAAGAGAGGCAGAGACACAGGCAGAGGGAGAAGCAGGCTCCATGCACCGGGAGCCCGACGTGGGATTCGATCCTGGGTGTCCAGGATCGCGCCCTGGGCCAAAGGCAGGCACCAAACCGCTGCGCCACCCAGGGATCCCTAATCTTAGAACACCTTGATTGTACCTGTGGAACCTCTTCTGGTTCTAGGATCGTGGACTCTAAGGAGCCCATATGGGCTTTCAAGGGGCCATGGAGGAAGGGTAAGATGCAGACAGATCTCTAAAGCCGACCTGGGGCCAAGCTGGTGGTAATGTCTGCTCCCCAGCCCTGCTGAGGGCAAGGTGGTTTCAGTTCACCTGCCATTCCCTTGTCACCATCCTTATCCTGCCCAGCTTCACCAGCCTGCCCTTCAGCTGTGGCACAGGACTCCGCCTGTTCTCCCCTGCAGGCAGCCAGCACTAGGGCACTAAGGGCTCCAGAAGGCGCAGGTAAAGCACGAGAGCATTCGAGAGAGGAATTGTTTTGGCTTCCTGGAACAAGTCCGGGGAAGATCTTCACAAAATACAGGATTTCAGACACAGGCTGCCAGTTTGCAGTGTAAAGAGTGGGGACTCAGGCCAGCTTCCTTTATGAAGCTCTGGAGGGGCAGGGGCCATGAAAGTTTTGCCCCATTTATACCACCCAAGCCCCAAGATTGCCCCTGGTCTCCCTTTTCCTCTGGGATGGCTCTGCTCCCCTCCAGCTGGACCTGAAACGTCTCTCCTCCTGGAGGCGGGGCCAGCCCTCTGAGCAGGATAAAACCCACGAGGAGGGGTGTGGCGTGGGCACAGCCTTGGCATGGCTTTCTGGCTCCTCATTCTCTGCCAGCTTCATGGCCAGCCCTGTGGATGCACCCTCAACAGGTGATCTGGTGGGGACAGGGGGGCAGGGGGAGAACGTGGGGAAGGTGTGATGGGGGAAGGCTGAAGCGGGGGGGAGCGGAGTAGGGGCTTCAGGGCCTGCTGGGGGGTTTTGAGTCTGGAATGGAGGCTCTCACAGGGAGTCCTGGCTTGACCCCCCTACTCTGGCCTACAGGCCATGCCAGTGGGCTGGGTTCCCACCGGAGAAAGCGGACCACCTTCAGCAGAGGGCAGCTGCTGGAGCTGGAACGGGTGTTTGCAGCATGGCCCTACCCTGACATTGGCACCCGTGAGCACCTGGCTCGGGTCACCTGCCTTCCTGAGGACAAGATACAGGTGAGCTTCCCTCAGGGTGGCGGTACTCTCGCTCAGCCCCCTTTCTCTGAGTATCCTGCTTCCAGGTTTTGCTTTCCTGGTAGCCGGGGGAGGGCGAGCTGGAGCCCAAAGAGATTCCTTTTTCCCTTACCAGGTGTGGTTCCAGAACCGCCGGGCCAAGAGAATCAAGAATAGGAAGGCAGGAGGCCTAAGCCCCAGGCCTGAACACACCCAGAGAGCCCATTCTCTTCCAGATACCCTCCAGCAGTCCCAGGAGCCCCCAACACTAGGCCAGCATCCGCCCTCCAACACGCCTCTGTGTGCCTCAATGTGTCGACAAGCTTCCTGCCCAGCTCCTGGCTTGGGTCCAGGGCAAAGCTGGGCAGGGGCTAAAGCTGTAGCCCCATGGGGACCAGCTGGAGCATCAGGGGTCCACCTTTCTTCAGAGCGAGCCACTACCCAGACCTCACTGGGCAGCTTATCGGACCTCATCTATGCCTCGGCCATTGTCACCAACCTGGACCACTCCTAATCTAAGTCTAGAACTTGTGAGACCACTCCTCTGGCTCTGCAGCCCTCCCTGCCCCTTAGGACTGAACATATCAGAGATAGGTCCCCTGCCCCTCCTTTTACACAAGGAAGTTCTCTTATCGGAAGGAAGGTTAGCTCAGGGATCCCTCCCGTCTTCCAGGCCAGCCCAGAGTCACCAGGGCTGGGCTTTAGCACCCAGAGCCCTGCCCGTTGCCGTGGCAAATGGTACCTTCAGAGAAATGAGGTAAAGGCCCTGTTTTCAATCTCTCAGGCCAGGCTTGGCCACCAGTTCTTCTTACCCCAGCTGACAATACCTCCTTCCTCTAAAGAATAGGCAGCCCCTCCTCATTTTCAGGCCATTGGCTAACTGCTGAGTTAGGTGAGGAGAGGACTGAAACTCATTCCAGACTGTTAGGAACCAGCTCCCCTCTTCTGAACTATTCCCACCTGGACAAATTAATCAGAACCATGGATCTGAAGAGAAAGTCCTATCAAAGGAATAAAGTAGAAAGAGGAGCCCGGGGCTTGTGTTCATTTAATTTTCACAAAGATCAGATTGGTTGCCCTCTGACCTGAGGCTGTGGAGACAACCTGACAGATTTAGCAGGGGGTTGGGGTATGCACTCTGGCAACATTGGGTTTTTGTATCACCATCATCTGTATTACCAACTAATCTCCAAATAAAACCCAAACTCTATACCTTAATCTGGATTGTTGTGTGCTGCAAACGAATAAGGACAAGCGCCGTTTGCTTTTGAAATGTATCTCCATCACCTAATCCCTAAATAGGGCCAGGTTCCACACAGATCCTGGGTGGGAGGCATTACCCAGGATTCTACTGGGATTAGTTAGAAGGATGGTTAATTGAAGGGCTTAGGGCTCTGGCTGACAGGCCCTAGAGAGATGGGAGGCTCTGCTGGCACCTTCTGCTCTTTCTTCCCACTGGTTCCAGGACGCTCCAGCTGCCTCCACTTCTGGAGTTGCTCTGCTCCAAAAAAGCATGTAGTTTGCAATCAGTCTAGGGTATTCGAATCCTGGCTTTGCTACGTAACCTTGCAACTCTCTGAAAGCATATGAGCCTGCAAAAAGGGGGTGATAATATTTGTCTTCTTTCCATTATGGGAATAAGAAGCAGTATTAAGTGAAAGGCTTCACGTGCTGTGACATATTATAAAAGCTCTCAATTCACCTGAGTTGCCATACAATAGGCTAGGAGACTGGGAAGACCCCAAACTTCTTGTTCCTTTGGCCTCCTGCCAAGCACCCCCCTTTTGCCCTGGGAAGCACCAGGCCCAGACTGCGCTGGAAAAAAATATGGAGCATTGAGAGATAGAGGAAGTGGCTGGGAGCAGAGTTCTCTGCAACAAGAACCGGAGAACAGACCGCCTGATTGCTATCTCCAACTTAGCCCCTGCACATGGAAAACACTGCACAGGAAAGATTTCCTTGGCAGGAACTAGGTCTTCTACCTCTTGATCTCCAGAAGCTGGCATAGTACTCGGCTCATAAAGGAGCTCTCAATAAGTGTTCAATGCCACAGAAGCCCACTGGCTTGTGAGTAGAGGCTTGGGATCAGGTAAGGACCCCATTCTAGGGTCAGGGGAGAGGATGCCTCGGGTCAGAAGCTGTTCGAGAGGCCTGCTCTTTATCTAACATTTACAAGTCTTCCAACCTTCCAATCCAGTTATCTGGGTGTGTGTGAAAGCTTAAGGCTATAGGAGCAAGTAGTATAGCCATGAATCTCCACAAAAATTCAGTGTGGCTTTTAAACTCGGTCTTAAATGGTCTGGGTTGCTACAGACATTATAAAATGCCACCTGCACTTCTTCTCACAGTTGACATTTCTTTCAACCAACAATAGAAATTCTAAGATTTCTCAACAAAGTGATCTATGGTGGAACAGAAGGAATGAAAGCTTTCCTCTCTCTCATGTGCTGTCTAGAGAAGTTCAGGCTGGTTATGTATCAAGCAGAAACTGACAAACACTAGAACAAATGTCTACTGAACCAACAAGCATGTAATTTCTTTCTTTCTTTTTAAAACGATTTATTTGTTTTAGAGAGAGACAGAAAGTGAGCAGGGCCAGGGCAGAGGGAGAGGGAGGGAGAGACTCAGGTAGACTCCCTGCTGAATGTGGTGCCTGATTTGGGGCTCAATTTCACAACCCATGAGATCATGACCTGAACCGAAATCATGATTCAGATGCTTAACTAACTGAGCTACCCAGGTGTCCCCTGAGTATGTAATTTCTAAAAACAGAAGAGTATCCTGGGGGTGAGGGGGTGGGGGTGGGGGAGGAAGACCAAAGACCACAGGATTTCATACTGTGAACAAACGGAAAGGAGTATACCATTACAAAGAGACACTGAGGGATACCTGGGTGGCTCAGTTCAGGGCGTGATCCTGGGGTCCTGGGATCGAGTCCCATGTGGGGCTCCCTGCATGGAGCCTGATTCTCCCTCTGCCTATGTCTCTGTCTCTCTCTTTGTGTCCCTCAAGGATAAATAAAATCTTAAAAAAAACAAAAACAAAAACAATGAACAATTATCAGAACTAAGGAATCTTGGGACGCCTGGGTGGCTCAGCAGTTGAGTGTCTGCCTTTGGCTCAGGGCATGATCCTGGGGTCCTGGGATTGAGTCCCACATCGGGCTCCCTGAATGGAGTCTGCTTCTCCCTCTGCCTCAATCTCTCTCTCTCGGTGTGTCTCTCATGAATAAATAAATAAAATCTTAAAAAAAAAAAAAAAAAAAAGAACTGAGGAATCTTTGGGCTTCTGTGTTGTCACAAGATTTGAAATAAGAATACAGGGGATACAGTAAATATTTATTGGATAAATAACTATTGCTGATAGTTTTTAAGTACCTTTACACAGATTCTATCAGTATGCCTACTAATCTAAGTTCTTAGAAGTTTAACATTACACAGAATTTCAGACTTCAGAACAGAGAAGGAAAGATCATCTGATCTTTCTCAGCCTCAGTTTTGTCTTTGGGAAAAGGGGCCTAAAGCCATTTCCTCTTCCAACCTCCAGGATTGTTACAAAGACCAAAAGTAATCACATAAAGCAATTACTCAGCTGTGCACACTTAACAAACTATTTTTTCGCACTCCCCTAAACTCAGACATTTTAATAACCTACATAAAACCTCCCCCATTAGGCTAACGGATAATACGTACACGTATTTGTAATGTTACATATACATATTCATGTGTATGCTTATTCATATTCATATATACAGTTAAATCTGGAAACAGTCCATATCTACAAAGAACATCTCCCTTTATCAGCTGAGATAATCCACAGTAGGGATACTCTTCCCACCAACATATACAAGCACAAGAGATTTTCAATTAAAAGCAGACATACTGTTTTGCCATCTGAATTGTTTTCATTTTTGGAGGCAGAGCAAAGGGTGATGGAAAGGTGAGAAGTTTGAGGAGGGTTGGTGAGTGGAAGAGACAGGTAAAAGCATATAGAAAATCTGAAAAAGGCCAGGAGAGGATGAAGACCGAAACTAAGATTCTGGAAATGTGGCATCTTAGTTCCCAATTTCACCATCCTTGTACCAACCTGTCCTTCTCTTATTTAATGACCTGTGATCAGTTCCTCTTCCCAAACAAACTAGAGGAAAGGAATCCTTTCTGCTTTTTTGGAGGTTACTGATCTAAATTACAGGTCTGTGTGAAGCATCTTTGGAGCAAGGATGACCATTGATTTGTGTACCTGGGGAGGTTCAAGACAGTATGGTCTACTTTGGGAAGACCTGGATTCCATTTACTCCTGATAGAAAAAAAAAAAACAAAAAAAACAAAAAAAACCAGCTTTGGCAGTGCCGAGATGGACTAGAGAAGGCAGATGGGCACTGGGTTCAGGAGAAGGAACTGAAAGAGCAGTTCTTTTCATTTGTTGTCTGAGTCTCTTTTCCTGCCCCTCTGGAAACTGACAGAGGACAGGGCTCCGGCAGGAACAGCCTTGGTACAGCTCTCTGACTAACCGGAGTTATGGACAAAGAGCCTGATAGGTTGACTCTGAGTCAGGCAGCTGGGAGCCTAAAGTCCCCCAAAACCTGCTCCAGACTTTGACAATGAACCATGAGTTAAAGCTCTCCCAACTCGCCTTCCATCGCCCGCACCATGACATACAGCTCGGCCAGGCCCACCACGGAGGCCACGATCAATGCAGCTAGTACTCGCTGGGGAGAGAGAGAGAGAACCAGGCTTAGGGGATGCAGGCCAGCATCCAGCTCTGCAGCCTCCAGCACTTCTAGAAAGGATGGGGGGAAGGGAAGAAAACCCAGCCCATAAGTTGGGAGGAAGAGAAGAAAAGAGGATCTGGATTCTCTTTTGAGGTACCCACGACTGCTGGGCAGCTCAAATGTTCCTCTTGTTCGCTGCATAAATATTTAACATCTAACTTGTTCAAGGCACCTTCACATATGTCCTCCCTCTCCCACCAACACTCCCACCCGGGGCACCTTGCCCTGCCCAGTGCCTACTTACTGAGGCCATTTCTGTGAAGATATATTGACTTCCAAGGTAAGTGCAGACGAAGGCAGCTGCCACCGTGACAATAAAGTTGAAGATGGTGATGACCAGCGCTTTCACTGACCTCACTTCAGGGAAGAAGCCAAGGAAGAAACCTTTAGGTCAGCATCCTCCACAAGGCCCTCTTATATCAGGGCTACCTCCCCTATCAATTGGGTTTCCCTCATATGTCAAGCCTGAATAGCTCAGGTTTAAACCCAGGACACTGGAGTGGGAAGAAGGGCTGTGACCAACCCCTCCCAGGGGAGAGGCTTACAGGGTGATTTCCCAGTACTTCACCTTGCTTTCCCAGGTCACTAAGAGTCCCACCATGCCTTGAATCCTGGGGAAAAGAAAACACAAATGATTCCAAATGGAAGCAGCTCAGAGGCAGTCCAGAGTAATCATTTGTCAATCCGGGCTCTGCTCTCTTTATTTCCCAAAACATTAACTCTGCCTTCTCCATGGATTCTGTTGTCTGGGACCAGCTGGATTTTTTTTGTGGATCACAGATCAAACATTTCAGAGAAAGGACATAGGTTCCCAGTACCCACCCATTCCTCTTCTGCTCTAGGGCAGGAACATGCCACAGAATGACAGGGAGCCCTGTCAGAAGAAAGGCTCTAAGGCTTATCTCTAGCTCTACAACTTTTTTTTTTTTTTTAATTTTTTTTATTTATTTATGATAGGCACACAGTGAGAGAGAGAGAGGCAGAGACACAGGCAGAGGGAGAAGCAGGCTCCATGCACCGGGAGCCCGATGTGGGATTCGATCCCGGGTCTCCAGGATCGCGCCCTGGGCCAAAGGCAGGCGCCAAACTGCTGCGCCACCCAGGGATCCCCTAGCTCTACAACTTTTAAGAATCAGTCACCACCTGAGCCCTGAGTCTCAGTAAATTGAGGTGGGAATATTAGGTTTGTATGCAGCACAGAACTTCTATGGTCCCTGATGGGTATAAAAACCAAGCTTCTATGATATTTTTTTCCCTTCTGTACCTCTTCCCAGTGCAGGGCTCTGCTTGCAGGGGCTACTCAGTCCTTGTATTGAAGAACAGGCCCTTACCTGACAGGTGACATTGTATGTGATCCGCTTATATTCCTCATTGGCCAGCTGTATCTTAATCTTCTCCAAACGGGCAACTAGTTCTGGGTTCTGAGGCAGAAAAATCAAAGGAGAAGAATATTCCCAGCTTGCTAGAAAACCATGCCACAATCATTGGTTTCAGGGGGCAAAGCACTGCTAAGGGTGCCAAGAGACCCATGTACTAGTTCTGCCTCCTCTGCTTTGGAACCTGTTTTTTTTTGGATCTACTTTCCAAGCTGTCAAGCCGGGAGGATGATATCCAGTTTCCCCACCCCAGCCCTCAGGGATTTAAAAGACTAACTTTTGAGCCCAAAGGCTGTTTCATAAATCTGAATGTACTGTGAATAAGTCTAATTTAGTCAACACCCCTTCTCACAAATATATCTTTTACATACCCGAGGAGGCTTCACAACCTCTGGGAGATAGATTTCACTGCCTTCTAGGAGCTCATGAAGGTATAGTGTGGAACCTAGGAAGAAAAGATTTCCACAAACATAATGACCCATAGAATTGAGCTTGAAGAATTAAGATCAGAAAAGGGCCTGGCCTTTCTGCTTTTTCCTATCAAAATAAAACATGGCTATTCCTATTTTAATTCATTTCGAAGCTCATTTTCAACTGAGAAGAATCAAGAACAATTCCACATAAATATCTCTTAGTGCACATAGCTGACTTTAAGTGTTAGCTCTCAATTATCTTGCTCACGTCACAGCTAACACGTAAGCCACTTAAGTTCACCTTTAGATTAAGTCATGCTGTGGCCACAATAGAACTGCCCTGAATAGATTTAAGTCACAGTGATGGTAAATGCTCAGAGAACAGTGTACTAGATGATCATTAAGGTATGTTTTAGTTCTTTTTTTTTTTTTCAAACATACATGTAACATTTATTCTAATTGACCGTATGCTGGGTTGTAAAACAAGTCTCAACAGATTTCAATGAATTGAAATCATCACAGAGTATGTTCTCTGTTCATAATGCAATTGAATCTGAAATCAATAACAGGCATAATGATAAGTTTTCCATATGTTTAAACATTTAGAAATACATTTTAAAATGGTCCATGGGTCAAATATGAAGTTACAAAGGACTTTAGGAATGTCTTTGAACTGAATGATATAAAATATCAAAGTTTTTGTGTGTAGGTAAGTAAAGAAGGAAAGCATCTTTAGACTTGTCATAGTACAAAGTAATGAATTAAGTATCTTTGTCAACAAGTATGTTTTAGTTCTAATAGTTGAGTGGTCTACCCTTTGTACCTCTGGATAGGCTATGTTAACTCTGGCAAAAGACCTTACAAACTAGTTTGTCCTATTCCCTTCCTTTACAGTTAAGGGAACTGAGACCCAAGGAAGAGAAATGAATTCTCCAAGAGGACTTTGTGGCAGAGCTAGGACTAGCACTCAGATGCTACTCCCAGATCAGGTCTTTCAATACGGCTTTCCATCATCCTACGTGGAAGAAAAAAAAAAAAAAAAACAAGAAAAAGAGAAAAATAAAAAACCCTATCAGATTTGGCTTGCTTTTGAGATGGAAAGAAATTCAGATTCCCAAACAGGACAAGCTCACTGTCCTACGTCATTTTCTAATGTGGCTTTTAAGAAATTGAACTTGTGCGGCGGTACTGGTTTAAAACTAGACCTCCTCAAAGGTCAGGCGGCCCGGAGTGGGCTGCGTAGTGAAGGGGAGACTCTCAAGAGAGCAGAAACGGCACAAGAAAATTCTCGGCCATCCCGAGAAAGCCCCATCCACGGAAGCTGTTAAGGGAGTGTATTGCCCTACGGTTTATGAGGTGACTCTTGGGTTGGTTAGATGACCGTTCCGCGGGTGACGGAGAGTGATGGCATTTTTTCCCCCTCGTAACGATGCCAGAGGTGGGAGAAGACTCTGGAAAAAGGGAGGTGAGTCCGGGCTGGAGACTGGGGCTCACCCGTCTCTCTCAGGTACTGATGCAGATCTCGGATCAGGCGGAAGGGAACCAGGCGCGAGGGGCCACTGGGAAAATCACCGTCCTTGTGCTTCTCCCCCAGCACGGCTTCAAGTTCTGCACGCAGCTTCCGGGGCAGCTGCTCTGGCTCCAGCTCCCCACCGGGAGCCAAAGCGCGCACCAGCCGACCACCCGCACGCAGGCAGGACGCCATGTCTGCCGGACTTAGGGTCAGGTGACGCGGGGCCGGGACTTCCGCCCACGGCGCGCCGGAAGGAGCCTGCGGCTCGCGGGGCGGGCTGAGCCCGGCGGGGGCCGAGGGGGCGGGGACGCGGCGCGGGGCAGTGTGGGGCGGGGGCAGAAGGCCCGCGGCCGCGGCTTGGGCCCAGTGTCGGCCGCCGAGCGGGCGCTCCGCGGGACATGGCGGGCTGCGTGGCCCGGCGGGCCCTGGCCGTGGGCAGCCGCTGGTGGGCCCGCTCGCTAACCGGGGCTCGGGGGCCGAGGCCACTCTGTGTGGCAGGTGGAGCTGGGGCCTTCCCGCCAGCGGCGGCAGCGACGACGCGGAGGCACCTCTCGTCCCGGTGAGGGACTGAGCGCGGGGCCCGTCCCCGGAGCCCGGGGAGCGTGTTCCGGCCAGCGAGGAGGCCGGGAGGCTCGGCCGGCCGAGGGTGACTGGGGTGCGACCCGGGAGAGGGTCCCGGCGGCAGCCGACCCGCCCTGCCTGGGACGTGCGCCAGGAACAGAGAAGGGAGCGCGGCCCAGAGCCCCGGGTTACGCCGGGCTGGCCCCGAGCGGGAGCTAGTAACCCTCCCAGAGCGAATCCTGCCTCCCCAGATGGGGATCTCGGGCGCTGTTGCTAGTGGGCAGCCTTTTAATTAGACTTTAGGGCTCTGACATGAACCCCAGCCCCGGGTTAGGACAAGGCCTCCCTCAGAAAGATGCTCGAAGTGGGAAACAGGACTTTTAGGAGGGCCCTGCGTAGGGCCCAGGTTTCAGCGTGACCTTGGGGAGACTGGTTCTTAGTGTGTGACCCGGGGAGGGGGCTTGAGGTCACGGGATGGTGTGAGCATGGCCTCTAGCGATGGGACAGGCAGGTCAGACGGCCTGGAGGATCAAGTGAGGGGGAGCATACGGTTCACATCTCCAAAAGGCTAAGAATAGCAGACCTTGGAAGGACCCCTAGAAAGAGCAGCCCTGTCCAGAGAGACCACTGAGAGAACTGACCTTTTTGGGGGGGGCTGAAATTAGACACTGGTGTTGGGGAAAGATGGATGATAAGTATTTGCACCTTAAGACCCGAGGGAAATTTGATGTAAATCTGAACAAAAACTAGATTGAAAGACTACTAGGTGCAATGCGGGGAGTGCAGTAGGACGTATGGTGATAATGGTTAAGCCCTTCAAGGGCAGGGTGAAGGCTGCAGTTTCTGGGCATAGACAGAGATGGAATTAGAACAAATGTTTTACACACTTGGCTCTGAGGGGGAACACAGGCTCATCAGACGCAGGCATTGCTCCCAGAGAACCTACGGTCTCTAGTGGAGATGAGACATGGGCACAAATAACAGAAATGCAAGGTGGGAAGGGCGGTTAAAATGCTGTGGGAGGTCAGGAAAGAAACAGGCAAGAGGTACAAATAAGCAGGGTGCGAGGGCATGATATGAGGAATGCTGAGAGTGAAGAGAGAAGAAAGTGATGTGGGAGCCGTCAGACATAACACAGAAACCGAGGCAGGGCCTGTGGCTAGATCTCAAAGAGGAAAAGACGGGATCTGGAGTGGTGGTTTGGCAGGACCCTTCCCTGCTTCACCTGCCCCACGGCTTGGGCCTTTCTCTGCTGTCACTGCCTGGCCCCTCGGTATCCTAGTAGCTTTTTCTGATGGGCTAGGTACCATTACCTCCTCAGCCTTTCAGTTGCTTGTTCTTTTCCTTCCTAACCAGAAACCGACCAGAGGGCAAAGTTTTGGAGACGGTTGGTGTATTTGAGGTGCCAAAACAGAATGGAAAATATGAGACCGGGCAGGTGAGTGCTGGGCTGGGTCATTTTTCATTTTCAGGATATGCCCTGCATCTTGAAAGGGTCAGCTTCGGTCATAGGCTCGAATGTTATAGTTTTCTGCCTTGGTGTTCAGTGCCAGACCAGAATCACAGATTTTTTAAGATGGGGTTTCTGTTTTCCTGGATCTGAATCCTTTTCATGTATCAAAGGGTTCTCTTTCTAAGTTAGCGTGGACAGAGATAATTTGAACCAAAGGAAGGAGAGAGCCAGATTGTTGAATCCTATAATTTAGTGGAAGGTGGGAAGCCAGTGAAGGGAGCTTTCAGAAAAGCAAAGCTTTGGATGCCTGGGTGGCTCAGTGGTTGTGAGCGTCTGCCTTCAGCTCAGGGCGTGGTCCCAGAGTCCCATGATTGAGTTCCACAATGGGCTCCTCACAGGGAGCCTGCTTCTCCCTCTGCCTGTGTCTCTGCCTCTTTCTGTGTATCTCTCATGAATAAATAAATAAAATCTTTAAAAAAAAAAAAAAAGAAAGAAAAGCAAACCTTTGGGGGTGACTGGGAGGCTCAAACAGTTAAATGTCCAACTCTAGATTTTGGCTCAGGGCATGATCTCAGGGTCCTGGGACCGAGCCCCACGTCTGACTCTGGCCTAGGTGTGGAGCCTGCTATAGATTGTCTCTCTCCCTCCCCTTCCTCCCTCTCTAAAGAAAATAAAAGAAAGAAAGAAAAAAAGAAAAACAAACTCTTGATTCTTTGTCATAGTTGAACTGATTGCAGTATAATATAAGCTGTGGGTGTGAGGTTCTTGTTTTCGTTATCAGCTTTGTGCGAGATCCACTGAGATAGATTTAGGCCCCTTGTAAGTAAGGACTTTTTGTTTACTCAACTTCCCGCTTGAATGCCTGCAATGGACCAGGTGTTGTGCATTGAACTTGACTCAGAAAGCAATGCCTTCGTAGCGCTGGCAGTCTAGAGAGGAAGTCTAGATGGAGTCTGTGGCTAAGCATTATGCTAAGTGGAGGGGAGGTCAGGGAAGGCTTCCTAGAGCTCTAAGCTATGGTCTAAAGGATCAATAGAAGTCAGCCAGGTAAAGAGGAGGTAAGAGTGTTCTGAAGCTGGTGAGGGTAGATCACAGAGTTCAAGGGAAAGATTGGCAAGATCTTGTGCTGGGATTGTAGCCACCTGTGCCGCTTAGCGGTCTGAGTCCCACCTGGAAGGACTTGTGGACGTGGACTGCTTCCTCACTGAGGCTCTCTTTCCTCCTAGCTCTTCCTTCATAGTGTTTTTGGCTACCGAGGTGTCGTCCTGTTTCCCTGGCAGGCCAGACTATATGACCGGGATGTGGCTTCTGCAGCTCCGGAGAAGTAAGTACCCCTGTCATTGCACCTCGCAGTACCCCCAGGAGGAGGCCTGACTCATGGTCAACATACGTAATTAGGGTCCCTGGGGTGAATTCAACATTCTCCTGGGCCATGGAAGTAGTCCCAGGGTACTTCCCTGACACCATGGAGATAAAAGTGCTGAGTGCCAGGGACAGTCTTAAGTCAGAGGGTCCCTGTAGGCCTCCCCAGGATGCTTTCCCAAGCTGTTCTCTATTTGCATTATAAGTCACCCAAAAAGCATTGAGGGACTAATTTTCTTGATTTTTTTGTTGTTCAGTTAGAACCTTTCTTTCGATCTCTTACACAAGTACATTAAAAAAGAAAAGGCCGGGGCAGCCCCGGTGGCTCAGCGGTTTAGTGCCACCTTCAGCCCAGGGCCTGATCCTGGAGACCCAGGATCGAGTCCCACGTTGGGCTCCCTGCATGGAGCCTGCTTCTCCCTCTGCCTGTGTCTCTGCCTCTCTCTCTTTCTGTGTCTCTCATGAATAAATAAATAAAATCCTTTAAAAAAATTAAAAAAAAAAAGGCCTAGTTCCATTAAGTAATTATAGACATCCCCATGGATGTGAGAAGAGTGGGGTGCTTGCGGCTCCATGGATGGAGCCAAGGCCAAGGGCAATTTGACTTTCTCAGCATGGTCCCCTTCTTCCAAGAAGCAGCCAGCGAGTAAGACAAATGGTGACTTTGAGCCATGGGCCCTCCGCATTCCCTTACTGGCCTCTGGTTGGGGAGGGGCTGAGCCTGGGTGTTGCTGAGCAGATACCCAGCTGCTGCTGAAACCCCTTCAGAGCCGGCATTAACTAGTCTGTTGGGGGTAAGGAGGTGGGAGGGAGCGAGGGCAGGCACTACTTCTGTTTCTTTTGGTGTGATATTGGGCTTCTTCTCTTACCCTGTAGAGCAGAGAATCCTGCTGGCCATGGTTCTAAGGAGGTGAAAGGCAAAACTCACACTTACTATCAGGTGCTGATTGATGCCCGAGACTGTCCACATATAGTAAGTAAGCAAGATGGCTGGGCCGGGGGTTTCTCTCCATGTGAAAGGCCTGAACAGAGAGAGGGAGGATGGTCCCAGAGAGCCTGGATCAGCACTGGGCCCACGTTCTCAGGACTGGATAGTGACTAAGAAAATCTCTGACTTGCTTCTTGCCTTAGTCTCAGAGATCTCAGACAGAAGCTGTGACTTTCTTGGCTAACCATGATGACAGCCGGGCCCTTTACGCCATCCCAGGTGAGTAGTGAGCATCTGAATATGCCTATTGATGAGGTCTGGTGGGTCTCAATGAGAAGATTCTGATGCCTCTAATCTGCTAGGAGGGATGAGACAAGCTGAGAGTGATGGTACCAGGCTCATCCAACCTTGAGACAAGGCCAGGAATTGTGTTTCTTTTTCTTTCTTTCTTCCTTTCCTTTTCCTTTTCCTTTTCCTTTTTCTTTTTTCTTTTTTTTTTTTAAAGATTTATCCATCATTCATGATAGACATAGAGAGGCAGAGACACAGACAGAGGGAGAAGCAGGCTCCACGCCGGGAGCCCGATGCGGGACCCGATCCTGGGACTCCAGGATCGTGCCCTGGGCCAAAGGCAGGCGCTAAACAGCTGAGCCACCCAGGGATCCCCCTGGAATTGTGTTTCTTCTCAGCCTTGTTCCTCCCTTTTTCCTGTGTGAGTTTCACTGCCTCTTTTCCTCCCTGTGCCAGGCCTGGACTATGTCAGCCACGAAGACATCCTCCCCTATACCTCTACCGATCAGGTTCCCATCCAGCATGAGCTGTTTGAAAGATTTCTTTTGTATGACCAGACAAAAGGTGAGTTCTCTCAAGAAGGGAAGCTGGAGCAAGAGGGCCCTTTCTTCAAAGATAGTGTTATAGAAGTAACTTCAAAGCTCCCTATCCACAACCTTATTCGACGTCCCATTAGACCTATCGGGTGGGTGGCTGTTATCTCTTCCTCATAGACATGGAAGCTGAGGCTCAGGGATGGAAGGGACTCAAGGTTGCTAGTGAGTGGCAAGGTCAGGGTTACAATAGGGTCAGAAAACCCGAGCTCCTCACTCCTAGCCCATTTCTCTTCCTAGGATGTCACATAACTCCTCAGGGTTTATTCTTGGTGGCCTCGTGCCTTCTTCCAGACTGTGCATTTGCTTCATGTTTGGGTCCCTCGTTTCCCCAGCCAGCCTTGGGGAGTATTCTCTAGGAGGGGCAGTTGGAGAACCCCTGGGATTGGGCCTGACTGATTAGTCCTTTCTTGCCTCAGCACCCCCTTTTGTGGCCCGGGAGACACTACGGGCCTGGCAAGAGAAGAACCACCCCTGGCTGGAGCTCTCTGATGTTCACCGGGAGACAACAGAGAACATTCGTGTCACTGTCATCCCCTTCTACATGGGCATGAGGGTGTGTACCTGGCCTGGGCCCCTTCCCCCAGGGGTAGGCCCCCAGGTTTTCTGTGCTGTTCCCAGTGTGACTGCTGGAGTGGGTTCCAGATTTAAACTGTGTGCCCCGTGGTTCTGCTTCCCAGGGCTGCACATATGGGGCAGACACTGGGACCTAGAGCAGCAGGTAAATCCTCAAGTTCTGGGATGGAGTCCTCCAGGCTGACTCTTCCTTCTGTTCTGGTTCTGGGGATTCCTGTTTATGAAGAGTATACACATACTTGTTTAAATCTCTATAGGCTGATCTTCACACTTTATATGCATTAGTCAGATGTTTATTGAACTATTTCTTGCCTGGCTGTGAGCTTCAAATAAAAATGAAACCGTGTCCCTGCCTTACAGGAGCTCATGGTAGTGGGAGAGGTTACCACATCAAGTATTGTCATGGTGTTGGGTTATGGAAGGGCCGATGAGGAGGGCAGTGGCCTGGGCCAGCAGTGATTGCAGGAGTTGGGGGAAGCAGCTAGCTGGATGACTGGGGAGAAAGGGAAGGGCCTTGTGGCTGACTTCCGTTGGCACCCAGCTCTGTTGGTGATCTTGATAGGATAAGGAGGAGGGAGGCCAGGGACGAGGCCAGGGGAGGCTGCCTTCTCTTGGGTTTGTTGGCTGTAGTCCACTCTCCATCCCACACATAACAGCATTGTTCTGTCTCTGTAACCTTCCTGGAACACACCTACTCAGTTGGAGAACTGTTGATTGGAACAGAGGTTTCTGCCCTCTGGGACTTAAATTCTTTGTTTTTTTCCCCAGGAAGCCCAGAATTCCCATGTCTACTGGGTGAGTGTGTGCTTGGGGGGATAGGATTGGGGGAACTGCTTAGGAGGGTGGTGGTGGGGTTGGAGTTTGCCTCTGGCGCAGGGTGAGGGGGTGGGGCTGTGCACTGCAGGTTGTCTGTCTTTATTGCCTTTTGCTTTCCTAGAATACTGGGTGGGGTGGCCCGAGGTGTTCTTTTTCAGCTGTGAACTCTCTCCTCCACTCCTCACAGTGGCGCTACTGTATCCGCTTAGAGAACCTTGATAGTGATGTGGTGCAGCTCCGGGAGCGACACTGGAGGATATTCAGTTTATCTGGCACCTTGGAGACAGTGAGAGGCCGAGGAGTGGTGGGCAGGGTAAGCATCATCGGGCCAATAATGCCTACTTTCTATTCCTTCCCAGCAGGCCTGGGGGCTGAGTGCCTGCTCTCCTCCTCTGTGGCTAGGGACAGAGGCAGTGTGTGAATGTGTTGGGCTGTTTTGGGTGACACCTTACAAACACCACCATGAGATAGTTTTCTTACAACCTGATTCACAGATGAAGAGAGAGGTTGTGAAATGAATAACTGGCCCATGGTCGTGTGGCTGGTAGTGGAAGGACCTGGATTTGAATCCAAGGGAGTCTGACATCAAAGCTTATGTAGAGGTCTTATTGCCAGCACAGAGCCTTACTAAAAATATGATTTTGAGTGCCCTTCAGTGGGGCTCCCCCAGGTCCCCACTCATCCCATCGCTTCTGGTTGTCATTCTTCTGCCTCTTTACATACTTGCATCCTCTGCTAGTCCACAGAGATCTGATTTTGCAAATCCTGCACTACCCAACTCTGTCTCTTGAGAAATAAAGTCACAAGAAATGGCCAGGGGCCACATTTAACATCCATTTTTCCATGTTAGCAGGGAGTTGGGAAGCAGGGTAGGATATTGAGAATAGGGCTTTGGAGTGAGATAGTCTGGTTTTGAATGCCAGCTATGTGTGGTTTACTCACCACATAACTGTGGGCCAGTTTAACAAAAAATCTGTTTTTTTCCTTTTTTTTTTAAAAATATTTTATTTATTCATGAGAGACACACAGAGAGAGAGAGAGGTAGAGACACGGGCAGAGGAAGAAGCAGGCTCCATGCAGGGAGTCCAATGTGGTACTTGATCCTGGGACTCCAGGATCACGCCCTGGGCCAAAGGCAGGCGCTAAACCACTGAGCCACCCAGGGATCCCTCAGTTTTTTTCCTGATAAAATGGGGGTCACACCTATTACCTTGTAATTACTAGGAGGTTTAAGTCAGCAGAGGTTACAGAGCACCACCGTGGTGCCTGGCATCTAGGCACTCAGTGAATGGACTCTGGAAGGGCTATTTACCGAGGAGGTCCTATGCCTAGCATCTTTGCTCCATGCTCACAGATGTTAAGTCTGAGGTTCTCTTTCCCAGAATCAGAATAAAAGGCCCAGGTCAATGGCTATGCCGTGGGAGGTGGTACTGGCAGGCAGTCACTGTGGGAGGCCTAAGGGGCATCCTCCTGATGCTCTGGCAGTCAGCATGTGGCCTGGGGTACAGGGAGCTTGTCTGGCCTTACCGATTTTGCCTGAACCCTTACAGGAACCAGTGTTATCCAAGGAGCAGCCCGCATTCCAGTATAGCAGCCACGTCTCCCTGCAAGCTTCCAGCGGGCACATGTGGTAAGTGAGTACGGGCAGGGGACAGGGCTACCTCAACCCCGCAGACACAGCCGCAGGTCAGAAAAGTGAGAGCTCATAGTTTGTGGTTAACATCTTGAGATGCAGCCTTATTTGCTCTTGATTGTTGCATGGGACTTGTCTAATTTTTTTCTACCTGTTTTCTAGTTCCCTGTAATTTCACAGACTGAGGACTTAGGCCTAAGAGGTCTGGTGGTTTGATGCTGCACTGAGTTGCCCATGGAGTTGGTTTTTTTCCCGGTGGTTCACTCTTTAACCTGATAGTATAGTTGGGTAGCTTATGCAGTATGATCTAAGGGCCAGAATCAGGACAGCTGCGTTTCTTCTTTTCATGTAGGGCCAGAAAGGGCTCTTAGGTTTCTGGACCAGCATTATTCTGACATGAGCTGGGCCAGAGAGAGCCCGTCCTGCCTCATCCACTGTGTTCAGTTCTGGAATGGAGGGCCTATGGCTCTCAAGAGCCTCAGTAAGGCCTCAGCCCTCGCTCCCTCTAACCCAGCTTCTCTCTAACCCACAGGGGCACATTCCGCTTTGAGAGGCCTGATGGCTCCCACTTTGATGTCCGGATCCCTCCCTTCTCCCTGGAAAGCAATAAAGATGAGAAAACCCCACCTTCAGGCCTTCACTGGTAGGCCAGCTGAGGCCTGAGTGCCTAGGCTCAGCCCCTGAAGAACAGCTCTCATCCCACAATTGCTGCAGAACTCTCTCTCCACCATGGGCCACAGTGGGTCTTTTTATCATTTGCGCCATTTGATTGTGGGGTTCTTTTTCAGTGCGTGGGTGTAATCGTTTTCTCCAGAAGACCTGTGTAGGACTCCTCCAAGGCTGGCCTCCCCTGTAAGCCCTGGCTACACTGTGTTCCAGTAAAGCTTTCCACCAGGAATTCTATGTTCAGCTGCCACAGGCCTGGGGTTTCCTGGCCTGTCACACAAGTTGTTTGGAATATGAGGTTTGGTCAATAAACCAGTGCACACTTGGCCACCCTCGCCATTTCTGCCCCCCCGGGGTCTCAGGCTCCCTTTTTGGTGTAGTTGGGGCCCTTGGTTGCTTTCCTTTGCTGCCTTTCCAGGAAACTGCCCCATCTACTAGAGTATGTATCTGTTTCTTTCTCTCCTGAGGCTGGGGCTTGGCTGGATGTCTCCTGGGGTCATCATGCCTCTCAGCCAGTTGGTTGGGGGCTAGACTGGACTCGTTCTTTATCCTCTGCTAAGTGCAGAGCAGGAGGCCAGCAGCAGGCTCAGGCTCTCAGCACTGGCTAACCATTGACATCGTTGGCCTCACTGGGCCTGGGAAGGAGTGAGGCAAGCCCTTCAAGTTCCCTGGAATAGCTTGCCAGCCCTGAGCCTGTCAGGCCTCCACATCGCAAATGCAGAAACTCAGCCAAGGAGCTTTAGTTACGTATGGACGGTGACTGAGCCAAGCTACTTTCTGAGCTGATTGCAGATCTCCAAGAGCCAGAGGTGAAATGTGCTGCATTTTCCCGAGTCTTAGGATTCCTGCTTCCCTACTACCATAGTGATTGTTAAAGAGGTCGTTTTATTCTTAATATTAAATCTCAGTTCCAGCCCTCATTAGTGTCGTCCTTAATCCTCCACCAGGGGGAGCCCGGGTTGCAGGGCAACTGAGTGCAATAGGATTTATGATTCCGGGAGAACACAAGGTGGTGAATGGGAAATCCAACTGTGTCCATAGCAGTGAGCTGACCCAGCTCTAATCACTGCAAGCACGACTCTGTACTACCGCAATGTAACACAATTTTATTAGAAATTAGTGTTTGTTTCCATCACCTGTGGTGAGCAACAAAGGATTGCAGTTAAGTGGCAAAGCAGTTCTCTCGGTGGCAGGAGTTGGGCCATCCTTTAGGCAGACGTGGGTGAGATAAGAATAAAACCCATGTGATGAACAGCGGGCTTCTAGTTTTCTCAGAAACCGACAAAGTTTGACCTTCATCCACACTTTTTGTTTGCTCCCCCCCACCCCCCAGGGGCTCCGAATTGAAAAATTCACACAGCCAAGAGCTGCTTTCCGAATGGGGCTGAGAGGCACAAAGAAAATTCCCCAAACCCATATGCCACAAAGTCTGAGTAAAGAAGTTAAGATTACTTCAGTGGTTGCAATGTTAGTATTTTTCTTAAGACCAGGGAGATACTTTGATCAGTCCAGGATTACTGTGCTTTCTCAGGAAGAAAGACTAATCACCACTGAGACAGCTGAGGATCTAAATGTCAAAGCTGCAAAGAGGCTGCAGGGCAGGGGAGGTCAAAGGACAAGCATTAAAATACCTCAGTGGGGAGCCAAGGCTTTGAGTATCAGCAGGCCTCAGGAGGGAGGGCCGGAGGGCTAGAGAGCCAGGGCTGAGGAAATAGACCCTCAGCCTGGGCCAGGAGCATTCCAGTCTCTGTGGGAAAGCCACAAAGCCAAAGTCGGAATCTGGCCAAAGAAATGGATTTGTCTTCATCTTGTTACTCCAGTGAGGGCTGGAAGAAGTGTTTGGAGCTGATGAGCAGGGTGCCTCACCTGAAAGTCTACATATTCAAGGCTGTGATGAGCATAAAATGCCAGGTTAGTCACGGTTCCCTTGCCCCATGATGTCATTTCAGGTCCTTGTGGGTGTCTGAACCATGGCCTGGCATTTGCCCAGAGGCTCCAGTGGGTCAGCCACAAGCAGGCCACTTAGCTACAGTGACCATAGTCAGGAGAGGGCCCTGATAACCTGTGCTCCTGCCCAGTGGCTACCACTCAGTGGCTATGGGGTCTTGCTAGGCTGGCTGAGCAGCTCTCTCCCTGATGGCATTCCTTTGGAAAATAATTCAGGTAAGGGCCAAGCCAAACAGAAGATAGTGGAAAAAAAGCCCCAAGGAGGAACTTGCTCCTTTGCCCAAGAGTTGGGGCTCAGCAGCTCCGTGGCCACATGACCCAGCCTTTCAAAGGACTTAGGCTGCTCACATCACCCTGCGTTCAGACCCAAGGCTGGGCAGAACCACCATCCCAGCCAGGACACAAAACCAATAGTACGGGGCGGGCAGGAGGTAACTAGCCAATGGCCAAGCACATGCCACTTCTGCACAGGGCTGCTGGGAATGCAGAGCTTGGGTTCCCCATCCTCGGCTGATGGGCATCGAGCGCAGTACCCACAGGCTCCACAGCTTGCCTTCTGGGCCTCATGCTCCTGGCCCCATTATGGCTCTTTGGCTTTCTAGTAAGTAAAGCAAAGCATGCCTTGGAGCTGAGGGCAAGAGAACCTAGCAATCATGTAAGGCGCTAGGAGTCAGTTATATGACCTTAAAGTGTTCTTTCTCGTGAGCATTACTAGGACCACAGTTCCCAGCGTAAATGCCCTTCCTTCCCGTGTGCTATCTGAAACAGCTGCCTGGCCAGCTCAGCAAAGCCAAAGCTAGTTCTTTGTTTTATTGCTTCTCTAGCCCCTCTCAGACTGATTCTGCAGGGAAGAGGGGTTAGAGTCAGAAAAAGATGATGGGGATCAGGGCAGAATACAAATCTCCTGAATAAAAGTACAAAGTGCTTTAAAGAAACCGACCCCAAAGGCATCAAGAAAGGCCAAGAGGGGACCTACCCCTAGAGGGGTAGCACATATACCCAGTCCCCTCATTGTTAGACCTAAAACTATTCATTTCCTAGATAATTTTTTAAAAACCAAAATCATGAAGCCTGTGCTTAAACACGTCAGGGAAAAAGGAGCCCCACCTTCTGTAAGAAACTGGGCCTCCACAGCACCAGAACGAGCCTGTTCCTCAGAGGCCTCAAGGCAGCCCTTCAGTGGAGCAAAAGGACACTCAGCAAAGAGTTGAGAAGATTGTTCTCATAGGTGGTGGGCAGGTCAGTCCATTTGCCCCAGGGGCAGAAGCAGCTCCCTGTCAGGAAAGGTGAGCAAAGGGTCCAGGATATGGTCATCGTGAAGTGCTCAGGGAGCAGGGCAAATGAATTTGGTCCCTCTCCTGCTTGGGCCGGGCCCTTTGCCTTCCTGTCATGCCTCTGGGTGCTGGAGCAGAAACCCAGCCAGCGCCAGCGTGGGGGGTGGCCAATGGGGCGGGGTTCCATAGGAGGGGAGACAGGGTGTCCTGACTCCCTGAGGGTCTTGTCAGTCGCGATGGGTAGACTGGTGGCCAAGCTGCCGGTCATCATAAGTGCTATAGCGCTTGACATGGATACGGCGGACCCGGTCCCGCAGTTCAAAGGTCTCCTCATCTTCACTGGGAGAAGCCTGGCTGCGGCTTCGGCTTGTGGCCTCCAATAAGGAGTTGTCAGGGACTCGGGGGGTCTCATACAGTAGGACGTTGAGTGTCTCCTCATAGATTCGGGCCTCTGGGAATTCCACCTGGGATAAGGAAGACAGGAGGACTGAGTGGCGTCTCATCCCAGAAAGGCAGCAACCTGTCAGGGCCCATGACTCTGCTGGCTCTATGAGTTCCTCTTCATAGAGCTTTCTGTCTCATGAGGGCAGGGAGGGCTCTCTGAAGGAGACTTGAGGAGCTGTACTCTGTGGCCATAAGAATGCCACAGGGCACATGCCCCACACCCCACCTGATCCCAGACTGATGAACTACTACGTGCGGAGCTTAGGGCCTTGGCTCTGTGGTCAGACGTAGGCTTAAGTACAGCTCCACCCCTTACTAGCTGTGGGACCTTGGGCTTAGCCTTGCTATGCCTCAGTTTCCACCTGTGTAAAATCAAGGCTAGTATCTACTTCAGAGAGCTGTTGTGAACATTACATGAAAGGTGCCTGAATTCTAGCCTACCTTGAGCTTCCGCTCCCTCATCTGTCAATGGGGACAATGCTCTAGCCCTGCCTGTCTCACAGGTGGGGTGTTAGGAGTCAAAAAGTTCATGAAAAAGAAAACACTAAGGAAGGTGACAGGTGCTGCTGTCACTTCTGCAGTGTAACTGCCCGCATGAGACCTGTCCCTGAACCCTGACTCTGTTGATACGGATACACGGGAGTCCCCACCCACAAAACAGCAGAAGGAAGCAGAGCCACCTCCTGTAAGCTGTCCTACCCCAACCCTCAGACTGCCCAGCTCGAGGCATTTCGGGGGCCTGGGGGCTGAGCATGTGCTATACAAGCTTGGCTGCTTCAAGCCCCTCACACGCAACTCTCCCGAGTGAGCTGCCCTTCTAGCCCAGCAAAGGCCTTTGCTGCCTCCATTATACACACAGCGGACAGCTTCTCTCTGGGAAGGACCTGACTGCTCGCAGTCTGGGAGGTCAGGGTTTGCTGAGTTTGTGTTAACTATCACCTGTCAAACCCTTCACATGTACCTGGCGCGGTGTTGTTAACTGCAGAGGTTAAGCTGATTGACCAGGAACACCCAACTGGCAGGAGCCAGAGAGATCAGACCCTGCACTGTTGCTCCTAGGAAGCACGTCATTTCCCTAATAGTTTCATTAACTGGATACCGTCATGCCCATGTTTGCAGGTGAGGAAATTGAGGTCCAGCTGGTTTAAATAGCTTGGATGAAGTCAGAAAACTGGTAAATGGTAGAACCAGAATTCAGACCTGAATTGGGCCAGCTCCAAAGACCCAGTCCTTTCCACTGCACCACACTGTTCCTTGCTGGTCAACAGCCCCCACCTCTCAGCTGACAAAGGATTCCCAAGCCATTCCCTGAACTCCTTGAACTGGCTTTGTCCTTGCCCAGCACCATCATGTGAATCTGGGGAAAACAGAGTAAACCGAATGCCCTTTCACTCCCTGTGGTAAAAGGCACAGCTGGGGCTACACTGGGGTGTTTCGACCTGCGCAGAGGGAAGCCCCCACACCTTGGTCTGCTTCTTCTCCGTGGCATACACAATGGAGGTGCAGCACACCTCTGCCAGCTTGCGACCCTGGCCGTAGAAGGACCAGCAGCAGATCTCATCGCCAATGACGTCCTTGATGAAGAGCACGCGGCCGTTGAAGCGCAGGGAGAGCTTGTCAAACAGCTCGATGTTTTTCAGCAAGTGGTCGTCGGAGTTGCTGAAAAACCCATGAAGGCCAGCAGGCCTGGGAGTGAGGTTTCAGCACGAGGGAGGGTGCTAGCTGGGTGCCTCCCTCCCTCCTCCTCCCTGTCATGCAGAACTGAGGAAAAGTTGAGATGCCAGAGGGGGCAGGAAGAAGGGTCGCAGGCACCCTCTGGGTTTGGGGGCCTGTGAGGAAGAGGCGGGGAGTTGGTTTGAAGTTAAAGCAGAGAGAACTGAGGGAGGGAGGCCTCCTTTCATTAGGCTCCAAAGGAAGAGAAGTAGCAAGAGGATTCGTTCCCTTGCTGTAGGGGGATGCTGGCTACATGTCTGTCCACGGGGACTCACTGAGCCTGCGGCCTTCGGCATATACCTGTGGCTAGCTCAGAGGACACTGGCGGGCAAGGGAGAAACTGGCCCAGCTCTGAAGCATGAACACTGGCTTAGGAGGAGTCCTAGCCACGGGCTTCCCGGCGTCCCTCCTCCACCTCATAAGATAATGCTGGGAAAACACCTGGCACGCCGCCTGACAGGACATGTTGGGTGGGGGTGGGGTGGGATGGGGGGGGTGTTGTGTGTGTGTTCCGATTTGTTCTCATCTATATCACAGCCAGGGCCCTGCAGCAAGTTCCAAATGCCTCTGCCCTAATTTCCCTTCTCTCTCTGTTCTTCCTGCCTGAGACCCAGACCTTGTCAATGGTGCCAGGAGTGCAGGTGGCTTCTCTTGGGTGAGCTGCCCTGTCGCTGGCTGCCTAGCCCTTCTAGCTCCTTCTTCAGCCCTTCCCCAAGCCCGGCCCCCAAGCCCTCAGCCCCCAGATGCCCACCCTACCTGGTATAAGAATATTTGTTGTTGCTTCTATTGTACAGCAGCTTCACCACGGGCTGGGAGGGAGGAGAGCATGAGGGCCAGGCCAAGGTCCCGTCCTCCCCTGCCCGTAGCCCTCAGAGGTCCCAGTACCTTGGTGGAGGATTCGATGAGCCTCTCTTCCTCTTTCAGGGACGTGATGATGGGGATGTTGCACACAGGCTGGTAGGAGTCCTTCTTGTCCTGGGGGACACACACAGCTGAGAACCTTTTTTGAGATCGCCTACTTGCCAGGCCAAGCCAGGCTTTCCCCAGGAGCTGTCAGACCCCTCTGTCAAAGCCACCCTCTGCCTGTTGAGGCACCTGGCAACAAAAACTGTCAGCTGGCAAGCGGAACCCCATTTCCAGAAAACCTAAAATCCGGATATCACGACACAGAAACTGGAAGCTGGGCATAGTCATACTGTCTGAGTCCATCACCATACAAACTGACTGGCTGCCAGTGTCCCTGGCCTGGCCAACAGCTGGTGTACCTAACTAGGTTTGGACTCACCAACCATATCTGTCACACAACCTTTCAGGAATTGGACCTTTATGTCGCTAAGGGTGGCACCAGCTCCCAACCTCCTCGACCTAACCCCGTTTTATTCCCATACCTGCAGAGCAGTCTGGCACATGTTCACCAGCCCCTGAATGAGGTAATACTTTGCTTCAGCCATCAGTTCCTTGATTTCTTGCCGGTTTTGTGGGAGGATGATGGTGTCATCTCGGAGGTAATTCAGAATGGTGCCGAAGTGCTTTCCACATCGGTCTATGAGGATCCAACCTAGGGATTCAGACAGCCCCGGACAGTTACTCTTTGCTCCCAGATACCAAGCAGCAGGCAAAGGCCACTTGACGAGCCTGGTGGCAGGGGGTAAGCAGCATATAAGCATAGAGCCCATGGCACAGGGTAACAGAAGTGGGCACACCACCTCTTAGGTCTGTGGCTGTTCTTTTCAACCAAAGATGGCACATACTGTGGAAGGCAGAGGTCCTCCAGCCTCTGTGGCAGCCCAGAGAGTTCTAAGCTCAGGAGCACTCAGGCCCACCTCCTGGCAACACAGGAACCACCAGGCCCTGCCTGCCTTCTGTGCACTGCCCAGTCACTGCAGGGGTGGTTCTTATGAGAATCTAGTCCTCTGTGCATGTTTAAAAAGTATGGATCTGGGATCCCTGGGTGGCACAGCGGTTTGGCGCCTGCCTTTGGCCCAGGGCGCAATCCTGGAGACCCGGGATTGAATCCCACATCGGGCTCCCGGTGCATGGAGCCTGCTTCTCCCTCTGCCTATGTCTCTGCCTCTCTCTCTCTCTCTCTGTGACTATCATAAAAAAAAAAAAAAAAAAAAAAAAAAAGTATGGATCTTCTCCCTGGAAAATGTGGAAGCACACACCATTCTATGTACAACTTCAAAGAATTCTGAAACTCTACCAAGGATTCCAGGTGAAAGAGTCCTGTACCGAGTAATAGGAAAAGAGAATCCGGAGTCTAGATCTGCCAGGCTTAAGCCCTACCCCAAAGCACTTCCTCAGGAACTCTTTCCTTCCCTCCTCAGCTGGCCCAATGAGACCCCGTGCCTCACCTTCTTTGTCAGTCAGCACCTCCATGCGCCCGCTGAACATGGCCTTGAGCATGGTGTCATGCCGGGTTAGGGCCCGCACGGTGGTGTAGTACAGTGAGCCCCCCACATTGAGCTGGACATATTTGTTGCCCAAGCCTCCTCCCTTGAAGCCGCTCAGCTTGGGCTTGGCTCCTGAGGCTGGGCACAGACAGGTATCTCCTGACATCTCCCGCTGCAGGTAGATCACCACACGGCAGGAGGTTGGCTTGGAAGGCTCCGCCGTGGTGGAAGGATCACGAGTAAGTGGCCAGCGGAGGCCAGAGCCTCATACTCTCAGCACTGTAAGCAGGAGACAGGAGAGCAGACAGGAGTTAGCAGTGAAGAGCCCTCAGCTGAGAGGGGACAGGCAGGGACTATGTACTCATTCTCTCCTTGACAAGCAAAAGACTCCCTGGCAGAGGCTAAGGCCCCAGGCAACAGCAAAAGGAGGCATTCCTGCTCCTCTTTATGGTACTGTGAACCAGCACAGTCTTCCAGAGCCTGCCCATCATCTCGCCAGCCTCCTTGAGCCTCGGCACAGGTCAAGGCAGCACAGAGGACAAGTAAACCCTTGGAGCTAGTCTGAGATGGTTTGAGGAGCAGATGGGGCAGCAGAAGTCTTTACCCTGGGGAGCCACATATTTTCTTCCCAAGATTCCTAGGACCCAAGACTTCTGCCAGTGCAGGAGAGTCCCAGGAGCCAGAGGGACAGGATGCACTTCCTTTCTAAAGATTCCAAGCTCCAAAGCAGCTTGCGCCAGTGCTTACTTTGAGCACCACCCACAGTGTGGCTTCAGAAAGTAAAGTAAAAGCAGCTCCAGGAGAGCATGGTATGAGCTGGGGTGGAGGGTACTGGTCAATGTTCCCGGCAGAGTTACCCAGGTCCCAGCGGTTTCCTCACCTTCACCTCTCTTGATCCCCGCCCTGTCCCAAGTTCCTGAAACTGTCACCATTTTTCAGGCTAGAACAACTACAGGATGGCTATTTTTACTTCTTTTTCCTGAAAGGATAGGGCCCAGCCCTATCCCTTCCTTTCTTCCCTACCCACAAGGCTGGAAAAGACCAGATGATAAATCTAAAAACAACTTTTAAGTGATTTGGAAACTGAAACACAGATAGGCATTCACAGGAAGGAGGAGTGAGGAAAGCAGAGGAGGGAAAAGCCAGGTCACCCCTCAGGAGCTAGATTCTATACTATATATACATCTTGGTTTTCTAAGGAATCACTAAAATTCATTCACTGAAAAAAAAAGAGCAAACATTTGCTGCATGTTTACCATGGTCTAGGTAGTGTGTAGACAATATATACATTACTTCATTTAATTCATTCAGCAGTAAAACAAGACTGAGTGCCTACTATGTTAAGCAGTAGGAACAGAGAGATAGATACCAACCTTACCTTTAAGTAAGCAGTTCCAGAAGGTAAGATGCAATAAATAAACTAGGGATAAGAGAATGACTAGGGAGAAGTACGAAGACGGATGGGGGCACAGGAAGCCCTCTTTGGGAAGGTGACATTCCAGCTGAAGTCTGAAAGAGTGTTCTAAACAGATGGAAGAGTAAGTGCAAAGTTTCTCAATCAGACACAAATTTCAGGAACAGAAAGAAGGCCAAGATGTCCAGTACTTAGAAAGAAGAGGGTAGTTGGCTTGATGTAAAATCAGGTAATGCACGGGCCAGTTCACATTAGAGAGTTTGCATTTTAGATTAATTGCAATGGTAATCGATTGGCGGGTTTTAAGCAGGGGAGTGATAGGTCCTGAGTTATTTGCATTTTGAAAAGATCACTCTGCCTGCCCTGTAGAGAATGGACTGTAATGGTGCACGAGAGCAAGCAGGAAGAGTAAAGGAAGCAGCAGTCTAGGCAACTGATGGACGCCTGGCCTGCAGTGTTGGTAATGCAGACAGAAAAAAAGGTGTGATTGCCTCAGCAGTCATCACAGTATGCAAAAGTTTACTGTTGCACATCACCTCCTGCAAGTGTGATCCAGAAGCAGTGCACCGGCTTCCCCAAGTTTACTGCTCTACTATCCCAAACAGTGATTAGCACAATGTCATGCACATCTGAAAGTATTTAATCTATTTCAGTTTGTTAGACTGAAATTGTCCCTGAAAAGATTTAGGTAGCCCTCTAGGAAGACTGTCCAAGGAAGGACCAGAGCGGCTGCTTTCTGAAATGCCAAATTTCTTTGGTGGCTTGTCCTGGAGACTCACTTGCCTCAAGGATGGAGTACGGAGGAGATGAACCTCACCAGCAGATTGTCCAATCCCTAAGTAACACGTGATAGTATGAAATCACCTCACCTTCCCCCACCCACCCCAATGGAGTAAATCCACTCCTTAACAGGTTTTAGCAAGTCCCCTATGCATTTTGAGTCTAGCCCCGATTTCCCCAGGATCAAAGAAAGCAAACATATGTTCCGCCAAAGTAAAGGAACTCAAAGGCTAGGGGGTGGCCAACAGAGCCTACAAAGCAATTGCTTTGAGCCCCTGGATGACGTCAGCTCAGATGCCGACCGCTCAGATTCCTCCCGGGCCAATGGGCTCCAGGAATCTTTGGCAGGTGACGCCCCAGAAAGTAATTCCAGAGAGAATGAAGTTTCCACTGATAGCCTCACTGCAGTTCCTTCCGGACTTTGTGTGTGGGTATTTGGGGATGCCTGGGGCTGAGGGCGTATCCGAGTCTCCCTCAGTGAGGCTAATGGGAACCTAAGCAGAATGAAGGGCAGGACCACAACCACGGCCGTGGAAGAAG
This sequence comes from Canis lupus baileyi, assembly GCF_048164855.1. NCBI lineage: Eukaryota > Metazoa > Chordata > Mammalia > Carnivora > Canidae > Canis > Canis lupus. The sequence continues at coordinate 18,543,705 of NC_132853.1, forward strand.
GCGGGGTCCTAGAAGACGGACCCATGGGTCCATGACACTCGGTGGGGTGGGTGGGGGGCGGGTGGCCAATCTTGGGTAGAGGAGGCGGATCCAGCAGAAATCCGAGGTGTAAATCTTAGGTTTCGTCCCAAAGGTCTGGAAAGATTAGCGAGACCCAACCTCTCCGTGGTCGGTGGAGTCTTCCCCGGGCCGCACCCCTCCTCACACCGAGAAGCCGACCGATTCTGACACGCACCCCAGTGGAGGACTTGCGCTCTCCATCTCCCCTCCGCCGTCCCACGCCTTCTCCCCAGCCCCGGGTGGGGCTCCTGCCCCTGCTCCTGCTCCAGCCCGCGGCCCGTCCATCCTGTCCCCCAGGGCATCCGCACCCCGCCTCTCACCGTTCCCGGGGGGCACGTCTCCTCTCAGCTGGGTTGCAAGCCGACCCCGTGCCGCCCGGGGCTGTGGCCGCCTGCCCGCCAGCAATCCCGGGCCGTGAGCTCACATCCTCCGCCCGCGGACTCCGCCCTGAGCCGCGGCCCAGCCCCGCCCGCCCCGCCGCCATGCCCAGCACCCAATCACGGGAGAGGGAGGGGCCCCTGGGAGAATTCCGCTGTTGGCGTTCGGCTACTTCCGGCAGCCTTTCCGCCGCAAAGGCCTCTGGATCTTGTAGGCAGCCGTCCCTCCCCACAGGCCCTTTTCCCAGCAGGCTCTGCGGGTTGGGCGGGGTAAGTACTTCCGCAGTCAGGTAATGACGTTACGGGTAAACAGTAGCCGTGGCAGCGGCTGAGGCCGGCGGGCGAGGCACCGGCTGCTGCTGCCCGGGGAGAGAGGCTGCCTGCAGGAAACAGCTCGGGCGGTAGCGCGCCGCCGCTACGGGGTTGCCAGGTAGGCAGCGACTCCGGGCCGGGGGACGCGGGCGGACCCGGGGCGACTGAACCTGACAGGCGGAAAGAAACGTGGGGATTCCGCGCGCGTCTTTGCGAGCGGTGAGACTCCAGCTGGGGCCTGGAGCTTTGCGTGGATGCTCGCAGCGGCCCTGTGACGAAACCGCGGCCCAGAAGTTCGAGGCGTTTCCGTAGTGTGGACAGCCAGCTCCATCACCCAGGTCTTCCTACCTGTGTGCCCGGCGCCCCTTGCCGACTATCCCGCGAATGGCGCCTGCCGGCGGGGCCGGGAATGGGTCTGGGAGAGCCAGGGAGGCGGAGAGTGTCGCCGCCGCCGCCGTCTTCGGGGAGCCCCGCGCGGCTCTGGTGCCCGGTGTTCCTCAGATGCTCAGACACGCACGTGTGGTGGGAGTTGGGAGGGAATCTGATAGTCGGCTGTGAACCCTCTCCCTGCCCTCCTTATCCGGTCTTATCCGTCTCATTCAGCTCTGCCCACCGAACTTAAAAGTTGGCGCTCGAGCCAGATACAGGGGAATCTTGCCTGCCTCTTTCCTTCCCTCATCCCAGACTCCTACATTCAGTCGGGGCTTTACTAATTACATCAGCTTATGTAACATCGCAAATGGGGACGCTTTTCTTCCAAGCCTTGGGTACTGTAATAGCCTTTTCTGTTTCCAGTCATTCATTCCACAGACATTTACTGAGTGCAGGCACCCTGCTAGATGCTAGGGTTACAGCGATGAACAAGGTATGTGTAGCCCCACTCTCTTGTTCCCTCCTCCACCCTGGGTCAGAGTGATGGTTGTAAAAGACACATATGTCTGCCTTTCCTGCTGAGAATTTGCTGGCTGCCCACTACCCTTATGATAAAACCCACGTTCATAACTGTGGCTTTCAGAGCTCTCCATGAACGCTCAGGCCTCCTCATCTAGAGTTACCTCTTCCACATGCCCCCTTGTTCACTGGGTTTTAGCCTTATGGTTCCTGGAATGCATTACATTTCTTTTAGCCTCAAGATTTTGACACATGCTTTTCCTTCTGCCTGGAATGCCTCCTCCCTGCTTCACTTGGCAAACTTTTGGACATTCTTTAGGTCTCAGCTTAAGTGTCATGTTTTCAGAAGCTTTTGTTGAGACATTCCCTGCCCCATATGAATTCTGTCCTCTTGCTGCAGCTTCATATGGCACCGTGTGCTTTTCCTCATACTGTCCTCACAGTTTGTGGTTGTTTACTGTCTGTCCAGAGATCAGAAACTAAAGCATTTTCTTCACCACTCTGTCTGCAGAGCAGGGACTCAGTAGGTGTTTCTGAATAAATGCATCCTCTCAGGGCAGGGAGTGGAAGTGGAGGTAGATATTTGCTACCTAAGATTACTGGAAGCTTTCTAGAGCAGTTGGTCTGATTAATCACCTGGTAGGTGTTAAATGCTCAAACTCTGTGTGTAAATGTAATAGAACAACAGGAAGGCAGATTTTTAATAAAAGATTTAATTTATTTATTCATGAGAGACAGAGAGAGGCAGAGATATAGGCAGAGGGAGAAGCAGGCTCCCTGCAGGGGAGCCCGATGTGGGACTCGATCCCGAGAGCCTGGGATCACGAGCTGAGCTGAAGGCAGACGCTCAACCACTGAGCCACTCAGGCAGGTCCCAGGAAGGCAGATCTTTTTTTAAAAAGCCCAATTAATTGAACACCAATAAAAAAATAAATTTATTAAAAAAGAATACACTTATCCTGATGCACACTGAGAATATAGAATTGTTGAATCTTTATATTGTACACCTGAAATTAATATATTACTGTGTGTTATATTTAAAAAAAAGCCCAATTAAAAGGAAGCTTGAGATGATTAAAATGTTTCAGATGCTAGCCTATTTCCTTCAGTGGATTCCAGTAGGCCAGAGACTCTGTGTCCCAGTCATACACAATCTATAGACATGCATTAGTTGGCCCACAGTGTTGGATGTGGTTTTTCCTTTAAAGTTTTGAATTCAGTATTTACCTTTAAAAATCAGATTTCAAAAATAAATAAATAAATAAATAAATAAATAAATATCAGATTTCATATATAAATCTGGATTTTTGGCTGTCTTGAAAATCAGTTCTGGCAGCCCGGGACACAATTCTTTTTTAACCACTGCTCCTCCTATGGTCTACTTGCTCTGGGAAGTTACTCCCATAACAACCCCATGTGGAACAGAACTTCTCTCAGGAAGCTGGAAGGAAAATAACTAGGGAAGGTGAGAGCAGAGGAAAGTGCTGGCGCAGGGCCAGCTGGTGGTAGCCCTTGGAACACCTGGCGTTTGGGAATTGCCTCCCTTTTTGGACAGGGAGTGTGCTTTTTAATTTGTGTGCATTGGGGACGCCTGGGTGACTCAGTGGTTGGGCATCTGCCGTTGGCTTGGGTGGTGATCCCAGGGTCCTGGGATCGAGTCCCGCATCAGGTTCCCCTCAGGAAGCCTGCTTCTCCCTCTGCCTGTGTCTCTGTCTCTCTGTGTCTCTTGTGAATAAATAAAACCTAAATATATATATATATATATAGTGTGTGTGTGTGTGTTTGCCAGGATGAATGTGAGTTTTCAGTGTTTTCTTCCCAGAATGGAGGCATCTTTTGGACCAGGGATGCAGGGTGGCCTGGGAAGGGAAAAGATAAATCTGCCGGTTCTCCTGCCTACAGAAAGAAATCCAGACTCCTTAGCTGGGCACACAGGGTCTTCCTGGTCTGGCTCCAGCCGACTTTTTCAGCTCTGCCCTCGGCGCTTTCAACTTTTAGATCTAGCCTGTTTGGTGACTTCACGTTCTTGTCCAGGCTGTTTTCTCTGCTTGGAAAGCCTTTCCGTAGCCTCCTCACTTGATACGTTCTTGCTGATATTTCATTCCTTTTTGTGTTTTCTGCTATAAAGCGATGGAACGGACCTTGGTTCTAGTGCAGGCCAGCATGCCATAGCCTGTGGCATACATTGTGGGTAATGTTCTTATTCCTGGCTTATTTTTTAACTCTGATTTTTAATTCACGCAGATTTCCTCTTTTACTTGCTTTTGGTGTTATGCTAGTACTGTGCTGGAAAAGATCTTTCACGTCTTTTTGGGTACATAATTGGGGATAAATATGCTTATGGCTTCTCAGAATTTAGTTCAAATGTTACTCCCTCACCTTGTTAACTGTTCTGTTCTCCTGCAACAGTGATATTTCTGTAAAAGCACTTAACACAGTATACTTTCTCAGTTTCCATGTCTGTCTTCCTCCAGCTAAACTATGTACTCCTCCCGGGCGGGCACCATGTTGCGCTCATCTTTGTACCCCCAGCATCTAGCAGTGTTGGCATGTAGTAGGCACTCAAGAAATGTGTGTTGAATGAACGATGCCAGTGACAAGCCACCTGGACTTTATTCTTTCCTGACCCTTGCTCCTATGACACTTCCTCCTGGCTGCCACTATCACAGAGCTTCTCTTCTCTAGGGAAGCCGGAAGGGAAACAGGTGAGGCTCAGAGAGATGGAGGCAGAGGGAAGGGGAGCCTTTGGAGGAAAATCTGGGTTTTTGGCACTGGTGTCTGGGAGTGGGAGTGGGCCTGGGCTGGATGCAGGCATTTCCTAGGGTGGCTGGGAAGTGATCAGGGACTGAGGCTGGTTTCTTCACAGCTATGGCCAAGGACATCCTGGGTGAAGCAGGGCTGCACTTTGATGAACTGAACAAGCTGCGCGTGTTGGACCCTGAGGTCACCCAGCAGACCATAGAGCTCAAGGAGGAGTGCAAGGACTTTGTGGACAGTGAGTGTCACTCAGGGAGACATGGTGCCACTTGGCTCGGAGCTGTTCTGGCTGGCCCCACCCCCACTCGCAGTTCTTGTCTCTGCCAGAATGGAGCTAGTGGCTCCCTGGAAGTTGTGTCAGGCCTTTGTGAATTCCCAGAAACCAATCGCCTTGTCTCCTTGCTAATGTTCTCATGTAGTCAGACACAGAGCACCAATGAAAACCAATGGTGAAATGGAGAGAGGGTATCTCATCCTTGATTTTTTTGCTTGAACTTCATGGGGGGCAGAACTGTGGCTGGCTTGGGGTGGGGAAATAGTTATGTACTCATGATTGGATTGGATTTCTTGGAGGCTCAACAGACTCAACGAAGTCATTTTTTTTGGTTGATATCCAGGCAAGCAAGCCCAGTGGCAGTGAATACAGAGCAGCTCTAGCTGAAGCAGGGATTTCTGTTGTTGGTTGAAGAGCAGGGATTTCTGAGCCTTCTGGGCACTCCATAGTCTGTAGAGAGCTCGACTGGTGAAAGGCAGCATGAGCTCCACTGCCAGTTTTCTCACTGCGTATTGTCCTTTCTTCCTGGGTCCTAGTTCAGGATCTCAGTAGAATGAGATCCCACCACACCCAAGGACATTGAAAAAAGCAAATGGGAGATTAGGCACTTAAATGCTTTGAGTTATTAGCTCTGGTCACAGTTGGCAACCCTCCCCCCACCCCCTCCAACTACCATGAACTGAAATCTAGTGCTTTATCTGTGGCTAGGCAAGAGGCTCTCTTCATGTCCTCAGTCAGTCCTATTGTGAACATGGCCCTTTGTGCTTCCCATCACTCCTGGGAAAGCGGGATGGAGTCTATGCAGAGGATGGGCCCATCAGGAGCCTCCTACCTGAGGTTAACAGTCACTGGCTGGCTCAGTTGGGACTCAAGGTCCAAGTACACCCTGGTCGAGTCCTGGGTACCTGAGCACCCTTCTCTGGATTTAGATCAAGGGCAGAAGACTTTAGGCCAACAGGCACCAAACTGTTTTGACACAAGTTAGAAGGGGCAGTTAGCCCTGCCCTCTTGCCACAGGGGAACACATGGAGAAAATAAAACATTTTATTTTCTGTTCTTTCCTTAAAAGAAATTGGCCAGTTTCAGAAAATAGTTGGTGGTTTAATTGAGCTTGTTGACCAACTTGCAAAAGAAGCAGAAAATGAAAAGATGAAGGTAAGATCAGCATGTCTTCTAAATCTTGGCCTGGGACATGGTTCACTGGCTTCTCCTCCTACCATCTTGACTTTTTCTTGGAGGTGGGGTGGGGGCTGTGGGATTTTTATTTATTTATAACAGGATTTTAAGTAACAAGTCCAGTTACCCTCTTATTGAACTCTTACATGCTAGTACACTTTGTTATTCTTTTCTTTAATCTTCACAACACTGAGATAGTTGGTTTTATGCTTATTTTGTAAGTTGAAGCAATGAAGGCATACGTGGTACCGAGGACTTGGCAAAGGACACAAGGCAAAATGGCACACCAAATGGGCCACTGACCACTTGTGTGCCAGACTCAGGGATACTTGTAGACATGCCCCGGAGACTGCAGCCTGGGTCTTATCAGGCACTTTGGGATCAGTCATTCCTCCTCATTCCCGAAGCTCTGGGGCTTGACTGTCTTGCTGGCTGGGGGCTGAGATAGTCAAGTGGCCCTTCCTTGGCCGAGGACTTAATGCTGAAGATGATATTAATGAAGCCATGACCTTTGATAATACTGTTTTTCTAGGCCATTGGTGCTCGGAACTTGCTCAAATCTATAGCAAAACAAAGAGAAGCCCAACAGCAGCAACTCCAAGCACTAATAGCAGAAAAGAAAATGCAGCTTGAAAGGTAAGAAGTTATGATGTATAAAGCAAGTTCTTTACTCAACTGCAATTCTACTTTTCCTTCATGATTGGTCACCTCTTACCTTTCATCATTGTCCTCCCAGAATAGTATCTCATTTGTCATCCTGATTTGAAGATTTAAAAAATAAAATTACATTTGATGAGAATAGAAAATTTGTTAGTAAAAAACCACCTCTACTAGTTTGAGAGCTTGAAAGCTCAGGTAGCAATTGTCTGTGGAGTTGGCTGGTTCTCTGAAAGGAAAGAACCTCTTGGGCAGGGCTGGAGACTTCTTAAGGGTGGCCCTAGGTTGGGCTTTGCCTCTTTGTTCTTCTTTTTTTTTTTTTCCTTTGTTCTTTCTTATCCTAACATCACTGTGAACTCACACCATGTCTTGACATTGTTCAAATCAGTTATATTTTTCTGTAGAATTAAATCCATGGTTGATTTCATCCATTCTTAGGGCTTCTCACAATTTTGTTTTTCAGGTATCGGGTTGAATATGAAGCTTTGTGTAAAGTAGAAGCAGAACAAAATGAATTTATTGACCAATTTATTTTTCAGAAATGAACTGAAAGTTTCATTTTATAGCAGGAGGGCAAAAAAACAAAACAAAACCCAAAAAACCTCTGTGCCGTTCCAGTGACTTGACTAATGACCCACGTTTGTCCTGAGAGATGGTGTGTAAGGAACACAGCATCTCTGAAGGCAGTAAACCAATATGGGGGAGCTTATTGCAGATGGCCATGTGCATCTGCTGGTGAACACCTAGTAGCCATGGTGGTCCAGGCTCTCGCTTCTTGGCATTCTTAGCCTGAACTGAGCAGTCTGTACACTCTGATCCTTTTTTCTTTTTCTTCTTTTTTTGTAAATTCACATAGCTTTGGAAAGGAAGAGCAATAAATTATTGTTTTCAAATGGCTTGATCTATCTCTTTTCCTGGTGCCCTTGAAGTGTATATTTAACACCTTGAAAGAATCCTGCATGTTAGCCCCTTAATAGTCCATAAAACAAACCAGGCAGTGGTCAGCAGGTACCTTTATTTGGACCAGACATATGAGTCAGATGATACTCCCAACAATCAGACCAGTATGGCTTGTGAGCAAAACAGACAAAAAAGGGCAACCAAACAGGACCAGTTACTATTTTCCATGTGTGTTCACAAGTGTTTGATTTTTTGAGTTGGCCGTGAGTATAAATTTAAAGAAAGCTAAGGAACACCAATGAAGTGGTGTTCCAAGCCACTTGGTGAACAAGCTAGGAAGGATGATGAAAGTATAAGGAAGGGTGAAGTGATCCAATAGGAAGCGCACTTCCACATCAGGTTTGAGACACCAGACCTCAGAGTGAAGGGACTTATGTCAGGTGGTCTGTAAAAACAAGACTAAGGTTTGGAAAGAGGATGAATTAGGAGATTTAAAAAAAAAAAATCTTTTCTGGGATGACCTGTTTGAGACAGAAACAAAACTTTCCAGCTTAACCCATTTCTGAAAGTCAGGCCGAACCTGACCCTTGAGTAAAACCAAGTTTGAACCTCTTGCAGAACCTTTTCCCCAACCAAGGGTGGAGGCAAAAAAAAAATAAAACAATAAAACCAACCAACCCCATGATAGTTTTTAATATTAAAAGAGGCATAAATCAAACTTAAAAATGGCCTGAAACATGCCACCCTTCATTTCACTGATAAAGGATATGCTGTAGAGAATCAGGAATTAAGGGTTTAATCACATGTGCCTTATGGGTCAAGTGACTCATGAACATGCCAAGCAGGCCACATTTCTTGGAAGTTTATCCAGTATCTGGTCTGGTCATGCTCACAATGGAACTTGGGCACATGATGAGGTATTTGGCACCACTTCCGGATAGCCTAGCCCACACCCCTGTGTCCGTGCTCAGGTGACTGGTCTGTGTTCGCCAGTATCCTCAGAAAGGGAGGTTTTGACTCTGGCTCCTGCCAGAATCTTGCTCTTATGTGTTGCTGGTATGTTTCAAATGCTGCTGAAGACATGGGTTCTGAGAGGTTTTCCTCAGACTGGGTCCAACAGGAAACTGCCCTCTGGGCATCTCCCTGCTGGGCCAGTCATTATTTCATTTTTTCTTTCTTTTCTCCTCATACTTATAGTAGGGGCTCCGCAACATGAAAAGCAGAAGCATAAGAGGGATGAGAAGGTAGGGGGCATAGACAGATACGAGGGTTAGTCGTTCACGGAAAGTCTTAGGTCCTTGTCCTTTGAAGCCACTGGCTTTGGAGAAATCCTCAAATAGAAGCGTGGAGAGAATTGGAATTAGAGTGGTCATGGTGTGAACGGAGTAAATGATTGCAGGGGTGCGGATCCACCTGCAGCCTCCTAAAGTGGGAGGAAGAGAGAAGCATTAGGTCTGTTTGTGACTCCAGGGGCGCAATATTCCCCACCTCTGCTCCCTTCAGCTGAACGCTTCCACCTCCCTTCTAAGTGCAAACACATGGAAAACTGGAAGTGTTATAATACTGCCGAGCACAGGGTTGGGGCTCTAGCACACTGAGTGCCAGAGAACCAAGGGCGGGGGTCAGAATTTACTGCAGGAAAAACTCTAGGGCAGTAAAATGGCCATGACGATTTAGTGGGGTGGGGAGGGGGTGCCGACAGCATCTGCTAAGTAATTATCTACAGGTGAGAAGACCAACAGATTCTGCCAAGACATGGAGTTGGGGACTCCGAGGGGAAATACGCTGTAGGAGCTTAGTGATCACGGACAGGAACATGGCCACCGTCTTTCTAGAAGCAGTAGTCACAGGGGAACACTGTGAGAACAAATGAGAAGTTATGCCCTTGAGGGGTGAGCTTGATGCTACTGCTTAAAAGCCAGTGTGGTGCTACCCACATCAGAAAAGCCAATGATAAGAAAAAAATTCTGCAGGGGCATAAAGTAAAAATACCCGCCCCCCCTTCCCCCCAAAAGCGACAGGTTCAATCTGTAAGCAGCCTTGGGTGTACGAGAGATTTCCAGTTGACTGAGGCAGCTGTACAGCCCAGCTGAGCAGGCTCCAGCTGGAGCCGCATCCACGTCCCTGCCCGAGATCTCTCCAGGCCGTTCCCACCCCAGCCAGGGTCACCCTCACACCAATGACACAGACCACTCCCCTTCTCTGAGACACTTTCCCAAAAGACTCCTGGGACCTAACTTCAGGGCAAAAATGTGATTTCCCCACCAGTCACCAACCTCTTAAGAAGGCATATGTTGCCATGGGAAAGAAAGGCAGCTGGAACACAAGCTCGCAAAACAGGAAGGACTTAAACCACGTCGGAGGAGCCTGCAGCAGAGGGTCTTTGAACTCCGTAGTGTACCACTTCAGCAGGTTTGTCAACTGAGGAGACAGAAAGATCATGCTGAGTACAGCTGCCTGGCGTGACATGCTAGCAGCTCCACCCCGCGGGAGGAGACCATTACTCAGCCCCAGGGCAGCCTAGATGGTCACTTCACAGAAACTCACCAGCTCTGACTCCAGTCTTCCCTCCTCCGGGCCGCTTTCCCCAGCTCTGACAGTGACCCGTGCTAGCTGGCACCATGACTCGGTGACAACACATATCCCGGGGTGGTGCCCACTACCAAGAGCAACAATGCCTAGCATTGGTAGCTTCTTAGTTTGCGGAATGAACACACAGAGGCCCGTATCTGTCAACACTCATTCTTGGTAAAGCACAGTTGTGAGAAGCATCCTGCCATCTGGCCTTGAACAACAGCGGCTGCACATAAAGCTCCGAGGGCCAGATGGCCTCACATACAGAAATGAACTGAGTTTGTCTTGCGCGCGCGCGCGCGCGTATGTAGGGAGTGGGGTTGGAAGGGAGATCTGACCTCTATAAAGATGCAATTTTAGACAATTTAATCCCTAAATCTCAAGCTCCTCCTCATTCTTTTTTTTTTTTTTTTTTTTTGCTCCTCCTCATTCTTAACTACCATAGTTCTGAAGTTTTCTTTTAGGAGCCCAGTGGGATATTTGTAGAACAAACTGTCCAAACCACAAATTACAGAGCTGCTAGGCCATGTCACTGGCAGGAGGGTCAGCAGTCTTAGTTCCAGCTTGGGGCCCACCCTCCTACTAATTACACTGTTAAATCACAAGATGCAGATCCGTGAGGACGTGGCTCCTGGCAGACAAAAGCAGCAGGAAGGTCTGAGATTGCCCATTCTGAGCCCTTTCTAATGGTCCAAAGCGTAGGGTTCCCCACACTATACGGACTACTGCAGATTGTGGCATTGCACATCCTGTCTTAACATACCTGCCTCCAAAGCCAAGTATGTGTCTCGATATTATGATAAATAAAGGTAACTTCCAATGTTAAGAATTTAGCTTGCAATGGAAAACCCAAAGATAATTTTTCCTGTTAATTTTTAATCAAAAGATAAAGGCTCACTATTGTGAAATAGAGGCCCCACTGCTGAAAGTAAGCTTTAAGCAAATATCCAGAAACAAACATTCTGTTAGCACGATATTAATTTCAGAAAGGCTCTGGCTAGATAGCCAGTTTACTGACCAAGTGATAATCAAATTTGTACTTGATCTGAAATTGAAATCCACGGCCATATCCTTAGCTTCCTTCTAGGCACTTTTTAGGGGAAGTAATGGGGTAGAAAATACTCATAAAGGTTAAGTCCCTGCAACTCTCCTGGACTCTGTTTCATCATCTGTAAAACAAGCAACTTGAACCAAATGGTTAAGATCCTTTCTCGCTTTCTAGATTTTCTTAAAGAAATATTGGTGGGAATGACCTGCTTTGAAGATTTACCCTAGAATTTAAAAGGCATTCTGGTTTGTTTGAATTTCATTTTCTATTCAATTTGTATACAACTGCTCAGATCTACCTATTTCATAAATCTGGACAGCTCTAACAGCATGGTCACTTCTAAGGGCTGCAAGATGAAATTAGTAAAATTTGGGATGCCTGGGTGGCTCAGGGGTTGAGAGTCTGCCTTCAGCTCAGGGCATGATCCTGGAGTTCCAAGATCAAGTCCCATATCGGGCTCCCTGCATGGAGCCTGCTTCTCCCTCTGCCTGTGTCTCTGCTTCTCTCTGTCTCATAAATAAATAAATAAAATCTTTTTTTTTTAAATATAACTTTTTAGTTTTTTTTTTTTTTTAATTTTTATTTATTTATGATAGTCACACAGAGAGAGAGGCAGAGACACAGGCAGAAGGAGAAGCAGGCTCCATGCACCGGGAGCCCGATGTGGGATTCGATCCCGGGTCTCCAGGATCACACCCTGGGGCTGAAGGTGGCGCTAAACCCGCTGAGCCACCCGGGCTGCCCAAATAAAATCTTTAAAAAAAAAAAAAAAATTAGTAAAACTTAATCTAATCAGCTAGCTCTTGTAGTAATCAATTATGATCCAAACACCTGCCCACAGTCACATAATAGCCACATGAAGCCAGAACAGGGCATGGATCAAGGGCAGATGGAAGGCAAATCACAGGTCCCTCGCCAAATGAAGAGTATGGGACCTAGGGGCTGCAATTCTTGGCTCTGAGCAAAGAACTTAATCTCACTGAACTTGTTACGGTACTTACCTCTCACTATTGGTAAGATAAAATGAATTAATGTACATGGTCTTTACAACAATGGCACGCACACAGGAAATGTTATGATTACTTAATGGAACGTAAATAACACATATTCAGAGAAATGCAAATTTCATCCTATTAAAATCTCAGCAAGTAGGGGCACTTGGGTGGCTCAGTGGTTGAGTATCTGGCTTTGGCTCAGGTTGTGATCCCGGGGTCCTGGGATCGAGTCCCACATTGGGCTCCCCGTGGGAAGCCTGCTTCTCCCGCTGCCTGTCTCTCATGAATAAATAAGTAAAATCTTAAAAAAAAAAATCTCAACATGCAACTGGTCTTTCATAAGTATCCTTATTAGGTAAGATCCAAGAAAAGGATTATACCGGACTCACATCTGACTTAACTTACCACTGTTATCCATGCAACTTATGTACCTGGCCCTATGCACAAGGATTTCTAAACCAAGAGTTGCTACTAAACAATCTTGCACTTTTCTACCTTGGAATGAGGGCAGAGGGGCGCCTGGGTGGCTCAGTTGGTTAAGTGTCCAACTCTTGACTTTGGCTCAGGTTATGATCTCAGGGTTGTAAGATCGAGCCCCGAATTGGACTCCTCAATGGGTGTGGAGCCTGCTTAAGATTCTCTTCCTCTGCCCCTCCCCACTTATGCTCTATCTATGGGAAAAGAAAAAAAAGAAAGAAAAAGCACAGACTGATTTCACACATAGATGCTCACCTGTCTTTAAGAGATGCAATGCTGCCCAGCTGCAAATGATACTACAAAATGCTTCCCCATCCTCTCCATGTTCTAAGTAAAACTAAAATTCTTACTGTTTCATAGTAAGAGTTCTTCCCAGTGTTGATCGGTTCAAACCAAGGAAGATGTTTAACTGGCAAATTTTAGCCAAACCATTACTGGATCTCCATAAACTTTTTAGTTCTAGGGAAATTCATTCTATTCAGGGAAGAAAAACACAACAGATGTTAAGATTTGGCATTTTTTGAAAGAGTCTGATAATAACTCAAGGATTTTATTATTTACCCACAAAGAAACAACAAAACCATAAATCTCTACTCCAAAGCAACAAGAGTGAAGAGACAGCCCTTCCAAAATAGAATGCCTCTGTGTTGCTAACACCTTCAAACAGCATCAGATACCCACACACACGCACACAATTTCTGGCCAGATCCTGCTTGCAATGGCCCTTCACCTTTTAATAATAAGTCAACATTAATAAAGGTGATAAAACTTAAACAAATCAAATATATAAGCTTAAAGGGGTCTTTATGATGCTGGACACATTTTAATTATATTTTGTGAGTGGCGAGCAAGGACCTATAGGAATTGGGACATTCAGAAAAGATAAAGTGCCAGCTGGAATACCTGGAGTAACATTGCACAGTATTTTTTTTTTAAGATTTTATTTATTTATTCATCAGAGACACAGAGAGAGAGGCAGAGACACAGGCAGAGAGAAGCAGGCTCCATGCAGGGAGCCCGATGTGGGGACTCGATCCCAGGTCTCCAGGATCGCGCCCTGGGCCAAAGGCAGGCGCTAAACCGCTGAGCCACCCAGGCGTGCCAGGTGCCCAGTATTAAAAGGATTTGTAACACTGAAGACTGTAAACAGGCGGCCTGCCTGAGTTTTGCTGGCCATGCAGCCTCTGTAAGCCAGACAAGGCTCTCCTTTCTTCCTGGCAACTAATGGCTGGTGTGGAGGGTGTGGAGGGTGTGGAGGGTGTGGAGCTGTGGCGACCTGCTGAGAAAGGGTATGTGCTACCTGGGCTTACGCCGCAGGCTGAATGATGGTCCCCAGAGATATCCCGTCCTCATCCCTGGAATCTGCCAGTAACCTTATATAGCAGGAGAGACTTTGCAGATGCGTTTAAGGGTCTTGAGATGGGGAGGTTATGCTGGCCACCTGGTTGACTCTAAGTGTAGTCCTAAGTGTTCCTCTAGATTGAGTGTACCTCTATAAAAGAGACTGGATTATAGAGAAAAAGGCAGCAAACTGATGACAGAAGCAGAGACTTAGTGATATGGCCGCAAGCCAGGGAACGCTGTCAGCCACCACCAACTGCAAGAGGCGAGGAACAGATTCTACCGAAGAACCTTCAAGGAACCAGCCGTGCAAGATTCGTTCTGCACTCCTGACCGCCAAAGGGAGGGAACAAATGTTTTAAGCCACTGTGTTTCTGGCATTTTGTTACAGTGGCACCAGGAAACTTGCATGGGCCTTGCATGTCTGACCTTGTAACCCAGCTCTCTTACTTGGCTGGTGAGGCTACAGAGCCCTGACTTGCCCACAATACCATAGCAGTTCTTGAAAGAACCAGGTCCCCAGGCTGCACCTGCAGAGTCCCATGCTCTTGTCACACACTACTACATTTTTCCCAAGAAAAGGTAAGTCAGAGGTCTTCCCAGTCATGCTTGGATCGAGAAGCAAACAAAAAGACTATGGCGTGGGGTACTCTTGAGCAGTGGCATTTCTGGGAGGGTCAGACCGGTAGAAAAGTTAATGGACGCTACAGACTCTCCTCCCAGAAAATATAAGGCACAGTTTCGCATATACTCCATCGGGGGTTCATGGACTTTTGATTGAAGAACTCCTGCTCTACAGAGAGAAAGCTAAAGAAAAACAGGCAAAATCAAGTTTTTAAGTAGACAGCTCAGTCTTGCTCGCAGTTCTGCATTTTGGAGGAGCACAGAACTGAGGACAGGGATTCCGTGGAAGGACGTTCGGGGTCCTGACATGAAAAGACCAGGGAAAATAAAACGGTAGCTCTGAAGGGATGAAAAGCATTAAAGCAAAGTTTGGGGTAAAGAATACTCATCAACAACCAGGAAAAGGAGCTTTTCGCCTCTCTATTCAGGTGATCATTCTTGTTCAAACCTAACAAAAAAGGCTACTTTAAAAAGATGTCTTTAAGTTACTTAGGAGCTTTGGAAGCCGCTGGATCCTGCTATTGGAGTAATGACGATCTGTGAATGCCCTTTGTACGGGTCTAATTCTACTCGCACTATTTCTTTGGAATTAGACGGTATTAGGGCTCTTTCGAGGAACACACAAATGCAGCGCGTGACTGAGACGTTGGTTCATCCAGGCTACTTCCGTCAAATACTGACAACTGACCGGGGCGGGGGGTGGCGGGGAGCCTTATGCACGCCCAGGGAAGAACTAACTTTCCCAAAGGACCAAAGCGTCTGCCCCCAGCAGCTGAGGTGAGCGTCGGGGGCAAAGAAAACCCCAAGCAAGACATGGAGTTGAAGGTAAGGACGGCCTGGGGCACGGCAGGACCTAAGCGAGGCCCAAGGAGAGGCGGGAGGGAAAGGGGGGCAGAATCAGGCCCGGGGGGGGGGGGTCTTAGCGCCATGGCACACCGCAGCGCGCGCAGGGGCCCCAACCTCGACGGCCGGAGGTCAAGACCGACGTCGCCCTCACCTCGACTGAGTAGAGTTCGCGCGGCAGCACCACCTGCAGGTCCATGAGCAGCGTGATGGGGATGTGGGAGAGGAAGTAGAGGCCCAGCAGCCACTCCAGGCCGCGCCGGGCGCCCGGAGACCCCATCATCCGTTTGCTGCGCCGGGCAGGAGCCGAGGACGCGCTGGCCCCGGCCGCAGACGTGGGAAGCGGGCCCGAGCCCGCCCAGCGACGGCACCCGGCGCCCGGCCGCCCGCTCCGCCCCCTGGAGCGCTACGCCGGCCTCTCCCATTGGCTGGCTGCGAAGCCGCGGCGGGAGCGGTGCTCGTCGCCGAGCGCTCCCATTGGCTCGTCCGTCTATAGCGTGTCGAGGCGGCGCCCCGCAGGCCATTTCCATTGGCCGCCGGGGGGCGCCGCGTGGGCCGGGGGCGGGGCTCCTCGCCCGCAGCGTGGGCCGGCTCCTGGGCGCGCGGCGTGCAGACTGAGCTGGCGTGCCCCGCGCTGCCGCCCGCCGCCCCTCCGGCCGCCGAGTGCGCCGCGCGCTGCGCTCCCTTTCGCTCGCACTTCGTCCATTCACCGCAAGCCCGTAACGCCGACTGAGCGGCTCCCGTGTGCGGGGCGTTCAGGGCCGTGGGGACACCGGCAGGATCCCTGTCCCGTCGGAACCGAGGGGTCGCGCAGCCTCCCAGGGGTTGCCTGGGAGGCAGCCAGCGTCAATTAAACAAGAAACACAGGGATATAGTAAGAGGATGGACAGGTCTTGGTTGGCCCCGAAGAATGCGGGAGGATTTATTCATTCTGCAAATATGGGTCTTTAACTGAATCATTCACTGAGGAGTGGGATACAGGAGAAGTGAGTTGAAGAGAAAGGTAATCTGTTTCTGGCTGTGTTGACACTGAGCAGTGTCTGCTGCCTCTGAGTGGAGAAGTCTAGGAGGCAGTTGGATGAACCTGTCTGGGGGTGTAGATTTGTGTGGCATCAGCGTTTGATGGGAGTGGAAGTGTTGAGAGCAGAGGGGCCCCGTAAGAGGTCCTGGAGGAGCTCCATCCTCAAGGGTGGTGTGAGGAGGGCGCCGAGGCACAGGTGCACAACAGGAATGTGATGCCATGGAAACACGGTGTGTGTGTGATCACTTGGGTCAGAGCAGCACCGAATGGCCCTGCAGTGGCCCTCTGAGAGCACTTGTGGCATGTGGAGGCAGGGGCCAGGTGACAGCAGGGCAGGGAGTGCAGACATCTGGTTAGGAGGAAAGGAGAGGATGGGGCAGGAGCTTGAGGGAGATGTGCCCCACAGAGGGCTTCTTTCTCAGATGAGAGAGACTGGGACACTTTCACTTGTTTAGATGCTGTTGGAAGTTTCTGGGTCACGGGGAGAGGTTGACATTATAGAAGAGAGCAGGAAATGTGGTTCAAGGCCCCCAAGTTGCTGGAGAGAATGGAAGGATTAAGGTGAGGTCAGAGTGGGCCTGTGGGGACTGGGACAGAGAAATTGGTGGCAGTGTAGAGGGCCCAGCCGAAGTAGGTGGCCATTGATCTGGGGGCCCGGTCTCCTAGGCTGTGTGCTTTTCTGCACTGTGGGGTCTGGTTCAGGAAAAAGGGCTTGACTTAATCTGGGTTTGGGGTTCAGGGAGAGTGGCAGTTTTGAGACATTGGACAGGAGGGGTTGATGAGACGGAGCATGTGCTCCAGAATAGGTAGGGGAGGAGGCCGAGGGGGCCTGAGGGCTACAGCCTGGGAATGGATGTGAGGGAGTGGATGTGAGGAGGCAGGGCTGGTGTGGTGGGAGTTCCTGCGGGAGTGGGCCTGAAGGCGGGGAGATGAGGACAGGGGGGCACAGGGTTGGAATTCCTGGTGTCACAAGAAATTCTGTGCATGGGAAGGTGTGGCTGAAATGGAGAGGAGGGGGTAGGTGTTTGGAGATGGGGTCAAGGGCCAGAGAACCAGGGCGTGGGGTGGATGGGTGGGGACGACCACCGGGGAGTAACCCAGGGAAGGTGGGCTTAGGCTGAGGCATGGCTTAAACTTCACAGGGTGGAGGGGAAACGGTGTGCTGGTAGCCTTGGGGAGCAGGGAGGCTGGTGAGCCCACCTCCTGACCCTGAGCTTGGGGTGTGTGAACAAATGAACAGCCTCCCCTGGTGAGGGCTGTGGGGATACCGAGACCTGGGAGGGCCGGTGCCTGGTATCAGGTCCTGCCACAGGAGAAGGCTGAGGGTGTGCAGGGGTTTGGGCCCTGGAGAGGAGGTGGGACAGAAGGACAGAGCCCTAGGGAAGGAGGGCATGGGGCGGGAGGGGGTGGAGGAGGTGAAGGTGAGGGTGAAGGTTCTTCGTGGTGTGCAGGATGAAGGGCAGGGGTGACAGAAGCTGTCGGACCCCGAGTGCTGGTGGCCCAGGGCTGGCCGGGGCAGGTGGAGCACTCCCACACAGCTTGCCCGGAGGAGCCCAGCCCCAACAGTGGCTTTGGGGACCAGGCCGCCCCTCCTAAGCTGTACTCCATGCTGATTAACACTGCTTGCTGGCGGGGGTGGGGGTGGGGGGAGCAGCACGTGGGGCCCCTAAGCCGGGATTTGCCCAGGGAACGTGTAAGCATACAGCTGCTAATGTGACCATTCCTCAGAAAACCTCTCACCCAGCCAAGTTTGTTATCTGTAGATAAAGACTTTCAAAGCCAAGCACTTTCCCTACCAGGATTTTCTACCCGAAAAAAAATCTCTGGGCAGTTGCTGCCTTATGTTTGAAATTCCTTTAGTGGGGGAACTGCCGGCTCTTCACTTGAGGTCAGATAAGTGGTAGGAGGCAAATGGCCCTGGGGAGGAGGGAGGACGGGGCTGATCCACCAGCAGGTTCCCCCGCCCAAAGCAAAGGGTAAGTGAAAGACTGATTTTATAAAGGGGGGAGGAGGCTCTGAACAGTTTCCTTGTCTTTCTGAGATGAGGCAATATTTAGCACCTTTGGAAAATTATTTGCATTGTGATGAGACAAACACCATTAGCCCAGCAGTGGCCGCCCTGGTGGTGGAAGTGGAATCCTTCCATTGGAATCACAGCTGAGGTGCTAGGAGGGACCTGCTGCTTTCCTGTTTGGAAATAAAAAAAATAACTGGAAACTTTTCATTATTCTGTTTTATCCCCGGGGCGGGGGGGGGGAACCAGAAAAGGTTTTATATAAAATTTTTGGATTACAGTGTTTTTTCCAGAGAACGTTAAACTTTATTATAAAATCCAAATAATAAATTTTATAATAAATTTTATGTAAAAAAATTATTAGAACTAATCAATGAGTTCAGCCAGGTTGTGGGATAAGTATCAATACACAAAAATTAATTGTATTTTTATATATTAGTAATGAACAATCTGAAAATGAAATCAAGACAATTCCATAAAAAATAACTACTTGGAAATAAATTTAATAAAGGAAGTACAAGACTTGTAATAGAACATTACAAAACCTTGAAAGAACAGAAGAGCTAAATAAATGGTGACATCCCACGTTCATGGATTGAAAGGTTTAATATGGTTAACATGACAAATTCCCCAAACTGATCTACAAGAGTCAGTGTAATCCTTATCAAAATCTTAGCTGGCCTCTGCAGAAATTAACAAATTGTTTCTAAAATTCATACGGAGGGGCCCCTGGGTGGCTTAGTGTGGGCTAAGCATCTGCCTTTGGCTCAGGTCATGATCCCAGAGAGTCCCAGGATTGAGCCCAGCAGACACCCCCTTCTCCCTCTGCCCCTCACCCTGCTTGTGCCCTCTCTTACTCGTTCTCTCAAGTAAATAAAGATTTTTAAATCTTTTAAAATTTTTTAAAAATATGGAATATGTGAGTGGCTTGGCAGTCGAGCGTCTGCCTTCAGCTTGGCATGATCCTGGTGTCCTGGGATCCAGTCCCGCATGGGGTTCTCTGTGGAGAGCCTGCTTCTCCTTCTGCCTATGTGTCTGCCTCTCTCTCTCTCTCTCTCTCTCTCATGAATAAATAAAATCTTTTTTAAAAATTAAAAAAAATTAAATTCGTATGGAAATGCAGGGGACTCAGAAGAGCCAGTCTTGAAAATGAACAAAGTTGGAGGACTCCACTCACTCTTCCTGATTTCAAAACTTACTGTAAAGCAACAATAATCAAGACACTGTAGAATGGAATTGAGAGTCCAGAAGTGAAGCCTTAAATTTACAATTAAAATCATTTTAAGGATCTAAAATAAATTATTACTTAGAAAAGAGACAAATTATCTAATGAATAAACTTCTATTTCTGGGACATCACAGCTTTACATATGTAGTGTATATTGTGGTAAAATATGCACACAATTTACCATTTTAAACATTTTAACTATACAGTTCAGTGGCATTAAGTACATTCACATTGTTGTGCAGCCAGCACCATTACCCATGTCCAGAACTTTTTCATCATCTCAATCTGAGGTTCCATACCTATAAAACATTAACTGTCCATTCTCCACTGGTAACCATTATACTACCTTCTATGAATTGGACTATTCTAGGTACCTCATATAAATAGAATTATACAATATTTTTCTTTTGTGTCTGGTTTCTTTCATGTCACATGTGTTCAAGGCTCATTTGTGTATATGTATCAGCATTTCCTTTAAAGCCTGAATAATATTCCATGGTGTATATGCATATATAAAAATATATAAATACACATTTTGTTTATCCATGCATCCATGGATGGACATTTGGGCAGTTTCCACCTTATGGCTATTGTGAATTAGTGCTATGAACATTGGCATTCAAATATCTGTTTAAGTCCCTGCTTATAATTCTTTTAGGTATATACCCAGAAATGGGACTGCTGGATCAAAAAATAATTATAATTTTAGGAACTGCCATACTTTTCCATAGCGGCTGCGCCATTTTACACTCCCATCAGCCATGTACAAGGGTTCCAACTTCTCACATTCTCGCCAACATTTGTACAATATTTTTTGATAATTTTTAAATCTTTTGCCTATTTTTGTCAGAACTTGGTAGCTGCGGATTCCAGCTAATTCTAATTATGGAAAAAATGACTACCATACGAATTGATTGAAAAGTCCTTATTGGCAAACCAAGCAGTCAAAATTTAATTTCTGTTAGAAAAAGTCTGGCTTCATTTTATACATGTTTCCATAAAAAACCCTCGCACTTCTGAATTTTAAGACAGAGCTGTGGTATGAATTTGTTGCCTGAGTGAACGAAAATTCTGCTAGTCTCAATATTTCTTAGTAATGCTCTCTGCTTTACTTTCAAGAAGTTCTCTCTCAGGATTGATGTATTATTTGGCAGCAGGGAGATGAAAGAGGTGGGGGCTTTATAAACAAAAACTTTCATATTGTCCCTTTTACTTAGCGACCAAGCTTTTTACACACAGGGTCATTGTGCCACAGTAGTAATTATGGTCTAAGAAGTATGTTTCTTTTGTAAAGCAGGAGAATGGTAATTGTGAAGGGGGAGGTGGTGGTCACATGGGATAATGAGGATGGTAGGAACAATTTGAAGCTGACTCTCTTAAAAAAACAGATGTGCCTCTGCAACTCCAAGAGTCTCATTTACCTCCACAGGTGTGTGTATCCTAGTTTAGAGAATCCCGGTCTGATTTTATCCCCTTCCCAACTAGACATTATTATTATTGCTTTATGCAATCTGCATTTGCTTAGTTTTCCCTACATGTTCATCAATTCTTGCATTGGAGATCTGCTTTTTTTTTTTTCTTTTTATGATTTTATTTATTTATTCATGAGAGACACACACACACACACGCACAGGCAGAGACACAGGCAGAGGGAGAAGCAGGCTCCATGCAGGGAGCCCGACATGGGACTAGATCCCCGGTCTCCAGGATCACGCCCTGATAAGAAGGCAGATGCTCAAACATTGAGCCACCCAGGCGTTCCTTCTTCTTCTTGAAGTACATCCTTTGGTGATGATCTATTCATAGCAAACTGAATTTGTGTTTTGAAAATATCTTTAAGTCTTTGCACTAAATGACAGTTTATAATTTTAGGTTAACATTTCTTCTTAAAACTTTGAATTTCATTCTGTTGTCTTCTAGCTTCAGTTGTTGCTGTTGAGAAGTCGTTTTCAATGTTAATCCTTTTAGGCAATTTTTCTCTGTTATATATAGGACTGCTTTGTCATCCTGCCATTTCACTACACATTATATATCCTGCTTATGATTTGTGTTCTTCCTAAATCCAAAGATTCCCTATTATGACAAAATCTAGAAAATTTTCATCTATTTAATTTTTACTCTCTTCTGTTATCTTTGGAACTCCCATTTTTTTTTTGAACTCTCATTTTATATGGATTTGATCTTTTTCACTATATCCCTCAAGTCTCTTAATGTTTTTTATTATCTCCTGTGCATATTTGTGTGTTTCTGCTATATAATAGGTAATGTATTCTTCGTAATCTTTCACAAGTTTTAGTTTTTCCTTTGGCAGTGTTCAATCGAACTGTTTAACTGATTCATTCTATATTTTTTCAATGATTTTTTTCATTTGCATAAATTTATTAATTTTCAAATTTGCCTGGTCATGGTTCAATGACTTTTCTTTCTAGCTTGGCCTTCTTTTTTTTTTTTTAAGAGGAGAGAGTGGGTTGGGAGTGGTAGAGGATATTAAGCAGGCTCCATACCCAGAGCAAAGCCTGATGTTGGGCTCAATCTAATAACCCTGAGATCCTTACCTGAGCTGAAATCAAGAGTCAGATACTTAACTGATTGACTCACCCAGGCGCCCCCCCCCCAACCTGTAAAGTACAATATTATACCTTCATTTCTCTAAAAATTTTAAAGCATAATCATTTTGTATTTTGCATTCAGTACTTCCATATCTTTAGTACTTAGTATTTATTTATTTACTTATTATTTATTTATTAAGATCTTATTCATTCATTCATGAGAGACACAGAGAGAGAGAGAGGCAGAGACACAGGCAGAGGGAGAAGCAGGCTCCACGCAGGGAGCCGACGTGGGACTTGATCCCGGGTCTCCAGGATCAGGGCCCAGGCTGAAGGTGGCACTAAACTGCTGAGCCACCTGGGCTGCCCCAGTACTTAGTTTTTAATGGTCTCTCCTATATAGTCGCTTATTTCTTTATGTTTTGTAATTTGGGGTTGTGAGCTCATATTTTGGTGTGTTTTATCTATGTTTGCTTTTGCCAGGCACTCCAGGGCACTATTAGCTGGGAGCCACTTTAGTATTTTGATTTGCATTTCCCAGGCTTTGATTGTAGCATAAATCTGAACTCTAAATGATGAGTATGGGTAAACTAAGTATGGTTTAGTATTCTTGTGGAAGACTTCTTTCCCACCAACAGCTAAGGTTGTAACAGATACATTTCCTTGTGACAGGCTGGACTTTGTTTTTTTCCTTTAACTGAAGGAATAGCTCATTGAATATTTCAGCTATATGTGGGAATCTAAATTTTAATTCCATTTCTTGCTCAGGGTCATGTCTCCTGTCTCCCCCGTGTAGTATTACTAGTCAAGGTTCTAATATGTTCGAGTCTGTGTCTTCCACTGAAAGATGGGACTAATAATAGTACCCACATTATGGGGTTGTTGTACAATTAATATTTGTATGGTACTTCAAGCAGGGCCTGACATATTATAATCAGTTGATAAATATTAGCTTTAATATTAGCTGCTATATTTTTTACCAGTTGGCAAATGACCTTAGGGAAGCAATGGCTCTAGTGTTCTCTGGTTTTGGTCCTTAAAGATTTCCCTTCTTTCTAGAAGTTTGGCTACTTATTGTTATATTTCATCAAGGATTCTTAGGTGTTTGTTTCATAGTTTTTTAGAATATCAAATCATCTGTATTGCTGGAAATAAAAACATTTTTGCTGTACTTAAAAAGACATATGAACAAAACTAGTTGCAAAACTCAACTTCCCCTGATTCTTGAGTTAGCTGAGAGCATGGATATTAAATATGTGGTCATTCAATTGGCGTTTATTTGCCATATGTATGATGATGTATGTGAAGACATGTTGATTTTCAAGGCCCTTGTTGGTAAAGTAACTGAAGAACTCTTGAATGACATGAGTTTTGGCAAATAGGATAGATGAAAAAAAGTACAGAGATGAGTAGACAGAGACACATCTGAACCTGTCAACTAAATGCCTCTAGATTTTCCCAGTGTGTTTAGGGAGATGGAAAATGGTTTGTTTACAAAAAATGTGGCTTGAATATGTCGTTTAAGAGAATCTGTAATAGGGACACCTGGGTGGCTCAGCAGTTGAGTGCCTGCCTTTGGCTCAGGGCATGATCCCGGAGTCCCAGGATTGAGTCCTGCATGGGGCTCCCTGCACGGAGCCTGCTTCTCTCTCTGTGTCTCTGCCTCTCTCTGTGTGTGTCTTTCATGAATGAATAAATAAAATCTTAAAAAAAAAGAATCTGTAATAAAATAAGAAATGATGTAAAAAACATGTACTACTACATACATGCACAATGGCTTACCTGGGAGAAAATTGGGTTAGTTCTACCTTGAATTATTTGTCCTCATGGAAAACAATGTTGTGACAAAGGATAAAAACATGGATACGGGATCATTAATTCAAGTTATTCATTGTTTACCTTCATAATAAAAAATGTGGCTCAAATTAGAAGCATTAGCTCTGTAGGTATTCATGTGGAACAATCTTTCACATATATCACATGGAAAAAGGGAGGTGGAAGACAGTGTGCAGATTATGCTATCATTCCTATAAAAATATATAAGCTTGATTATGCAGAGTGTCTCTGGAATGATCCACAGAAACTAGAAATGGTGGTTTGGCTTTAGGGAAAATGATTCCCTTTTCACTGTCCTTTTGTAGATTGTGCCATGTGAATGCAATACTAACACACACACACTCTAATATTTTTAAAAGGAACCTGCAATATTGTCTGTACAAGATTTTTCTTAAGGATAAGCATTCTGAAAGATTCTAAAGCTGTTCATTCTAAAAATTATGATATAGTTGCTACAATTAAGAACTGGATGAAGGTAAGTTGGCTGTGAGGATGATGAGCTCTGAAAATTAGTGTTATTATCAAAATAAAAATAAAAATAAACTCATCTGGGTAGCCCGGGTGGCTCAGCGGTTGAGCGCCGCCTTTGGCCCGGTGCGTGATCCTGGAGACCTGGGATCGAGTCCCACATCGGGCTCCCTGCATGGAGCTTGCTTCTCCCTCTGCCTGTGTCCACCTCTCTCTGTCTCTAGTGAATAAATAAATAAAATCTTAAAAAAAAAAAAAAACTCTTCTTTAGAGATCTTTTTTTTTTTTTTTTAAATTTTATTTATTTATGATAGTCACATAGAGAGAGAGAGAGAGGCAGAGACACAGGCAGAGGGAGAAGCAGGCTCCATGCACCGGGAGCCCGACGTGGGATTCGATCCCGGGTCTCCAGGATCGCGCCCTGGGCCAAAGGCAGGCGCCAAACCGCTGCGCCACCCAGGGATCCCGAGATCTTTTTTTTTAATTGAGATTTTATTTATTTATTCATTCATGAGAAACACACAGCAAGAAAGAGGGAGAGGCAGAGACACAGGCAGAGGGAGAAGCAGGCTCCATGCAGGGAGCTCGATGTGGGACTCGATCCTCGGTCTCCAGGATCATGCCCTGGGCTGAAGGCGGCGCTAAACCGCTGAGCCACCCAGGCTGCCCCCTCTTTAGAGATCTTTGATGAATATTTCCCTGACACATGAGGAAACTGACCACTGGATCAGAGACCTCTGAAGTCTGCTACCTAACATAGATGCTGACCTCCCAGCAAGAAGGTCTACTTGTTTAAAGTTCTACCAATAGCAATTTACTACTTCTTTCCAAGATTCTGGGCCTCGTTCATTTACTGATAAAGTCACCTAAAAATGTAGGGAAAGCAGGGATGCCTGGGTGGCTCAGTTGGTTAAGCATTTGCCTTTGGCTCAGGTCATGATCCCAGGGTCCTGGGACAGAGCCCTGCATCAGGCTCCCTGCTCAGTGGGGAGTCTACTTCTCCCTCTCCCTCTGCCTTTCCCCCTGGTTTGTGCTTTCTCTCATGCAAATAAATAAATAAATCTTAAAAAAAAAGTAGGGAAAACAATTATATACCAACAAGCTAGACAACCTAAAAAAAATGGATAAATTCCTAGAAACATACAATCTTCCAAGATTGAATCATGAATAAATTGAAAATGTGAATAGACTGATTAGTAGTAAGGAGGATGGAGCAGTAATGAAAAAATCTCTCAACAAACAGAAGTCCAGGACCAGGCAGCTTCACTAGAGATTTCTGCCACACACTCAAAGTTTTTTTTTTTTTTTTTTTTTACTCAAAGATTTAATACTGACCTTGCTCAAACTCTTCAAAAAAGAACCAAAGATGAGGGAAAGCTCCTAACACATTTTTCAAGGCCAGCATTACCCTTATACTAAAACCAGGCAAGGACACCCGTAAAAAATTACAGATCAATATATTTGATGAACATGGATGCAAAAATCCTCAACACAATATTAGCAATCCAAGTCCAAAAATACTTTAAAACGATTATATACCATGATCAAGTGGGATTTATTTCAGGGATGCAAGGATGGTTCGACACCTACAAATCAATGTGATAACTTCACATGAACAAAATAAAAGAAAAATCATATGATCATTTCAATAGATGTGGAAAAAGCATTTTATAAAATTCAACATCCATTTATAAAGACTCTCAATGAAGTGGGAATAGAAGGAACATATCTCATAAGGGTCATATATGAGAATCCTATATTAAAATCAGACTCAATGAAAAAAAAATCATATTCAATGGTGAAAAGCTGAAAACTTTTCCTCTAAGATCAGGAATAAGACAAGGATGCCACTTTTATTCAACATAGTATTGGAAGTCCTAGCCATGGAAATTAGGTAAGAAAAAGAAATAAAAGTTATCCAAATTGGAAAGGAAAGAAGTGTAACTGCCAGTATCTGCACACATGACTGACTTTCTCTATATCTATATATCCCTATCTGTCTATATATCTATATCTATAAATAAAAACTACCAAAATACAATTAGAACTATTAATTCAGTACAGTTGGAGGTTATAAAATCAATATACAGGTATCTGTGGCATTTTTATACACCAGTAACATGACAACTGAGAAATTAAGAAAACAATACTGGGATGCCTGGCTGGCTCAGTCAGTAGAGCATGTGACTCATGATCTTGGGGTTGTAAATTTGAGCCCTGCATTGGGTGTAGAGATTACTTAAAAAAAAAAATTTAAAGTCCGAACCATTTACAATTGCACCAAAAAGAATAAATTACCTAGAAATAAATTAAACCAAGGAAGTAGAAGACTTGTATACTGAAAACTATAAGATGCTGGGATGCCTGGGTAGCTCAGTGGTTGAGCATCTGCCTCGGCTCAAGGCGTGATCCCGGTCCAGGGTTTAAGTTCCACATCAGACTCCCTGTGAGGAGTCTGCTTCTCCCTCTGTCTGTGTTTCTCTCTCTCTGTCTCTTATGAATAATAAATAAAATCTTTAAAAAAACAACAAAACTATAAGATGCTGATGAAAGAAAGAAACTAAGAGTATACAGATGGAAAGATATTTTGTGTTTGTAGACTGGAAGACTTAATATTGTTAAAATGTCCATAATACCCAAAGCAATCTACAGATTCAATGCAATACCTATCAAAATTCCAATGGCATACTTCACTTTTATTCAAGAAATAAAAGTTATCCAAAATAATTCTAAAACGTGTATGGAACCACAAAAGATCCTGAATAGCCAAAACAATCTTGAGAAGGAACAATAAAACTGTACATATCAGGCTCCCTGATTTAAAACTATACTACAGGGAGACCTGGGTGGCTCAGCGGTTGAGCGTCTGCCTTTGACTCAGGGCATGATCCTGGGGTCTGGGATCAAGTCCCACATTGGGCTCCTGTAGAGAGCCTGCTCCTCCCTCTGCCTCTGCCTCTGTCTCTGCCTCTCTCTCTCTCTCTCTCTCTGTCTCTCATAAATAAATAAAATCTTAAAAAAAAAACTATACTACAAAGCTATAGTAATCAAAACAGTATGGTACTGGTGCAGAAACAGACACACAGATCAATGAAACATAATTGAGAGCCCAGAATAAACCCACACATACATGGACAATTAATCTGTGACAAAGGAGCCAAGAAATACAATGGAGAAAGGATAGTTTCTTCAAGAAATGGTGCTGGGGAAGCTGGACAGCCATGTGCAAAAGAATGAAACTAGACCACTATCTTACACTATACACAAAAATGAACTAAAAATGGATTACAGACTTGAATATAAGACATGAAACCATAAAATTCCAAGAAAACACAGATAGTAAACTCCCTGACATTGGTTTTAGCAGCATTTTTGTGGATCAGATTCCAAAGACAAGGGAAACTAAAGCAAAAATAAACTAAAAAGCTTCTGCACAGCAACAGAAACCATTATCAAAACAAAATGGCAACCTACTAAATAGAAGGTATTTGCAAACCATTTATGTGATAAGGGGTTATTAGCGGAAATATACAAGGAACTCATACAACTCAACAGAAAAACAACACAATTAAAAAACTGGCACAGGATCTGATTAAACATTTCTTTGGAGAACACATACAGGTGGCCAACAGGCACCTGAAAAGATGTTCAACATCACTAGTTGTTAGGGAAATGCAAATCAACATCGCAATGTGATATCACCTCAAATCTATCAGAATGGCTACTGTTCTCAAAACAACAAAAATAAGTGTTGTAATGGATGTGGAGAAAAGGAAACCCTTGTATGTTTGGGATTGCAAATTGGTGCAACTACTATGAAAACACTATGGAGAGTTCTCAAAAAATTAAGAACTACCATATGACCTAGCTATTCCAGTTCTAGGTATTTATCTGACAAATATGAAAACATGAATTTGAAAAGATATAGGTATTCCTATGTTCATTGCAGCATTGTTTACAAAATGCCAAGATATAAAAACAACCTATGTGTCCATCAATAGATGGGTAAAGAGGATGTGATATATTTATGCAATGGAATATTACTCAGCCAATTAAAAAAGCGAAATCTTGCAATGGATGGACCTTGCATGTATTTATTACGCTAAGCAAAAGAAGTCAGATGAAGACGAATGCCATATAATTTCACTCATGTGGGATCTAAAAACCACCAAACCAAACCAAACTCATAGATACAGAGAACAGACTAATGGTTAGAGAAGGTTGGGCGGGGGGTGGACAAAATGGGTGAAGAGGAGCAACCGTTTGGTAATTGATGGTAAACTTAACTTTTGCTGATGATCACTTCGTAGTGTATACAGATGTCAAAGTATAGAGCTGTACACCTGACACATATGTAAAAAAAAGTGTAGGAAAAATGTCACCACTTATGGGTTTGATTCTTAAACTACTTTAATCTTGAGAGAAGAAACAGGATGTTAAGTTCAGCAAGTATTATCAGTTTCTTCAATTCAGCCCTGATTTCCAAAATGGAAAGTTAGAGTCACTAGCCTCTAACTCATTAACTAAGAAACTTATTTTTATTTTATGGCATACCATTTAGAACATAAAAAGAATATTAAAGAATGGAATGCAAAATGTGCATGAATTCTGGAGGAAAGATGGGAGTGAGGAAGACTCTGACTTCTGGCTTAAATAATGGGGTGGATGGTGAAGTCCAGGCCCAGGATTGAGGGGAAGGAAGCAGATGGAACACTGTAACTTGAGCCATTGTCTTCTACCTCCTCTTCCAGAAAAAAGTTAAATCAAGAGTACCATCCTGGCACAGGTCCTAACTTAATGTGAAGAGGGTGCTATAGCCTGGGCCAGCTCACAACTCTGTCCTCTTGCCCCCAAACATACAAATTCCTTTTTCTTCCACAATTCCTCATGAATTGCTAAGGATGGCCCTAGTCTAGGATGGGGGAAAAGAGAACCAGTATGGAAAAGTGAGAATAATAATAAAGTTGTGTGAGAAACATTAATTTAATTTTTTTTTATTAAAAAGATCTTATTTATTCATGAGAGACACACAGGGAGAGGCAGAGACATAGGCAGAGGGAGAAGCAGCCTCCTTGCAGGGAGCCCAATTTGGGAATCGATTCCCGGACTGGGATCAAGCCCTGATTGGAAGGCAGATGCTCAACCGCTGAGCCACCCAGGCGTCCCTTAATTTCATTTTTGACATGTCTGAAATGCCTAGAAGATAACCAAGTGGAAATTTCTAATAGGGACCTAGCAGAAAAATCTGGGTATATAGGTAAGAGATTTGGGTTCATTCTCTTACACTCATTGAGGCCATGAGGGCAGATGAGGTCACAAGATGAGAGTAGTCAACAGTGGATTGTAATCTTAGCTGCACATTGGAATCAACTGGAGAATTAAAAAAAAAAAATCTCACAAAAAAACAAAACATAAAACTGATGCCTGACTTGCCTCTAGAGAGAATCTGATTTAATTGGTCTGGGGGTAGCCTAGGCACTAGAATTTCTGATAGTTCTCCAGGTGACTCTACCAAGTAGCCACATCAAAAACCTGTGGCTTTAGAAGCCAGGATTTATCCCTAGCCGAGGGAGCACAACATTATGAGGATTGAGCAGAAAAAGGAGCCTATATAGGCCCCCAAGAAGGGAGAAAAACAGAGTGGTATTACGGAAGACAAGGAAAGAGTCTTTAAGGAAGGAGAGGTGGAGAGAAGACTCAAAGTGCTCATTTACTACCCATGGTGTTTAGACACTACTTAGAGCACAGTAGGAATAGCTCCCCCAAAAGGGGCCTTTATTTCAAAATTCATGCAAATGTTGTATTCTATTATTTAATATATTTTTAATATAAAAGTAGTATTTTAAATGATTTAGCATATAAGAAAAACAAAATTCCAAACTTTATGAACTATCACAAGAAATTACCTCCATCTTCTGGGTTCTTATACCTAAACTGCAAACAAATTGGAGCTGATTAGAGCCCTAACTTATCTGTCCATACTGATTCCACTGACTGTAGAAATTCCACATTTTTGCAATTACCAACAATTTTAAATTAAAAAAAAACAAAAAACAAAAAACGAGACACACATCCTTGGTTAGCTGAACAGGTTCCAGTGGGAACAGGTCAATATATTTTCTCTAATATTTGTGAAGAATTTGTTTCAAACTGTTATATGTGCAATTCATATTGTTCTCTTGTAAGTAATGACAACTAGTTTCCTTATTCAAGCTTATTGATAGTAAGTAATTCTTGTATTCAGTTAGGTATTCAAAAGTTTATTGGATGTACAAACTAATATGTGTAAGTGTATTAATTTATACGAGTTAGAACAGTCAGTTCCCTCCATGTCAGGAAAAAAAATCCATTTTGCTAAATCAAGAAAAGACAGGGGAAATACATGCCATCTACAAACTCAAGAGTCATGTTGCCTTATCTACCACAGGGAAGTATTCCAAAGTTAGGTAGTCTGGGGTCAGGTCATAATTATACTACCACCCAGTTGGGACTTTGTCCTTCACTGGAATTACCTTTGGGCTGCCGGGGGAAGGAGGCAGAAAAGAAGGGAAGGGTAAGGTCAAGTCCTCAGCAGTCTGCTTCATCCAGTTTATGTATTTAATGTTTTGGACTCCAATGTATTGAAATTTGGTTTCACATGAAAATAGAGTTCTTTGCTCAAAAAGAAAAAAAAGGCTTTTAAACCACTGGATTAGACTCTAAGGTCTGAAAAGACTTTCAAATTATATATATTTGACTCATAATGTCTTTAAATATTAAGTTTTTGATATATTTTTGGCAATGTAAAGATCCTGGTAAGATTTTTAAAAACCACAACTAATTTCCTCAAAGATCAAAATAGAAATATGAATAGGAAATGTCTTAAAACTGCAAAATCAGGAATAAAAGCTATACTAAAGAGAAAACAAAGGAAAAGAATTGAAAGAAAACAGATGACACATCTTTTTCGAATGTCACATTTAATGTTTTCACCACTGTACTTCAAATCTACATTGTACAAAGTGACCAGTAAGTGTGCCACGGTAATTGACCAACCTCTGAGATTGTACCTTTCACACCAGTGTCTTCTTGGGCTCTTTTGATACTAAACACGTTTCTCATTCAAGTGAATTGAAATGCTTCAGTTGGGTTGATTCTCAGGAGCCTCATAAAAAAAAAACAAAGATATTGCACCATCTTTGTTTAGTAATTCAATGTTTGTTTCTTTCACAGCAAATAATTACTTCATTGAAGTTAAAACTTCCAAACATAACTTATTAATAGTCTTCAAATTCAGCTCAGATCACTCAAGATGAAAATACTCTGCTAAATACAGATAACTTACAATAACTTTAACAGTTAATTGTCCATAACACACAACAAGGTTTTTTCCTAGACCAATTTTAAGACGATCCATTAGTATTCCTTGTACAGGTGAAAAACAATCTTCAATTTTCTTGTCTTTTTATTTTTAATATAAAAGTTGGAAGGGACATTCAAGTTTCAAGTCTCCACATTGAACTTAAAAAAAAAAAATAGTCATCATCAGCATGTGGAGGTAAACAAGCCAAGTTGTATAACTCCAGGAGGTAGAGGCCTTCAATTTTGTATTCATATATACATATGCACAGAAGAATTCAGTGTTCCAACAGAAAAAAGAATTTGTCAAAAAGTAATAAGTTATTTACTACTGTGACATTTCAAGACTCCCACAGCTTTGCCTAAGGACACAAACACATTTGACATAATTCCCTATGTGCCTTTTTTGTGGCTTTAAAATTTTTAAAAATTTGTTTTTGTCTTTATTTATTTATTTTTTTTACTGTCCAGTGCAGGAAAAGTCTCACAAAATTTCACAGACCTAAAATGTGCAAGCTAGTTCTCTCTCTATACAGCAATGTTGGGATTCTTTTGAAATTAGCCCAGAAATGAATTATTTACACACATGAAAGATGCATGCTTCGGGGTTTCTTTATGTAAGAAAGAGCAGAAAAACTTCTAATAAAAATAGATTAAATATATATATATATATTTATACTGGGTAAGGAAAACAGAAGTTTCGTCTCTCCTAGTCACAAACTCATTCTCTCTACCCACAACATTGGATTTTAGACAGCACACATCACCGTCACGGCTCTAATGAGAAGCTAATTATAGGGCTTGATCATTAGGTGGCATGCCCCACCCCCCACCCCCCCAGGTGCAGCCACGATCAGCTCATGTGGCTCCATGATTGGTCGCAGGCAAGGTTTCTAGATTCTTTCATTTTAGAAAACCCCAAATTTTCAGGAATGGCTCAAATATCAAAATGTATGACTGTCCTTTATGTGTGTGTATATGTGTGTGAACAATCTCACTTCATTTTAAAAAAAGAAAAACAAAACAAAAACACAAAACCCCAAAATCCCAAATTTGGTTCAATTCTCTTTTGTTCTGAGGTGAGCCATAACAGCTGCACTAAATTCATAAAACATGTGCAACTCTGGGTAAAATATTTTTCTTCTAAAAGCACAACCACTTTACAAGATTAAAAGTCTAGTAACATTTCTAAATATTATTCATATCATACAAGTAGTGGTTGTTAATTTAAAACTTCATTAGTAAAATTACAGTACAAGCATGATTAACCTCCAGAATTGCAAATCCCAGACTCCAGTGGAAAGCTACATTACATCTTCAGTAGTACATTATCTTCCACCGTCACTCCCACACCAGAGGAGATGGGGGCATCTCAGACGGCTGGGCAACAGTGGAACTGGAAGAAAATGGAAATATGGTGAAACCAGCTATTGACACCACAAAAGGCAAAAGGGAGAGTCAATGCTGTGTATTTTCCTCTCTTCCTTTAAAAAAATTATAAAGTCCATTTCTGGATTTTATTTAACTTCTCTAAAGCTGTATTTGTTCCAAATTGTTCATTCAAGAATCTGTATCTATAAGCAAGGCAACAGTGATGGGCTTGAGGACGATGTGTCATTTACTTGTGGGACATCAAGGAAATGCCCTCCCTCATCTTTCCTCTTTTGGAAAGGGATAATGCCTGCCATCCACCTCATAGGACATTGTGATGAATACATGAGATAATGTAGGCAAAGTGCCTTCCACTGTGCCTACTTTGTAATATAAAGGAAGTAATAATGTCTACAATCAACCAGAAAATAATCTTACAGGATGCAGAATTATCCATTTAAAAGTAGCCTCTCAAAACACAATGACTTTAAGTGGAAACCTATGTGAATGAGCCTTATAAGCACTCTTTTATCAAGTATGAACTCAGTAGTAATGAATAATCATTTAGCATTTGTTATCCATAGATCAATTTTCTCAGTTATTTCACGTATCTAATTTTGTTAACTAGATTATAAACTTGAGGATGTGTGTGTAACCACTTTGCTTCCTTGGGGCCTGGGATAATGAATAACTTACACCTGAAAGGTATTAAAACACATGATTTCCCGGGTCACTGACTCTTAGGGGAAAATAATAAAGTAATTTTAAACCACAGAGGAATAAACATACAACCTAATTCCTTCTTTCCACAGAAAAATACAAGGAAGAAATGAAAGTCACCCTGATTTAAAAAGTTCTAAACAAAAATTCGTGAAAAATGGATTCAATAAATTTAATCAATTTCAACACCATGTTAAGGCCAATTAAAAGGGAAGCAAGGGGAAGAGAGAAAAGGGAGAGGCAGAAAGGCAGGTGGGGAAGAAAGGAGGAAGAGTGTGGCCTTTCAGATATCTAAATCCACCCTTCTCTGTCCTGCTTTGTTATACTGGAGCCAGACACTTACTCACAGTTATCCTTTGCTACTTGGCTTGTGGTGGAAGGATACTGCAAGGCCAAGGCTTCCTAAGCAGCTTTCCTTCCTGGTTCTGGTGTCGGATTTTTTAATGTGGAAGGCCCAGTTTTGTTCTACCCAAATTTTCTGGCAAGTTTCTCTGGGACCCAGCAGGCTTCTCTGATAGACCAATTCCACCCACACCTTTTGAAAAGCATCTTCAGCACCCTCAAACTGTGTGTGTTCTTGTGGCAGCCATATCTTCTACTAAGTGGTCCAAATTTTATTAGGCTTGAGTGGAGGGGTCTCCTCCAAATTTTTAATTTCCTCCTTGTTCACTCTTCCTCAGTCTAAAGGGAGTACCTGCCTTCTGCCTTTGTTACTTTGGGACCCTCCAGAATCTTCTTATATACCTTTTAGAAGTTAACCATCTTTTCTAGTTAATGCTTCTATTAAATTTTCCCTCTTCAGGGCAGCCCCGGTGGCTCAGTGGTTTAGTGCCGCCTTTAGCCCAGGGCGTGATCCTGGAGACCCAGGATCGAGTCCTACATCAGGCTCCCTGCATGGAGCCTGCTTCTCCTTCTGCCTGTGTCTCTGCCTCTCGCTCTCTATGTGTCTCATGCATAAATAAATAAAATCTTAAAAAAAAACTTTTCCCTCTTCACATTCATGGGTGTGGTTTCTTTCTCCTTACTGGGCTTTAATTGATGCAAGGAATTAGGGAAAAAGACATTGAGAAGGAAAGGACAGAGAGAGACACAAGCAAATGAGGCTTGCTGGGTTCCAAAGCAGCTATGAAAACTCTAGATAGGACACACCAGCACTATACCTATAAAATAATCTTGCTTGTAGTTATTATTAAGGTGGTGGGGATGGTAGTAGGAACCAAGAGGACCATGTTTAACTTGAGGGCAGTGGCTGCCATGCTGCCGTACGGTGATCATCTGTGAACACAACTGCCAAAGCACCACCCCAAATCAACCACTAAATTGGCATCAGTGTAAAAATGAATGCGTACATTTTTAATTTGCTTTTGACTAAAACCAAAACTTGTAAAAGAAGTTTTATCTATATTTATCTTTTTATCTGTATTATCTAATCTAAATAAAAACAAATATGCTGAACAACCAAATCACAATGGCACCCTTTCAATAACAAAGTAAGAATTATATACATATAGTTACCTAATAAAGCTCTTAAAAGCAGCAGACTGCGGGTTGATGCAGAGAGGCACTCTGTTTCCTTTCTGCTGTTCCAAAATGAATTGGTGAATAATCTCTGTGGAGAAAACAAACATCATATAATTCTTGACAATCTGCAGGCATGGGAGCAGTGGATTCTTGGCTAACTGGCCAGCATTCTGAACAGCATTTCCCACTGGTTTAGTTAAGATCAAACGTACAGATCATGTATCAGGCAGGATCCAGTGGAACTTTCCTGAAATCAAAATGACAGTGCCTGCTAAACAGAGGCAACCTCCCCATTTCACCCCATCGACCAAGTGGTGTTATATGGGTTTGAAACCCCATCTGTGGGAGGAGTAAAATGGTCTATAAACTTGAATGATTCCACAGGGTTGGCATTATGAATGAATCTTCTAAATTGTTGGTAATTATTACCCTTTCGAAAATCACTTAAAAAAACCACAGCTCGTGTATAGGTACACAATTCTAGGCTGTTTATCTTGGGGACTACTCTCTTCTAAAATGTCTAAAATCATTCAGAATTTTGGATGTCCTTAACCTACCCCAATAGGAGATCATGTCAGGAAATTTTATGAGTAGACTATCAGAAATTCCCCTCTCTTGTGATCATTCAAAGAATGATTCCCTCACTGGATGTTTATTCTTTTTAAAATTTGCATGTTATATAAGACAGTCCAATATGTTTCAGTGAAATCACACTGAGTGAATACATATTATCTACTTTGAGTCACACTTACTAAGTAAGTCAGTTTGGAAAGCTCCTCTGCCTGACCTACCACTGAATGTAATATGAAATCAGTGTTTTTATAACACACATAGCTTTCTTGGCATATATGCCCTGGACAAACAGCTATACACAAGGTTGTAAAATAAACGTATGGAGGAACTTTGGTCACCATCCAGACTCAGCTTTTCATGGCCACATAATGGAAAATGTTATTATTCATTCTGCCTGGCCAAGGGCCAAAAAAGATACTCACCTTTAACCTGTCGAACAGAACTGAGGTTCTTCTCAAAAGTGTCATCAAATTTGGGATTGGTGATGGGCTCAAAGTCACTGGTATAAACTCTTCCAGTAGAGGTGGAAAAGCAACATTTACACATACACGTGTGATATCGTAGTCGCCCTTCATCTAGGTAGGGGTGGGCTAAGGCATCCTTAGCGGATATTCTTTTGGACTGAAATCAAATTTGGAGACCAGGACATCAACACTACAGATAAACACGACTGTCCACACAGGATCTTTCATAAGACACAGTAACTGCTCTTCATAGCTTATCCTTAATTTATAATACATCTTGTATAAAGAGGAATGAGCGAATGTATAGGCAGGTGACATAGCAGCAGGGAGTATATAACTCAGGACAACCAACCACCATATACCACCAGAAAGCACTCTGCTAAGATCCTAGAGTTCCTACCTTGAAATAGTTAGATGCATGGTCAAAAGTGGCAAATACCATGACATTTAAATATGCAATGCTTCGAAGGGGATAAGTTTACATTTTAAATAACAGTTATATTTTCTAAATATGTTTCAGCATTTGGTAGAGATGTGATCACAGTGGCAATTTTACAAAGCTGCCTGAAACTTTTATTCTCTTAGAATGCCAAATGAACTTAGGGCAAAAGCCTATGGGGAAAGTGCTAGGGTTGGGCAGCAGACAAGGTCTGAATGCCATGTTGTGGTGGCTAGCACCATCTGAATACCAGTGGCCTGTGGTTTTCTAGCACTTTAGATCAGAATACTTAATGAAGTTTCAGATTTACATAAATCATAAACTCATTTCTCCATTAAGAAAAATTCCTC
The DNA here is from genome assembly GCF_048164855.1 of Canis lupus baileyi. Classification (NCBI taxonomy): domain Eukaryota; kingdom Metazoa; phylum Chordata; class Mammalia; order Carnivora; family Canidae; genus Canis; species Canis lupus. The sequence continues at coordinate 18,580,902 of NC_132853.1, forward strand.
TTTTTTAGCTCTGTGGACATGTAGGTACATTTTAAAGTATTTAAGGATGGACTTAGTACAGAGTCAGAGAAAAATGAACACTCTACCTCATTTTGAGTATAATCAAGCACTTCACATAACACAAAAACCAAGAAAACCATTTGGTACTCAAATCAAAACTAACTGGGTCATCCTGACTGGTTCTGGCACCCCAAATAACAAAATGTTAAATATTTTCCGTGAACCTGATTTCCCTAAAAACACTTATATCTCTGATTTTTATGCTGATGTTAAAAGGCAAGTCATAACTTTTCAGGATATGATAATCACAAAAGACAGTTGCTGTTTATCTACCACAAACAGAAGAATGTAAAGTTGACAACCTTGATTTTGTGTCTTTCACTACCTTTCATATGGTATATCTGGTGATCCAGCCCTTCTGAAGCCTGACTTGCTGGTACTCTCAGCAAGTAAGTTTCTTCTTTTTTTTCTAAATGGGTCCAGCTATTCCCGGAGGTTCCACTGGGATCAAGATCTATTACCAGAACCAAAAGAAACAAGCTGGCTGACAGTACCCTTTTCCTGGGACTGGGTCCCTTGAAGGCCTCAGTGCCTCTGGCCAGTCTCATGTGAGGGACTGAGTTCCTTGGCTTTTGCACACTACAACTGGTTCCTGGCCAAGTCTATTTCTGTTTCTGATTGAGCATGGTCAATCGTGAACACACTTGGTGGCAGCAGTGGTTAAATCTGAGTTTTAATTTTATCATCTGACCATTAAGTCATTTCTGTCAGGTGGCAGATGTCAGAAATTGGGTCTCTCTCTCAGTTGCCATGAGCAGCTGGAATCTGGATTCCCTGTTAATTTTTTTGTCTGTGGATTCTGATATATCCTGAAATTTCAGAATACAGGGTTGAAAAGATTTTGGTATTATCCCAACTACTGATAGGATGCTCTGTGTTTGTATGTTCTGTGTGCACCAACATGGGGTCCTCTAAAGTGTCTTACCTAAGGGAAACCTTTGAACAAAAAGTAAATCAAATCCCTACCATGCAATGATCAACTTTCATTTCTCTAAACAAATTAACGTCTCTTTAGAACTTCTGAAACAAGGGTAAAGAAAGGAGACTGTCATTTTGTAAAGGGTATGAACACTTAAAAGAAAGACTGCCTTACTAAATTGAGAAAGATATCACAAAATTATTCGATTTTCAATAATGTTCTTTGGAAGAATCTAGTGGTGCTTAATTATGTCCTATACTGCCCCCCCCCAAATGATTGATTGATTTGAGAGAGAGAGAGAGAGAGAGAGAGAATGTGCACATGTGAGTGAGGGGAAGGGCAGAGAGAGCAGGAGACAAGCAGACTCTCCACCTGAGCAGGGAGCCTGACGGGGGCTAGATCCTAAGACCCTGAGATTATGACCTGAGCTGAAACCAAGAGTCAGATGGTCAACTGACTAACCTACCCAGGCATCCCATATCATATATATTCTTAATTACCTATTGTATATATACCTTAACTTATCAACATTTATAATAGAAGTGGATGCTTATTTCTACCCTAGATTTTGTTATCAGAGTTGGCTCTTTTAGTTTTGAAGAGTTGATAAAACTTCCCTTTTTACAAATAAAAATATATTTTTAAAAATATTTTATTTATTTATTCATGAGAGACACCGAGAGAGAGAGGCAGAGACAGACAGAGGAGAAGCAGGCTCCATGCAGGGAGCCCAATGTGGGACTCGATCCCAGGTCTCCAGGATCACGCCCTGGAGCTGAAGACAGGTGCCAAACCACAGCCACCCAGGGACCCCCTATTTCTTTTTTAAAAAATTTATTTATTTATTTATTTATTTATTTATTTATTTATTTATTTATTTATTTATGAGATATACAGAAAGACAGGCAGAGGAGAAGTAGGCTCCTTGTGGGACCCTGATGTGGGACTTGACCCCAGGACCCTGGATCATGACCTGAGCCAAAGGCAGATGCTCAACCACTAAGCCATCCAGGCATCCCAATAAAAAATATTTCTAAGCAAACACATTGATGTACTTTGTATATTTCTGAGGGGAGTTAATATATCATGTTATGAGATCTCTTAATTTTATTTATTTAAAAAAAATTTTTTTTAAATTTATGATAGTCACAGAGAGAGAGAGAGGCAGAGACATAGGCAGAGGGAGAAGCAGGCTCCATGCACTGGGAGCCCTATGTGGGATTCAATCCAGGGTCTCCAGGATCGCACCCTGGGCCAAAGGCAGGCACCAAACCGCTGCGCCACCCAGGGATCCCTGAGATCTCTTAAAAAGTAAATGTGGGGATCCCTGGGTGGCGCAGCGGTTTGGCGCCTGCCTTTGGCCCAGGGTGCGATCCTGGAGACCCGGGATCGAATCCCACGTCGGGCTCCCGGTGCATGGAGCCTGCTTCTCCTTCTGCCTATGTCTCTGCCTCTCTCTCTCTCTCTCTCTCTGTGTGACTATCATAAATAAATAAAAAAAAAAAAAAAAAAAAAAATTAAAAAAAAAAAAAAAAAAAAAAATTAAAAAAAAAAAAAAAGTAAATGTGGCAAACTCCTATTCCAACTGGCTTTTAGAACCAATCTCAACATATTAAAGACACATATGAAGAAATGAAGAGATTTTTAAAACATTATTCTCCTTATTTATTAAATAGGTGGGCTACTGAAAATTTTTTTCTTGCTAAAGTTATAAATCAAAGGGGCGCCTGGGTGGCTCAGTCAGTTAAGCTTCTGACTTGATTTAGGCTCAGGTCATGATCTCAGGGTTGTGGGATCAAGCCTTGCTTCAGGCTCTACGCTCATCATGGAGCCTGCTTGTCCTTCTTCCTCTGCTCCTCTCTGCTCTCTTTTTCTCTCTCAAATAAGTAAGTAAGTAAGTAAGTAAGTAAGTAAGTAAATAAATAAAACCTTTAAAAAAAAAAGCTATAACTCAAAGATAAGATTAAAGCTTTAAACTGTAAATTAAAAAGGTACTCTTGGTTAGTAAGTTATAGAGTAAGAAGCAAAATGTTTCTCTTAACTTAAAACTTTTAATATCTGGTATATAATTGTATAAGATAAAAAGGTCATGTGATATTTCTATGCAAGGTGACTCTTTGAACAAATCAGTCCAAGCCAATAGTCATAAAATTATAAATATCTCTGTTTTCTTCCTGATCTTACTGCCACGTACAAGTAATGCCACTACAGCATTCTAGAAGTTTTGGGTTTGTTTTCTCACAAAAAGCCTTATCGTCTTGAATTTGATTTTTTTCCCTACTGATTTTGCTGGCCAGATAAACTAATATCCCTTTGTATAAGATTACAGAATTGTAAAATTATGTGTTCAACTACATTAGATGAATGATAATAGGTAATGTGCTAAAAAGAAATTAGTTTTTAGAATGCTACAAATCATAAGGACTTAATTTGCCAACTTAAATTTTAATCCGATTCTTAGTTAACATTAAGACCTTAGTAATAATTAATTTGAGTTAATAAACCATGTTTGAATATATGAACAATTTAATTTTAATATACAAAGGCTCTTCATTAATACATTATAGAGGAGCCATCAATAAAGAGTTAAAAAAGGGGCAGCCCGGGTGGCTCAGCAGTTTAGTGCTGCCTTCGGCCCAGGTTGTGATCCTGGAGACCCAGGATCGAGTCCCATGTCGGGCTCCCTGCATGGAGCCTGCTTCTCCCTGTGTCTGTGTCTCTCTCTCTCTGTGTCCCTCATGAATATATAAATAAAATCTTAAAAAAAAAAAAAAAAAAAAAAGAAAGGGGTTAAAAAAGCTGTGCAAATTTCTTTGGGTCAACGTAATATGTATTTTTGTAAAGAGTGTAGAAGAGTATGTGATAATAGGAAGATGGGTATGCAAGGTAACAGTTATGTGTCTGGCAAGAGAAAAAAGTGAATAATTTTATCTAAATTCCGAATAATAATTATTTTTTAAAAATATTGCTTGTAACTGTTTATTGCATTTAGATAAATTAATGTCTCTGGAGGTTTGTTTAATGCCTTCACTATTTGAGTTAATAGTTAATTACATCTTTATAGACTATTTACTACACCCCATCCTTTCCAATACTGTTGATATTATTGTAATAAAGAGACAGAGACCTTTAACCTTATCCTCTAGTGGTTTCTGTCTTCTCCTTACATTTGCCTAAAGGCTTCTACTTCAAGCTAAGGAATTAAGTTTTCCATGAGAAACATCACAAGAACCCCAGTAGGGGACTGTTAACACCAGATACTTCTGACTACTGAATTCAGGATATAAACATATGGGTATAGCTGATATTATCACCACAGACAGCTATCACCTAGACTACATCAAGTAACTGAGTCAGGATTTTTAGGAATGTGTCAGTCTAGGAGCAGACACGTGGCAGTAGACTGTTTAACCTAAGATAAAAAAAGTACTTAGATAATTATCTCAGACTAACTGGACTAAATAAACTGATTTAATTATGGTTAATGTTCTATTTTTAATGGATACTTTTTAAAAACCTCATTTCTTTCTTCTTGCTAGCCCTCAATTTAATAGATTAAAGTCAGAATGAAACATTCTTTAAAAATGGTATCTATTTCTAACTGAAATAGATCTCAAAATCCCTCCGAATTGGAAAGAATCCTTATATCAGTCATAATAAAGCATCAGGCCCATTTAAAAATGATTCTGTAAACAAATAATATATATCAATTGGCTTTGTTCTATAAGGCAATGATAAAAATAGGTAAATATTACATGGGGTGGCTTAACAAATTCTTTTTAAAAAATTCTTAAATGACCATGTAGTTATTTACATAGGTCCAATAAGAATCTATCCTTTTTTACCAGATAAATCTTATCTCCTTCTTAGAGATTAATCTAATGTATAACTATAAGCATACTAAAAGTTTCATTTTAATTAGGTGTGACAACCTCACTCTTTAGGAAAAAGGACTACATTTCATGTATAGAACTGATGTCTAAAAGGCGTCTCAGGAAAACATGCTTGGTATCCACCATATGGCTTACAAAATTCCAGTCTTAGGGTTGTAAAGATTATGAGCTCCTGTCAGGTCAGGATCATTAATAATCATGTGATCTCAGAGAAATAGGACACTTTACAGCTTCAAGTATTGGAAGTAAAACCTGGTACAGGTGAATCATATGGTTCTTGGTTCCTAATCTAAACAGAATAAAGAGTGTAACATATTTCTAACACATAAAAGTAAAATTTAACCTCAGGGCCTTTATAACATCCTCTAGAGGTAGACAGAAATGACCTTGGAAGACTGAAGTTCATGTGGTTCTAGTTTTGTTAACCACAAAAGATATATAAAACATATGTAAAAGGTCATTATGTATTAACATCTCCTGTTGTATATATAGTTTAGCTATGTAGATAAACTTGCCAAATAAAACAAAAAAATCAAACTAACGACCTAAGTCACTAGCTCACTGAACAGGTTATATGGTGGAAACTATCCTTAATGATAGGAACTTGACCACAAGGAGGGAGTGTGGAAACGAGAAGTGCCACTCTGCTTTGTTTCCTATATCATGAGGCACCTCACATACCAAAATAAACAAATGGAAGCCAAAAAGTAAACACCAAATGAACAAAAAATTCACTCTGTCCCTTGAGATGTAGCTGTTTTCTCATTATGAACATACCAATGTAAACATCACAAATGGTACTTTTGTGGGTTTTTTTCCCCCTTTAAGTACCTATTGTGTTTTGTCCTTGAGGACTTCCTTATACTCTTGGCAAGTAAGATGTTCTTTTCTAAATGTTGTCATTTTTGAGTCTTCTTTGGTAATAGTTACCAGCACAGAGATGAATAATAAATATTCTTTGGATAAGTAGATAAATGAAGACCTGAACTTTGTCCCAGAAGAGTCAAGTCTAGAAATGGCATTTGATAAAGCTACTATCTCAATCACCAAAAGAGTAAAAACAGCTTCTTATACAATATAATGGACACATTCTTTTCCAAGAATGTTTTTTTTTTTTTTTAATTTTTTATTTATTTATGATAGACATACAGAGAGAAAGAGAGAGAGGCAGAGACACAGGCAGAGGGAGAAGCAGGCTCCATGCACCGGGAGCCTGACGTGGGATTTGATCCCGGGTCCCCAGGATCGCGCCCTGGGCCAAAGGCAGGCGCCAAACCGCTGCGCCACCCAGGGATCCCTCCAAGAATGTTAAAATTCTTTTCTCCTGATTTACCTTGGTGTCAAACTCCTTTTTCAAATCCTGAGATAAATAAGGATGGTACAGTTCCCTATCTCTCTTCACCTACATATCTATGTGTTAGAAATCAAACTTCTGTGCAATGAGTGAGCAAGTGAGCACGATGATACATATGAAACTGGGGATTGAAGTTTATCTTTGAAAAGTCCTTCTTTATATTGCTCATTTATTTAAAGCCAGGATGTTTTTCTTAGAACACATGTATTTTTAATTCATTAAAAAAAAATAAAAATAAATACTACTTACTGGATCAAAGACCAACATCCTGCAAAGGAGATGAACAGCTTCATGTGTAGCCTGGCTAGACAGGGTATAAAGTACAGGAAGAGATGGCTGTAAAAAAATAAAGGATTAAAATATGTGAGTTTCTGTGAAGATATGGAATACAGCCAATTTATTACAAGGTAAGTACCCAGCTCAAAAAACATGTGCACATATGTCTAACCTCAAAAGGAATGAGTATTCCCCTCATTAACCAATCTTCAGAAGCAACAACTGTCACTGACTTCCAATGGCATATTTTATATTGCAGGATTACCTATTGTAGGTTAGCACACAAAGGAGCCTACAAAAAATGAAAACTAATCCTGTAAATATGGTACTCCTGTTAGCCTTAAACCATAAATGCTCTGGCAAGAAGGGAAACTAAACATGCCTGGACATGGGAGGCAAAAATATATAAAGCCACAGCCACATGCAAAGTTAAGCATGTAAACTGTGCAAAGGAAGCATGTAAACTATGTCTTACATGTCTGCCTACTTTCAACAAAGCCACATAATAAAATCCAATAAGAATAGCAGCAAGCCATCTCAAAGTCATCAGGAGATAATTATTCACCTCACAGAAGTTTTCTGCAGGATCAAGGACAGAGATGCCATGAGATGAGGGTTCTAATTCACTAATTAGATAAATAAACATGTCGGAATCCTAATATCCTTTAGCACAGAACAAGGTGGTTGAACTAAATGATCTTTGAAATTTACTTTAGTTCTAAAATTATATGAAACTAGATAGGATTATAACAGATAAAAAGCATTATGTGCACAGAACCCATTTATAATTGGCACTCAAATATTTGTTTGCAGATAGAGAAGTATTTCTTGTTAAAAATACTTAAGTCTATGGTAGCCTCGAAATGATCTATATTAGTCAAGATAAGGAGTGACGTGTGGAGAGTGAAGGCAAGAGGTTTTAATTTACAACTTAATTTATATATTTTCTTTTTTTTAATTTACATATTTTCTATAAGAATTTATTTACTGTGTAAAATGAAGTAATTTATAGTTTTGAAAGATTCTGATTCTTGGTTTGACTGCAAATAGCTGGTCTTTTTCAATGGCTTATGCAGGTTGGCAGCCAAATTCCAGCCTATTCTTACTGACTAAAATATCTCACCATAAGCAATTCTTCCCTTTTGACTTTTTTTTTTTTAATTAAGATTTTATTTTTTAGTAATCTCTACATCAACGTGGGGCTCAAACCCACAAACCTAGGTCAAGAGTTGCATGGTCCATTGACTGAGCCAGCCAGGCACCCCTCCTTTCCATTTTCTAAGTGAATTCAACCTTTAATCCTATTTTTCTGGTGGAGGTGTGTTATAGCTTAGGGACAGGAATACTGGGATAAGTACTAGAACAGGTGGGTTCCAATTCTAACTTTGCCAACGTTAGACTCAGGTAAGTCACTAGAACTTCAGCTTAAACTTCATTTATTAGACTGTACTGGCACAGAGCAGCCTACTGATCCAAAGCATTGCTAATCATCTATCATCCACCAAATGCCAGGGTTTGGGCTAGGTGTTGGAGCAATAAAGATGAATATCAGGTCTCAGATGGGCAAGGAAAACATATGAACAAACAGTCTTAGAGGATGGAGAATAGAGAACAAATTAGAAGGCAAATTTTGTTGAGACTTGAGGATGACTGGATACATGAGGAGCTTGTGAAAATCAAATGACTGAATGTTAATGCAACCTGAAATTTTATACCCTCTCCCATCTCATATTTCTTTGTAGAATTATACCCTAAGAAACACATTAAAATTAAGGCCAAGTTTCACCACAGCCTGGAGCAGCTATCTTATGTGTTTTCTCCTTTTCTGTGTTTATATGCATGTTAAGAAAGGGGTCAGAGAAAAAGAAGTCAGTCAGTTATGCCAATACCTCTCCAGAAGGAGCTAATAATTTAGTTATAGCACAGGCTCCACAGGAAAGATGCAATACTAGAGATGCTGGATTTTCTTCCCCTTGAATTCACCAGCCATTATGGTTGAAACCAGTTGGGCACAGGGTATTAGAACTAGACAAGAAGTTTATATTTTTCATGGAGTACAACAGAATCAATTTGAATAAAAAAAAAAAACCAGAATGCTTAGAAATATGCCCTAAATATTTCATTTGGGAGAAAGTTTTTGTCATTTCCCCCAACATTCACACACATTACTTTTTTTTTTTTTTAAGATTTTATTTATTTATTCATGAGACACACACACACACACACAGAGGCAGAGACACAGGCAGGAGAAGCAGGCTCCATGTAGGGAGCCCTAGGTGGGACTCGATTCTGGGATCCCAGGATCATGCCATGAGCCGAAGGCAGATGCTCAACTGCTGAGACACCCAGGCATTCCCATACACGTTACTTTTTCCCCTTTAAGACACACCAGTCCATTTTCTGTTTGTTCTGCAAGTTTATAAGCCACTTAGGAGTGAGTGGGTGCCAGTGTTTAATCACGAGGACAGGAAGGGTTAAAGAGTACTCCATTAATGACTAATGACTATTAGTGAAATGAAGCAAGGATGAGCTTCTGGACACATGAAAGGTGAGGGGTCCTAACTGATTATGTCACAGTCATCAGAAGCCAAGTGCAGAGTGCTCGTCACCACAATAGAGTTGGCTTGGCTGGCTCAGCTCTTTAAGTCCTGTCCTGTAAATTTTCAGCTAGTGGCAAAGAAGCTGTGATCATCAGTCAGCAACATTAGTTAAGAATGCACAATGCACAGTGCACTGTATAGTGAGCACTCCGGGGTTATATAAAAGAAATCCCGACCTGAAAAATAATTGGTTTGAACTGAATGAACTCTAACATAATCTATTAAATGTAAGACATGGTTCCTGTCAGGAGATAGAACTATTTTCACTCTAGTGAACATATTACATGTATTTCTGTCATGACTGGTCAGGAACAATCTGAGAAAAAAGGAAAATCTAAACTTTAGACGAACAAAAGACTAAGGGCTGACAATAGACTTTTCAATCTTACCAACAGGTCAGTGCCCCAACAAGTATCTACTTTTTTTTTTTCTTTTAAAGATTTTATTTATTTTAGAAAGAGAACAAGCAAGGGGAGAGGGAGAGAGAGAATCTCAAGCAGACTCTGAGTTGAGCACAGAGCCTGACATAGGGCTCAATCCCACGACCCTGAGCTGAAATCAAGAGTCAGCAGCTCTACCAACTGAGCCACCTAGGTGCCCCAACAAGTATCTACTTTAAAAGATACTTGGGCCATGGCAGCTAAGATTGCATTCATCCAAGATTCTGAGTTGTAGAAAAGAAACAACAAATAAAAAATACCGAACAGTGTTTTTGTCTACTGAGCATTCCTTGACTTTTGGGGAACCACTCCCTTTTTACTCATAAATCAAGCCAAGCCTGATTGCAATCTAACTCCAAGAATGGGCACCTGACCCAGGCCTGGCCAATCGAATGAAATATTCCCCTGAACACCTTGACTGGCTCTGGGAAAGACACATGTTCTTAAACAGGGGAGAGCCAATGGGCTGGCTAATCCAACACATACCCCCCCATCCTCTTCTCCTATACCCACCTTTATCATAGAGGTTAGAAAACACTCATTTTTTTAAAGCTTGTCTTACATCTGGGAGGTTACATATTACACAGTTCTAGACAAGGACATATAAGCAGAAATTTGCTAGGCAGGCTTCTGGGAAAATAGCCTTTCCTGATAAAAGGGACAGACACCACTAGTGTTCTTTCTTTCCTCTGTTTTCTTGCTTTGAATGTGAATAGGATTCCAAGCTATAGCTATTTTGTAGCCAGGAGGAAATAAGCAAGGGGGTATGAAATCAATATTCTACATATGGCAGAGCAGAAAGAAAGAAAAAAAATTAGGTCCTTGATGACATAATTGAGCTGCTGTACCAGCTTCAGGCTGCTTACCTCTGGACTTTCTTGATATGAGAAAAAAAATGAACCCCTATTTCTTTAAACCACTGGAAGCAAGATTTTTTATTGCTCATAACCAAACATATTTATAACTGAATCAGAGACCTTCCACATATTTTCTCTAGATCTGTTTGAGAAAGCTCTTTCCTGAAGGACTGATATGCTAGTAGAATGTAGGCCTGGACTGCTGGTTCCATTTTTACAAACACACAGGGGAAAAGAAAGCCTGTCTGAAAATGAATCCTGTGAACACACAGGAAAACAGAACAGAGAAAATCAGATTCCTGGCTCAGAACATCACTTGACTACTTGAATCTAGCTAGGCCTGCGTTAGCTGTAGACCAACAACTTCATATAAAAAGTTCCATGAGCCAGTAAGTTCCCTTTTTTGCTTAAGCCAGTTTTAATTGAACTTCACTGAAGAGTCCTGACTGATAGAGTGTATGGAAGTATATTAATCAACCACATAAGAAAATTAATTTGAGACAGTAATCTGTGACTATATAATAATAATATATATAATAACTATATAATAGCTAATTTGATTCTCCTTTTGTATATGTATGGTTATATTTTTTAAGAAGTCCCAACAAATAATAGTACATATTTCTGTTTGTACAAATATGTATAAATAAATGCTTAGAAAAACATGTCTGGGAAGTTACTCTCAAATTAATCCAGAGGTGACAGGGATAGCCTGGGGTAGTGAAGGATGACAAACTGTTAAAATTTTTATTTTACATGTACTTGCATATTACTTGCATATATACAAATGAAACTAATAAAAAAAAATCTGCTGTGAAGGTGTATTGTCAGGCAGTGTGCTGTAATCCTTCATTTCCTGTTTGTAAAAAGGAACAAACGGTACATTATAGTGCTATGAGGATTTAATGAACTAATGCGTAAGAAGTGGTTGGGACAGTGGCTAGTGTATAGCAAACTTCTAATTATTGTTAGTAGTAAAGAATGGTTATTTCCATCTAACTTTGAGTAGCTACTTAAGTGGGAACTACTTGAAAAAGGCTTGTTTTTCTTTTTTATAGTCCAAACTCAAAAACTTTTATTGAAATTTTAGAAGTATTCCTCATGAGTTTAAATATAGTTCATCTAACTCCTATATCAAGTAATTTAGAATAAGTACCATAAAGTATAACTTGCCCTGCAAGGACCTCCAATAGTCTAAGCAGCTTCATTGAGAATTCAGAGTCCTTTCTAAAAGTTACAGGCTTTTTCTTGTGCATGCATTTTTATCTCATGTAATTAGTAATGTGTTAATACAGCTCATTCTGCCTTGTTCATGTACTTTTCTATAAATTTATCTATAGTTTTTTTGTAAAGAACTTTTATCATGGTAATGCATAAAAAGGGCCAAACCTACCTAAGGCCCTTTCTGCATCAATTGAGATAATCGTGATTTTTCTCACTTAAAATGTAAAAACATATTAGTAGATTTTCTGTAGGTGAAACATCTTTGAATCCCTGGGACAAACTCCACTTGATCATAATATTGTTAGTAAAAAAAAAATCATCACAAGCTGTATCTAAAAATTTTAGGGTGATAACTTTAATTGTTAATATTTATCAAGTGTTTAGAATGTCAGATACTATTCTAAAGTGAGTTACCGGTTGAGGCAGGTTTCATATTCAGTCTGTCTGAAAACTGTAGCATACAACTCCTGGGACACCGTCAACATGCTGTGCCCTGTGGTGAGCCTGAGACTGCCACCACAGCCTGTACTCTTCATCACTACAGACCAAAGAAATATAAACAGAGTATATATCTGGTGTGGGGTGCTAAGAACTATGCCCTTTGCAGAATAGTCATGATGTACAGAACTACACAAGCTATAGTGTATATACTAGACTTTGGACCAAATTTAGAGAGTGGGAAGGGGAAAAGTAGAGTCTGACTCATGGCTTTAAGTAAAGAGCTTCAAGGGTCTGCTAACTTCTAGAGAGAAGTGTTGTATAAAGATCAACTAGCAAATGTAGATGAAACCCTGAATTTCCATACTGGGGGAAAACCGGAACCAACGATTATGCTAAGTTCATTTACATTCAATTATATATGGTAGATGTAACTTACTCTATACAAATCTACCTGGGCTTAGTGTTCAAAGACCATGAACATCTGACTCAGGAGACAATTTCTAGCATTGATTAAAAGCATCTAAAGTTAAGACTTTAAAGTCTTGTGCAAACTGTATCTATATCTAGACTTTGAGGGAAAAATGGTTGGCTAATTTGTTTCCACTCCACCAGTCTTTCTCTTCAAACCAAAATATTACAATAGCAAGGCTAGCCAGGTCTACCCCTAACTTTTACTGTGGTGCTCTCTTAAGACCATCACTAAATTTAACGATAAGCAAAATAAATTCAAAGAGGCATTACTGTTAAGAGTCGGATTCACGTAAAAATGTATAGGAAAAAATTCTGTTTAACATCTTAACCTATTTTTAACTAGTTAAATAAATATAGGACTTTAAATTTTCCTTTCTTCCCTCCTTTGTTTTAGATAATAATATGATACTTACTATTTTTTTATTTAATTGAAAGTTCTAGGTTTTTATGACTAATAGATTTTTAAAATTTCTAGTAGGAAAAGGACTCACTGCCAAGAATATTCAAAGGAGAGCATAGTTACCTTTGGTGTAGTATGTTACATTTTTGAGCTGTTCTAGAAGGCAGGCAGGAAATCCTTAGGAAGCCTTGCTCTCTCGGTTGTAGTTTAGCAGCTCTGACACAAAGGATTAATTAGCTGGCAACCATTAGCAATAGTTAAAATTCCTCTAGAGATGGAAGGGTGGCACCAGGGTATGTGATCTTAATCACATTTCATTACTGGCTACCTTTAGCCAGGAAAGATTTACTGACCTAAGATCAGTAAAAGAGGAAAGTTATTTTGCTAGTTACAAGGACACATTTACAATGAAGTATTGATAAATTACTTTAATATTCCTGATAATGGCCAAAAAATAGAACATAACAGATCTTTTGAGTTCTCTCCATTAATACAGAACCTTCCTCTAGGTTAAGACTTACTGTGTGCTCTTCTAAGAGAGTTGGGGCCTCAAATTATTTCATAGTTTATAAACTAAATGCAACAGAAGGAGGTAACTGGCAGGGGGTTATTTAAAATATCAGCATGTACATCTCTATTTTTCTAGTTTGGGCTGGTTTTAGAAGAGAACACACTTTACCTATACAGTATGAAAACGGAAGCTCTGGAGTCACACTGGAATTACAGAGAAAAGGGGAAGACAAGGCCTCACCTAAATGTCTGGCTGGTAATTTGAGAACAGTGTCAAATTTGGTCTGTCATTTGGCCATTGAAATCAATCAGATCATCTAAATGCCTAATTAAAAAAAAAAAAAAAAACAAGACAGGGCCCAAGAAAATCAGTTGCTGAGTCTTCCTGTTCAATCTTTCTCTTTTCTGTTTCAGTTTGTCATTTTTAGGAAAACTATTTCCCTTGTTTACTCTTCACATCATTAAGCTGTTCTGTCCAAAAGAGATTAGGAAAAGTGCTTCTAAAAAATGCTGCTAAACCAACAAGTGGAGATAAAAGCCATCTTGTTTTTCTCTGGTTACAAGCAATACTGTTCAGTGTAAATCTGGCTATCTCACTTCATACTTCTTTTCTATGAGCATTCACATCTGATTCTGTGTTAGTGGCAAGAATGCAACAGAAACAGCTTCATATTCTGAGAAACCAAGTGTTGGCTCAGTATTTAGAAAAGACATTTTGATATACACGGCACTGAAGTGAAAGCTCCATCCCCAGTAACTTTTCCTAGACACATCAAAAACCAGGAGACAAAAAGCCAGGAGTCATTTCTTAGCAGCTGTGCTACAGAAGTATTTACTTTCTCCCACAGCACTGGGAATGATGATATTTTATTTGGTTTGACAAATATCTAACATTTTATTTATGACCATGACATAAAAACTAAATAAAACCTGTAATTAATGTTTTTATTTAAAAAGTCTCAAGTCATTCTGTTGGAAGAGAAGTCCTGTCCAGGTGGTTACCAGTTTCAAGCCCCGCCCTCTCATTTACCTGTTTATGAGGGCCCCTGAGTATGTGCGCCTTAGCGCCTTCACAAGCTGTCCTCATTGCTTCCAGCGATGGTGTGCCCAAAAGATCCGTAATCAAATCCAGCTGCAAAGAAACATGAAACACAGATAGTAAGAGCTCATAGAAACCACTTTCCATCACTCTTACATCACCACTCTTGGAGATGAGGACCAAAAGTGTGAGGAAAAACAAGCCCTTAAGGTGAGTTACCATGAACTGGTAGAAGCCCCTACTTTCACTTTGCAGACTTAAAGAAGCCAGGAAAATGTTTTTATTAGGAATCCACATGACAGAAATAAAATACACTCTGGCAAGCAGCGCATTCTAAGGCTACAGTAACTCAGGAGTCTGCATCTACCTGGCCTGGGTCTTGATTAGACAGTATCTGTGATCCCTGAAGAGGTGAACTGCTCTTTTGCTCATGGTTACCGACTGTTGTTTTCAAACGTTAATGAATTGATTCTCATGCTTCAGATGGATTTAGGCTCATCAAGGGGCTAATCCATAAACCAAGCAGCTGTGACTTAGTAAATAGTCTGAACATTCACATCTGAAACGAAAGCTAAGCAATTGATGTTTGGGCCAGGACACATTTACATTCTAGTTGTGCTAGAAATCTCTTACACTGATAGAAAATGGCAGTCCTTAGGAATATTGACACTGCATAAGGCCACATTTAGTCAGCTGAGCACGACAGAAAATGGTTTTCTCATGAGTCTTGGTAGGTAGGAAGCCACCTTCACAATTTTCTGTGGTGTGAAAACTGCTCTAACTTCATAACCTATTTAGCAGTAACATGTCATTTGGATTCCTCCAGGATGGAAAATTCTTACCTACAGAATACTTCTTTTCCTAGTACTGGGATTGCCAGATACAAAGTACTATTTTCTGCACTTAATCAAAACTATGAAGTTTAGATAAGGATCCCTGTCCTCCAGGATAATGGAGATGATCAAGTAGCTTGTTTTCCAAAGAAGATCTCATACAAAGCTTTTTGGGGCAAGTGTGTTGGTGATACTTTTAGACTTCTAACAACTACCCTCAAGGCAGAAGAAAATGACTGGCTTATGAAAACCAATGGAAACATTCAGAAAATTGTCTAAAATGGGTAAGATCCATGAGTGAGAAACATTTTTATGAAGTCTGCTAGGAACTATAGTTCCTAGGGTTTTTATTTCTCAAAGATACAGAAAAAAATGCTACAGAAATAACTACTTCCATTTAGAAGTTATAGATTCTTTTAGCACTTTAGATCCTTGATTTCTCATCCTAAAATATACTGATGATAGAAAGATATGCATTCTGAATCCTATGCAACTTAGAAAGATATGCATTCTCTGTTAGTGGCTACATCAGACTGGCAAGCTCAGACTTATGTATGCATTTCTCTAGAAAATAAGATATCTGAATCCTATGCCAGTTGTTTCATACTTTATATATATATATAAAATATATACATACATATGTGTGTATACACACACACACACACACACACACACACACACGTTTTTTTTCAGCAGCAACTCAAGATCCTTAATTCAATATACAGGATTTGAACAACCCCTTAACTTTTTTTTTTTTTTTTTTTTTTTTTAAGATTTGTTTATTTGAGAGAGAGCGACTGAGAGCGAGGCTGGGGCAGAGGGAGAAGGAGAGGGAGAATCTTAAGCAGACTCCCTGCTAAGCAAGGAGACTGATGTAGGGCTGATCTCAGGAACTGAGTTCATAACCTGAGCCAAATCAAGACAGATACTCAATTGACTGAGCCATCCAGGCATCCTGAAAAACCCCTTAACTTTTATTTAAACTTTTCTGTATGGCAGCCTCTTGTGTCCAGACATGATGGGTCTTATAGGCAAGTCCATTAAAATCTACTTTCTAAAGAAACTGAATAGTAAAGTGGATACTGCTAATAGTACCCAACACTGGGGCAGCCCCGGTGGCCCAGTGGTTTAGCGCCGCCTTCAGCCTGGAGTGTGATCCTGGAGACCCAGGATCCAGTCTCACGTTGGGCTCCCTGCAGAGCCTGCTTCTCCCTCTGCCTGTCTCTCTCTCTCTCTGTCATGAATAAATAAAATCTTAAAAAAAAAATAGTACCCAACATTAAAATTATATATGATAATTTTTTGTCACTAAGATAAATTTTTAAGATGTAAACTTGATAAAAATAGAGTATAGCAGAGAAATAATTTCAAATGCTGATCATAGCAATACAGTTTCTAATGTATCAATTAATTCTTTGTAGATGGATATAAAAGAACTAATTCCATTTTGGGTCAAGTACATGAATTATTTACAAAGATACACAGTAGTCAGGGTGATCTTTTAAAATGTGATCAAATCTTAACACTTCCTTGGTCAAAACCTTCATACAGCTTTCCATTATACTTTGGACAGAATAAAATCCAAAGTCTGCATCTGGTCACCACAGTCAGGCATGCGCGTGCGCGCTCTCTCTCTCTCTCTCTCTCTGATCTTGTCTCTTATAATCTCCCCCTTGATCATGCCATCCCTCCAAAGGCCACACCTGCTCTTGCCTCAGAGGCTTACTTATGTTGGTTGTCCCTTTTCCTGAAACATACCAAGTATCTCGCTCCTTCATTTCACTTGAGTCACTCCTTACATATCATCCTCTCAGAGAATCCTTTAGCACTGCTCTCTTCAATCATCATTCCCTATCCCTAACCTGGTTCAATTTTTCTTCACAGAATTTATCATTATTTGGATTTATATTTACTTGTGTACATATTTATTTTGTCTTATGTGAAAGTTTCACAAAGGCAGGAACTTTGTCTTCGTCACCACTGCATCCCTAGCATCCTGGCATATCACCACTATCACAGTTACTAATATTTGCTGAGTGCTTACTAAGTGCCAGGCCTCATTTTTGTCTTTATTATTTCATTTGATCTGCACAACAATCCTCAAAATGGTTTAATTTGCTTAAGAATTAATAGATAGTAAGTGGCAGAGCTAGGATTTGAATCTACGAATTTGATTCTGCAGCTTGAGCACATTGTTACATTATTCTCATGCAAACACTACTGTTAAGATTTATGGATAGAAAATAAATACTTAGAAATTATCCCAAGAAAATATGTGGGGGTGCTCGCTTCGGTAGCACATATACTAAAATTGGAACGATACAGAGAAGATTAGCATGGCCCCTTGCGCAAGGATGACACGCAAATTCGTGAAGCGTTCCATATTTTTATAATAGTGAAAGGGAATATAAGGGAAGGGAGAAGAAATGTGTGGGAAATATCAGAAAGGGAGACAGAACATAAAGACTCCTAACTCTGGGAAACGAACTAGGGGTGGTGGAAGGGGAGGAGGGCGGGGGTGGGGGTGAATGGGTGACGGGCACTGAGGGGGGCACTTGACGGGATGAGCACTGGGTGTTATTCTGTATGTTGGTAAATTGAACACCAATACAAAATTAATTTATTAAAAAGAAAAAGAAAATATGTGGGGTAATGAATTAGCTCTTCGGGCAGATAAAGCATCATGAATGGTTTCCTAAAGCTACATTTTAATAAGCTTCTAATGTTCTCTGCTATATTTAAATATGTTAGCCCAAAAATAATGGTTAGAAATGTTCCTAAATGTTCAGATTTAAGGAAATCAACACTCAAAATTTATGTTCAAAGCACAAAGTACATTAAGCAATCAAATACATTTTCAAGCCTGACCCATTCAGTCATAAAGAACAGAGGCCCTCTAACTATGAAAGATTACACCTGTGCAAATTGTTACAGCAGAGTCGGCTGCTATGCATCAGTGCATGTAATAAAGTCAACACCCCCTCTAATAGGTTCGTAAGTTACAAAATGAATCTCTCTGTAATCTTCAACTTCCTAACTTTCTGAATTTTAAATGAACCTCAATTTGCTGAAAGCAATTTAGACAGTACAACGAATAAGCCCAAGACATGTGTGCAAGACGTTTTTTCCTTTAAAGCTATAATAGAATTGAAAGCTATGAGAGCCTAAAGTAAAATCATACCTGCTGAATGGGACTTTGTGCCTGAAACAGTATTCTTCGTCCTAGTAGTTCTGCAAAGATACATCCGACAGACCAGATGTCAATAGCATTGCTGTAATGACGACTGCCCATCAGGATTTCTGGAGCCCGATAATACTGAGTAACAACTTCCTGAGTCATATGACGGGATTCATCTAATTCCTCCACTCTGGCCAATCCAAAATCACAAATCTAAATAGAAAGGATTATCAAAATATTGTTATAGAGACAAATATATTTACAAATGTGAAGTAAAACAAAATAAGCAAAAAATCAAAATCTTGATATATCTCTGAACTTCAAAAAGTTTTCAATGACACAGGTAGAGTATATTTGTGTCAATATATAATTTGATCTTATTTGCATAAGAGGGATAAAAATCTAAAACTTCCTTATTTTTATACAAAATGATGTATCTTAATAATATTCTTCTGACCTTTAATCTGTTTTCAATTGATAACTAAACCAAAAAGACAGCTCAATGCATATTTCTAGGTTTAATGTATAAACCAAACTATTTTCAAGGCTTATCAAGAAAGGTATTATAAGGAAATAAAAATGGGGCCTATATTGAAGACCTCGAGCTATGTTCACTGTCTTTATGGGAAACATAATAAAATTTCCTTAAATCTATGGGTTTCAAACTGAATCCTAAACTTCACATGTTCCTCTCTATTTAAAATACTATTCACAAATGTGTATGTTAAAATGTAGCACACTGTAGAATACCAATGCTACTAGGTTCATTCATTTCTTCATGGTGTAAATGTTTAACTGAATGCCTCTTATGTTCTGCATAGTATGTTAGAACCTGGTAACACAATAGTAAATGAGAAAGATTGGTTAATTTATATGCAGACACAGGAATAAATCTTTTCTTGTTATTTCTGTTCAATTGAAAAGTATGCTGAGGTTGCAACGTGAGCTGTTAGTGGACAGCAGCGGCACAACCAAAAGCAACTTCTGCTTATTTTCAGGAATTAAGATTTTCTTAATACTGGGCTATCAAAACAAAAGGTGGGAACACTGGGGTTAAGATAGGAGAGCAATGGCTTTCTAAGCCCCAGCACTCTCAATGATTAACTTCATGAGTCAATATTATAAATAATGAAATAACATTGTTTTCTAAATTGAAGTCCTAGCATAAGATTTTATTTGAAAAAAGGGTCTGACAACTTAAAAAATCTTTGAAAGCCATCCTAAAAAGAAAAAAAAAAAAAAAAAGCCCTATAAGTTGCTTAGCAAATTCTCCCAAAGGCTAATGTTCAAACAACACGTATTTTAAAACTCTCTTCCGTGGGCCTGACATTTTACGATACCTTTTAATACAAAATAAAACCAGAGAACTTAAATCCATTTTCCTATATCTTTCTTGTGTTTATAGTAAAAAAACAAAAAACAAACAAACAAAAACCAACCACCCACCGGACAGAAAATGTTTTCTGTTCTAAAGCAAGTCCTTTGTTTTTAAAAACATCAGTCTGTCTGGATTCATTTTTGGCAATTTATCTGGAAGAGAAGCTAAACCCAAAGTAAGAAGCTGATATGATCAGATAACCAAAAAGATAATGAGATATCCAACAAAATTAACCATTTTGTGCTTAATAGGAAACAAAATATATTCACAATATGAAAGGATACTAATTTTTAAAAATGTTTTATCATAATTGTTTTCGATGGATTTGTACATTTGAGAAGAAAGAATTAGTGTCTGTAGCTTGGCACTCCATTCTGGGTTTTAAAAGTAGGCTGCTAAGACAAGTCAAAGGAGTGGACACAATTTCAATTTATCCTGAGCTGTGTATTGTTTATTCATAAATGACATTTTTCTCTAGTTACTCATTTGTATAACTATAAGTTACAATACCATAACAGACAATTTGAAAACACAAACTTCAAGTAGATAATGGCATCAAGCATGACGGGTTCTAAATAAAATGCTTTGTGAAGTTCTCCAACCAAAAACCAAAATAAGAAGAAACTGACTTAAACTGCACATAAAGCTGATTTGGTCTGAACAGAATAAAGAACTCCTAAGGTTTTTAATTTTTTAAAAATTAAAATGAATGTTATGCGGATAGGTTGTTGCTCTCTTTAAAAAGTGGAAAGGTAGCAGGGAAATGAATTCAATGACCTATAGAAGGAGTATTTACTTTAGTGGATACTGGGAACAATTAATTTCTCTGTGGAAAGAGAGTGAACTACAACATTAGTTGTTTTCAGGGAAAATATGAAAGATAGTTTTATTTTTACTTAAAAAAATTTTTTTAAAGATTTTATTTATTTATTCATGAGACACCGAGAGACAGAGGCAAAGACACAGGCAGAGGGAGAAGCAGGTTCCACACAGGGAGCCTGATGTGGGACTCCATTCTGGGACTCCGGGGATCATGCCCTGAATCGAAGGCAGACGCTCAACTGCTGGGCCACCCAGGCATCCCTTGAACGATAGTTTAAAAAAAATATCTTTCTAGGGTTAAATCAGGAACAGTTCTTCAAGGCTATAATGGAGAATTTTTTTCACAGTATAACATACCAGCTTTTAAAGAAAATTTGCCCAGAGTTTAAAGAAAGCATTTAAAATACAAAATGATCTTATTTATATACTTGCTTTTAATATTTAGCTTAACTGCCATCAAGCTAAGTAACAATGACAGCTTGATAACTTATAAAGCAGGCAACACCTAAAACCCAGTTTTCTTGGGGTGCCTGGGTGGCACAGTTGGTTAAGCATCCAACTCTTGGTTTCGGTTCAGGACATGATCTCAGGGTTGTGAGACTGAACTCTGTGTCATGCTCTGTGCTCAGCATGGAGTCTGCTTGGAACTCTCTCTCTCCGTCTGCCCCTCACCACTGTGCGCTCTCTTTCTCTCAAATAAATATTTATTTATTTAAACATAAACATCAATAAACTTTATTTATTAAAACAGAATAAACACCGATTTTTTTCAAATACATCAGTTGGAACGTTAAGAATATTTACAATAGACTGAAGCACCATGTAATACTGTAGCCACTCATAAAATAAATGGAAATTTAAATTTGCTTACACAGAAATGACAAAGCCCTAGGGCAGCCCTTATCTCTAATTTCTATGATAGGGAAAATATGGTGGGCCTCTCACTAGGAGTTCCACGAAAACATCTATAAATGCACATATGTGGATTTTGTGATTTGTGTGCCACTCTAACAAAAAACAATGAGCAGAGGTTTGGGTGGGTGGGTGGAAATACTAAGGGAAAGTAAAAATTGAAATTGATGGCTTTGAGATTTTGTAATTAAATCCTGTAATTCCTCTTCAAAGGCAGTAGAGGGACTGGCCACTATATATTGTCAAATACATCTGACGCTTTTCTGGCTATTTTCACTTTTAAGTGTTTCTACTTTGCTATCTCAGTCACACAGGGTATAAGAATGTTAGCTGTGTAAAAATATAGACAATCTTGGGGTGCCTGGGTGGCGCAGGAGCTTAAGTGTCTGCCTTACATCTCAGGTCATGATCCCAGGGTTGGGATAGAGCCCTGTGGAGCAGGGAGCCTGCATCTCCCACTTCTCACTGACACTTCTTGTGCGCTCTCAAATAAATAAATAAAATCTAAAAATACCCCAAACAAACAAACAAACAACCCCCCCCTCCAACACACACAACAGGGATGCCTGGGTGGCTCAGTGGTTGAGCATCTGCCTTTGGCTCAGGTCGTGATCCTGGGGTCCTGCATCAGGCTCCCTGTGAGAAGCCTGCTTCTCCCTCTGCCTATGTCTCTGCCTCTCTTGTGTCTCTCATTAATAAATAAATAAAATCTTAAAAAAAAAAACAAAAGCAACAACACACACACAACAAACCACAACACAGATGGTGTTAAAATTCATACTTCATTTATACTCATATAAATAACTTATTGGTCTTCTAGTATATCTTTTGATATATACTTCCTTTAGCAATGGAATCAAAAAAGAAATCACCTTCTCTACCTTCTTTCTGGTCACATCATAATTCCAATTTCAGTGTTTCTAAAACATGCAAACTATCATGAAGAAACCATGAGTCAAGACTACAAATTGGCTACTATGGCCATGACTAGCAATTTTGCTAGAGAAAACTTGGTTCTTTAATTTTTGGTAAAGTGATGAAAATAAATTTAACTCTTTCACAAAAACACCTTGTTCTTAAAACTGACTTGGCATTCTAAATTTTTCCCAGATATTTGAATAAACTGAAAACTACCTTTAGAACACAGTTGCTGTTCACAAGGAGATTCCCTGGCTTAATGTCTCGATGTAAAATGCCAGCTGAATGGAGATATTTCAAACCTGAAATAACAAATGGATTTAATTGCAGACATTTAATTCTTTTCAGTCAACCAATGATTTGGGGGAAACAAGAGAAACAGAGAATATAGGATATAAGATTGTTCTCTAAATAACAGCATAATAACCATTATGAAAAGCTTGACTTAGTCCCACCTCGAAAAACTATAATTTTGCAACAGTAAGATAAGTGTCATCAAAGGTTTGCACAACCTATAAATAATGCCTGTAACTCAAAAGATGAATTAGGTTTAAATATAGATAAGCTTTTCAGGCACTGGAATTAAAGTTGATCATACCAATATCCTTGAATGGCTTATAAATGTGGGTGGCTACTGGAGTTCTGCTATGGGTACTCTCAACCTGTGATTCTGGGCATGCTCCAACAAAAATAATTCTCATTACCCGATAGGGAGCCCTTCCCAAGGCAGATTTTCATGGATAAGACTAAATTCAGCAACCTGCACAGGGTTGTCAGTAGTATTCACCACCCCTGAGATACAAGAGAGTAATCAGTGCCTTTAAAATATTTTTGACATCTTAAAAGACTGAGTTTTAGCACTGGTAGAAAAAGGCTACAGCTTCAAGGCTGAGTCTTTTGAATAAAACACAGCAAATCATATATATATTGTTACAGTGTAAAAAAAAATTCAATATCCAGTATCTTCATTCTGTCCCCCACCACAGAATATCAACAAATCAATGGAAGGTGAACATCCTAGTTTTAATATTGTGTGTTTTCATTCTGTTGGCAGATGCTTTTTAACCTCTATAAAGAATAACTGAATTCTATGAATCTTGGTATGGGAGTGGAGCAGGGAGAGTATTTTACTAGGTAAGAAAGCTGTTTCAGCTTTAAACAATTCTCCATTTGTAATGGTAAAATGATGGCCAGAAGAAGCTCCAGCAATGTCGGCTCAAACTGCCTCTCTATCAAGTCTCTTTAATGAACCAGTCTGGAGAATTATTTAGCTGGATGTTTCTCAATCTCAATACTTTGGCTTTAAGAGTCATTTTCTTTTTCTAGAGTTGGACTCAGGTATACATTTTGCCCACAGTTGAAGAATAAATGTCATCAATAGGGAACACAGTTACTTTTCAATGTAGTCACCTGATGCCAGCCATATATTTTTACTAAAAGCTGCTTACTAGAAACTTTGTGACAGACCACAGGGTTCCACAAACTATCCTGCTTATTTACCTCCCTAGATTGACCTACTTAATGGAGTAATGAATTAGAGGTCTCTCTTCTATCAGTGAAAATAAGAACCATTTGGACACCTTAAAAACCTCTTAACATCAAATAAATATTCCTTGGTCAAAAGAGAAAAGTCTTTAGGGAAGAAGAAAGCCTTGAAAGGTCAGATTAAAGTTCAAATGAAAAGTAAAACATTTCACTTATACAGTGACACCACCTTTTTCTTCACAAAGAAAAGCTTACCTCGCAAAATCTGATAAAGAAAAACTTTGACATGATCTGAGCTGAGTGGTTGAGGAGAGACGATAATTTTATGTAGGTCACTCTGCATCAATTCTGTGACAACATATCTTGAGGTTTTAAGTTAAGGAGAGTTTCGAGAATTCAGCCCCCAATACCCTCAAAGTAGGCACTAGGTCTAAAGGATAACTTCCATTCTTAGAGCTGGAAAAAGCTTAGGGAAAGGAAGGTTCTAGACAGTATGACAGAAGTGAAAATTCCAGCCCTTACAAGATAAAAAATCGCCAAAATTAAAGAATTTACCATGTAAAAGTTAACAAAAATAAATTGACTTCTCTATAATTAGCATTATAAAAGAAAAATAAGGGTAAATATTTTTGAAATTAAATGTTTAATTCTAGGGTAGTTAACATACAGTATTCAGTTTCAGGTGTACAATACGCTGATTACAATACAGTGATTCAACAATTCTATACAGTATTCAGTGTTCATCATGATAGATGCACTCTTAATCCCCTTCATCTATTTCACCCACCCTCCCCCATCACTTCCCCTCTGGTAACTGTTCTCTATAGTTAAGTCTGTTTTTCCTTTGTTTCTTAAATTCCATGTACGAGTGAAATCATGGTATTCGTCTTTCTCCAACTGAGTTATTTTGCTTAGCATTATATTCCCTAGATCCATCCATGGTTGTTGCAAATGTTAAGATTTCATTCTTTTTATATTCCATTGCGTATATATGTACCACATCTTTATCCATTCATCCAGCAATAGGTACTTGGGCTGCTTCCGTAATTTGGATATTGTAAATAATGCTGCAATAAACATAGGGGTGCATATATCTCTTTTGAATTAGTGTTTTTGTATTTTGGGGGTAAATACCCAGTAGTGATACTAGATCCAAGGCAGTTCTATTTTTAACTTTTTGAGGAACCTCCAAACTGTTTCCAGAGTGGCTGCACCAGTTTGCATTCCCACCAAGAGCGTAACAGAGTTCCTTTCTCTACACATCAACACTTGTTATTTCTTCTGTTTTTTATTTTAGCCATTCTGACCTGTGAGTTGATATTGCATTGTAGTTTTGATTTGTATTTCCCTGATGACAAGTGATGTTGAGAATCTTTTCATGTGTCTGTTGGCCATCTGTATGTCTTCTTTGGAGGAATGTCTGTTTATGTCTTCTGCTCATTTTTAATTGAATTATTTGTTTTTTGGATGTTCAGTTGCATAAGTTCTTTATATTTATTGAATATTAATCCTGAATTGGATATGTCATCGGGAAATATCTTCTCAAAAAGGATAAACATTTTAAATGACAACCGGACCAGGAAGAATGTGAAGACTAAATAGTCTCAGGGTGTATTCAGACATGTTACTGGAGCATCCTTTGAATCCAAGCAAGAGAGGGTTGGTGGTCTCACACTAAGCCACCATGGCACCAATGAAAAGTATGACAACCTACCCATCAACTATGGGGTTTAAGTTACTTTATAAAGAACAGTACTCCTAGAAATGTGCAAAATGATTAGTTCAAACCCAAGTCTATCTACCATCTTAATTCTTTTTTTAACTTTTTCTTTTTTTACATTTATCCCTCCCTTATTAAGTTTTAAGATTCCTAGGCTTTGTACTTTTATACACTCAGGGTTTTGTTCATATTACACATGGAGATGATCAAAGGCCGGAGCCTAGGGAGCAATGAGATGTGGAATTCAGAACTCTTATGAAGGTAACTCTTTTGCTATACCTAGAATAGGGCAAATTCATGCCTTACCCTGCCCACAAAGGACTCATTACAAGTTTGGGTGAATTTTGTGATTTAAATTTAACCTTCCTTAAAACAAGGGGAGAGTACTCTTAACTTTACAAGATGTCCACCAGGCTTCAAATTCTTTTGACACCTTGTGAAAGTTAGTTTCATGTTCTGAGTTAAAACACTAAAACTCCCCTAGCCCTGTACAACTGAAAGCAGGGAAAGGCAAAGCAACAAAGCAGAGATGTTATTGGGCTGCAGGGTTATTCTCCTTTCTTACACAGTTCTTCTGATCCTAACTTTCTTCTTCCAGAATGATATCATGGAATCTTTTGAAAGGACAACTCATCTGACAGCCTATAAAACACCTTTTACATCAGTATTGTCCCATAGCTAATCCTAGAAGATAGGCCATCGTAGGGGCAGCTGTAGTTGTAGGGTGCTTAGCATGAACTATAAATGAACTAAGAGGGTCCCAGGACTCTTATTTTAGCATTTACATTCTCGCTGTAAGGGTAAATGCTAGGCATATAAAACTAAAGATGAGAAGGGGTTTGCTTTCAAAACTTAAAATTTTCAAAAGTGCTATTATACTTTGGATTTTACTTTTATGAGCTTTAAAGACTCTTGTAGTCATAATCTGGGGTCATAATCTGGGGAGAATGATAGAATGATTTAAAAACTCTTCTAATTTAACGTTTTAGCAAAAGTAAGTAGTAACAACTTGAGAGAGGAGAATTAATAATGATAACACCTGACACACAGTCAAAACGCCCTCCGTGAAACATTTTCTTCAAATGGCTTCTAGAATACCCAACTGTTGGCTTTTCTTCTCTCTCACTGGTTGTTCCTTCTCAATCCTCCTTTGTTGTTTCTCTTTTCCAACCACGTAATGTTGAAATGCCCCAAGGTGTGGTCCTCTTGTCTTTCCACACTCACTTTCTTGGGTAATTGAATCCAATCCCAAGACTTTAAACAACATATATGCAGATGACTCCCAACTTTTATCTCTAGTCAATCTTGTTTCCTTAAATCCAGCCTTGTTAATCAATTTGTATACTCATCATCTTCTCTGGATGTCTAATTGACATCTCAAAACTGTCCAAACATGTATTCTCCATCCTTCCCCCACCAAATCACTTATTCTAGTTGTAGGCATTGCCACAGCAAACCTATTTTTCCAGCAAGCTGCTTATACCACAAACTACAAACCCTGGAGTCATTCTAGATTTCTCTTTTTCTCTCTTACTCTACCTCCAATCCATTCATTAGAGAATCTTGTTGGTTCTTTCAAAATTTAGCCACAGAATTAAGACTACTTATCATGGCCACTGTTACCTCCCTTGGCCCAAGACTAGATTTCTGTATTTCTAGATTTCTAAAACATAGCAGCCAGAATAAATTTTTGACTGTTACATTTCTATTTTGTCTACATATTGATAGTTACTTTATGATATAGAAAATATTATTTTTAATGTTTTTATATTCTTAGGTTACTTTTATTTTAGGTTTTATTAATGGACTTTCTGAAGAATTACATTCTACTCCATAATGAAGGTTAGTGAGGACATGAGATTTTACATGTAGAATTTCCTAAGGACAGTCTTTGGTGATATGCTAGAATCATTCTATAAAATAATACATCTAAGTTAAATTACTATATTATTACCAGGGTTAGATTTATATTTTTTTTTTCTTAATGGCTTAACCTTTTTTCTTACAAAAATTTTTAAACATGTGGAAAACCTGAAAGAATTAAAGTGATCATCCATACACACACACACACCCTAGATTTTACACTTAACATTTTGCAATATTTGCTTTAGTACATGTTTATCCATGGCTCTTTCCATTCTTCAATTTATCTTATTTTTTGGCTGCATTTCACAGGACATCTTTTTGAATAAAAGCCAGATTAGGTCACTCTTCTGCAAAAGTTTCCCATTTCATTTATAGTCAAAGCCAAAGTCCTTAAAATGTTCTCATATGGCCATAAATGATCTGATCTCCTTACTTCTCTGACCTTTTCTCCTATCACTTTTGCTATTCTTTAAATATGCTAGATATACTCTGACCTTAGGCCTTTGCTTTAGCTACTCCCTCTGCCTGGAGTGTGTTTTTCTCTCTTACTTCCTTTGTGTTTTTGCTCAAATCTTATCTTTTGAATGAGGCCTATCCTGACCACTCTAATATTACATCTTGCATGCCTTATACAAAAACTACCCCCCACGCACAGCTCTTTTTCTTTTTTCCTTTAGTACTTATCCTATGTAATTTACTTACAGTGTTTATTGTTTGTCTCCCCAACTCTGCCCCATGAGGGCAAGGGTTGTTGTCTGTTTTGTTTCCAAGTCTATCTCAAAAGCTCAGAAACAAATGCCTGCATGCAGTTAAGTCTCCTGTAAACATCCGTTGAGTGAATGAACTAATACATACTGAGTACCTACTAGGTAAACCAGCACCCTAAGTATTTTAAAAATATCAACTCATTTAGTTTTCATGGCAACCCTACAGGGAAGGAGGTGGTATTCCCAATTATAAATGAGGAAATTAAGGTTAACAGAAGGCAGGTAACCTAAGGTTATACAGAAGTAAAACTGGACTTGACTATGTTGAGGACTGTTTCAATGGTTGGATTTTATCTTCCTTTGAGTTATAATTTTAAAAGCTGTAATAAAATATACTAAATGTTCACTGTGTTTTTATAGAAGCTAAGGGATGAAAGGGATGAGACCGATCAGCATTACCTCAATTGACCACTCAACCTTAGCAACACTTAATGTGTGAAGACATCATGTGTCTGTGATATTCACACCACTGCCCGGAAAATATTCATATCTTAAACAAAACAAAACAAAACCTTAATATAGGGGCACCTAGGTGGCTCAATTGGTTAGGCATCCAATTCTTGATTTCAGCTTGGGTCACGATCTCAGGGTCATGATGGATTCCCATGTCTAGCTCTGTGTTGGGCTCAGCACTGGGCATTGAGCCTGCTTAAAATTCCCTTTGCCCCATCGCCTCAGAAAACAAAAAACAAACCTCAATATAATTAATCCTCTAGCTCTAATTACCAGTTTACTAGAAATATGGGGAATAAAAGAACAAGAGATGCCATGAAGAAGCAATCAGCTAAACACACAATGTGGATCATTCCTTAAGAAAATCTCTCCAATAAATGACAAAAAAGTAGGATGGGTATTTAAGAGGAAGGGAAAGTAGGGATGTTTGGAATAAGAGTCTTAAAAGATGTAATAACCAAATGCAATATATGGACTTTGTTTAGAACCCGATTTAAACAAACTTGATTAAAAAAGAGATCTTTGAGGAAATCAGGGAATAGTAAGGAATTAGCTAATTTTACTAGGTATGATAATGACAATCATTAGGTTTTTTAAGTCCTTATCAGTTAGAAATGCATATTCAAGTATTTATAGGTAAAATAATTTGATGTTTGAGATCTACTTTAAAATAACTCCAGCCTTCCCAATAAAAAGGGAGAGAGGACATGAGATTGGCAAAATGATGAACAATTGTTGAATCTGTGTATTAGGTAAATGAGTTATTATATTGTCTCTACTTTTCTGTATTTTTGAAAATTTCCAAAAAAGTATTAAAAAAAAACCCAAAACAAAACAAAACACTGTAGAAAACTAGGGAAATACAAAAAAGCCAAGGAATAGGATAATTACCCAGAATTCTACCTCTTTGAATGAACCTGTAACATTTTTGTGAAAATGTTGTACATACATATGTATATGTATATTTAAAATTGGGATTATGACGTATACGTGGCGTTGCTACCTGTTTTCTTAACTTAATAAAATATAAGCATTTTCTCCTGTTATTAAATATTCTAATAAGCAGAAATTTTGTGACCATAGTGTTCTACCATACAGAATTCATTTAACCAATCTATCATTGTTGAAAATCCAAGTTATTTCTAATTTTCTTACTTTAAATAAATCTGAGATAAACATATCTCTATCCATATATTTATGTGAATTTGATTATTTCCTAATACATTCCTTAAGCATAATTATAGTGTTGAAATAGAACATACTACATATACTTTTTTTTCCCATTTAAAATAACTTGTGAACACCTTTCCATGGTATATATCTCTTTTATATAATTTAAATAGTATTGTTTTATGGAATATGTCATGACTTAAGCAATCCCTATCACTGGATGCTTAGCTTATTACTATGTGACTATAATGTAGCTCTGTGGGATGGCTTAGTGCTTTATAGTTTTGTTTCATGAGGGATCCTCAATTATGAATAGATGCTTTCTCTTAAGTTAATCCATTTCTCTGGAGAAGAGTTTTCCAAACTTCTGTCTTAGAAGGCATGGGCCAGGCTGCCAGGGTTCTGTATGAGTTAGAGAAGGGTTCAAAGACCCCATAGCTCACTCATGCTGCTTCCAGGAAATAAAGCTTTAGTTTTTTGAAGGATAGAAAAAGATCTGAGTCCTACTATTTCTTTCCTGTACATAAAATTAAAATTTTTTTACCCACTAGGAAATCTTAATCATAGAGACAGGAAAAAAAATTTCTACTTGTACCATTAAGCCTTAATCAGAACTCCCAAAATTCTTGAGTTGGCTCCAGAAATCTCAAGGGACTAAAACACAGAAATATTATGAATAAACAACAACAACACAAACAGAAAAACTTTACAACTGCCATCACTGTATTAAGTGTTGTCAACTTGAGATTTTACTCAGGAAAAAAAAAATTCCCAAAGACAGTATAAATGTATTTATCTGGGATGTCAGTCATGTCTGCTGAATCTGAGAACTTTTTGTTCCTGCAAGGATTGAAAAGTTGCATGGAAGTGAAGAGCAGGTTATATTCTATTCTGCCTTTAATATCTACAAACGGGCAGCCAAATTATGATGCCAGAATCCTTACTGTTAGTAGTGACAGTTGGTACGCATGCAAGTAGCAGAGAGAAAACATCTTAATTTTCAAGTTATCAGGTTGAATTCATATTGCTGGCACATGAAAAATCTTGCTTTGACTTATAAAATGTATAAACGATACAGAAGCCAAAAACAGAGAGTAAGTATGAAATAACGTCATATGCTTTCTTCTAACAGAGACTACCTTTTCCAAGAAAGGGGAGAAGGAAAAAAAAAAAAAGAAAGAAAGGGGAGAAGGAAAACATTGGCTGGCTGGAATGGCTAAGATTCTATAACCAGATCTTTTACAAATAATTATTCATTTCAGAAAAAAATTCCTACATTTCATTTAGCATTTCAAAACATATATTTCCAGATAAGGGTGTTATTCACCCTAAATCTATTGGATTTGAACTGGTAATACTGGACTATTACTGACCAACAAAAATAATAATTTCATATGGTTCAACCCTAACACGGAGCAAAGTGTATCAGGTATCAAAATGAAAAGCAAGGCATTCAAAATGAATATAAAGCATGATTTCAAATGGTAAAGGCATTTCTTTTCTACCAAAACCACATACATATGTGCATAATTTTTCATAAAATATAAACCGGCGGTATTCCCCGGGCTAAACACAAATGACTACATTACCATGTCACTGTCCTCAGGATCTGTGAACCTGAAAAACCTTTTATTCAACTGTCTGTTACAATACTTAAGAAAGGAGAGTGCTACTTTCATACCTTTGGTTAAGATGATGACAAGCTGACTTAAAAGAATGGGGATAGAGCACTAAGTGATGCAGAGAATTACTGAATCTCTATATTGCATACCTGAAACTAATATAGCACAGTATTTTACCTATATTGGAATTAAAATAAAACCAATATATATATATATATAAAAAAGAATGGGCATAGGTTGATAAACCCTTAAATTAACCAGAAAGTCTAGGGCAAAACCATACAGAGCTTTGTCCACCTTAACCATTTTGCTTATTACCTCTGTGCAGAGATACTTTCTTCTCTTCTAAAATATTTTAAACACAAAAGACTGAAAAATGTTAAATGTATTATTTTTATAATGTGATTAAAACGGCGAATCTGCAGAGAGTAAGTTTTATCAACCTTTAGTTTAGCAAAGTAAATTCTTCAGGGGAGATACATTTTTCACTCCACATAAAGGAGTTTTTCTTCATAGGAAACAAGCCAACAAATAGGCCAACCTTTAAAAACTTGATTTCTCTGTACAAAGAATTCTTGAATTTGAAGATTTAACAGTACAACTTCAGAAATTTAGAAGCAACACACACCACTTTATGATAAGGT
The DNA here is from genome assembly GCF_048164855.1 of Canis lupus baileyi. Classification (NCBI taxonomy): domain Eukaryota; kingdom Metazoa; phylum Chordata; class Mammalia; order Carnivora; family Canidae; genus Canis; species Canis lupus. Next base: position 18,613,154 of record NC_132853.1, read on the forward strand.
TTCTGCTTTGCTCCAGCATAAATCCTCTGAAGTCTCAATCCCCAGCATAATGTCTCCCAGATGTCTCAACTAGTTGCCATGCCAACTAAAGCAGCTTAAATTAAATGAGGGCCTGAAAAAGCACCTGCATCACTCCAGGTCTGTTGCGCATTAAATAAAGCTCTCTTGACAGGGACTCAGAGGTGCCATTAACTTGAACAGCAGATATCTGATTATTGTTTCTGAGTAATTTAATGAGGGTCTCTAAACAAGAGGGAAAACAGGGTATGCTTTCCCTCTCTTGGTTCTTCTAAATGGGATGCCTCTCCAACAGCTGGTGTATCCACTAGGTCAATGACTTTGCTATGGCCTTTTAAGTTACCTTTGGCTAAAGAGAAAATATAGGATTAAAGTTACGGTTTTCAGGAGAGTTTTTAACAGATTAACCATTTTCCCCTATTAAAACTTGTCATTGAAAATATGATCATAAAAAACACTGTACGGTATGCCAACCTCAGAGTGATTTGAACAGCCCTGTTATAAAATAAATTGCTGCTGATTGCAGCAATTAGTTAAGTAGCTCCACGAAATATGGATTTCCAAATGTACTGATTTGCTTCAAAAAAATGAATGATGCAAATTAACAATTATAAATTCAAGAGTGGGGGGCAGCTTTGATGCCTCAAGTGCCCAAGACAAACAACAGTGTTTCTGCGTTGTTTAAAAGAGCATCCTGTTGTGGATCTTGTTATTGTTGCTAATGTTGACATTTTAGGAGCTTATTTTTAATGGGGTAGAAAACAGTCCTTTTGCTGCTTTCTCAAATATTATTAGACACTGGGGGATATCACTTAATAGAAACAAACTCAGACCAGGACGGTTATGTGGTTTACCCCAGGTCATATTCCTAGTCTGAAAAAAGCTAGAACTACCTTTGGTTTCCCAATTCCTAGTTCAGTGCACTCTCTACCCCACAAACATGTTTCCCATAGGAGCCGGCCTATTCCTATTTCTTACCCAAATATCATCAGAGTATGCAGATCACTCTGAAATAAAGAAAAGCTGAATTACATTTTAAGATTTTATTTTTAAGTAATCTCTACACCCAGTGTGGGGCTTGAATTTACAACCCTGAGATCGAGTTGCATGTCCACCGACTGAACCAGCCAGGTGCCCCCAAATTGCTTTAAATTATGTGCTATGAGGAGAAAAAAAGGAGAAAGGAATCTAACTTTTTGTTGAAGCTTCTATGTACCATTTTATATGTCACCTCATTTAGTTATCATAATAGCTAATTTGAAACTATTCCTATTTAAGAGATGAGCACACCAAGGCTGGGAGAGCTTAAGCTGTGGACACAGAGCTTGGATTCAAACCTAGGTTGTAATGATTCTGCAGTCTGACCTTTTCCATGAAATTTCCCTCACTTTATTTACTATTAAGAGAGAAAATGAAATTCATGAGAATGCCATTACTTGCATGATACAAAACCAAGTTTCTTTTCTTTTCTTTATTTAAATATTTTATTTATTTATTCACCAGAGACACCGAGAGAGAGGCAGAGACATAGGCAGAGGGAGAAGCAGGCTCCACTCAGGGAGCCCGAAATGGGACTTGATCCCAGGATTCCAGGATCACGCCCTGAGCCAAAGGCAGATGCTTAACCGCTGAGCCACCCAGGTGTCCCCAAAACTAGGTTTTAAACAAAAATCAGAGATTCAATACTACAATACATAATTCATCTTTTAGGACCTCTCTCTTGCCCTGGGTTTTCAAACGGGAAGTCACTCTATTCTTCAACAAATATTCTGACCAGGAGCATGTGCCAGATACTGTTCTAGGCACTGAAAAGTGCAATGGTGTGCAAGAATGTCACTGCCTTCACTAGCTTTATAGCCTAACAAGGGAGATGGACAATTAAGCAATTACAATAGATTTACTCAAAGATTACAACAATGCCATGGCTGTTAATCGCATAAAGCCCCGTAGGCACTGTTCTGCAATTGAATATGCCAGACTTGCCATCGCATAGCCAATAGAAATAAGACAAACAAAATAGCACAACCAAGAGATGTCCTTAAAGAGAGAAATTGCTAAATCCTTAGGACTACTAAATTCTAATAACTACAGAGATTTAGACCTTTAAACATGTGAGAAAATCCAGGCATCTGGCTGGCTTAGTTGGTAGAGCATGTGGCTCTTGATCTTGGGGTTTTAAGTTCGAGCCCCGCATTGGATGTAAAGACTCCTTAAAAATAAAATCTTAAAAAAAAATGTGAGAAAACCATCAAGATTTCTTCAGCTCCTACTGAATTTCTAAATTAGATGCACATTCTAATTGGCAATTTACCTCTATCTGTAAAAACACTTACATACATTTGACTTCCTTAAAATGGTTCACCTAAAAAAATTTTTTTAAACACAGGAGAAATAATAAAAATAAAAGCAATTAACACTTACTGAGTTCTTACTAGGCACCAGGCACATTCTAAGCACTTTGAATTATCTCAAAGAATTCTCACAAGTCACAGGCTATTATAAAGAACTAATTGTTCTCTTTTTGAGTTTGTCTTTCCTTTTGGAAGGAACTGAATCCGAAGATGTCTGAAATAATTGCCCAAATCCACACAAGTACTCTTATTCATTTCTTCTAGCACCTGAATTAGTCTTAGTTCTGTCACTAGAAGGCCACAACCTCAAGTAAGAAATAACCCCACAATTTGCTAAAGGATTATCTCAGTTTGCTGAAAAGTATATGAGCCTCCAATATGCTATTTTTAAGACAGGTTCCCTTGTAACAGATCTAGACTGGGGGTGCAGAATGTCAGGCTTACAGGTTAAATAATGATTCTCCTTTTGCCATCAACAGAAAAATAAGACAGAAGTTAAAAAATCTCATAGAGGTGAGTTTTTCTACCTCGCATTCTTTGCCTCCATCTCTTTCTACCTCCTGAATATTTCACTTCATTCAAATCTTACTCCTCTTTCCTTTTAGTCAAATTAAGCTAAAATTGATACTCAATAAACATTTCCTTGTACCTATGAATCATATATGCTTACTTGAAATAGCTTCTTGAATAGCTACATGTTCATTATTAACTTCTTTAAATAGATGAGAATTTTAAAAATCAGCATGTGTATATACGTTAGTATATATTCAATTATGTATTCATAAATATATAAATATAAAAATAATAGGAACCCCCAGCTAACATATTGTGTGGGGGTAGAGGGTTGGGCTAGCAGCCTTTGACAAGAAAATGGGAAGGAAAACAAAGAGTCTTCACTCGAGATTGCTGGAATTATAGGACAGGCTTTTGGTAAGAGGTCTAAATTGAGAATATAAATCTGGGAATCATTAGATATGGTAAGAAATAATCTGTATTTTCTACTAAATGAAATCTGCCATAAACAGATTTTTTTGTTGGTTTTACTCTTGGTCACAATCTTCCTATTTTTTTGCACAAAAATTTTTAAAATTTTTTTTTCATTTTTCCCCTTTTATTAAAAAAAACCCTAGATATTGAAATTAGGGAAGCACATCACCATTAGTGAGTTATAAATTCAACCTTAACATCTTAACATTCTTTAGAATAATGCACATCAGTGTCATTAGCAGTTTTTAATGCATAGTGCCGAAATATAATATGCAGGGCATCCTGCTAGACTAGATTTTCACAAAAGTTGCTGAGAATGAAAATGTGTTCATGAAGGACAGACAGAGGGACCCCTGGGTGGCTCAGCAGTTGAGTGTCTGTCTTTGGCTCAGGGTGTGATCCTGGTCTGGGGATCAAGTCCCACGTCAGGCTTCCTGCGGGGAGCCTGCTTCTCTCTCTATGTCTTTGCCTCTCTGTCTCTCATGAATAAATAAATAAAATCTTAAAAAAAAATGAAGGACAGAGATGGAAGCAGGAAAAAAGCAAATGACTCTTCTAAGGATCAAAGAAATGAGGTGGGAATATATTAAAGATACCAGAGAGGCAGAGAAAGAAGTATTTAGGATTAAAATCAGTTTTGCACAATTTTCTTTGATGCAAAAATGATTATGGGAAAGGCTAGGAAACTAATCTAGAGCCTGGCAGCCCAACATACTCTCAATGGTAAGCTTCCTCTGACCCCCTATTCCAATTAAAACAAATCTGTACTATGATCAATATTTGCTTAACTCACCTCTATGACACTGCATCTATTTTAGGAAGTAACGTAAGAGTGTATGATAATCAGCTTCATGCCAGAAAACCTGACTACTCCGACTGTCAAAGGTAATTCTGCAGAAAAAGTTACACAATCACCACAGAAACAAATGCTGACACCAGATTCTGACCTTTAATTATGAGTAAGATGATTGACTCTTTTTCTGTTCTTAGGAAGTCATGATTATTCAAAGCAGCCTCAGAGGCTGCAGGGCTGGTGCCAGCAGCATCTTTGTGTAACCATCATCATTAGCATCCATAAATACTGACTGGGCACCAAGTGGGTGTACAGTGCATGCCAACTCAATGACAAAATAGTGAAAAAAGATAGATGAAGGCAAGACAACATTCAAGAGGTTAGAAAAGTCGGAGATTGATATGTAAAAATCAAGTAGAGAAAATAAGAAAGCAAAAAGATTTTAATGTACTATATATGGCCACAGAAGCTTGACTGGAAAAGAAAAATATTGAGGAAAAAAGTGCTGATATTTATTGAGAGTTTTCTATAGACTAACCATCCAGCTTTAAATTTATTTAGCCTCATGTACTTACTACTAACTACTGCAAGAAATAAGTCCTATCATTGCTCCATTATACAAACAAGTGAAGAGTTAGGAGAGGTAAAGGAACCAACCAAAGATCATAGCTAGTATGCAGCAGAACAAATACAAGATCCTGGCCTTTGTTCTTAACTTGTGCTCTCTTTCAAAGGATAAAGTAAACTTCAGGGAACATGGCTAAGGAAATAATTCTAATTCAGAAGAGAGAAGACCAAGTGGATGGTTTTTAAAATGAGGAGTTTAACGAATTTAGGCAGTGGGAGGCAGTGTGGTGTAGGCTTTGGAATGAAATACCAGGTTAAAATCTCAACTGCTACTTACTAGCTTGATTACATTGGGCAAATTAAATAACTTCTCTTTGTTTCTCCATTTATAAAATAGGCACAAATGATATCTACCACACAGGGTTACTGCCAGGTTTTGGATGTTGTATGTGAATCACATATAAATGCCTGGCACATAGGGAACAAGAACTACTTGGTAGCTACTATCATCATCATTGTGATGGGAGGGAGGAAGGGTACTAAATTTATTAAGTATCAATAAGCTAGGCATGGTGCCAAATGTACTATATACACTAATTCACTTATTACTGGAACAGTCCTTCAAAGAAAAATATCTCCATTTATCACTGAAAAAACTGGGAAGAGTAACATGTAACTCAGGGAAGGTCAAAAGCAAATGGGAGGAGGGGAAATAAGGATATGAACTCAGGAATGCCCAATATCAGAGTCTATGCCTTTGCCAAAATGTATGACTGTGTTCTTATTCTTTCCAACATTTCCCCCTCCCTGAAGGCCAAAAGAATGCAAATACAAACAACAACAACAACAACAACAACAACAACAACAACAAAAAATAGGGGCACTTGGGTGGCTCAGTGGTTGAGCGTTTGCCTTTGGCTCAGGTCGTGATCCCAGGGTCCTGGGTTTGAGTCCTACATGAGGCTCCCTGTAGGGAGCTTGCTTCTACCTCTGCCAATATCTCTACCTCTCTGTCTCTCATGAATAAATAAATAAAATCTTAAAAAACAAAAACACAAAATAGGCAACCAGTTTAAAAAGATCTTTTTAGTTACTGATCGTAAAAGGAAAGATCAAGGCAACCTCTAAAGGATATCACCGCTCAAGAGGAAATTTTTAGTCACTTATTAAATGGGGTCTTGTGGGTTTTTGGCACCAAACAGTATGTCAACGATAGTCACATTCCTTCATATGAGGACATAAAAACCTTTTCAGACCAAAAAAAGTTTTCTATAGGGCATATTATTTTTGAGAGAGACGCAGGGTTGGTTTTGGACAGATTGGAAACTCAAGGGAGCAATTATAAAAGTGCTAATCTCTGTGAGACTTTTGAGAACCTCCACACAGGGACCCTGGCTTTGGTAAAGGGCTTCTAGTAACCTAATGGGTTTTCTGTCTTGAGCTCAGGGTAGTAAAAATTAGTAACTGATTAGTATTCCACATATCCAAAACAGTAAAAACATACACATGCAAAACAAAACTGCTCAGCTCATGCATAACATATTTCCTCTGGAAAAAAGCCACTTCAACCTAATTCTATTTTCTACCATTTGGTTCTCCTGCCACCTTTATAAGTGATGTATCAATAAGAGGGAAAGACTATCAATTAAACATGCAATTATTAAATCCATTACCAACTGCACAAATCAGTGCTCTCAATACTTAATAATGGCATTCATATAGTATGCAGAGAGCAAATATAGTAAGTAGTACATAAATAAATTGTATCTGGCTAAAATACAGATTTGTGCTACTGTGCTGTAACTCTATGAAGTTCCCTGAAGTACTGCTCTCAAATAAATTGAGTTGGTAGCAGAGACTCAGCTGGTCTATGAAGTGGCTAAAAGCCCCACTGCTTCCCCACATCCTCCAATTAAGGCAGGTTTGATATATTTAGTGGCTTCTGAAACCTCTGGGTCTCCACATAAGACATGCCTCCTAGAATCTACCAACCTTAAAAAAAATACAAATTAAGTCAGAACAGTGGGATATACAAAAATATCAAATAAATGGTCCTATGAGTCTCCCTAAATTCTCACACTTGAATTAAATGTGTCAAGAGGCTAATAATCAGAAGGTTAAGCAGTTCAGGAGAATGATAATGGGGTTATGAGGCTTTTCAACAGCTCAAATTAGGTGTGGCTTTGTTGTCATCCAATATTACCCTCTAATAGTTGGGAGGCCTGACAGCATTTCATTCCCACAGCTGGGAAGTTTTAGAGACCTATTTATTTTTTAATGGAGAGGTGAAAAGACTAGATTCAAGCTTTCTTTTTTTCTTTCTTTCTTTCTTTCTTTCTTTCTTTTTTTTTTTTTTGCTTCACCTGGAACACAGGTGTTTCAAAGAGCTGGTGTGAATAAGTTGGCTCTATCTATAGCGATTCTCTTCAAAGCAGGGGGAAAAAATGCCAGCTGTGAGTTGGAAGTTTAAACAGTTCTTTAAAACAACCTCATGATTTGCTAATACACTAGAGCCTGGGTAAACTGAATGCAGGCAGGCAGGGGCACTACTAGGAGACGTAACCATGGGGCAGAAGAAAGGGAATGGTTCTTGGGACGTGGGCTAAAGGAGGAAATTGTCATATCTTTCTAATTAACAAGAAAGGTTTGGGAGAGGTACTGGAAAAAGCACTAAGAAACACATAATGTGGATTCAGTCTGAATGGAAGTCTTGGAGGTGTCAGTGAGGTGTACGCTGAATACATTTTTCTGGGAAAAGGAGACCAGGTAAAACATGAGGTACTGAGGTTAACAACCCATTGGTCATTAACAATTCACAGCTTATTTAAAAATAAGAATCCTCTATAAAGACAGGCTATGTTTGTTAATGGTAGGCCATTATGAAAGTCCATTTGTTTGTGATGAGTACTTGCTAATGCCATCTGTTGGTAGTTGGCTTGACACATTTTGTTTGCATCAGAAAATTCACAGGAATTCCTACCATCTTTCAGCTTCTATAAGTTCTATCTCCTCTATAAGGCCTTCCCTTACAGTTCTCAGTCTGTCAATCTATACCAATTTAATCTTTAAAATAACTCTATGAGATAGGTCCATTATTATTCTCATTTTATTAACCAGGAAATTGAGGTACAGAGAGGTTACAGGCAATAAGATCACAAAGTCACACAGGTAGTAAGAAGTAAAGCTGGAATCCAAATCTAGGTAGTTTGGCTCCAGACTCCACGCTCCTTGCCACTACAACAGATTTTTTTTTTTTTTTTTTAAACAACAGATTGTTTCTATTACATCAAGCTAGCAGAATGCTGACTAGGTAGGCCCTGAACTAATCATAAGGATTTTGAAATAAACAGAGGATAAGGACCTCTGTTCTTGTTTCATGATGTGATAGCAAGTCATTAAACTCAAGACCATTACTGTCGGGCAGCAGAACTAAGGGATGATGAGAGTATGGCAGGCAGAAGGATGAGAAGGGTACTGATTATAGAGTGCTTTAAAATCAAGAATATCAACTTAGGCTCTAGTATTTAGTACTGAGGGAGCCATCAAAGCATTGTAGGAGAAGAAATGGAGACACTCAATAGTTTCCTAATATAACAAAAATATAGGAGAAAGTCAACATTCCACATTCCCATATTCAGGCCTGCCAGTCTATGACTTAGAATGTTCCCACCTCTTAGACAAAAGAGAAAGAATAAAACCAATTCATTACACAGCTTCTACTATCAATAAACACTGGGGGAATTTATAAGCTGTTAGGAATTAATGTTTACTAATAAAAATGTACTAATGTCGTAAAAAAAACACTGCTAAACGAAAACTTTAATAGCTAATCATCCTGGACAGCTCACATTGTATATAAATGAAAATTTGTGATATGGTCTTATGTAAAAAGACTACCTATCAGGTTCAAAAACTCTCACCATCTGCAGTTCAAAACTAGTGATTTGACCTGCCTGCTCAATTGAACTCAAGTCTGAGAACACATTTAATGTTTTATGTGCAATGAGCAACTGATTTTGTATGAAAAATTATTAATGATATGTTAAAAGCTTTCAGAAAGCAAAATAAGGGTATTTAACTGGTTTAGCTGGACTGGGAGAAGAAAATGGAGAATTTATTGTGTCAAATTATTTCCTACATAATGAATATGGACAGAAAGCTCTGAAAATACAATTTTAATCCCTAAACAGTCTTTATTGATTTCAGATAATGAAAACTGGATCATTCTTTTTTTTCCATTGCATATTGGACAAAAATCAACACTAAGCCAGACCAAAAAGAAATCTTGCAACATTAAATATTTATCAAGTAGGCATCATATTGGTCAAAGGTTCTACAATCCTCCCCCCCTTCCTTTTTTAAGTCTTCATCTTTGTGATACATAGAACAAACACGAGTCAGGTGATTTTTCCAAAAGGACACAGTGAATTTGTGGCTTAATAAATTATAGTATGTAGTTAGTCCTGTCTAGCTCCTCTAGCCAAGAATTCTCTTATATGAAAAGTCCAAGAATGACAGTGAAAACATGCTTAAATTCACATTAAGCATTCATTCTGAAACCTTGCCATTCCTATTTGAAAGAAGAAAATCTCACAACCATAAATATGTGAGACTTAATAGATTCACATTCCCCCCGCCCCCCAAAATCAGGTCCATAGAGGAGGAAAATTCAACCTAGATCTCAGAATGTAACTGCCTCTGAAATAAAAATGAGGGCATTAAATAGCACGGATAATGAAAATCTAGTTTATGGATATTGTTGATTTCAAACAATGCTTTCCATGTGGAAGAAAAACAGCAATGCATCACAGAGAATTGCTTTCTCCTGTAACAAATGGTCAGCCCTAAATCTCATCATCTTGTTTGCAACAAAAAGCATGGGCGCCTTTGCAACTAGAAAAAAAAAAAAAAAAAAATCTGTGTGCTTCAATTAGAATCACTGACCTTTTCTGAAGCATGCCTGTGCTTCTCTATAGAAATCAATGGAATAAAAGGTCACGTTGTTAAAATGTTTGAATACAACAATCTTTCCCAGGCAATGACAAATTCCTTTTCTTTTTAAGGTAATTAATCTGTTGTGTATAGAATGTCAAAAATTTAAAAATTAAAAACTATCTTCAATTTGCAATTTAAAACTAATTAAAAATCAATTCTATCACCAGAAAAAAGGGGAAATCACTGGAAAGATACATACTACATACTTTGTTCTACATACTGTCAATAGCCCAGAGGGTTCTTTCTATTGGCTGAGTCCTTGTCACTAAGGCTATAAACACATAGGAATAAAACAGAAAGAGCATCCTAGAGAAAAAGAGGTTATTTCAAACCTCAGCTCTCTTCTTTCCAAAGTACCCTGAAGAGGCAAACTTGGTTTGTGTCAAATATAGATAGTAGGGCTTGGTGATTTACTAATTTTCCATCATAACCCTCCAAAGTAAATGCACATACACACAAAAATAAGAGATTAAGAGCCAAGATATAGAAGCCAAAAGAAATGACTGGAATAGTCATTTTTTCTGAACATTAAAAAAAAAAAAAAGATATCTGAAAGAAGAGCCTTCTCCTAGATTAGAAACATTTTACTTTTCCAGTTTTTTAATTCATGAAGAGAAAGGGCAAATTCTTCAATCACTTCTTAATCCATTCAGAAGATAAATGCATGTATCATATAAACTGCATCATGCTTCTTACTGCTATTACAACAAATCTTAATGCTTTCTAAGGACAATGAGCTTTCACATTAGACCCACCAACCTTTCTTAACAGGTCTAAAAAACTTACTTCGTGTCCAGACAATCTGGTTTCAAATATCCTTCTGCCCAACAGAATTTGAGAGCAATTTATTCCAGTCTGATCTATTGTAAAGCTGCAAGAATGATGTCATTAAAACCTGAGAGCAGATTGCTATCAGTGGTATAAACAACCACAAACAGCATTCTGAAGGGAAGACAAGCCTCTCAATGTGAAGCTACAGATGCTTCCTTACCTACCCAGTGTTACCCATTACTAATGAAATTCATTTTTGGTTAAAGATTTTAAAAGTCAAAGTTATTAAAAAACAGTTATGGAGGGCAGGGAGGATTCAAAATATACAGAGAACAAAAATCTCTAAGAAGAAAGAAACTAGGAGAGGTATATCAGAGAAGTCAGTACTTTTTATGGCAGTGAAGAGATGAAATAAAATGGTGGTCCAATTAAAGGGGTCTGCTTCTCTGACAAGATAGATTTACTATATGTCAATTATATCTTTATAAAAAGGTAGAAGATCTGATATAGTGCCTTATTCATCTGTTCAGATGCCCACTTTCTAACATTTATGTAATGAATGATCTAATATACACTTAGATGTGCCACCTATTAGCACTGTTCCACACTATTATAACAGCTATGCAGAGGGAGTTACACGGATTCACAAACATGAAATCAGATACTGCCTAAAACTTTGTGGGAAAATAAAAATTCAACTGGAAATACTAAAAATAGATTTATCCCACTAATAGATCATTGATCTTGTATGGCTCCTATAAGAGAAGGACTAGAGAAAATGTTTTATTCTATGAAATCTTTAAGCATCAGGTAAGTCTTCCAAACTAGTTTCTTGGGAAGGAGAGAAAGGCAGAGGTTTTTTCTGCTTAGAAAATTTGGTTAATTCTCTAGTGTTAAACAGATTACCCTAGTATTCTAATTATCTGAAAATCATCAATCATCCCCAATTGAACCATGAACCCTGTAAGGATAACAGCAATGGTCATTACACATCATACTACCCTACTACTACCTCTGTTTCGAGGGTAAAGTTCTAAAGTTAGGGCATAAAATGAACACTATCACAAAAAATTATCTGGGAAGATGTCATGTTGGAGACCAATGTGTCAAACATTAAATTCAACAGTACTGTGTTCTCTGGTGTTGAAACAGTGCTGCTTTCTTTTGACTGAACCCCATATGAAGCAGCTGGCTCTTGTTAAGGGGTCATACAATATAAAACTACCTCTCAAAGCATCATGCTCAGTTTGGTGAAATTCTCTCACTAGGGAAGCCTATGGGAGCTGAAATTACCTGAGGGAACAGCACATTCTTGATTCCTAGCTCATGCTCACTCTGGAAAATCAGCTAAATGAATGGAACTGGACATAAATCAATTATCTCTTTTAGTCAGGTTTAAAAATTGAAAGAATATATGAAACAGATATTTTGGGTGATTAGTTCAAGGCTCCAAGTCAAAGACACATAGCCTTAAACTTCTGATACTTCACTTTAAATCCTTTCCACTGTTGTGTCAGAATGAAAATAAAGTTGGAACTTTTTTCCTAAAATAGAATATATTCTAACTTTCTTAAAGATTAAACAGAAGATGAATTATGTCCTGAAGTTTTTAAAGATTGGTAGATCAATCACAGTTAATTTGGTCATCAAAAAGCATTTATGATGAATATATGAAGAGCACAAACATGATTCTGAAAGCAGTCCACATGTAAAGACCTAACAAGTGGAGACAGAGTAAGCTGCTTCCATCTCCCCCATTTTCCAGGCTATGGTTGGTCCCAGCGCTATTGCTCAAAGACTTCCCCTTTAAAAAAAAAAAAAAAGAAAGAAAGAAAACCATACCAGAAATTAATTCCATAGTTTCTTATCCTTGTCTTTTCTAGCAGCTTTTATAACAATCCAGATCTTAGCTAGGTGACACAAACAGCTGGTTCACATGTGCACATTTAAAGTTCCTCACGTAGTCACTGTACCTTCAACATTCATGCTGATAATTATTCTGGTGCTTTAGCCTAGTGGATCCCAACCTGGAGGAGCACATTCAGATCACTGGGGAGAGCTTTTCAAAAATACTTACTGATGCTGAGAACCAAACTCAAACCAATTAAATAAAAATGTAGGGTTTGAACTTTTTTTTTTTTAAAGCTCCTTAAGTTATTTTAATGTGCAATCAGGGCAGAGAATCTCTACCCCTCAATTTCTCAACCATCTGAACCCTAAGGACTTTATTTACTCCATCCATCTACCTTAAAGCATGGCTCTACTTTCTCTCTTGAAGCAACAACTTGTTCTAACTACAAATTCCTTTCTTGGAATACAATCTCCACATTCTAACCACACTATTACTCCTGCTGAACCTGTTGATTGCTAACACCCCAACATCTGTCTTTGGATCTTGCCTCTCCTTTCTCGGAGTACACCAATTCCTCTTCTGATGTCAACTTCTCTGTCAATGTGGCCAGCCATTCTGTGACGTTCTAGGGACGTTCCTCCTGGTTTTTCATTTTCTTGCCAGGCCTCTATGAATACGCAACCAACCATCAATATTAAAGCCCAGTTGTTGAGTACATGGCTAAAGAGGTCCCAATCAATTGCCAAGAATCCTTCTGTTCAGGGAGCCCCGGTGGCGCAGCAGTTTAGCGCTGCCTGCAGCCCGGGGTGTGATCCTGGACACCCTGATTGAGTCCCACATAGGGCTTCCTGCATGGAGCCTGCTTCTCCCTCTGCCTGTGTCTCTGCCTCTCTCTCTTTCTGAATAAATAAATAAATATTTTTAAAAAATCCTTCTGTTCAACTTTCTTGGTCTACACAACAGTAGCTGCCTCTCAGCCCTAAGAGTTGCGACCTTTTTAAGGGTTTTTTTTTTCTTTTTTAATTGTGGTAAAATATACATAATGTGGTGTCCCACTCCATCAGATGCAGGCTCCCAAATGTGGGACGATGATCAGGTGGAAGCCGGTGGCGCGGGGAATGAAAGGATTCACCCAAGGCAGAACACGGGAGACAGAAGTTTATTGAATACACTGCAAAGTGGTGGAGGGACAGGACAGCAAAGACTGTCTGCAAAGAGGCAGTGAATGGGAGCTGTACTTAAAGTAGGAAGTGAGGAGGTATGGAGACTATGGAATTTTCTCCTTTTGGGTAATTGCACCTGGTTGTAAGTAGCCCATTGGTCAGTTAGGGACTATGGATTTTTTGAGCTGGGTTGCCTGATGGGTCTGTATGTATTCAGCCAGGTGGTCACTGTGGGCCTTTTTACCTTGAGCAAGTTTCCATTACTCAAGTCTGTCGTCTAAAAGTGGCCTCTACCCATAACATAAAATTTACCATTTTTACATGTACAATTCAGTGGCATTATGTACATTCACAATGTTGTGTAACTATCACCACTAATTCTAGAACTTTCTCATCATCCCAAATAGAAACTTTGTTAAAACAAAACAAAATAAATAAAAAGAGTTAAATTTATAAGTTTTTTTTAAACTTATAAAGGACATTTCCAGTCTTGTCATTCTCATTAAAAAATCTTTCATTGTGCCTTCAAATTCCTACTGAATAAACATAAATTTTCTTAGTTTAACATTCAAGGTCCCCTCCCCATGATTTGCCCCATCATTATACATGATGCTAAACTCTAGCCAACTGGATGATTTGTCATTCCCTAAAAGATGCTCCTGATACTTAAGTCTCTCCATCTGGAATGAATATCCACCCTCCTCAATGCTACCTATCCAAATTCTTCTCATCCTTCAACCCTCATCTGAAATGCCATTTTCTTCATGAAGTCTTACTGTTTTTAAATTCTGCCTGAAAAATTCTTTCTTTTAAAGTTCCATACCGGGATCCCTGGGTGGCTCAGTGGTTTAGCACCTGCCTTCAGGCCAAAGTGTGATTCTGGAGTCCCGGGATCAAGTCCCACATTGGGCTCCCTGCATGAAGCCGCTTCTCCCTCTGCTTGTGTCTCTGCCCCACCCCCCCCACCGTGTGTGTGTCTTTCATGAATAAATAAATAAATATTTTAAAAAAATAATAAAGTTCCATACCACCTGCCCATATTCTTTTGGCACTTTCTACCATATATGATGATTATTTCTTTACATCTTATCTCACTCCATAGACTCTAAGGAAAAGCACTAATAGAGAGCAGGGAATTAAGAGCACTCCTGGTTCCCTGGATCAGCTGTGTCATTTCTTAGTGAATTTGGATGAGTTATTTACCTCTTTGAGCTATAGTTTCTTCATCTGTAAAATGGAGATAAGAGTCAGGTATTTAGAACAGTGCTTGGTACATTAAATGCCAAAAAAAAAAAAAAAAAAAAAAACTAAACAAATGAACAATTTGTCTTTGTATCTTCCACAGAGATTAGTATAATGTTATGTACAAAGTATTGCTAAATGTTTGGCTGAACGAATAAATAAGGCAGACCAGATACTACATAAGTGACAATTAAAGTCAGGAATTCAGCTGGATTTTTCTGGTACCTTTTCCTTTGTTTTGTCTTTCTCTGTTTCTGTCTAGGCTTCAGGGGTAAGGAGCCAGAATTGGTAAGACAGTGGGTAAGCAAGTTTTTGTTTCAAGTCATCAAATGCTTTTCAAGTAATCCAGCTTGGACACTAAAATGGGAATGAGTGAAAATCATACCCCCAATGCTCTCAGAATAGGCTAATTCTTTTATATTGCTATGCTTCCCAATCTATATTATAATTATTATTTATATGATTGTATCCCCTGCTAGATTACAAATTGAAGGGAAGACACTATCTTATTCCTTCATTTAGCAAACATTTATGTGGCACTTACTATATGTTAGGCACTATTCTAATAGTTGGGAATACAACAATAAGCATAATAGAAAAACAAATTCTGGTTCTAGGCACATAGTTGATGCTTAAGTTTACAGAATAAATGAAGAGGAAATTCTAACAATAAGGGAATCCTCAAAGGTCCTAGGATGTAGATTTCTGGTCCTTACTGGTACTGTCTGATTGGGAGTAAGAGTGCACTTACATATATATATACATATTTCATTTGGTTTGTTCTTTGCAATTCACAGACTCCTAGAAAATTCCCTGAGGGTTATAGAGCTATTTCATAGCACCAGGGTATCATGTATTGTGTATTCTTTAAATTACAAAATGTTTCTATAAAATACAGTATACAAATACTATCAGTTAAAATTAAATGACTACATCTGAGGAACCCCAAACTACATTACTGCTCACCAAGGATGCTAACTGGTCAAAATAGGCATGGAGGTTCCCCTACTGCCTTTTTGACAAGAGATTCCCCATTTAACAATGCCTACAAAGGCCAAACCTATTATCTGAATAAGGACACTTCTGAAAGTAAAAGGAGGAACTTATTAATTATACAGGACCATCAGGTAAAATCCAGGGGCCCTGACAAACCAGACACATGGTCGCCCATTAGACTTCTCATTTCAACTGGGTTTTAGGCTGTAATTGCTTCTAGCACAGAAAACTTGTACTATCCATATTCTTCTCCATAAAACTCTAAGATTATGTTTCAAGTCAAAAGTAAACTTTTCCCAAGGCAAGTCAAATTTTTATTTCCAATCCATCAGGTATCCTGTACTTTCTGGGAAAAGGCATGTTTATGTGCAGAATTCAGAATCCTGACTAAAGCATGATAAATGATTTCCAATCATATAATTACAACTGGTTTCTCTTGGGTCAAATTTCAGTAGGCTCAAAGTAACTAAGTGCCAAAGTGTTTTCATACAGTTTTCCAAACAGAAACTCAAAGTGCAAAACGGATAATGTGATCCTCTAACAGCTAAAAGTTCAGTTAAAAACATACATAATTTGGGGGGATGCCTGGGTGGCTCATCGGTTGAGTGCCTGCCTTTGGCCCAGGGTGTGATCCTGGAGTCCTGGGATCGAGTCCCACATTAGGCTCCCTGCATGGACTCTGCTTCTCCCTCTGCTTGTGTCTCTGCCTCTCTTTCTCTCTCTCTGTGTCTCTCATGAATAAATAAAGTCTTAAAAAAAATACCTTGATGGGTTAAGAAAAAAAAATACATAATTTTTCCTACAGAATATATTTTCCAGGTTGATACATCAGATTTTAAAAATATGAAAATAGAAAAGTTACAAGATACAGAGATCATGGTAGATTATTGCTCCTTCCATATTGGACTCCTGCTAAATCTGTTGTACCCTATAGGTAGATTTATAAACAGTCATAATCTAGATAGTTTTTTTAAAAGCTGCTTAAGGAGCTATCTAAACATGCATGGTCTGAAAACTCAAGCCAAACTTTTGGTGGGCACTGATGCAATCATTTTATTACAGCTTCAGGGAAAAATGTATGATTAACTGTATGATACTATATGCTTATACTCCAATTGTATATATGATTACATCAAAAATTCAAAGACTTCAGGTTTTCTAAAATGATATTAACTGTTAAGTCCATGTAGAGAGATCTTAAAATGTTTCTGTACTAACAGTTATATATAGAATATAACAGCACAAATTTTTAATCTTAGAAAAAAGTGCAGTGATATGGTACTGTATGTATAATGGAAGGTTACTTAAAATTATTTCTTTCCTTTAACAAATAATAAGATAAATATATATTCTTGACTCTAAAAACTGATTCTTTTATCAGCTAAGTAAATATTAGAACATCCATTAGATGCATAGCAACATACTTAGAACTTACCTAAAATGACAGCCTCAGACCTCGAAGTTTCTTCAAAGTATAATTCCATGATTAAACATTTAAAACTCAAAATATTATCCGTTCTAAAATCTGCAAAGACGCAACAGTCTTCCAATTAAAAAAAAAAAAGCCACAGTCTAAAACCATGAGTAATGTGTATATGCCATGTTTTTGAGATACTACAGATGGAGCTGCTGACACAGATGAATAATACATTAAGTTGAAAATCAAATACTAACTTGAGGTATTATTAATCTTCAATATTTTTATATTTTGATAGTAAGTTTTCTTATTTCTCAGAGGGAAACTGAGGGAAAAATTTTTTTTGCATTGGCTACAACAAATTTATCTGTATTAAAAAGTACAGGACATAGAAAACTTTCTATTTAGGATATTAAAAGAATCACCAAAGGCAGAGCTTGTATGTAATTAAGGCATTTCTTACATTTCCATTTAATAGCTATTCTAAAACACAAATTTTTTGTATCCTATACTCCAAGCTAAACCATGCCTCCCAACAAAGTCTTTATAATCCTGGGGCAGCTATAGGAATAATTCCTTTTTATGTTAAAAGGATTCAATGTTTTCCAAGTAGCCCCACCCCTGGAAAACACCCTTTTTCTGTGCATGATTTTATATATAGCTAAAAATTATACAACAGAAAACAAGAATAGTTGAGGTTTAGGTTTGAAAGACTCTTCTGTAGCTAATTACTATGAAAGCAACAGGTGTCAATTTTTTAACTGGAAGGTAAAAAAACTAAATAAGAGAGTAAAACATTTATGTAAATGATATATCAGATGGTTCCACAAATATTTTATGGCAAAGACTTTTAATTAAACATTCACAAACAATCCTGGGGAGTGGAATTGCATAGAAACATTATGCTAACTAACAAAATGGGCTGAAATCAGCCACCAACAGGTACTATACCACTTATGTCATTCGTGGTTTTATTTATTTATTTATTTAGTTTTTTTCATTCGTGGTTTTAAACCATAACTATGCTAACTTTCTCTTTGCAAATATTTGAAATAATAATCAATCAAGGATCTCTCAGACTCCAATTATGGTAAATACTAAGTGATTGAGAACTCCTAGCTTTTAGAAGCACAGTTTTTAAAGGAATGACAAACCCAAGTATACAAAATTAATGCCTGATATAAACAATTCATGCTTGAACTCTAAGACAGAAAATGAATATTATGAATTAGCTAAGTACCCAGTGAAGAGAATCTAAATATATCTGGCAGTTATTTAAATATATCCATATTCACCAATTAATTATTTGAAAACTTTCTTTCCTCATAGATGGCCTACATGCAGGGGTCAACTCAGTAGCTCTAGGCTGCCCAAACCCCACATATTCCAAGAGTCTTTAGGACTGGCTTAGGACCAACTCCTGGGAAATAATCTTTGAGCCCTTGCAATGTTCTGCCTCATAAGAGTATCATAGTATACCTGGGGCTTTGGTCACATCAGACAGTTTATGCTAACAATATGATTTATGGTGACACCAGTGTTTGTATGCTTGGGGCAGTGGGCCAGCTGTATTAGTTTAACCTCTGGGTGGGGAAAGAGGAGGGCTGCTTACTGAGTAGCTAAGGTCAGTCATGTAAGTGCTCTAGGCCTACCTGATTAACCTCCAATAAAAACCCTGGACACTAAGGCTCAGGTGAGCTTCCCTGGTTGACAACATTTGTCTGTGTTATCATACACTGTTGCTGGGAGAATTAAGCAAGATCTGTGCAATTCTACCAGGAAGCCAAGTGGAACTTTGCACCTGGTTTCTCCTGGACTTTGCCTTATGTACCTTTTTCCTTTGCTGATTCAATCTGTATCATTTTGTTGTAATAAACTAAAGCCATGATAGAACACCTTTCCTGGATCTTGTGAGTTCTTTCAGCAATTTACCTGAGGGTGATCTTGGGGACTCCAACACAACCTATAATACAATAAAATTCTTATTTAATAAAGAAGATTTCTTCTAATTTCAAGGTTTGTTGTCAGCAACCTCATTTCCAAACACGTAGAAATAGCATTACACATCCATAGGAATACCTTCTAATATGTAGGTTCTTTTTTGGCCAACTAAAAGGATAAAGGTGACTTGGCCAGGTGTAGGAAGCAACTTCTGATAAATGATGTAAGTATGGCCCCACTACCACTACTTCCCTTCTTCAACGAGGCCCTGAGGAATCTTTAGGGAGTCTTTGGAATGGAATCATCAATGCTTTCTCCTCAGTTGTTACTTCTGATCTGGGAGAAAAGAACTTTCTCAATTCTTCTATCCTCAGGGTAATTCTGTGCTTTTAAAAAACAAAGCATATGTCAAGAACCACCTGACTAGGCCCAAGATCTCAGGTATACAAAGATACTCTTATCAGCCAAAATCTGGTCAAGACACATCCTTTCTCTGGAAAGTGCAGGGTTGGAGAACCCCAAGTACACTGAGATAAGACTTTATTAATTCCATAAAAGATGCATGGGTTAAAATAGCACCAAGGATTACAGCATTCAAGAGCTTTAGGCTTATCAGATCACAACATCCCAGCAGTGTTGATCAGTGACAGTTCTATTACCTTATAACATTTCCCAATTCCCCAGTCAGCTTCGCCATTCTCTTTCCCTTAGGGAAAGAGAATTATCAAAGATAATTGTGTAGTATAGAATTACCTACCACCTGTGTAAGAATGAGATTTTTATCTCACTGCTAAGTCAGAAAAAGTATCTTGCTTTTATACAGGTTTCCATTCTAAGTCATAGTCCTAGTGTTAATTAAAAGCCTAGAGTAAATAAACTATACTGTCATGAGCTCACCAAATTCAATGATTTAGGACTCCCTGTCTTTCATTTAAAGTTTTACCTAGTTAAATGCAGAATGGTAAATGGTAATGCTTTGCCTAGGGCTAACCTATGTCCCAATTTTTATTTTCATGCACAGTCCCAGGAACAAATACCAGGCATTATTTTACAGTTCATTATTATCCATGATAGCTACCATACTATGCTTACACATTAACAGTAGTAATATAATGTTAAAGCCTCTATCCTGAAAGAATCACATAGATAGGAGTTGAAATAAAGACCATAGCATCAAACCGTCTGGAATTGAATCTCAATCTCAATACTTACTAGCTCTGTGATCTTGGTCAAGTTTTTTTTTTTTTTTTTTTTAATCTTTTGTGCCTCAATTTCCTCTTCTGTAAAACGGGAATAATCATAGTGTCTTTCCCAGATGACTGCTATAGGGATTAAATAAACTCCTATGTGTAAATAACTTAGAATTGTGCCTGGTAGCTGATAAAAACTTACATAAGTAATGACTCTTACCAGCACCATCACCACCACCATTATTCCAAAGAACTCGGGATTCGACTTACATTATCTCTTTAATTTTCACCTTACTCAAGTGGTAGAAAAAAGGGGCAGTATTAGACCTCTTAACTGATAGGCAGCTGGTATATAGCAACAAGAGTACTTTCTTGAGTTTCATACAACATAGCTGCCTCACTGTGTTCATCTGTAAAATGGGGATGGAAATAACCTATCTCATAAGGCTGTGTGGAGATTAAGTAAAATATGACCTCCAAAGTTCTGTTTTATGGTATCACAATTCAGGATATATTGATAACACTGCTGTCAGATACTTGGGATTTCAAAATTACCTGGTTCCAGGTACTCAACCACTTCTGCAAGGATGAGATTTTATACACCTTAAAGCATAAAACCCAAAAGGTGCTAGAAGAATAAATTAACAAAAAATTGTCCCCTTCTTTCACATTCCCTGGTTAGGATACATTTCTTCAAAATAGTCAATGTGTGGAGGTTGGAGTATGTCAAGGGCAGAGAGTACCTAAGAAAAGGAAAAAAAAAAAAGTCAAATTCAGAGAACTAAAAAGGAAGCAAAATAAGACATAAATGCAAGTAAATACTATAAATTCTTTAATGAGCTAATAAGGCTTAGTTACAATTGCCCACTGAGGTCAACTAAATTTATCAGTCAGGAAACAGTCCTAAGCATTCAGATGGATTTGTAAACTTACTATGTAAAAGACCATTCTATCTAAACTAAAATGAGAGGGGCAATTGGGTTCTACTACATGCTACCAGACACCTGCACGGAAAGTGTGTTGAAAAGAATTGCCCTATTTTTAACAATCAGTGTTGCTCTAAGAGCATGAGGAGACACACCTACCATTCATTCCTTTACTCCTTCCTCTATGTACTTAGAATGTTTACTAAGTACATTCTACCTGGCAGGCAATGTGGTAGGCTCTCTGGTTATACTGATAAACAAAAGTGATACCATCCTGCTTTCATAATTAGTAGAGAGGAAGGTATTAAACAAACAAGCCAACAGTCACACAATAATATAATTATGACACATATTATCTGAAGGGTAAAAGTCAAGAGGAATGGGGACAAAAAGTTTCCCTGAAGTAACACTAGGAGGTGAAGGCTGAATAGGAGTTGGTCAGGATATGAGTAGGTAATGTAAAGGCACAGAAGCAAGAAGAAACCAGGCAAATTCTAGAAACATAAATGCCAGTGCTTATGGAACATAGAGGGTGGGAGGAAAACAGACTGGGATAAAATAGAAGAGGAAGGCAGGAGATATATCACATAAAAATCTCTTCAAATTTTGTTAAGCATTTTGGATTTTATTCCAAGTACAAAAAAAGAAGTCAGTCACCAGGGTAGAAAGACTTTAAGGCATCTGAAATTCAAGTCCTTTATAAAAGTAGCATACTAACAAAGTCACTTCTGCCTTTGAAACATAATAAATAGGCCTACTTCCCCTACCAGCTGTCCAGCTATTCTTTTAAGTTCCATCTATGATGTCACACTTAAAAATTTGAATATAATCTAACTAATGAGAAATCTGAGGCTCAAAGAATATGGAAGAAGTTATTTAATAGGAAATAAATAAACTGTGTGGTACATGTTCAAATTTTCTATCTTTAGCCAAGTTTTCAAGAAAAAAAATTTTATTATGGAAAATTTCAAACATGTAAAAGTAGACAGAATAGTATCAGGAATGTTCATGTAATCAATACCCAGTCTTAGTAACCTACATATGGCCATGTTATGGCATCTATACCTCCACTCTATCTATATAATTCTGAAGCAAATACCAGACTTATTTCAGCCATACATCAGTAAGTATTGCTAAAAGATGAAAACATGGGGCTTGAACTCATAACCCTGAGATCAAGACCTTAGCTGAGATCAAGGGTCAGACACTTAACCAACTGAGCCACTCAGGCACCCCAAAGATTAAAAACTTTTAAAAAATATAAATAGTGGAAGGGATTATAAGGCAAAGGAGAGGAACTAAGTGGGAAAAATTAGAGAGGGAGACAAACCATGAGAGACTCCTAATTCTGGGAAACAAAGAGGTTGTGGAAAGGGAAGTGGGTGGGGGGGATGGGGTAACTTGGGTGATGGGCACTGAGGAGGGCACTTGATGGGATGAGCACTGGGTGTTATGCTATATGTTGGCAAATTAAATTTAAAAATGTAAAAAAAAGTTGAAAAGAGATTTTAAAAAGCTCACCTCAAATGCAAAAAAACCTTAAAAAATATAGCTATCAAATTAAAAATTTTATGTTTTTTAATACTATCAAATATCTAGGTCTCAAACTTCCAATTTTCTTTCCTTTTTATAAGTTTTTTAGTTTACATCAGGAGCTAAATAAGATTTACATATTATGGTTGATCTGTGTTTTAAGTTATAACCTATCGATTTCTCTTTTTTTTCCCCTTGCAATTTACATGTGGAAGAAACCCTGCTCATTTTTTTAGCCAAGCATTTGTCACTTTAAAGTTCTAAATTAAGCTAAAATCTGTAATGAAAAAGCCTTTACTCACTTTAAAGCCAGTTACACATAAAAGTTTGAAAATAGTTTAGATGTTTTATAAAGAATCTTGATCTTTTCTTTCTGAATTAAAATGTTCATATGTAGAATCTTGGTATAAAGGAAAGGTAACATATCTTTCAGTTTCTTCAAAAAATAATTTTTATCATACAAAAGTTAAATTATTTCATTCCTACAAATTAAAAACCCTATAATTATCTAGTGTCACAAATTCACGCAAGTTCATTTCTCATTATGCGATAGAACAATTTTTAACATGAATATTTGATGTTTGAGGGAGGCAGAAATTAGTGTTTTACTTGACATCTTTCGGACTCTCAACTCTGTATCTGAACAACATACATCCTGTCTTGGGGGAAACCAGAATGCAATGAGTGACAGCGTCCATTAGACAAAGCTATTTTACACTTCAAATCTATCTGCTATAATTAGAGGTTATCTAGAGAAAGTGACAACCATACATTTTAAACCTTGATGGAGAAGAATGAGGCTTTCTTATTCCAGATTTGATGAGGCTTTTTGTGGAAAAGGCATATAAAACAGGGTCAGACATTTGCACTAAAGCATTTAGCTGTGATTGTTAGCTTTAAAGGTACAATATTTTAAACTCTGCTTCAAAAAAATTTTTTTTTTGCTTAGAATTTTTAAAACGCCTGTTATTTTATATTACTGTTATTTTATCTCAAAATGTTTATCAGAGGATGGCATTCCACAGTGTTTCTAGGGGGGCAAAAACAGTGCTTTTAGATCAGTAGAAATGATCCAGGAATCTCAGAAGTAATGTAAATAAGTGAGAAGGAATAGTACCAGTTTCAAACTCTAGACTTCATGCCTGAATCCCCATTTAAATAGCCTGAGTCCTTCTATAACCCCACTATTATTTGTGGGAATAAAGTGTGTGAGATTAGCCTTATGATGTAAATAGGAGACTCTTGTAAAGACTTTGACTTGTAAGGAGTCAGAGTAACCTAAAATATCACCAACTCTTTTTTTTTTTTTTAAGATTTATTTATTTTGTTCAGAGAGAGAGAGAAGAGAGAGAAGAGAAAGAAGAGAGAGAGAGAGAGAGAGAGAGACTGAGAGGCAGAGACACAGGCAGAGGGAGAAGCAGGCTCCATGCAGGGAGCCCGACATGGGACTCGATCCCAGGTCCCCAGGATCACACCCCAGGCTGCAGGCGGCGCCAAACCGCTGCGACACCGGGGCTGCCCAACCACCAACTCTTCAAAGGATCTCAAAAAAAAAAAAAAAAAAAAAAAAAAAAAGCAAGCAGACTTGTCTAATTAAAAAAATGAAGTAAAACACTTCTGTAAATAATGGTCATAACCAAACAGTGTCTCAGCACATTTCTCTAATCTTTTAAGAACTGGACAAAAGCCGATTATGCGCTTTTTTTTTTAGAATTTTAACTTCTGTTAAAGTTAACAGAAAAACTTCTGTGATGTTAAGATTCACTATAAATTGGTTATACAATGCATAGTGGCTTTTTTTCTTAGCCCTTTACCAATAAAACTACTGTAAATAATCTTAATCCTAAATATAAATACTAGAAATTTAACTGTTCATAAAGGCAAGTTAAATCCCATGTTTAGCAAAGGAGCTACCCCTTCCCCATTCTTAATCCCCAATAGATTTTAAGTTCTTTAAAGTAGAGACTATGTAATTACAATCATTTTCAATAGAGTTATAAAATAAAGTATGCCAATCCTAAGTGTATATTTTGATTAATTTTACACAAAGTAGATAGTATGATGGATTTTTACTCCGTGGTTAGAATCTGCATCAAGAAGTTAAATATTTCAACATCCTAGAAGGCCCCCTCATCCCTTTCTGGTCAAAACCCATCCCTGCTCAGAGGTCACCACTATTTTTATTTCCAACAGATTCGTTTTGCCTGTCCTTGAAATTTTTATTGAATTGAATCACAAAGAATTATGTCTTTTGTGTATATCTTTTTTCCTTTACTGTTATGCCTATGAGATTCAACCTTGTTGACGTGTGGATCAGTGGTTCATCCTTTTTATTGGTGTAGTATGTGAACGGAATGTAACACAATGTACTTATGCAGAGTACTACTGGCCGACATTTGGGTTGTTTCCAATTTCTAGGTATTATGAAAAAGCAGATATGAACACTCTTGTACATGTCTTTTGATGGATATATGATTTGTCTTGAGTATACTGAGGAACAGAACTGCTGGACTGATGGGTAGGTATGTATTTACCTTTAGTAAAAACTGCCAGTTTTCTTAAGTAGTTTTACAAATTTACACTCTTACCAGCAATGTGAAGAACTTCAGTTGATTTGCATTCTTGTCAACAGCAGGTATTGTCAATCTTTTTGATTTTAGCCATTCTGGTGGGTATATTAGTATCTCATTATGCTTTTAGTTTACTTTTCTCTGACAACTAATGACTTCGAGCACTTTGTCATATGCTTATTAGCTCTTTGGTTATCCTCTTTTGTCAAATTCCTAAGTCTTTTACTAATGGGCAAAAGTTCTTAATTTGTAGAAGGTATTTGTAAGATATATGATGTTTAGATACAGAATTTATAATTAGAAAAATGTCAAGTAAAATACTTCTAATGGTCTTCCTCAGATGCTAAATATTTATAATTGTCTATCACATAATATGTTCTGGAAACAAGTTTTTTGTTGAATATATGTCTGAGGTCTGTCCTTCCATTCTCTTAACTTGATGAGCATTAGCTCTTAATGTTAATGCTGTCCAGTTTCAAATTTTTTTTTTTTAAATGGTTAATGCTTGGGGTACCAGGGTGGCTCAGTCAGGTAAACTTGATTTTGGCTCAGGTCATGATCTCAGGGTCCTGAGTTTGAGCCCTGCATCAGGCTTCATACTGAATGTGTAGCCTGCTTAAGATTCCCTCTCCCTCTGGCTGTGTTCCCTGCCTCAATCAATCAATCAATTTTAAAAAATGGCTAATGCTCTTAATGAATTCTTTGCTTATCTCAAAGTCTTAAAGATATTTTCCTATGTTTTATTACAGAAGCTTTATCATTTTACCTTTTACATTTAAGTCTACAATCTATTTTTGAGTTAATTTATATATCTGTTGTGAAAGAGACTTTGTTTCTTCAAGACTGTCTCGGGTATTTTACGTCTCTTCCGTGTCCATAAACTTTAGAATGTTTGCCAATTTCCTCACACACATACATACAAACACTGCTGGGTTTTTGACTGGGATTACACTGAATATAGAGCTCAACTTGGAGAGAACATACATATTAACCAAATAGAGTTTTCCAAGTCATGAACACAAGAATGTGTTATTTTAAATACACCAAGAATCTGCCCAGTATCACAAATTTTAGGCAGAGAGTCAGCAAAACCAAATTTATTGAAAAGCAATCTAGTCTACAGCATCCTTTGCCTTTTCACACTCCTTAGCAGCAGAAACATTAGCATTAATAATGTCTGCAGCTAAACAGTATGTCTGCATTCAGGGAAGGGTCCTATTGGCACCAAATCGGTAGGATTCTTTATCCTACTTATGAACTCAAGGCCCTGAGTTATGTCAGACTATACAAAGGAAAGTGAATCATTTTTCTTTGCCTCTCCTACCTCCTCTTTGTCTTCTCTATTCTCCTAGAGTATATTTCAGAATTAAAAGATTGGAAAAAGTAACTCCAAGAGAGAGATCATTGAGGTTATCATTCCAGACTCAGAGATTTCCTTTTTCTCTCACTTTCATTTACTTACTCATTCTTCAAATAGACTGACTGCTTACTGCACACTTAGTGCTATTGCCTAAGAGCAAGAAAAAGCCCCAGATTTGTATTGCAGGGGATCTTTGTATGAATTAGTGGACCCTAAGGGGGTTCGGTTCCAAGTGGGTTTTAGAGGACTAGTAAAAGTCTAACATGACATGAATATTGTGTGTATGTGCATCCTTCCAAAAGAGCTTAGCTTTTATCAGAGCTTTTATCAGAGATTCAAAAGAGTACAAAACTGAAAAAAAATCATGCCTTTTCCATGATGATAATATGACAGATAATATGACTGTTACATGTGTGTATAAATGCATGCACAAGTGCACAGGTGGGTGAAGTAGAGAATATTTTTGCCAGATTTTAAAATAGCTCAGATTTTGACTAGACTCTAGTGATAAGCCTAGCCAACAACAACCTATAGAAGGTTAAAACCATTACTGTTTTCCTAAGTTACTACATCAAGGTGAATCTATCCTTAAGATGATGAACCAAACGTCCTTTAAAGAAAAAAAAAGTGTGTGTGTATATTTCAATCAGTCAGATCAACTAAAATCAATGAATTTGATACAGTGACTTTTTTGAAAACGCAAGCTGTATATACTCAATGTGGGGCTTGAACTCACCATCCTGGGATCAAGAGTCACATGCTCTGCCGACTAAGCCAGCCACACACAGCCCTTATGCTGTGACTTTGAAAGTTCCATTCAAAAGAAAATCCAAAGCCTCCCAGGGCTTTGTAGATATTCTCTGACACATTAAAAGCATCCAAATTAAAATTCAACCTTCCTACAATGACCAGGTTAATCTTTCTAAATGCCATTTTCATCATGACATTCTTTTCTTCTCCTTCTTTCAATCAAATCTTAATCTCAAAAGGCTCATCTTAAAGTTTACCTCCTCCATGTTTAAAAGCATCTTTGGGCTTCTAAAGTCCACAACAATTTATCTTTTCCGTCATATTACGGCACTTGTGTGGCAGTATTCATCTGAGCTTTAGAAATTAGAGATCCTTGGGCCTCAACCCCAGAGATTCCAATTTAGTGGGTCTGGGATGAGACCTATGAATCTGGCCTTTTAAGGATCACCTTGGGTGATTATAATATACTTCTAGGTTTGGTTCCCCAGCTTTTTCCATGTACAGAACACAGACTATCTTGCATTAATGCTTAACCATGCAGGCAGTCCTCCCAGAGCACTGTAATCATAGTATTCATTACATTACTAAACTCTTTAAGGATACAAAGCCCTAGAAGCTAATGTAGTTTAGGAATATAGGATGTGTAGAATAAGTGTTTATTGAATTAACGAACATGGTCTCTGAAGCAAGACAGACTCCAGTCTTGTGCCACCCTGACTTTAGGCAAGTTACTTAACTCAAAGCTTTGGTTTCCTCCTCTGCAAAGTAAGGATAATAAGCCCTATCTGACAAGATTTTTAAGGATTATATGAATTAATGTATGGAAAGCACCTAGCATACATTCTGACATAGAGTAACAAGTGTTAAATACATGATCCCTCAAGGACATTTTAAACCTTTTTTGTAACCTCCACATGACCTAGCACTGCCTCTATACAGGACACAATGAATAGACATTTGTTGCCTTAATTACATCAAATACCAGTTGCTACTTAAGAATGGTATTCCATACATACCAGGTTTGTGGTCCTGAGATGCATCTGTAGATCTCAGAGTATAGCTAAATTCATGATATATAAAATAGTGGCACCATATTATCTTCATCTCTAACGTCTCACTTTTGAATATTCCCACAGAAGTCACAAGCGCTCACTTATGACAGAGCTCAGGAGCTCTAATTCATTGCTGTGTTTTGATAGGTATGATTTTCAAGAATTTAGTTTGTTTCTTTTTTACACTACTCACTGACACTATCTTTGTAACTACCTATACCTATAGTTACTCCATAGAAACAAGTCACGAGCAATGATACCAATATATATAGATAGCAGCCTATTACACCATCCCTCCTTTATAAAAGAAGCCAAGATAGGTCTGAATATAATAAACCATTGAAATCTTTAGTAAGCAAATTTCTAATGCCTCTTTCAAAAAATTTCTTCACCATAGATCCCTTTACTTGAGTCTCTAACAATGTAAATAACGTTTGTCCTCTTTAATGTTGGGGTGGTACGCACATCTAAGAAATAAATAACTAAGCAAGCACTAGACATCATCCTAAATCACTTACAAAATTGAGCGACTAGTCATAAAATAGCAACTCGAGTGGTCTTTTCAAAGTCACTGAAACAAACACATTTTTAGCCAGTTCCAATGGACTGAAAGACCGTAATAACTTTTTTAAAAAGTTAAGGAAAATGGATGTCAAGAGGAGTTATCAATAAAATGAAATATGTCAAAGCAAGGAGTTTCAAGTAAACATTATCTGTTTGATATTCCTAGTTTTATCAAATACCTCAAACTTCTACAAATTTCTTCTTAAAGTGAGACCTACACTTTGGCCAAAGTTCTAAAGGTTCCTGTGCAAAGGAAGCAGATTCATGAGGAATCATTACATTTCTGAAAAGTTTTTATTTTAACAATTAAAATAACATAGGTTGAGTATCAAATGCAGAACGTGGGCAGGTTTTCTTTTCACATGAAATCGAAAACGCAAGAGTCCAATGCTAACATTCCTAGGCAAATTTTACATGTATCAAACATTTAATTAAGGATTGAAGAGAAGCTATATCTCAAATCACTATGATTCTATTTACCCATGAGTCTTGACATCTCTAAACATAGTCATTAATAAGCTAACCTATGTTACTTTAACAGCTATACTGTTTCTTAAGAGAAGAAACGGTTTTCCTACATCTTTAAAGTAATCTCTGATTAAAAATATTAAAGGTTAAGAATAAAGCATTTAAAATCAGGGACCAATTATTTCCACTTAAGTCATTCATTCTACATATTATACTCTTTTTATGTTAAATAGTAGTATTGTTCCTCAGCTAAGTATTAACATTTGCTTTACATCAATTAATATTATTTATCTGTTGATCAACACATCTTAGAATTCACTTAAACTTGCTCGTTGTTCACAAAAAAGTTTAATTTGTCTCAGGTTCCCAAACTTAATAATTTGCACATTTCCTTTTTAACTCTTTTGCTCTCTACTAACACAATTAAGCATGCGTAAGAAATAGCCTATCCCAAATACCCAATTAGACTTACATTATCATGTTTAAAAAAACACAACATCTTCAATTCCCGGAAGACCCTTTTGCAAGAGACCAGATTCTGGAAGACGTTGGGCATCTTTTTGAGTGCTACTCTCTTTCCATCTCTTGGATCTGTTACTGACCTAAAGAAGCAATATTTGGGGGAGAAGGAAAAAAAAACAAGAGAGAGAGAAATCAATTCTAAACTTTGTTCTTCAATGTTTCAGAGCAGGACAATTATCTTTATCTTAGACTACTCAATCTACTTAACAATGCTTAAGGTATCAGTGAGAAAGAATATTTAAAACAATTATACACTTAAAATCAAAGAGAACGTTTAGCCCATTCCACTTAATTGCCATCCTATTTTTTTTAATCCTCCTCTAAATTTCTATAAATACTTTCTGAGAGGTCACTTAGCAAAACATCTCAGGTAGGAGGGTTCTTAATGATAAAGCCATTTTAAAGATGAGTGGGGAAGTATAGATTAATACAGCTAAAGTCAAATTAGTTTCATGCTTCATGTTCAGAACCACATTCAAGATGGAAAAGATGTTCATTCAGATACCATTACATTTAGTTCAACATGGAGAAAACAGTTTTATTATTTTGGCTTCTTACATAAATGAACATCTTTTAGTAATATGAATTTCAATCCCACTAGTAGCTGAACAGTGTCTCCTCCTCAGAAGTCCTGAGTGCCAGCTTAGGGCTGTAGCTTCTGGGTTATGAAGACCTCTTCCCTTTTGCTTCTTACAAGGCTCTTGGTGTGTCAGTTGCCTCCTGTAATTTCTTTCTTTATTTTTTTCTGTAATTTCTTTAATGTTCAGTGTCCCCCCACCACTTTTTAATCTTTTAGTCTTCTAATACCTTTTTAACCAATTTCTTGTATTAAATTTCCCTGTTTGACATACTAGTATGGTTTCCATTTTTCTGACTGGACCCAAATGATACATATTAAATCAGTTAAAGGAAACAAAGCACTAAATTTGTTAAATACGACCAACTGACCATTTTGCAAGTGATTATTCATGAATTATCTTAAAGAAAGCTGGTTTCCTTTCCACCCATCACCTATGACTGGTTGTCCCTGTAGAATTTATTCCTGTCAAATTTATTTTGTTGATTCCTGCCTACCATCTATCAGTTCTAGGTTCAGTCATCCAATGCTTTGGTTACCCCTCCCAGATCTGTGTCATTTAAAAGTCTGTTCTAAAGGTCATCAATGACTTTATCCACGTTATTAAAATTTAGAACAGGACAGAATAGATCTCTGCAACAGTTACAATACTAGAAACCACCCATGAGTCTGGCATCAAATTATTATTCATTCATTACTTATTTAATATAGTATTACTTATATCAGTTATATATTATATCAGTTTATTTCTTCATCTTGTCCACAAGAAATCACTCATCAAGTTGCCTTCCTGAAAACGAAGCATTCCTATTATCTACTAACCTGTCTAAAAACTATACCAAACTTCTTTATAAATTCATCTTTGTGATCACTACTTCTTTTCCTAAGTGCTTGTGAAACTCCTAAATGGTCCATTCCAGTATATAAACAATACGAGAACTCTATTCTTCCATGGACTCAAAATTTGGTAAAACAAGAATTGTAATTTTTAGATGTTCAGTGGCTTAAACTGTAATTCAACTAAGAAACCTAACATTAGTGATTACTGCTTAAAAAACACCTACCCAGTGCTCATTTTGGCAACACATAACATAGATTATGAACATAACAAAGATTAGCATGGCCCCTGTCCAAAGATGACATGTAATTTGTGAAGTGTCCCATATTAAAAACAAAACAAAATCAAATCCTAACCCAAATCCACAACACTACCTAAAAAATTCACATAAACTAGGTTAAGTAAAACAGGCAGGAAACTCGGTATAGTATTATATTCAGATTGTTAAAAATATTTTTTCTGTTTAATACACCACTTCTATAACTAAATACTAGAAGACAAAAATGTCAATGAAATGAAAAAGCAAGGAAGGAAAATTTGAACCACACATTGTGAATCACACATTGTGTTTAGTTGTCAATGTCTCTTGAGTCTTCCTTTTGTTTTTCTTGAGTCTTCCTTAATGCAGAATAGTTATTTAGCATCTTTTGTCTTTCATGACATTGCCATTTTTGAAGAGTATAGGCTACTTATTTGTAGACTGCTCCTCATTTTGGGTTTGTGTGGTGTTTTCTCATGATTAGATTCAGGTTATGCATTTTTAACGGGAATAACGCATAAGTGATGCCTTCTCATTGCAACTTACTAGGAGGCACATGAATTTTCCCCATTTCTGGTGATTAACTTTGATAACTTGATGAAGTGTCGGTCACGTTACCACATTGCAAAATTACTATTTTTTCCCTTGATAACTGTGTAACTGTTCTATTCCTCATCAAACTCTGACCCATAACCTTTAGCATCCACTGATGATTCTTCCTGAGTCAACTATTACTGATGTTTGCCAAATGCTGGCTTAATTTTAACGTCTTCAAACAGCTAGTCTACACAATAAATGTTCATTTTAAAAATGAGTAAGTTGATTTAACACAAGGCCCTTCCCCCAGGCCTCATACAGCAATACTTCCTAACTTCTAACTTTTCTTTTTTTTTTTTAACTTCTAACTTCTTATTGGTCTTGACTCTACTGTAGTGAGGAGAACTGCTCTAAGATAAACCCACTCCTGGCTCAAGGTTAGTACTGAGCCTTGCAATGTTTTAAGGTAAAATTCAAAAGCAGCATTTTATTATTCATGCAAAAGCCAGTCATTCCTGTGGCTGGTAACAATATAACTCTAATGAATGTGAATGGCTGTGCAGTAATTTCACGCCATGTTGAGTTTGTTCTCTCTTAACCTGAGGTAGCAGATGCTTTAGTTCAGCACAAACAGTACCACAGAACACAGATAAGTGTGGAAGCCTGTTACACAGGAATTCTTTTATTTTCTTTGTTACTGAAAGGCTTGCTGTGCTTAGTTCCTCTGCGACAGCAATACCCTGGTTATTCCAACTGTACTTGTTAATGAAGCTCCAGCTGTAGAAATAATAAACAACATTTAGGGCAACTTGCCTCGTTTTAGAAAAAAAGGAGCCATCCCGTGATCAATGGTTCACTTACTGGTCAGTTACTTTCTCTACTAAATACTGGAAGCGCTACATAAAACTGTGCATCTGTCATTTCACCTCATTATCTTCATGAGCAATCAAGTTACACTAAAATAAATATTTACTTCGTAACTTTTAAATCAATATTTGATTCTGTAAACTATATTAAAAATACAGTTCTAAGTGTTGTAAAAAAGAACCCTTTCTTACATCTGCCTGAAGAATATCAATCCTTCTCTAATACTGAGAATACCAGTTTAACTTTTTTTAAAACAGCCAGAAGAATCCACAAGCCATTCTTCAGAGAAATATAGTCAGCCAAAAGAGTGCAAAACCAAAATAGGAACCTTTTTAGATCTGGTGTGGTTGTTTTGTTGTAGAGCTTTCTTAATCCCAGGAAACTCTGACTACTTGCCACAAATCTGCTTAAATTACAGACAAGTAGAAGGATTGGAATGAAACACGAATGAAGCTTATTGGGGATACATTCTTAGGCACTAGAACCTAATATTACAACAGCTTTAAATTATAGTATAACTTTAAGTTTAACAACTAAACAAGAATCTCCAAGAAATTATATGTTCTTCATTCATTTTACACATAGAATTTTTTCCCTACATGGTTTAGTAGTTTTTAAGTTCATGTTTCTGCTACGGGTTTTTATTCAAAGCAAATAAATAATTTATAATGAGAATGTTTCACTCGGATTGAGAAAATCAGGTTCTTCTATTCACATAAACTTATAATCAGCAATCTTCTATTTTTTTTTTTTTTTGCTATACACACTACAATTACTACGTCAACTGTACCAATACAGTATGTATCTCAGTAACAGAACCTCCTAACTAGATTCTAAATATTTAGATTATTGCCTTTGCATTCATTTCTTTAAAAGTTATTTTTACTTGTATTAAGTCAGCTTGAGAAAACAACTGCAAACTATGAGGTGAAATTTCTGACAACAAACGAGTCTAAAAAAAATATTTATATATCTTATTTGTATCTTAGTCCCTGTTATATGTTCAGGGACACTATAGGTTAAAAAATAAGGAATTTATTTTTACATCTCTTTGGTCTTCCTAACCAAAATTTTAACAGGCTACAGTTTGTGTACTTTGACATAATTTAAAGAGTTGCGCATTATTCAGAGGAATAAACCTTCTAGGCTTCCTTGCCTCCACCCAAAAATGCATGAAAAAAGATTCTCATCTTTCATAGTTAGATACTTTGTTCCATCAGTTAGGGTTTTCTGATATTTGGTTTTTCTTTTATTTATCCAAATTTGGTATTTGCTGAGTTAGCTTTATACATAAGAAAGAGATCATTTTCCTTTTTTTCAAGATACTTCTACTAAACTGATACTTAAATTTGTTAATCTGATATTATAAGGAGAAAAGACCCTATATAACAGCTAAACCAAAGCAGTGAAATGGTTCATTCTTTTTCTAATATCCTAACATTCCACTATTGATCAGAAAAAGCAAAACATATACATTTAATTGAAAGAGTTACATATGAGCTTAAACATCCTCTAATTCTGTGATCAAACAAGTATAAATAACAATGATCCCGGCAGGTGAGGCATCCATGGGCCATCCATTTTGATCTGTAGTGAGATAATTAAGGGTCCTGATAAGGGAGGAGAAATAAGACACAAATTATCCAATAGCAGGTTGTCATATTCATTTTCAAATACTTGTTACCAATGGATAAGATCTAACTTTTAAGACCCCAACTCCCCATCAATAATCATAATTAAGTTAAAACATAAGTGCAAAATCCTTTTATACTAATTATTATTGACTCAAGAACACTTTTTTGTTCTTTAGACCATGAATTAATAATTAGCTCCATTCTTGCTGCAGATGCTGGGAAAGACATAGAGATTCTTACTCCTCACTGTCAAGTATCTTTGTGAGGAGTAGGACTTGCCTGCAGGAAAGTTGCCACACTGTCTTTTCAGTAGGAATTTTCTCATGTTGGAAAGTGAACATGACACAGCCTAGCCTGCCAAGTATAGGAAGTTTTCATGGCCCACTAGCCACAGTCCTCTCCTAGAAACAGATCCATGAATATTGTATGGGAAGGAGAACCACCTGCAATGAAAGACAGGTTTCTGTACAATGCCACAAAGGAAAAAAATCAAAACTGTGCCTCCTTTTTACATTTATCAATTTGTGGCAAAAAAGTTATAAAAGATAACCAAATCAAAACTATGTCACATAAAAATGTGCTTTTAATCCCAATGATGACTTCTTAAAAGATATGTGCTTAGGAAAAGGAAAACTGAGAAATATAAAGATTTCCTTTAAAGAATGGAAATTTTTGTTGCACATTAGGTTTATAAATATAGAAGATACCAAATGAAAGAAAAGAATGGGTTTGTTTACACAGTAGGTTTATAACACATGGTTTTGATGATATCGAAAAATTACAATGAATTCAGAAATGCAAAGTTCACATGATTCGAAAAAAAATCGTTTTTAATTACGTATTATTCAATATTTTAGTGGCTAATATTTTAATAATTACTTAAAATATAAGTCCTAATATGCTGTTAAAAGCAAACTGAGCATACGAACCAACATACCAGTAAAATGTAATTTTTGAAATAAAAAGAAAAATTTGAATATGGCTTCGAATTATGGTTATAAATCAAATGTCCCTATTTTTTAGGAATGTATATATACTTAAGTTTATCCACAGGTGAAATGACATGAGATTTAAGATTTGCCTTAAAATACTTTATCAAGGATTGTTGAAACAAATGAAGCAAATGTTGATAATAATTGAATCTGGTGGTTGGTATAATGAAGTAAAACTATTAAAGAATGAAGAAACTTGTCAAAATAAAAACATTGAAATAAAAAAAATTAAAGATACTATTTATAATATAAAAAAACATCCAGTATCTGGGATTAAAGTTAACAAAAGCTAAGTAAGCAAGATTTCTACATAAAAAGACTAAAAAACATTAGCAAGAGAAATTAAAGATGTAAATGAACGGAGAGACATACCATATTCATGGACTAGAAAACTCAATAGTATAAAAATTTCAATTCTCCCCACCCAAACTGATTTATACAGATTCAGTGAAATTCCAGCCAAAACCCCCAAAAGATTTTCTTTTTGTGGATCTATACAAATCAGTTCTAAAGTCTTTATGGAAATGCAAATATGCCAAGAACTGCTGAGATACCCTTGAAGAAGGTGGGAAAAAATTGCTCTACCATATATGAAAACCTAACATAAAGCTAAAATAGTTTAGATAATGCAATTTTGGAGCAAGATCAATGAAACAGAAATATGACCCCAAAACATTCTCACATATACAGACACGTGACTAATCATAAAGGTGTCTTTGTAGACAGGTAGTCTGTGCCATACGCTATTGTCTCACAGCTTCAAACCTATCTGTCTAAACACAACTCTATAATATCGGGACTCTGCAAACCATATTTTGGTTTTGCCAACTAGCTCCATGTTAGGCTCTGCTAATACGCGGCTTTAGAGCAGACTACAAGGCCAGAGGAAAAGGGGACTTGCCCCTTCCTGTGGGCTTTCTGTCTGTCTCTTGTTTCTGTGTCACCCTAGCAATACTTCTTCACTCCCAGCAGTGGCAATGCCTTTCTATAATTGCAGCTGAACCCAGTTTATAGCTTTCCCACTTGCAGAACCAGCCTCACTGTATCCTCCACCTCAGACACCAGCACTAGTGAGTCTGTAACCTCTCCTTAGATATCTGAATTCCTGCTACATGGGGTTCTAAGTCTTAATAATTCCAACTTCTTCCATGATATTCCTCTAGCCATAGCTAGAGGTAGCTGTTACTTTCACGATACCTTAGTTTTCTATTCTTGTCTAACTACAACTTTAAACTTTACAAACAACTTTACAGCTAATTAGCATTCCCTTCTACCCCCACAACTTTTATTATTTAAAAAATATTTTATTTATTTATTTATTCATGAGTGAGAGAGAGACAGAGAGAGGCAGAGACATAGGCCGAGGGAGAAGCAGGCTCCATGCAGGGAGCCTGATGTGGGACTCAATCCTGGGTCTCCAGGATCACACCCTGGGCTGAAGGCGGCACTAAACCGCCGAGCCACCCAGGCTGCCCACCTCCGCAACTTTAAAATGTGTAGTTTCTTTCTCCTCATTGGACCCTGACAGATACAACATTCTTTTTAATGTATGGTATGGAACAACTAGATATACATAGGGTAAAACAGAATGAATCTTCACCCCTACTTCACTCCATACACAAATTCCAGGTGGATTGTAGATATTAATGTGTAAAGCAAAATTGTACAGCTTTTAGAAGATAATATGTAGTAGAATACCTTCAAGATATCAGGGCAGGGAAAGATTTCTTCAACAGTACACAAAAAGCACAAATCATAATGTAAAAAAAAATTTGACTACTTTAAAATCAAGAACATCTGTTCATTATCTGTGTATTGTTAAGAGTAAAAATGCAAGTCACTCAGAAGATGTTTGTAACACACATATAAGCAACAAAGTGTTTATCTGGACATGTGCAGAATTCATACAAATCAATTTTTAAAAAGGGTTTGAACAGGCATTTTACAAAAAAAGGATAAGCCAGACACCCACTAAACATATGAAAAGGAGCTTAACCTTATTAGTCATTTGGAAAATGAAAATTAAAACCATAATGAGAATGATTATATAACTCTCAGAATGGCTAATAATAAAAGGTGGACAATACCAAATTTTTAGTGAAGATGTGGTACAATGGCAATTCTTATAGACTGCTAGTAGGAATGTAAATTGGTAAAATCATTATGAAAAACAGATTGGCTTTATATACTAAAATGAATATATGAATACAATGTGACCCAGCAATTTGACTCCAAGTATATACCCCAAAGGAATGTGCACACCCATCACTAAACATACAAATGTGTTCGCAGCAATATTTTTAGTACCCTTAAAACGGGAAACAATCCAAACATCCATAAACAGTAGAACAGATTAACAGATTGTTGTATATTCATATAATTGAAAAACCCTACAGGGATTGAACTACTGCTACATGCAGCAACACAGATGAATCTCATACACCTAATTTCTGAACGAAAGAAATCAGTCACAAATAATGTAAGATTTCACTTCCATAATATTAAAAATATAAGCAAAGTTGAACTCTAATGTTTAGGGATGTATGCTTAGGAGACAGAAACTATTCATAAAAGAAGTACTTACCATAAAAGTTAAGGTTAGTAGTTATCTTGGAGGAAGCGATACAAGGTGGGGGTGTGTGTGCGGGAGGGCCAGAAGGGACTTCTGTGTGCTAGTGATGCTATTTCTCACTTGAATGGTAGCTATAGAGGTGTGTGTTCTTTGTGATAAATCACTGAGCTATATATCTTATTTTGTGTACATTTCTGTATTGTGTTATTATAGAACTAAAAGGACAAATTTCTCAGTTAAAATTTTGAGGATAAAAACACACATCAGGTTGAAATTTGTATAATGAGTAATTTTAAAGAGGACAATTCTTTTTATTATTTTTTTTTTTGTAAAAAATACACATCCATACCAAACCAATGAATTTTGTCATATACTTCCTTGTGCCACTGATTTATTTTGTAGTGAGTATACATAATATCTTCCTTATGTTTTGGTAGAATTCCAAAGGAATTTGCTTACTTCAAAAAAAATAAACGTTTTCTTCATCATTACACAGGAATATGCTATAAGAAACATTCCACAGGAGAGTGCTGTCAGCAGAATTAAAGCAGAACTATAGTCCCACCCCTAATCTAATCACAATCTCCTAACTTCTTCCATTGTAAAGCAAAGTGCTGAAGCAGCTACAATGCTTCAGGTTTTTTTAATTAGTTAGCCTTTTAAAAATAACCAAAACCCAAAATGCTGCAAATACAAAGCAGGAGGCAGGACTTCCAGCTGTGGCAAGCTGAAGAGGTCAGCAAAACCTTTCCCCTCAAAACAACTATAAAACTGGACAAAAATGTCAAAAACAACCATTTCAGGACTCCAGAAAACAACCCAAGTCAAACAATACATTCAAAAGTGTTTATGAAAAACTGTGGAACTTTGGGTAAGAACAATGAAAGTGAGTGATGTTATTGCTTGGCTGCTCCTTACCCCCACCTAAGCACAGTCCATGCAGTAGTTGGCCATGAAAATCAGCAGCTTCACTTGCCTAAGGTTGCTGATGTGATCTGAAGGGGAGGATGCAAACCCTACACTCAGGAGCACTGACTATAAAAGCATTAAACTCAACTGGAGAAGAAAAGAGAAAGCCTACAGCTCTGCCAGTCTGAGGTTGCTATCCTAGTTGGGAAGTGGGATAGAGCAACATAAATCCAGGAATTTAACAAGGAGATTCTGGAAATGAGAGCCACAGTGGGGCTAGGTAAACTCCCATAGATTCCTGGCTAACTGGAGGCTGCTTATATACTCAGAGCTGACCTGAGAGGGCCTAAGCTCTGTACACACCCGTGGCTGACTGAGAGGCTTCCCACATGTGAAGAGAAGAACTGAGAGGCTCAGCAGAAAATAAAAGCTGGGGCATAGTTGCAAATTAGATGAGCTCCCTAACATAGTCAGAAAGGATAGAAGCCTCACTGGCTCAAGATGTTTGAGCACAACCTTTAACCAATCACTGGCTGACCACCAAGCGATACAGACACAAAGGGGAACTCCAAAAGGGCTGGGCTAAAAATTAAAATAATAATTTTTAAAAACCTGAGCAATTTGAGCAGTTGTACTGAATGGACACAGAAAGATTATGCACATTAAGTCAAGTTACTTAAATATAAGCAAACACATACAACAACAACAACATGTCAATAATGACGACCTTCAGGTGGCAGGGAGGCTGGGGAGAAATCAGATCCAGAGCTATTACATTATTAAATATGTCCAGTTTTAAACAAAAAAATTACAAGATATGTAAACAGTAAAATGTGACTCATACTCAGGGGAAGAAGCAGTCAATAGAAATAGTTTCTGGGAAAAAAAAAAAATAGTTTCTGAGTGAGCCCAGATGTTGCATTCAGTAACACTTCAAAAGCAACTATTATAAATATGTTCAAAGAATTAAAGGAAATTATTTTTTAAAGAATTTTTTTTAACGGTGACAATGACAACAAATAGGATACACAATATGAAAACTAAGAAAAAAAGAAATCAAATTCTAGACTTGAAAAGTACAATCCTAGAAATGAAAAACTCTGTAGATTGGCCTAATAGTGGATATGAAATAGAATAAAAATCAGTAAACTGAAAAGCTCAATCAATAGAAATTATACAATCTCAAGAACAGGGAGGAAAGTCTGAAGAAAAATGAACAGAGCCTCAGAGAGCTATGCAAGAACTCTGAGTGTACCAGCATAACACCTAATGGGAGTACCAGAAGAAAAGGTGAGAAAGGGACAGAAAAAAGTATTTGAAGACATAACAGTTTAAAATTTCCCAAATCTGATAAAAATATACGATCCCCAATGCTCAAAAATCCCATATAAGATAGACACAGGAGTCTTGCACGTGGACATCTCAGGGTCAAAGATAGATCAAGTCAAAGAAACTCTTGAAAATAATGAGAATAAACAATAAAATTGTTGACTGATTTCCCATCAGATGCAATGGAGGTCAGGAGGCAGAAGAATGCCATATTTGCAGGGGTGGTGATAGGCAGGCAAAAACTCTATATTCAACAACAAAAAGACCCTATCCTTCAAAAATAAAGGCAAAATGAAAGCATTCCAAAATACGTAATGATGGACAGAATTTGTTGTCAGCAGATTTGCCTTAGAGGAAATAACCCCAGATGGTAACTCAAATCCACAGGAAAAAAAGAAAAATGAAAAATGGCAAATATGTGGGCAGAAGATTACATATATTTTTATTTTATTTTTATATATGTTAACTATACTGGAATTGTATATTAGTTATATTAGTTATGTGTACTATATTAGTTTCAGTGTACAATAATACAATGATTTAAAAAATTCTATACAGGGGATCCCTGGGTGGCTCAGTGGTTTGGCGCCTGCCTTTGGCCCAGGGCGCAATCCTGGAGTCCCGGGATCAAGTCCCACGTCAGGCTCCCAGGGTGGAGCCTGCTCTTCCCTCCTCCTGTGTCTCTGCCTCTATGTCTATCATAAATAAATAAATAAATAAATAAATAAATAAATAAATAAATAAATAAATAAATCTTTTAAAAAAAATTCTATACATTACTTAGTGCTCAGTATAATAGGAGTATTCTTTAATCCTCATCACCTATTTTACCCACCTCTCTTCAGGTAACTAGGTTATCTATAGTCGAGTATGTTTCTTGGTTTGTTTTTCTCTCCCTCCTGCCCCCCTCCTTTGCTTGTTTCTTAAATTCCACATATGAATGAAATCATATGGTATTTGTCTTTCTCCAACTGACTTATTATTTCACTTAGTATGATACTCTCTATATCTACTTGTGTTGTTGCAAATGACAAAATTTAATTTTTTATGGCTGAAAATTACATATATATACACACACACACACACACACACATATATGGAATACTATTTCAGCCATAAAAAAGAATTAGTCATAATATACACATACTGCATTTTCTTTATCCATTCATCTATTAATGGACACTTGGGCTGCTTTCATAATTTGGCTATTATAAATAATGTTCCTATAAACATAGGAGTGCATGTATCCCTTTTAATTAGTGCTTTTATATTTTTTTGGTAAATATCCAGCAGTGTGATTACTGAATCATAGGGTAGTTCCATTGTTAACACTTTGTGGAACCTCCATACTGCTTTCCACAGAGGCTGCATCCGTTTGTACTGCCACCATGTATATTTTAGATACTAACTAGATACTAATCCTTTACCAGAAATGTCATTTGCAAATAAATATCTTCTCCCATTCAGGTTAGTTGTCTTTTAGTTTTGTTGTTTCCTTTGTTGTGCAGAAGCTTTTTATTTTGATGTAGTCCCAATAGTTTATCTTTGCTTTTGTTTCCCTTGCCTCAGGAGACACATCTAGAAAAGAGTTGATATGTCCAATGTCAGAGAAATTACTGGCTGTACTCTCTTCTAGGATTTTTATAGTTTCAGGTCTCACATTTAGGTCCTTACTCCACTCTGAATTTCTTTGTGTGTGGTATAGGCCAGTGGTCCAGTTCTCCCAACACCATTTGTTAGAAAAGGCTGTCTTTTTCTAATTGCATACTCTTTACTCCTTTGTCAAAGATTAATTGACCACATAAATGTGGGTTTATTTCTGGGCTTTCTCTTCTAGTCCACTGACTTATATACCTGTTTTTGTGCCAGTACCATACTGTTTTGATTACTACAGCTTTGTAGTATAACTTAAAATCTGGAATTGTGATACCTCCAGATTTGTTTTTCTTTTTCAAGATTGTTTTGGCTACTTGGGGTTTTCTGTGGTTCCATACAAATGTTAGGATTGTTCCAGTTCTGTGAAAAATGTTGTTAGTATTTTGGTAGGGATTACATTAAATCTGTTGATTGCTCTGAGTAGTACCAACACTTTAGCAGTATTTGTTCTTCCAATACATCAGTATGGAATATCTTTCCACTTGTGTTCTCTTCAATATCTTTAATCAATGTTTTATAGTTTCCAGAGTACAAGTCTTTCATCTCCTTAGTTAAGTTTATTCCGAGGTATTTTATTATCTTTAAGTAAAATTGTAAGAGGGACTGCTTTCTTCATTTCTTTCTGTTGCTTTGTTATTGGTATATAAAAATGTCATAGATTTCTGTACCATGATTTTGTATCCTGCAACCTTACTGAATTCATTTATCAGTTCCATTAGTTTTTTTGGTGAAGTCTTTAGGGTTTTCTATATATAGTATCACGTCTGTAAATAGTGTAAGTTTTACTTCTTCCTTACCAATTTGGATGTCTTTTATTCCTTCCTCTTTTCTGACTGCTGTAGCTAGAACCTCCAGCACAATGTTAAATAACAGTGGTGAGAGTGGACATTGCTGTCTTGTACCTGACCTCAGAGAAAATGCATCTCATCGTGATGTTGGTGTGGGTTTTTGATATATAGCTTTTATTTTGTTGAGGTATATTCCCTCTAGTCTTACTTTGTTGAGGGTTTTTATCATGAATGGCTACTGTACTTCTGTCAAATGCTTTTTCTCTATCTACTGAAATGA
Organism: Canis lupus baileyi; assembly: GCF_048164855.1. NCBI lineage: Eukaryota > Metazoa > Chordata > Mammalia > Carnivora > Canidae > Canis > Canis lupus. The sequence continues at coordinate 18,656,420 of NC_132853.1, forward strand.
TCACAGTTTTTGTTGATGTGATGTATCAGTCTGATTGCGAACACTGAACCACCCTTGTATTCCAGTAATAATTCTCACTTGATGGTGATGAATGGGTTTTTTCATGTATTGTTGGATTCAGTTTGCCAATATTTTAACAATTTCTGCTTCTATGTTCATCAGGGATATTGGCTTGTAATTTTCTCTCTTTTTACAGTGTCTTTATCTGGTTTTGGTATCAGAGTAATGCTGGCTTCATAGAAAGAATGAATTAGGAAGTTTTCCTTCCTCTTTGATTTTTTGGAATAGTTAAAAAGAATAGGTATTAAGTCCTCTTTAAGTATTTGGTAGAGGGGACACCTGGGTGGTTCAATGGTTGAGTGTCTGCTTTTGGCTCGGGGCATGTTCCCGGAGTCCTGCACTGGGCTCCCCGCAGGGAGCCTGCTTCTCCCTCTGCCTATGTCTAGGCCTGTGTCTCTCATGAAGAAATTTTTTTAAAATAATAATAAAAATAAAATAAATGTTTGGTAGAATTTACCTGTAGCCCTGTAGCCCTGGACTTTTGTTTGCTGGAACTTTTTTTGCTTACTGATTCAATTTTATTGTGGGTGATCAGTCTGTACTTATTTTCTATTTCTTCCTAATTCAGTTTTGGGAGGTTATGTGTTTCTAGGAATTTATCCATTTTTTCTAGGTTGTCCAATTTGTTGGCATATAATTTTGCATAATATTTTCTTACAATCTTTTTATATTTCTGTGGTGTCACTCGTTATATTTCCCCTTTCATTTCTGATTTTGAGTCCTCACTCTCTCTCTCTCTCTCTCTCTCTCTTTTTTTTTTTTTTTGGATGAATCTGGCTGAAGGTTTATTGATATTGTTGATGGTTTCAAAAAACCAGCTCCCCATTTCATGGATCTGTTCTATTGGTTTTTGTTTTTGATTTTTGTTTTTTTGGGGGGTTTTTCTTAGCTTCTATTTTATTTCTGCTCTGATCTTTATTATTTCCTGCCTTCTACTGGTTTTGAGTTTTGCCTGTTGTTCTTTTTCTACTTCCCTTAGATGTAAGGTTAAGATGTTTATTTGGGATTTTTCTTGCTTCTTGAGGTGTAGGCCTGTATTTCTATAAAATTCCAAGAACAGATTTTGCTGTTTCCCAAGGACTTTTGGACTATTTTGTTTTCATTTTCATTTGTCTCCATGTATTTTTTTATATTGTCTTTGATTTCTTGGTTGATCACATTCATTGTTTAGTAGCACATTATTCAACTTTCATATATTTGTGTGCTTTCCAGGTTTTTTCTTGTGGCTGATTTCTAGTTTCATAGTATGGTCAGAAAAGATATATGGTATGACTTCAGTCTTTTTTGAATTTGTTGAGATTTGTTTTGTGGCTTAATACATGATCTATTCGGGAATCCCTGGGTGGCTCAGCGGTTTAGCGCCTGCCTTTGGCCCAGGGCCTGATCCTGGAGACCCAGGATCGAGTCCCATGTCGGGCTCCTGGCATGGAGCCTGCTTCTCCCTCTGCCTGTGTCTCTGCCTCTCTCTCTCTCTCTATGTCTATCATGAATAAGTAAATAAAAAAAAACTTTTAAAAAAATGCATGATCTATTCTGGAGAATGTTCCATGTGTATTCTGCTGTTTTAGAATGAATGTTCTGAATATATCTGTTAGACCCATCTGGTTGAATGTGTCATTCAAAGCCACTGTCTCCTTGTTTATTTTCTACATGGATGATCTATCCATTGATATAAGTGGGCGTTAAAGTCCCCTACTATTATCCATACTATCCATTATTTCTTTTATTTGTTATTAATTGCTTTATGTATCTGGGTGCTCCCATGTTGGGTGCATAAATATTTATAATTGTTAGATCTTCTTGTTGGATTGTACTGTTTATGATTATATAATGTCCTTCTTTGTCCCTTGTTACAGCCTTTGTTTTAAAGTCTATTTTGTCTGACCAAAGTATTGCAACTCTGGCTTCTTTTAATTTCTATTTGCATAATAAATGTTTCTCCATCCCTTCACTTCCAGTCTGCAGGTGTCTTTATGTCTGAAGTAAGTCTCTTGTAGGCTAGAAGAATATGCTGTTGGGTTTTTTTGTTTTGTTTTGTTTTAAAGATTTTATTTATTTATTCATGAGAGACACACAGAGAGAGGCAGAGATACAAACAGAGGGAGAAGCAGGCTCCCTGTGGGAAGCCCAATGCAGGACTCGATTCCAAGACCCCAGGATCATGACCTGAGCCCCCTGAACCAAAGGCAGATGCTCAACCACTGAGCCACCCAGGTGCCCCTGTTGTTAGGTTTATAACATATACAGATTATTAATTACACTAAATGTAAATGGACTAAACACTTCAATCAAAAGACAGAGATTGTCTCAATTTTTAAAAAGCAAAATACAAACTACATGTTATCAACAAAACACTTTATATTCAGAAATAGAAATAGGTTATAAGTTCAAGAATAGAAAAGATATACCATACAAATAGTGGCCATCAGAGAGCTGGAGAAGGTATATTAATAAAAGGCAGGGGAAAAAAAAAAGGCAGGAAAGATTTTAAGATAAGAAGTATTACTGCAGACAATAAGGGACATTTCATAATAGTAAAATAGTCAATATCAGAAGATAGAACAATTATCAATCTATACATGTTTAAAAATAGAACCCAAAAATTCACAAAGCAAAACTTGACAGAAAAGAAGAAACAGATAATTCAACAATTACATTTGGAGGTTTTAATATTCCACTCTCAAAACCAGAACAACTAGACACAAATTAAGCAAGGATAGAAACAAATATAATAATATTAACTAAGTTGACCTCAGTGACATTTATAGAATACTATACCTAATGAGAATAGAATACTTATTTTTCTTCAAGCACACTTAGAACCTGCTCTAGAAAAGACCAAAAAACAAGTCTCAATAAATGGAAGGGATTGAAATGAGTCCAACTATGTTTTTTTTTCAGCCCACAACAGAATTACAAATAATAGAAATAAAATTAAGAAATATTAGGACATTAAAACATTTCTCTATTGACAAATGGTTCAAAACAGAAATCACAAGGGATATTAGAAAATATTTCAAACTGAATGAAAATTAAAACATAATACATAAAATTTATTGGATGCCTTGCTTAGAGGGAAAAATTACACCTTTAAACAGCTATAACAGAAATAAAGGACTCCACTCAGTAATGTATACTGGAAAAAGAGCATATGTGAAGAATACTGGAAAAAGAGCAAATTAAACCCAAAGAAAGCAAAATGAGAATGGAAACAATCACATTACAAATCAAGAAAAATCAATGAAATAAAAAGCTGGCCATTTACAAAAAATTTTTGGAAAAGACAAATTCATAGAGACAAAGCATTTCAGTGGCTGTTTAGGTGTGGGAATGGAATGCGGGATTGACTGTAAAGGGTTAAGTCTCTCTTAGGATGATGAAATGTCCTAAAATTGGGTTAGGGTGATAAATGCACAATAGTGAAATTTACTAAAAGTCACTGAATTATTATAGTACTCCCCCTTTATCTACAATTTCACTTACCCGTGGTCAACTGCTATCTGGAAACAGACGACCCCTCCTCTGACAAAATGTCAAAAGGTCAATACAATAGCTTAATGCTACGTCACAATGCCTATGTTCATCAATCATCAACATTTTTCAACACAAGAAGGATGAATACAGTACAATATTTTGAAAGAAGGGGAGAGACCACATTGACATAAGTATTAACAGTATATTGTTGTAATTGTTCCATTTTCCTTATTACTGTTAATCTCTTGCTATGCCTAATTTATAAATTAAACTCTATTACCTGAAACTAGTATTACACTGCATGTAAACTAGAATTTAAATTAAAACTTTTAAAAAAGCTAAAAACATTTAAACCTTATCATAAATACCTAGCAATATCATAAGCATTTATGTATAGGAAAAAACAATATATAGAAGATTTGGGGGGCACCTGGGTGGCTCAGTTTGGGCAGCCAACTCTTGATTTCGGCTCAGGTCATGATTTCAGAGCCCTGGGATCAAGCCTCCTATTAGGCTCTGTGCTCAGCAGGGGGGTCTGCTTGAGGATTCTCCCTCTCTCTCCCTCTGCCCCTCCTCAGGTGCCACCCACATGTGCACCCTCACTCTCTCTATAATAAATAAATCTTTACATACATATATGATTTGGTACAATCTGTAGTTTCAGGCATCTATTGGAACATACCATTTCCCCTGTGGATAACGGGGGAGTGTCATATTCATAACGGGTGAACTTTATGGTATGTAAATTATGCCTCACGGAGGCTGTTAGAACAAAAACAAATCGTCACCTCAGAGTATAAACAGTTTACAATATTCTAGGCCCTATTCTGAATAATTTTATGTTGTATAGTTTCTTTCCTTCATATTTACAGTTTTTCCATTTATCCACATAGATTACATATTAATCACTTATTCAAAGAAATAGAAAAAATTGTCTTTCTCTTTTTTCTTTTAATATCAATGTTTTAACTCTTATAATGTATACAATGAGGTATTGGTTTATAGTAATATAATCCATGAATCAATTTTCAAAACTGCTATTTTGTTCTATGGCTTATTTTTCAGCCAATGTCTTACAACTTTTTCATATACACTTCATTGCCACTTTATCAAATTCTTTAAAGCAGCTACCATCAAATTTAGCATATCATAATCAACTGGTGGGCTTTAGAAAAAGAAACACAAAAGCCAAAGCAACTCTATTTCATTAAACTTGTGGCAGGCCTAAAAATTTGTATTTTTTAAAAAAATATTTTATTTATTTATTTGAGAGAGAAAGAGTATGAGTGTGTGTGTGTGGGGGGGGGGGGTGGATAGAGGGAGAGGGAAAAGCAGATTCCCTGCTGAGCAGGGAGCCCTATGTGGGGCTTGATCCTAGGACCCTGAGATCATGACCTGACCTGGAGGCAGATGCTTTAACCACCTGAGCCACCCAAGCACCCCTAAAAATTTGTATTTTAAAGAGCTCCTAGCTGACTTTGACTTTTAACAAGATTCAAGAACTATTGCTTTAAACAGTGTATTTATAATTTTAATGTACATAAGAATCACCTGTAATTCTTAAAATCTTAAAATGTAAATTGATTCACTATGCCTGGGGTGGGGAATTGAGATTCTGCATTTATAACAAGCTTCCAGGTGATGCTAGTGGCAAGCCTTTAAAATATGTATCTTATTTGGTTAAATATTAAATATACTAATATAGTAAACACAGAATTTCAGTACATTTGGCCTTCCCTTTAGCCAGGATATAACTCCCTATTTATTCAAACTTCTTTTCTGCTTGCCATTAAAGATTTATTTTTCACATACATTAAGCTAAAGTATTTAATTTGTACCACTGTAAGTTTACATTTATTGTCATATAATCTATTGTTAAAATACAGTAACATAACTTTCAATTTACAATTTGCAACTTTCCTAGATTCAATTGTTATGCCATTGAATTCTTGAGATTTTCTAGGTCTATAACTATCATTTACATTGCTATAACTTAATTTCCTTCTTGCATGTATCTATACCTTGTTTTCCTTGTATATTTGCTGACATTCAATAACAGCATTATTTTGCTGATGCCTCTACTTTTTCATTTTGGTTAATGTTGACTTTTAGTTACAAATATATAGGGAAACCTTTTTAATAGGGTAAATCTATTTCCTTTATGTTTTTCAGAGTTGTCAGAAATGGATGTTAACTTTTATAAAATATTTTTAGAATATTTAAAAATATTACGGTGACATCATGAATTACACTAACTTTGTTTTTAAATTTACTGGATTGTAAGTCCCTGAGAGCAAGGACTCTACTATATTTATCTTTGAAACTTCCCATTGCTTAGAATAATACTTTCTCTTCTCTATCCTAGGTCAGTGAATGTTGGTTTAATTGATTTTACTGTTTCTCCTAATAATTACATGGATTATCTTAATAGTTTTCCTCACACAGAAGCAACCTTAAGTTTCTACATTAAGTTTTACTTGATTGTGGTGAATTTTTTTTTAAATGTTGAATACCTTTTAATATGCATTCTATTTCATTATTTTATTTAGAATTTTTTCATCTGTGTTCATCAACAAGATTGGTTTTCATTTTTATGCTCTGGCCATATCAGGTACCATATCTATCTGCCTCACAAAATAAACCAGTATCTTTCAGCATTTAGTAGCTATTACATGATACAGTTATCTGCTGAAAAATATTCAACAGTGATCCCAACAAATTTTCTTGTGTTTCCTACTGCAACTGACTTATTCAAAGTATTAAGTGTACTGTTCTAATTTTTTATAGTCTAGTTTCTAAGTTTTTCCCAAAAAAATCAACCATTTCAATAGTTCTCAACTTAATTTTCATTATTACTGTTTTTGTAGGTCTTTTGGGGATTAACTAGTCCATTGTATTTTTCCTTGTTGAAATAGGCATATAGAGCTGAATAAAACTATAGCTTTGCCAGCTTTAAAGTTGAATAATTGGTGATGAGGGTTTTTTCTTATGTCTTTTTAGTAGTATAGCTTTTTGTAATACATAGTTCCCTTTTTATCTATTTGAAAATATGCTGTTTTGCTACTCATTTGTAATCTCACTGAACCATGATCTGAGGATGCTGTATAGAAAACTTATGCTGAAAGTATTTATGAAGAAATGCTGAGTATTTATGCTGAAAGTATTCAAATTTAAATAAAGTATTTGCCTATTTTCATTTATTTCAAAAATTTATTTTATTAGGAATTTTTGGTTCATTTGAATTGAAATTCTGATGGTGAGATATTGTCTTTTGCTCAAGTGTTCTTGGTGTATAGTTCTTACATTTATTAGCTTTCTTCCCCCATGTTTTCCTGTTATATAATCTGGAATACATCTGCTGGCATATAAGCAGCACAGTGTATAAGATATATCCCAATTTTACAAATGAAATTTTGGGATAAATATGTATTTTCATTAAATATGAATTGGTAATTATTTTACAATAGTAATGTAAAGGAAAACAGTATTTTGCCCATATAAACAAAGCATGAGGGGCAGCCCGGGTGGCTCAGTGGTTTAGTGCCACCTTCGGCCCAGGGCGTGATCTTGGAGACACAGGATCAAGTCCCACATCGGGCTCCTTGCATGGAGCCTGCTTCTCCCTCTGCCTGTGTCTCTCATGAATAAATAAATAAAATCTTAAAAAAAAAAAAAGCATGCTATTTTATTAGTTAAGGATAATTTCTGAATATGCAAAAACATTCTTTTTTTTTTAAGATTTTATTTATTTATTCATGAGAGACACACAGAGAGAGACAGAGAGACAGAGAGAGAGAGAGGCAGAGACACAGGCAGAGGGAGAAGTAGGCTCCATGCAGGAAGCCCGATGTGGGACTCGTTCCCAGGTTTCCAGGATCACACCCTGGGCTGAAGGTGGCACTAAACCGCTGAGCCACCGGGGCTGCCCTGCAAAAATATTCTAAAAACTAAGAGTTAAGAAATTAATCTTGTTTGAGGTATGTTTTCAATAAACTAAGTACAGGGAGGTGCACAAATCATCATTCTACATACTTCATGCTAGGTTAACCACAATATGAACACTTCAGATAAAGGATAAATTTTGGGAAACATATTTGGAAAAATGCAATGGCAAATGTTATAATTTATTCTACCTCTGATTTTTAATTATTGTATGCAGAACAATAAAGGAAATCAAGTAAATCACCGACAATAGGAACACCAAACTTTTTCATACGTTGGTGTTCTAACACAGGGCTCTACACAACCTTGGCTCTCTGCACTAAAGCCTGTTGGCATGATGAAGGTAGCAAAATAGCTCTAAATAAGCAAAGTGATCATAATTAGCTAATGATGTCTACCCCAGACCCACATGAGGAAACAGAGGTGGGCTTAAATGTTGCTGGTAAGAAATAATAAGGGCTTTCTTCTATCGTCCATCTACAGGTAAATTACCAGATCTTCTTCATACCTCACTTAAGAAGGGGTAGGTAAGGGGAGGATTTGGCTGCTTAAACAGCTGGCAGGGATGTATCTGATGACTGAGACCTCACTTTTTCTCAAATCCATTTTTCACCAGCAAATGACACCTGCAACCCTTTGAAGGGTAATCCATATTTTCTCCCACTTGAAAAGACAGCTAGCTGGAGGAAAAGAGATAAAAACATCATCCCAGGTTTAGATCTGAAGCAAACCAGCCTTTGGATCAAATACACATTTAAGAATGCTATATTACCACTTTAAAATATATTTATAGGTTAATATAATATGGAGATTTATATAATTGCGAACTATAAAATCTCAGGTAAGAAGGGACGCATTTGCGTCAGCTACAGCTCATTAGCCATGTTAGAGAAGCCACCTGTTATACCACAGCTAGAATTTCAAGTGTATATTACACGGTAGGAGGATTTTCAATCCTCCTTTGGGATATGAATTTGAAAGGTTGCATTGGGTGAAAGGAGGTGCCTATTTCCTTTCCCTTCAGCTAAGACAGAAAACCTTGAACCAAGGTGAAGATTCAAGGTAGCAATCTGAGACAGGCAAAATGTGGTTGAATACAAAAAAATGGTCTACTACCTGGCATTCAGAGGAGATGAACACCTAATAAAACCACCAGAAAAGTGGAAAGTGATTAAATTCAAACAGAACTAAAGTGGAATTCAATGGTGCAATAGTTTCAGTAGTGGGAGTTGAGAGAAGCTAACCATAAGAAAACCATAAAATGGATTTAGAACTAGGGCAGCATCAAATTGTTCTTTGCTTTTCTTTTGCCACTTAAATCCAAAATACCATCTCAGGGAAAAAGAGAGGCTTTCCTAAACCCACAGGGTTCCATGTAAAAAGATTTCAGGACTATTACTACTACCTCCTACCAAATAAATGCAAATTACTTCCACATGGATCCTGAATCTCTCCTTGAAAGCCTTGCTCTGCTTGTTGTTAGTTTTACTTCAGGAAAGACAAAACTACCCATCAAAGTCATGAGGATGAGAAATGCCAAGTTTGTTTGCCAGAAAAGTTTGTCTGAAAACTATCACTTACGAATGTCTAATAAAGGTAACCAAAACCTAGCCCCTGTCTCCCACTGATTGGAAAAGTTCCATTAAGGGGGGGGGAAAGGCAGCTTTACATACTTATATCCTAAGACACTTTCTCAAAATCCCTGTCTGTTCTTAGAGAATGCAGTAGTTTTGGTGAACAATGTAATGAAGTCAACACCAGGCAGGAAACATATTTATCAACAGACAAAGGATCAACAAAGAATTTCAAGTTGAAAAGGAATTCTGAAGTTTTTCACTAATTTAAGTAGCAACTACAACTGATAAGAAAAATAGAATAAGAATATACAATGTGAAAAACCTATGAGTCAAAAACCCAGCAGGTAAAATGGTCAGAAAATTCTTCCAAGTGGGACACCTGGGTGGCTTAGTGGTTGAGCGTCTGCCTCTGGCTCAAAGTGTGATCCCGGGTCCTGGAATTGAATCTAAGATCAGGCTCCCTGCAGGAAGCCTGCTTCTCCCTCTGCCTGTGTCTCTGCCTCTCTCTGGGGTAAAGCCTGGACCTGCTGTGAGAGGACCGGACAAACAAATGGAAGAGACACTCGGAGATGAAGTTCAGCCCTTCTCACTTGATGAAGAATTTGATTATGACGCTGTGATGCTAACCCCCAAGTTCACTCCTGCAGAGATGGATGCTATCACAGAGCTCTCCAAGCAAGAGAGACATCGCCAGCACAGGCTTAGAGGAACCCCACAACTGACTCACCGAGACATCTTTGTGTTAATGTGTATTTCGTTGTTATTCAAGCAACATTGGAATAAAAGGTAACCTCAGAAAAGTTCTATAGTTCAGAAGAAGGAGCAAAGCATAATCTTAGAAAGTTGAGTGCGAAAAGATTTTAATTCACACTAAAAAGGCATGTGATTGCATAATCTCAATAGTGGCTGGTTTACTAAACTTTTTTCCCTTCCAGAGAGCTACCTACAGGACTCATCCTTGTCACTCTTCTCACACATTTTTATACTTGATCTTAGCCAAAAGGCCGAGAAGCATTTCTCTCACACGTTTTTAATACTATATATAAATTTGCAAGAAACAGAGTAGGAATCACACATTACAAAATAAAATTCACTCCAATTCACCATTGTTTAGGATGGAATGGTAACTTCTAAGTTCCCTGATGCTGGACCAGAAGCCGAAAGTTCTATTTCCTTTCCAAATGGCAATTCTTAAAAGTCCTCTAGAGAGTTAGTATAGCACATGAGGGTAAAATAAATTTATATAACATCAGAAATATTCTACTACCTTGCTTTGCTAAGACAGCCTTTTTTCAATGTCAAAATCATACTAAAGATGAAAATAATATTATGAAAAAAGATCCTCAATGATCCAAAATACACAGAAAAAAACCTAATAAGGGATGAAGGACAGATAGGTAATAGATGAATATAGATATATAAAAACATAACAATTTACTGAAAAATACAAAAGACCACTTGAATAAACAGTATTAACCGCCTTCCTGAAAGAGAAGGGGGTGACAGACTTTATCTTCCAAAAACAGCCACCAATTCCACATTACAAATGAAGTCTGGGCAGCCCCAGTGGCACAGCGGTTTAGCGCTGCCTGCAGCCCAGGGTGTGATCCTGGAGACCCGGGATCAAGTCCCACATCAGGCTCCTTGCATGGAGCCTGCTTCTCCCTCTGCCTGTGTCTCTGCCTCTCTCTCTCTCTCTCTCTCTCTCTCTCTCTCTCTCTCTCTCCCCTCTGTTTCTCATGAATAAATAAATAAATCTTTAAAAAAATAAAATAAAATATTAAAAAAAAAAAAAACAAATGAAATCTTCAGCAACTCATCATTCCTCTCATGAGAGATGGGCCTATCTTCTTCCCTTGAATCTGGGGGAAGCTTGTGACAAACAATGTTATTCAAATGCTGAAATTTTCCCAAACATAAGCCAGTCAAAATTCTCTTTTGACTTTTGGAGCTGAGCTACCATCTAAGAGGTCTGGCTCTCCTGTAGCCACCATGCTGAAGGTACCGGAGGAGCTCTAGCTATTCCAGTCTAGCCACCATTTACACTGAGGAAGGAAGCTGACACCAAATGAAGCAGCAACTAACTATCCCCATTGAGTCTGCAGACTGTAGATTCATGAGCATGTTGTTTTTAGCCCTAAATTCTCAAGTGGGATTACACAGCCATAATTAAGTGGGAAAATATTATTAGCATGTAGATTACTGATTCATCTGTAAACTTAACAAAATTACAATTAAGACTAACAAAATTTTTGAGAAAACCTGATAAATGACTCTGTGGGGCTCGTACTGCATTACATGTAACAACTAGGCCAGAAAGGAGGAGATGTTTTGGGAACTACGATGTTGCAAGATTTTGATATTTTGAGACAAGTAATACATTAATTGTAGATGAGAGCTGTGAAGAAGTAAGGATGTACACTGCTATCCCCGGTGCAATTACTAAAAAAAAACAATGCAAATAAGTAAAGCCAAAAAGGCAAAAGGAAAATTTGAAATAGAATTCTAAAAATATAGTTCTAATGATCCCAAAGTGAGGGGCAGGCAAAAAGGAGCATAAAAACAAAAAAACCAAGAGATGATAGAAAACAAATAATAAAATAGTAAACCTAAACCTTACCATATTAAACATTAATGAACTAAAAATCCAATTAAAAGGTAAAGACTGCCAGAATGGATAATAAAATAATACCCAATCATATGCTGTCTATAAGACACAATTTAACCATCAAGAAAGGTTAAAAGGGGATCCCTGGGTGGCGCAGCAGTTTGGCGCCTGCCTTTGGCCCAGGACGCGATCCTGGAGACCCGGGATCGAATCCCACATCGGGCTCCCGGTGCATGGAGCCTGCTTCTCCCTCTGCCTGTCTCTGCCTCTCTCTCTCTCTCTCTCTCTCTCTCTCTTACTGTCATAAATAAATAAAAATTAAAAAAAAAAAAAAAGAAAGGTTAAAAGTAAATGAATGAAAAAGGATACACCATGTAAACAATAAGCATAAGAAGTCTGGAATGGTTATATTAATATTATATAAAATAGATTCCAAGACAAAATTTATATAGGATATAAAAAGAGACATTTTATATACATTAAAGTTCTTTTCATCGGGGGATATAACAATCCTAAGTGTGCATGTGCCCAATAACATAACTTCAAAATAAATGAAGCTAAATTTACAGAAATAAAGAGAAAAGTAGACAATTTCACAATTAGAGCTGTGATTATAACCTCTCTTATTAACTGGCAGAACAGCTAGACAAAACATCAAAAAAGACATATCTGGGGATGCCTGGGTGGCTCAGTCAGTTAAGCATCTGACTCTTGGTTTCAGCTCAGGTCATGATCTCAGGGTTGTGAGATCCAGTCCCACATCAGGCTCCACACTTAGTGCAGAGTCTGCTTGAGATTCTCTCTCTCCTACCTCTACCCCTCTTCTGGCTCGTGTTCACTCAAGCATACACATGTGTTCTCTTTCTCCAATTAAAAAAAAAAAAAAAGGACATATCTGGCTTTTCCTTAATTGTATTTATAGAACATCACACCTAACAATAGCAGAATAGATATTCTTTTCAAGAGCATATGCTATGTTTACCAGGACAGACAATATTCTGACCCGTAAAACAAGTTTCAATAAATTAAAAAAGATTATAATCTTATATAAAAAATATTCCTTGGCTACAATGCAATTAAATTAGAAATCTGTAACACTAAGATCAAGAGAAAAACACAAATATTTGGAAATTAACATACTTTTAAATAATCAGTGAATCAAAGAGAAATCACAAGAGAAATCTGAAAATATTTTGAACTGAAAAATAATGAAAATACCACAAAGCAGTATTTGGTATGTAGCTAAAATAGTATTTGCAGGTAAATTAGTACTTTGAATGACTGTATTAGAAAAAGAGATCCAAACTCAATACTGAATTTTTACCTTAAGAAGCTAAGTTAGAAAAAAAGAAAGAAGAAAGGAAGGAAGGAAGGGAGGGAGGGAGGGAGGGAGGGAGGAGAGGGGAGGGGAGGGGAGGGGAGGGGAGGGAAGCTAAGCTTTAGAAAAGGAGGGATACCTGGGTGGCTCAGTCAGTTAAGCATCTAACTTGCGATTCTGGCTCAGGTCATGGATCTCATGGGTGGTGAGATCACACCCTAGGATGGACTCCATGCTCAGTGGGGAGTCTGCTTGAGATTCTCTCCCTCTCCTTGTGTCCCCTCTCCCCAAACTCAAGTATACACACACATTCTCTTTCTAAAATAAACAAATCTTTTGTAAAAAGCTAGAAAAGGAACAGCAAATGAAATCTAAAAAACAAAACAACAACAAAAAAACAATTAAACCAGAAGGTGGTTCTTTAAAAAGACTGATAAAACTACCAATTCCCTAGCAATATTGATCAAGGGAGAAAAAAAGAGTAAAAGAGGCCACAATTTATCAGTATCAAGAATGAATAAGGGTATCATCACCACAGATCCTGTAGCTATTAAAAGTGTAAGGGAATATTATAAAAATCTTTATGCTCAGGGATCCCTGGGTGGCTCAGCAGTTTAGTGTCTGCCTTTGGCCCAGGGTGCAATCCTGGAGTCCTGGGATTGAGTCCCGCGTGGGGCTCCTGGCCATGGAGCCTGCTTCTCCCTCCTCCTGTGTCTCTGCCTCTCTATCATAAATAAATAAAACTTAAAAAAAAAATCTTTATGCTCATAAATTTAGCAACCGAGATGAGCAAATTCCTTGAAAGACAGAAAAAAACAAAAGTGACCCAAGAAGAAACTCTACATCAATAAATTGCATTCATAATTTAAAACTTCCCTTAAGGAAAACTGAAAACACAGATGGCTCCCCTGGTATATTCTATCAAATGTTTAAGAAAATAACAGAATTCTACAAACTCTTTCAGAAAATAAAAGAGAAGGGAACAATACTTAATCCATCTTATAAGGTCAGTATTGTCTTAATACCAAAGCAGACACAGACATCACAAGAAAAGAGAATTACAGACCAATGTCATAGGTTGGTCTCAAGGTCATAGGTTGCAAAAATCAACAAAATGTTAGCAAATGTTAACAAAATTGAATCCAATGATTTATACAAAGGAAAAGTCATCACCATCAAGTGGGGCTTAACCCTGGAATGCAAGGTTGGTTTAACTTCTGAAAATCAATGCAATTTGTTAGACTGGAATAAAAGAGAAAATAAGCACAATCATTTGAATAAATGCAGAAAAAGCATTTGACAAAATTCAATACGCTTTTCATGATTAAAGGCAGATAACTTCCTCAACCAGATGAAAACTGACAGCTAAAATCATACTCAATGATGAAAGGTTCTGTGCTTTCTAACATCAGGAACAAGGCAAGGATGCCCACTCACACCATTTCTATTTAACAAGATATTAGAGTACCTAGCCAATGCAATAGGGGAAAAAGAAATAAAAGGCATATGGATGAAAATTTAAGAAGAAAAATTCTGTGATCATGCATATAGAAAACTGTAAGGAACCTTCAACAAAACTACCAGAATTAATAAGTTAATGTAGCAAAGTTCCAGGATATAAAGTTAATTATACAAAATTCAATTTATCTCTATATACTAGCCATAGCAATTAGAAGATAAAAATTAAAAAACCCCAATGTACAATAAAATAGAATTAAAAAATCATATACTTAAGAATAAATTTAATGAAAGATGTGCAAGATCTATATACTGATAACTACAAAACATTATGAAGAGAAATTACAGACAAGCTAAATAAAGAGAAATATCATGTCCACGGTTTCACGTTCATTGGTTCCAAAAACTTAATATTATTCAAAGAGCAAGCCTTCCAAAATTTATCTTTAGAGGGTGCCTGGATGGCTCAGTTGGTAAAGTGACTGACTCTTGGTTTTAGATCAGGTCATGATCTCAGAGTCCTGAGATCAAGCCCTGTGTCAGGTTTCTCACTCAATGCAGTCTGCTCTACCCCCCCACCATGCTTACTCATAAATAAAAACAAATAAAAAAATAAATCTTTAAAAAAAAAATCAATGCAATTCCAATCAAAGTCCTACAGGCTTTATTAAATCAACAACTGACTTAAAAATTCATACGATGGGCAGCCCTGGTGGCTCAGCGGTTTAGCACTGCCTGCAGCCCAGGGTGTGATCCTGGACACCCGGGATCGAGTCCCACGTCAGGCTCCCTGCATGGAGCCTGCTTCTCCCTCTCCCTCTGCCTGTGTCTCTGCCTCTCTCTCCTCTCTGTATATTCTCATGAATAAATAAATAAAATTTAAAAAAAATAAAAAATAAAAATTCATACGAAAAAACAGAAGACCTAGAATATGCAAAACAGTTTTTTGAAGAACAAAGTTGAAGGACTTACACTACCTGATTACAGGACTTATTACAAAGTTACACAAATCAAGATAATGTGGCATTGGCATAATGATAGAGATACAGACATAGGGATCCCTGGGTGGCGCAGAGGTTTGGCACCTGCCTTTGGCCCAGGGCGGGATCCTGGAGACCCGGGATCGAATCCCACATCGGGCTCCCGGTGCATGGAGCCTGCTTCTCCCTCTGCCTATGTCTTTGCCTCTCTCTCTCTGTGACTATCATAAACAAATAAAAATTTTAAAAAATTAAAAAAAAAAAGAGATACAGACATAAAACAAGAGTCAAGTCCAAAAATAGACTCAAACTTACATATCAACTGATTTTGAACAAAGAGGCCAAGGTAATAGAGTTAAAGTTTTTTCAACCAGTGGTGCTGGAACAATGAGATAACCACATGGAGAACAAACCATGACCCATATCTCACACTATAGAGACAATTAATTCAAAGTTGATCCTAGACCTAAATATAACAGCAAAACTATTCGCTTTCAAGAGAGAAAAATAAAAAATTTTTGTGACTTTGGGTTAGGCAGAGATGTCCTAGGATACAAAGAAGCACAAGCTGGGCAGTCCCGGTGGCGCAGCGGTTTAGGGCCGCCTGCAGCCCAGGGTGTGATCCTGGAGACCCCAGATCGAGTCCCACGTCGGGCTTCCTGCATGGAGCCTGCTTCTCTCTCTGCCTGTGTCTCTGCCTCTCTTTCGCTCTCTCTGAATAAATAAATAAATAAATCTTAAAAAAAAAAAAAAAAGAAGCACAAGCTATAAAAGAAAAAAAGATAAAATGGATTCCATCACTCACCTCAAGGTTAAAAACTTTTGCTCTTCCAAAGAAACCAGTAACAAAATGAAAAGGCAAGCCACCAAAATGGGAGAAAATATTTTTTAAAACATCTAAGAAAAGACTTGTATCCAGAATATATATATATATATCTCCTTCAACTCAATAGTAAGATTAATAATCCAATTAAAGATGGGCACACTTTACAAAAGAAGATATGCAGACAGAGAATAAGCCCATGAAAAAATATTTTAAGAAATGCAAATTAAAACTACAGTGACATTCCACTACACACCCACTAGAATGGCTAACATTTAGAAAGATTGACATTTTGGGTACTAATCACACTATACTGTAATTATGAGTATTCCTCTATTCTGGTAAGATGTAAGCTCTAGAGGAAAAAAAGACTGACCATTAGTGCTAGTGAGGACGGGGAGCAACTTGAGCTCTCATACACTGCTGACGGGAATGTAAAGTGTGCAGACCCTTTGGGAAACAGTATGGCAGAATCTTAAAGACTTACGCATATACTTCATGTGACCCAGCAATTCTACTTCTAGGTGTTTATCCAAAAGCAATGAAAAAATAATATCCATGTAAAGACTTACACGCAGAAGTTCATAGCAGCATGATTCATAAAATAGCCAAAAATATGCAATCCAAATGCCCAGTTAAATACACTTTAGTGCATCCATATTATAGAACACAACGCAATGTTACAAACAAGTGAAGTATTATTCAACAAAACAATGTGGATGAATCTCAAAACATTCAGCTAAAAGAAGCTAAAAACAAAAGACCACGGACTGTATGATTTCATTTATTTGAAACTCTAGAAAAGACAAGACGACAGTGACAGAAAGCAGATCAATGGTTACAGATGGGGTTACAGATGGGGACTGACTGGAAAGGCATAGGAAGAAACATCTTAGGGTTGGAGACCCATTCTGTTTTTTGACTGGAGTGGTGGTTGCACAGTTGTATATAATTACCCAAATTCATCAAACTGTGCAATTAAAATGCATGAATTTTATTGTATGTAAATAAAGTTTTTTTTTTTTAAAGATTTTTACCTATTTATTTGAGAGAAAGAGAGACAGAGACAGAGGGAGCACAAGCAGAGGGGAGGGGCAGAGGCAGAAGCATACTCCCCACTAAGCAGGGAGCCCAATGCCAACCTCCATCTCAGGACCTGAGATCATGACCTGAGCTGAAGGCAGATGCTGAACCAACTGAGCCACACAGGTGCCCCAATGTAATTCTAATTTTTAAAAAACTAAAAAAGGAAATGGTGCTCTACACTTCAACAATAAAAGGAATGACATTAACATTGAAACCATGAGCTAGATTATTTTTTCTCCACAGACTTAGCAAAAATTACGCTACTAATTAGTACATTTCTATAGAGTAACCTGGCATTGTATACCTAAACTCTTGAAAGATGAGTGGACTTTCTGACCCAGCAGTTCTATTTCCAGGAATTTTTACTATAGAAACAATCAGACTAAGTAAGACTATATACAAAAATGGTATTGGGAAGTTTTTCATAATGGTGAAAAATAACTAGGAAAAAGCCCTCATGTCTAACAATAGATGATTGGTTAAATAATTAAATGTCCATCAAATTAAAATAATGAGAACAATGATATATATGTGTCTTTTTAAAAAAATTTATTTAAATTCAATTAGTTAACATATAGTATATTATTAGTTTCAGGGGTAGAATTTTAGTCATTAGTTGCAAACATATGTCCTTACTTATGTATGAGGATGTACTCAATATTGGTATTTTTCCCCTTTAATGCATTCTATGCTGGTCGGTTCCTTTCACGTTTACCCTCCACTTGTACAAGTTATGATACAAACAAATAACTAATAACTACCATAAGTTAGATTTCTATCATTGGAAGAAAAAGAATTAATCACTCCTGCCCTGTTTTACATCACTTTGACATTTGAGGCTTTATTTTCTGTTTAATTCTTATGATGACTAATGAAAAAAAAAAAAAAACTTCTAGATTCAGTATTACCACAAAATAGTATTATCACAAAAGATCTGACATGAGCAACTATTTCAAAAGAGCTCTGACCCATAAATTTAGTAAGTTATTTCAATAATTTACTGACAGTCTGCTCTGTGATAAAGGAGTAACAGAAGGTTCTAGTATATACTTTCTAGGTATTATTTGGGCCTTGGTTCCTTATCTACAAAAGGAAGATAATGGCTGAGTGTGCAATTAGTTAGGTCATTTCTAGTTCTAAGGAAGAGTACTCTATTAAAAATCTGTCAATGCTTTCAAAAACTACAGAATTGGCAAATGCAAAGTGCCAAGAAATAAACCTTTGTGAACGAGTCTGTAAATATTCAACTTTTAAAAAAAGAACTAGGATCCTTATTAAATCCTGATGAATTCAAACCTAGGGAACATTCACTATAAATAAAATGGAAATTCAATCTGTCAAAGAGACTAACAAAAGCAGGAATCACAACTGAAAAGTGATATATCCTCAATGGTTTTCTAGCTGCTAAAATTTAAAATCAATTATCTTAATTGAAGACAGTGAAAATGTATGAGCATCTGTCATTATAACCATATCAGCATCAGGTAAGAAGATGTCTGATGGTCCCACAACCACAGGTAATTTCAAACAGGACAAAACAATATACTACTAGTTTATTGTGCCTACTTTAATAATGTTTTCCAATCCAACTACATTAATATATATAAATCAAGTAAGGATAATTCATTTATAAAAATGAAATACAACTGCTGCTTCTCCACCTAACAAGCAGTAACAAGTCTTAACAAATTTACCCTGCAATTAAGCAAATCTTAATTCAAAGAGAGTAAAAAAAAACCTATGTAAAATGCTTGTAAACTGACTTAAAGAAAGAAAGAGAGATTTGAGTTTTCTTGTTTAATGCCAATTCAAAGTGAAATACAAGGGCACCTGGGTTGGCTCAGTGGGTTAAGCATCTGCCTTTGGCTCAGGTCCTGATCCCAACGTCCTGGGATTGCGCTTCACTCAGCAGGGAGTCTGCTTCTCCCTCTGTCCCTATCCCCCGCTGTGCTCTCTCTCAAATAAATAAATAAAATCTTTTTTTAAAAACCCCAAACAAGTTAAATATATACATACACATATGAAATGTAACTCATTTATTAAATCTTAATAAAGGAAATAACACTTAAGAGAATAGACAATTTTTCATTATCAAGTAAATATTTTGCTATCTGCACATTCTTCTGTGCAGTTGTCTTCAGAAGTTACACAATGAAAATAACTTGTAGTATGGTCCTTGTACATTGGTGCCTCATTTTAAAGTTAAATTACAGCCCAGACCAAACTGAAATACAAGCAATTGGCCCAAGCAAAATCACATTAGATAGAAAAGAAAACTACCATCAAGTCTGGCTGGAGATACTGGTGATGAGATGTGGTGCTGCAACATATAAGACATGGCCAGATAATACAAAGCATGAAACAAGGGAAAGGCTCCATCCTACTGCGGTTTAGACCCCACAGTGTCTCACTTATGTATTCTACAAAGCAACTGCTGGGAGAAGATGCACCTCTTATTTTCTAGCTGAAAAGAAAATGATTCTTTATCTTCCAATAGTAAGAGATTTCTTAAACAGGTTCCCTGACTCAGTTTCCCTCTGATTTGTAAAAAATACAGTTTTATTAGGGTCTCATTTCTTTACTGAAGAAAATGAAAATGTTTCAACATTCTCCTTCCTCTTCTCTCTGCTGTTTGGAACTAGAGGTTGGAATGGGGAACTAGGGAAGTGTCTTCAAGATCTACGTAAGCTTTTTACCAATTTATATCAATGGCCAATTGAAAGTTTCTCTTTTGAAGCCCAGGTGTCAGGATTCCAATACTGAAGTTCAGATGACATTCTTAGTCCAAATGCAATGACTGATAGACATTTTCTCCTCCTTTAATACTCCATTGATTATATCCTCTTAGGGCTAGAGATCTAAGGCTATACTCAGATTAGGAGGATTTAAAATATTTAAGAACACTACATTTTCAAAAACCCAACGTCTATACCAACTGAGTCACAATAATAACAGTTCTGCAAAGTTTTGGTCAGCCTGCATTTTCTAGGTTTAATTATGTAAACTACACTAAAAGTAAACTATGTTGTACTCTTGTCTCATGTGTAAAATTATAATTTTACATAGTAGAATCAAGGACTTATACTTTTTGTCACCTTCTTCAAAAACTAATTCCTATTTTTAGTGAGTCAGTGTAAGTCCAGAATGCTGTTTAAACTAGATTCTTCTGGGGATGCCTGGGTGGCTCAGCGGTTGAGTGTCTGCCTTCGGCTCAGGGCGTGATCTTGGAATGCCAGGATCGAGTCCTACCATCGGGCTCTTTACGTGGAGTCTGTTTCTCCCTCTGCCTGTGTCTCTGCCTTTCTCGCTTCTGTCATGAATAATCTTTAAAAAAATAATAAAAAAATAAACTAGATTCTTCTGTAATGAGTTAGCTCTCATTCTTTTTATTTTTTAAAGAGTTTATTTATTCATGAGAGACTGAGAGAAGAGAGAGAGAGAGAGAGGCAGAGACACAGGCAGAGGGAGAAGCAGGTTCCATGCAGGGAGCCCTATATGGGACTCGATTCCAGGTCCCCAGGATCATGCCCAGGGCTGAAGGTGGAACTAAACTGCTGAGCCACCTGGGCTGCCCTATCATTCTTTTTCAACTTTTTCAAAGGAAGCATATTCTTGACTTATAAAAGAATGCTAGTGCTGACAATGTCTTGAATATTACTAATAAGTAAGGCATTATTGTAAACATGCGACTATACTTCATTCATGAGAGACTTGATGGAGAAACAAATGAGGAATTTTGGAAAGGTTAAATTCTCCATTTTGGTTTTCTGATTTTAAGACAAGTGCAAGAGTTAGAACACACAACCAAGAAAAAAGAACAGGAGCATACTTGAAGGAAAGATGACTTTTCTATTTTAGAAAATCCTAGAATATGTCATCTAGCTACACTATTGATGTAATTTTTAAATGTAACTTATGTAATGGGAGTGCCTAATGAAATAATC
The DNA here is from genome assembly GCF_048164855.1 of Canis lupus baileyi. Classification (NCBI taxonomy): domain Eukaryota; kingdom Metazoa; phylum Chordata; class Mammalia; order Carnivora; family Canidae; genus Canis; species Canis lupus. The sequence continues at coordinate 18,677,690 of NC_132853.1, forward strand.
ACTTCAACTATACTTATTTTAATTACAAAAAATTTGTAATCATATGATACTTTACATCCTGATCAAGAAAGTGAGTATTACTGCCATTTTGCTTTATAATAAAGCCTCTGAAGATTAGAGTACATAGTTATACTACAATCTTTAGTAGTAGGATCCCTGAGTGAAAACTTGGATAGAGATGGATCTCTTCCAAAGAACTCTAAATTTCTTCCACAACTATGTGAGTTATAGTCTAGGGGGAAAAAAGTAAAGAAATTCTATCACATGTAGAAGCTACTAATGTGATTTAGGAATGGCATGAATGAGATACACTGCCAGGTAGAATGGTCAACAAACTCTTCCCTAGGTCCAGGCCACTGTCCAAGTTGACTACCCTCCCAATTTGATAGGGGTACTGCACTGCTTAGAGAAGAGACAAGAGATCAAACAGGAGGACTAGGACAGAGAGGCAGCAACAGTAGTGTTAACAGTGTGGTGTTAACATGTAATCCCACTATACATAACACACAGTCTCTTCTCCCTTGAAAACCATCTTTACCTAGCACATGTAGCAACAATTTCCACCTAAGATGGCTAATGGTTATCTGCACCTTCCCAAAGTTTTTTTCTCATCTTATTCTGATAAACAGATCCATTCATCCTCTATTACACAAAAAGACTTCTTTGCAAATTTTAAAATGAAGCTGGGAAAGATCTCCTTTCCTCTTTGGTTAAAGAGAAGATAGAAGACTAGGGTGCTGGGTGCCTCAGTCATTAAACATCTTAGTTTTAAACTAAACTCTTAGTTTTGGCTCAGGTCATGATCCTAGGGTCATGAGATCAAGCCCCGCGCCTGGCTCCGTGCTGAGTGTGGTACGTGCTTAAGATTCTCTCTCTTCCTCTCCCTCTGTCCCCTCCCTCTAGGTCTCTCTCTCTCTCTCTCTCTCTCTCAAAGAAGAAGAAGTAGAAGAAGAAGATAACCTATAAGAATGTGTACTGATCTTGCCTTGTCCATGTGGAAAATATAATTCAAGAAAATAAACACAATTTGCAGAGAAAGAGAAAAGAAACAAGAATACAAGATAATATTCAAGTCTTAAATTTCACATATACATAAGGCTAGATCTACTTTTATCTTGAAGTCCAGTTATGTGAGCCAACAACTCTTTTTTGCTAGTTTGAGTTGAACTTTTATATTTTATAATCCAAGAGACCAAGCTCATATACCAACCTTTACCACCAGATGCTCATTTTCATTATATAAAAATATTACCTTTTTTACCTTATCTCCTTCCCTTCCTATATCATAAACATTTTAATTTGCTCCTCAAACATACTCCTAGGAGATGCACTGTTTAAAATAATCCTTTCCAGTCATTTAATCTTTCATCACTGACCTTACTACCACAGACATAAACCAGTAGTAGTTCCTTTGTCAAGAACTTCCCTCATCTCTCCCAAAACTACTTCCTTTCCCTGGTATACAAGCTTTGAACTTGGTCAGCAAAGGACAAGTGGTCATAGTTGGGTTAATAATGCACTATTTATAAATATATCCATAATAGTAATTTTGAAGGTGCAAAAAAGAAAGGCAGCCTTACAGAAATATGTTCCTTTTTTTTTTTTTAAGGTTCCTAGGACAGAAACAATCTAACATCAACTTTCAAGCTACTTGGATTTGAAACTACTTTTGGCTTTGTTTTGGTGGTGCTTCTGCTCAGAAATCTGAATAAAGAATCTAACCATTCCCTATATAGCAAATCTTAAGGAAGCTGTAAAAAATTATAGCCTTTTCAGAGAGTTTAATTTCACCACACATAAACAAAAATAAGTCATTTTGCTTGTTCAGAAGTTATTAAGTACATCTGATGAGCATATAACTGCTACTGCCAAAACTTGTGAATCTATCATATTCTAGTAAAAGATTACAGTTCCTTTCTGCTACCCTTGTTACTGAGCAATAGCCATTTTTTTGCAATCTTTCTTGTCATTCCCTTTTTAGAGATGCTGGGTTGAAAATCTAATGTGTTCTAATGCAGACTGTATCCTGACTTAGGCAGTCTAACAGCTGAAAAAAGCCTGACACAATGTTCATCAATTATTAACACCAGCAGACACCATTAAAGAGTCTAGTACAACATCAATAAATTAGCTGAACAAATGAAATAAATGAATAGTGAGAGCCTTTGATGTGCAATTTTCATGGGGAAGATTGTTATCTTCATTTTTCAAAAAGGAAAATTGATACACAGAGAAGTTAACAAATTTGCCTTGGGTCACAGAGAATAAATGGGAGAACTGGGACTGGATTACAGTCAGCTGGACTCTATGGTATATGCTCTTTTTTCTATACCAGGCTGCTCCCTCTGAACTCTGAAGTTCTATGAAGCAGCAATTACAAAGCTGTCCCTTTATACCTTCTAAGGACCCCTTTGACTACAGTTACATTGCAGAGAATTCTCCTTTTTGTTATAAATCGCTCCTTTTGGCATGTCTATGGAGTGAGTTAAGGAGAATATGCAGTGAGGACATGGAGGGAGAGTTAATGGGGACCGCCCACAAAAGTTCTACTTTTAGAAATGCTATTCTATTATATATAGATCAGCCTACTTTAGGAGTGCTCAATTTTGGTTTCATTAAGTATGTATGTATTTCAGAGCCAGAACTATATTTAAGAAACCCATTGTATATTTTTCAAGCATCTGGTCACAAGAATATCTCAAAGAAACCAAAGTTCTTTGTTTCATTAATATATGTCCCCTCTTCCCCTCAACTCCCTTCCCAGCCAGCTATTATTCATTCGTTGAGGGAGAGTATTTCTCAGAAATCTAGTTAAGGAAAACTTTAAGAATACGACAAAAATTACATATATAATAAAAGCCATTTTCTATACAAGGACAGGACAGTCTGTTTCCTTTCACTTCTATCTCCTTGCCACTTGTTACACAGGAGGTGTTTGTTGAAAGGGAGGGCTTTATTCATATAAACCTGGTTAGAAAACAAGTTTTAAAAAATATTGTCACTGAGCTCTAGGATAGAGTAACCTTAATAAAGGTATAAGAAATCCTAAGATAACGTTCCAAAAATATTTATGTAGTTAATGGGAACAAGAAGATTCCCATGCAAACTATAGCTTCCTCCAAAGAGAAGAAGAGAAAAAAAAAAAAAAAAAAGAGAAGAAGTATCACACAAATGGAAGAATTACCATATACTGATAAAATGGAGTGATAAAAAATGTTCTAGATCTGTTATTTGTTGTCAAGAAACATGTATATCCATTAAGTTTTCTGAAACAGTTAACATGCTAAATGTTGCATTTCAATGATCTAAAAGTCTTTTGAAGACAAAAATGCTGAGAAGCCTACCCATTCTCTTACCCTCTATTCTCCTTCATTCCTTTTTTGTGTTTTCCTAAGCTATGAGCAATACACCAATCTTAATGTGTTGAAACCAGAAGCATGACGCCAAAGAAAAGTTGGTCCTGACAAAGAGACATTTTACTTTAGAAATAAGAAAAAGCCGCTGTGCAGGTGCTATATGTCACCAATACAAAGAGGTTTTGCTCTTTGGCAACACATTTAAGAAAATCTTGTATATTGTTAGTTATAATGATTTCTAGGTCTTTCTTGTTCAACAAGGAGTGCCTACCTGCCAACATTTTAAAAAATGATAAAATGACATGCAGGACATAGAAGACAGGCTAGTTGTCAAAAAAGAAAAGAAATCCGATGCCACCATGTCAAAGGCTTTTTATTTTGGAAAATATATAACAACCATATTACTGAAAATGAAGCTGAGAAGAGGACATATCCAATATGATCTGTTTTACTTGGATTAAATGCCATAAAACTTATGTCTTCTGGCATACTTCAAACTAAAATCAACAAGAAAAGAAATGGATAGTCTTATTTATAGAGTATAATTAGAACAGATAGTCTCATTTTATAGAGTATTATGAAAATTTTGGTCTACTTTTTAAAGGAGACTATTAGAAAACAGTTCTTATATCTATGGGAATAACTTATTTAGCAGATTACTGAAATGTAAGGTCTGTATAGTTCTTATAGCTTCTATGGCTTCATTTTATTAAATGTAAAATTAACTGCTACCACATAAATCTCATCCATATGATTAAGTAAGTACTAGAGATGTAACGTATAACAAGATAACTACAGTTAACATTGCTGTATGGTATGTTAGAATTTAAGAATAAAGACATTATAGGGATCCCTGGGTGGCACAGTGGTTTGGCGCCTGCCTTTGGCCCAGGGCGTGATCCTGGAGACCCGGGATCGAATCCTACATCGGGCTCCCGGTACATGGAGCCTGCTTCTCTCTCTGCCTATGTCTCTGCCTCTCTCTCTCTCTCTCTGTGACTATCATAAATAAATAATAAAAAAATAAAAATAAAAAAAAAGAGAATAAAGACATTATAGGGATGCCTGGGTGGCTCAGTGGTTGAACATCTGCCTTTGGCTCAGGGCATGATCCTGTGGTCATGGGATTGAGTCCCACATCGGGTTCCCTGCATGGAGCCTGCTTCTCCCTCTGCCTACGTCTCTGCCTCTCTCTCGGTGTCTCTCATGAATAAATAAAATCTTAAAAAAAAAAAAAGAATAAAGACATTATAAACAGAAGAACAAAGATAAGGATCATAGTATATTTCTTACTGAAAACAATGCAATCTAGAAGACAACAGAGTAACATCTTTATAAGTATTTATTTATTTATTTTAAATTTTTATTTATTTATGATAGTCACACAGAGAGAGAGAGAGAGAGAGAGGCAGAGACATAGGCAGAGGGATAAGCAGGCTCCATGCACCAGGAGCCCGACGTGGGATTCGATCCCGGGTCTCCAGGATCGCGCCCTGGGCCAAAGGCAGGCGCTAAACCGCTGCGCCACCCAGGGATCCCCTTTTTAAGTATTTAAATGAAAAAATTGTCACTCTAGAATTCCATATTCAACAAAAATAAAAAAAATAATTCTCAAAACTGAAGATGAGATAGGCTCTTTCAGATATGCAAAAACAAAGTATTCATCACCAGTGTACTGTAAATGGTCAAATAAGTCCATAAGCAGAAGGAAAATGATACCAGATGAAAAAAACTTGGATCTACACAAAGGAATGAAGAGCACAGAATAGTAACATGGGTAAAGACTTGTTATTACTTAAATCTCCTTGAAAGAAATCAACTATTTAAAGCAAAATAACAATGTAGTGTGGGATTTAAAACATAAAATAACACCACCAAGATCAGAAGGGGAGAAACAGAAATAGACGATATAAGGTTCTTATGCTATCCATTAAGTAGTATAGCCTCAACTGAAGGAACACACTGTATTAAGTTAAAGGTGTATGCTATAATCTCTAAAATAACAAAGCATAAATTTCCAGGTAAAAAGCAAAAAAGATAAAATGGAGTAATAAAAAATACTCATAATCCAAATGAAAAGTTGATACACCAGAAGTCATCAAAATTAAGAACTTCTCTTCAAAAGACATTGTTAAGGGAATAAAAAGATTAAGTCACCAACTGAAAGAACTTATTTGAAAACCACACAGTTGATAAAGGATTTGTATTGAGAATAAAAACCTCTTAAAAACTACAGTAAGATACCATATTAAAATATCTAAAATTTACATGACACTAAGGATCAGAAGAATGTAGAGGAACTAGAACTCACACATGGATGGAAATGCAAAATGGCAAAACATTTTGAAAACCAGTTTAACTTAAAAAGTTATATATACACTTAACATATTACCTAGCCATTCACTCATGGATGAAATGAAAACATATCTCCATACAAATAATGGATGTCCATAGCAGCTTTACCTGTAATAGCCCCCAAACAGAAATTCCTCAAAACTGTGGTAAATCCCTACATAGATTACTACCAAGCAATAAAAACTAATTATTGATTTGTAAAATAATATGGATATATATCAAAATAAAAAGGTCAAGTGAAATAAGTTAGTTGGAAAGATTCCATTTACATTAAATTCTAAAAAATACAAACCACTCTATAATGAACAAAACCCTAGACATGGTGGGTGGAGGTAATAAGCCACAGAAGGGAAGGATTAGGGATCCCTGGGTGGCGCAGTGGTTTAGCGCCTGCCTTTGGCCCAGGGCGCGATCCTGGAGACCCGGGATCGAATCCCACATTGGGCTCTCGGTGCATGGAGCCTGCTTCTCCCTCTGCCTGTGTCTCTGCCTCTCTCTCTCTCTCTGTGACTATCATAAATAAATAAATAAATAAAGTTTAAAAGAAGGGAAGGATTAAAAAGAGACAAAGGAATCTTTGTGGTGATGAGCATGTTCACAATCTCAATTGGGCTGATAGTTTCATGAATGTATACATATATCAATCTTACATTGTACAATTTAAATAAGTATAGTTCACTGTATATTAATTATACTTTAATAAAGCTGTTTAAACCTGTCAGAATGGCTAGAAAGACAAATTCTTAAGTATTGGCAAGGAAGTGGAGAAAAACAAACTCTTGTGCACCGTTGGTGGGAATGTAAATTGCTGCAGCCACTACGGAGTGGAAAACACTATGGCAATTCTTAAAAAAAACTAAAACAGAAATACCATATGATCCAGTAATTCCACTACTGGGTATTTATCCAAAGAAATGAAAACACTAAACCAAAAGATATATGCACCCTTATGTTTATTATGGCATTATTTAGAATAACCAAGATATGGAAGCAAACTGCGATAAAGAAGATGTGGCGCGGATATATATATATATATATATATATATATATATATATATATATATATATCCATGGAATGTGGAATGTCAGTCAGCCAGAAGATAGAGAGAGCCAGAGAGAATGCTTTTCCCATTTGCAACATGGATCAACCTAGAGGGTACTACACTAAGTGAAATGAGTCAGAGAAAGATAAATACCACATGTGGAATTATATGTGGAATCTTAAAAACAAATGAATAAACAAACATACAAAATACAGAAACAGACAACAGACTGATGGTTGCCACAGGGGAAAGGAGTGGAGTTTTGGGCAAAATGGGTAAAGGAGAGTAGCTTCCAGTTATGGAACAAATAAGTCACAGGGTAAAAGGTACAGCATTAGGGAATATAGTCAATGGTATTGTAATAGCATACTGTAAGGTGATAGATGGTAGCTACACTTTTGGTGAGCATAGCATAATGTATAGAGTTATCAAATCATTATACTGTACACCTGAAACTAATTTAACTGTGCATCAACTATACTTCAATTTTTTTAAAAAGCTGTTTGTTATTGTAATCTGTTTTCTAAAACAGTACAAACTTTCTGTTATAAGATGAATAATTCTGAGGATCTAATGTACTACATGATGACGCACTTGATAATTCTGTATTGTATGACTGAAATTTGCTAAGAAGCTTAAGTGTTTTTACAAAAAAAAAAGGGGGGGGAGGTGTATGAGGTGATGAATGTGTTACTCAATTGTGGGAATCCTTTCACAATGTATACATAAATCAAATCATCATGTTGTATATTTTAAATATATTACAATTTTATTTGTCAATTTTATCTCAATAAAGCTGATAAAAATCTTCACCTGTTTTCATTAATCACATTGTCAGCACTGGTATGCTGAGTTCTGCGCATGTACTGTGGAATGAAATAAATGCATATTTCTGTGATGTTTTACTTCTGTCATTTATGTTGTCACTGAAAACAGGATTCTCAATGTGAGAAAGGAGATAAAGTCTAAGATCAGAGTTCATAATTTCAATTTGAAGTGTCAGTATGACCTCCTGATACTTTTTACTTTAAAAAGATTTGTCCACTGAAAGAGTGAGACTTAGAAACAACTAATCCAAAAGGAATGAGTACCTCTATTACCCAGGGAACTCTGGAGAAATATATGGGATTAAGTTTGCAACATTTTATCATATCTAGATTACTAGACTACTAGGTTTATGTTGAAAGGACTCAGGAGGGATCCCTGGGTGGCGCAGCGGTTTGGCGCCTGCCTTTGGCCCAGGGCGCGATCCTGGAGACCTGGGATCGAATCCCACATCGGGCTCCCGGTGCATGGAGCCTGCTTCTCCCTCTGCCTGTGTCTCTGCGCCTCTCTCTCTCTCTCTGTGACTATCATAAATAAATAAAAATTAAAAAAAAAAAAAAAAAAAAAAAGGACTCAGGAGCCCAGTGCCAAGAGAGTATAATTTGTACAACAGTAAAGACAATTAACTGCAGTGAAATGAAGATATCAAATATGTTTAAATCCATAAATTAATAATATTAATTGGTCACCGCTGGAGGATGCTAGTAAACCAACTCATCATTTTTTAAAACAGATAAAGGGAACAAATTATGCATTTATTCTACCTTTTCAATAACAAACTACATCAATCAACAGGCAATCAAAGAGAAGACAGGGTTTCACTTTATAAGAAATACTTCAGCTAATAAATGAAGAGGGAATAATAGAATATCACCATTTTGCAAACCTTAGCAAATCAATGGATATAAGCACGAATCATCAATGTCTACTATTATCACAAAAGGTGAGATAACCCAATATTATGCACCTCTTAACTATACACAACTACCTAGGTAAAGCAGTCATGCTCAATTGTGAAAAGAAGAAAAAAGAAACAAACACAAAAGGGATCAAGCCTCTAGATCCAACTAATGAACAGAAAACAAAGCAGAATAGCATGCTAAAACACACGGACACAAGTAGCAAATCTCAGTAAACTTTAAGACAAAGCCACCCAGACTCCTTAAAATTACATTCAATGGGGAAAAAAAAGGAGAAAGGCGGAGGAGAAACCACTCCCTTGATGTGGACATTCATTCTCAGAGTATTCTAACCTTTCCTCCTCGGTGACCTCATTTACTGTATTAAGCTATAAACCTTATGACTGATAACTAAAACTGACATCACAGATGTGACATGTCTATAGTCCAGCCCCATCACTGGTTATAAATTCATAGTACTAAATAAAAGGCATCTCAGGGATCATCCAGTCTAACCACTTACCTAATACTTTCATCTAATGCAAAAAAATCATTTTCTTTTTTAAAAACTCTGAACAAACAAAATTGAATAAAATACACGTTTCATAATTATCCTAACACTCAAAACCCAATCTGTTTCTACTTTTGCCTCTCTTCTTCTCTACTACATATATTCTTTGAGGCTACCAAACAAGGCAATAGCTACTCCCAAGCCTATATGCCCTTTGCCCAAATTGTTTCCCTGCCATAGCCTCACCTATGACTTCCATTAGCTGAAATATTACCATACATGAGACCATGAATGGTCTTCTTTTCTGATTTACAACTCTATATACAACAATAATGGTAAATGATTAGGATTTCTGTGGTATCTTTGATATTGAAGATACAGTATAAAACACCACTTGTTAATACCTAGAGAGCTCTAATTCATCTCTGACCCATATTTCCTGAACTATCTCTCATTTGGTACATATAGGGCAGCCTATACAAAGTTTAAAAAAAAAAAATCAACCCAGATAATTTTTGAAGTTATAAACTCAAGGCAAGCTAGAAATGAGACAATAACTTTTCTTTTCTTTTTTTTTTAAGATTTTATTTATTTATTCATGAGAGAGACAGAGAGAGACAGAGACATAGGCAGAGGGAGAAGCAGGCTCCCTGCAGGGAGCCCGATGTGGGATTTGATCCCAGGACCCCGGGATCACGACCACTGAGCCACCCAGGTGCCTCCAACAATAACCTTCATATACATAAATGTAAGATTATATTTTCTGTCTCTGTGAAAATTCACTTATTTTGCCTAAGAGTAAAAGATTCACTCATAATCCTTTTTTTTTTTTTTTAAAGATAGCTTTTTTTTTTTTTTTTTTAAATTTTTATTTATTTATGATAGTCACAGAGAGAGAGAGAGAAAGGCAGAGACACAGGCAGAGGGAGAAGCAGGCTCCATGCACCGGGAGCCTGACGTGGGATTCGATCCCGGGTCTCCAGGATCGCGCCCTGGGCCAAAGGCAGGCGCTAAACCACTGCGCCACCCAGGGATCCCATTCTCATAATCCTTATAAGAAGTATTTTCCTTGCAGTTATACTCAATATTGACTTAACTCCTATTTTTAAATGAGGTGAAAGTATAACCAAGGTCTTCCTAACTTCCATCAGTCACACTTTATGCTGGAATTTGATTCTAAAGTTAAGGCAAAAAACTTAAGTTCTTTAGCTTATACTAATTCAATTATACACAGTTACTTTAAAAAATAACAAAACAACAATACCGCAAACTCTTACATTGTTGGTGAATGTAAATCAGAACAATATTGGGACGCCTGAGTGGCTCAGCGGTTGAGCGTCTCTGCCTTCGGCTCAGGGAGTGATCCTGGAGATCTGGGATAGAGTCCCATATTGGGCTCCTTGCATGGAGCCTACTTCTCCTTTCTCTGCCTCTCTGTCTCTCATGAATAAGTAAATAGAATCTTAAAAAAAAAAAAAAATCAGAACAATCTTAGGCAAAGACTCCTGGCTGTCTGCCATCCAATACCATGATGTTCTCCTTTTCCTAAGAAACAGAACTGCATCTTTTTTCAAAGGAGCAATGCATTCAGCTATAAGATTATTTTCCTTCTCTTCTGCAGCCAGTGTGTCCAGGTGATCCAATTTTGTCCAGTGAAATATAGATGGAATTATTGTGTTATTTTTCAGGAAGGATCCTTAAAAGGAAACTAGAAACATTGCCTCTAAGAGGGGTAATTGCCTCTAAGTGGGGTAATTGGGTGACTGGGGAGATAGATGAAGGAAAATTGTGTAAACTTCTGTATCTTTTTTGAGTGTTGAGACATGTAAATTCTTACTTATTCTTTTAAAAAACTACACATTAATTTAAAAAAAGACTATAGTAACTTTAAAAAACTATATCAGGTTTAGCAAAGAAAATAGCAATTTCAGTATTTTCAGAGTATCAGAAGAGATACTTGCTGTGGTTGCCAACTAACTCAGTAAACCAATTAATACATCCATTCTATAAGAAAGCAGTAGTAATTTTCTAAGGCAATACTTTAGTATTCTGAATCTTATGTGCTCTAAAAACATATTCTATGAGTATGAGAAAATTTGCTAACAGAATAGTGTCAATGCAAAGAAACATAAAACATATGATCCTTCTTAATCAAATAAAAATGTTGAATAGTTGAAATAAAATAATTTTCCTAGCTACATTTTTGATTAATCATACACTGAACTTTTTATTAAAAAGGATTTTATTTTTAAGTAAACTCTTCACCCAACATGGGGCTCGAACTCAGAACCCTGAGATCAAGAGTCACATGTTCCACTGATTGAGCCAGCCAGGCACCCCATATACTGAACTTCAGTGCAGTGAAATTGATTTATCCAGCATGCACAATACTGCAAAATATAATAAAATGCAATGATACAGAACTTATAGTCTTATTGACAATTCACAGCCCAGACGATTCAAAACCTAGAAGACTTTATGCTCCATCAATGCCTCTTTTTGGGACTGGCAGTTAAGTGGCTGGGTTCTATCTATTACTAGCTCTATCACTCAGCAGCTTTCAGACTTTGGGTTAGACATTTAACAAAACAATATTTTCTTATTTAAGCATCCTTATGAGCTAGTGAAGGCATGCTGCAACATTTACTGATACCTATCATTTGTCAAACTTTTTAAAATACAGGATCTCATTCAATCATTATGATAACCATGTAAGGGTTATTTTATCTTTATTTTACAGATGAGAAAACAATACTCTTAGGTATTAAAGAAGGTGCTCATAGTCACAGAACTACTAAATGCAAAACTTAGATATGAGCCAGGATGCTGCTTCTGTGTCCAGAGCTAAACCCACTATATGTAACCTCAGTGGGCTTTAATCTTCTCAAATACTGGCCTAATGGATCTTCTATACCATCTCAACCTACTGTGTCATAATACAATTCATTCTGTCCACATTATTTTGTGCTAGGCATTGTGCAATAAGCAGTTCTCAAAAACGCTATCAACTGAGGGAAAAATCTAGGGACCACTTAACACATCCTAAATCTCTTCTCTGTTGCTACTTCTCTATACTCTCCTCATATCTGTATATTACTTAAAGGTCATACAAAGAATTTTCATGGTTATATGGTAATATGAAGTCCCACCTCTAGAAAACTGACATAATATCTACTAAATAGCCAGTAAGATTTAAAGCAATTATTGTGCTCATGACTTTTTTCAAATTCTAAATATTTGAAAATCTGTGCCACACAATGCAATATTTAATTGTTATAAAACCATCAAAAAAGGAACCCTCAAACAATAACAATATGTTAGAGTTTCTGATAGAGCTTTTTAAAGAGCTTTAAGGGCACCTGGGTGGCTCAGTCAGTTAAGCATCTGCCTTCAGCTCAGGTCATGATCCCAGGATACTGGGATCAAGCCTCACATCAGGCTCCCTGCTCAGCAGGGATCCTACTTCTCCCTCTCCCTCTGCCTGCTGATCCCCTTGCTTGTGCTCTCTCTGTAAAATAAATAAATAAAATCTTTTTAAAACTTAAAAAAAATTTTTTTATTTAAAAAAAAATGGATGTCTCTACTTCCAGAGATTAGGATTTAGCAAGTCTGGGCTGGGAAGTGGACATCTAATGCACATCCCTGGTTAATATTCACTACAAAGGCTCAGACTCTGTGTTTCATATTTATGTAATAATCTAGAACTGCAACCTTTTCCTTTCTGAATGTGATATTAAGGTAAATTCCTATCAATATCACAAAAAAATCAATTTTTTTCTATTCCAAAAAAAATTTGCTTAATTAAAATCTTCAAACATAAATTCATGTTTAGGGGTATTATCCAAAAAAGGATAATATGTTAATTTATTAATTCAACAAGTATTTACAAATCACCTATAAGGCGCTGTTAGGCACTATCAACATACACAAAGGGAACAGACACCCATCCTGACATCACGAACTTTTCAATCTAGTAATTAAACAAATACAATTAGATTCTATAAATCAAGCCTCTTCATTGGTGCAAGTAACTCTGAAAATAGATGGAAGACTTCACACAAGACAAGTTTCTACCTATCAAACAGCTCCAAGGGATGGTATAGAAATAATACTGTGAGGAAAGGTAGGTGTGATATACAACATAAGGACGTTCTTTTCCTATGCTTATTTCTTTAAAAAAAAAAAAAGATTTTATTTATTTATTCATGAGTGACACAGAGAGAGAGAGGCAGAGACACAGGCAGAGGGAAAAGCAGAGTCCATGCAGGGAGCCCGATGTGGAACTCGATCCTGGGTCTCCAGGATCACGCCCTGGGCCAGAGGCGGCGCTAAACCACTGAGCCACCTGGGCTGCCCTCTGCTTATTTCTAAACCATGTGGTCTATTATTTCAAATAGTCCTCCGAACACCATTTTTATGATCGACCAAAATAAAATCTTTTTTAAAAAAAAGTATTTATTTACTCATGAGAGACACACACAGAGAGAGAGGCAGAGACATAGGCAGAGGGAGAAGCAGGCTCCATACAGGGAGCCTGATGTGGGACTCCATCCCGGGACTCCAGGATCATGCCCTGAGCTGAAGGCAGACACTTAACCACTGAGCCCCTCCGGCGTCCCAGCAAAATACTTTTTAAGAAGAGCCACAAAAGGAACTTTGGCATTAAACTACACAGTATAACCCATTCTAACAATTAAAATTTCCCTTATAGATGACTGCTTAGGTGTAACTTTTAGGATAAATTAGAAAATCTTAAGATGTGCACCTGCATATGTTATGTTACTTAGTCATTACAAACATGCTATTTCCTCAATGTTTACATTTTAAAGCTTTTACAGCCAAAAGCACTCTACTCAATTCAACAACTGACAGGCTTTCGTCAAGATAAATAGCCTTTTGGACTATCAACTTTTGAGGTCAACATTAAATTCCACTTTTCAATTTCATCTCACAATCCAAACTGATTCTACAAAAAGAAGAGCTACAGGAAACACAGGGGATTGTACACATTTCCCTTTTCCCAGACTCCTATTCACAAGGACAGGGAGGCATCCTGGTTTCAGACAAAAGGAACTGTTAAAAGACAAAATTCAACTGTTAGATGAATATATTAACAGAAACTCATAATAAGGCATCTGGGACTTGTAAGGATGCATTTTGCCAAAATATATTCTTATAATTCAGGTATTTCAAATGCATTTTGTATGCTATGCTAGCACTCTTCCCCCCAACCACCCTTTTTAATAGCCAATAATGTTTTTAAGATACAAGACTGCACAGAAAACTATTTTCTTTGGCTGAGCCTGTCAGAAAAAGCCAGTTCTAATGTGTTGTAGATGCAACATTACTATATAAAGAGTTACTTAAAAAAAAAAAAAAAAAAAAGCATGAATTTGAGGGCAGAAGGAAGCTTTCCCTTGTGTAGATGACAAGTTTTCAGTGATACGTGGGGGTGGGGATGGGGGTAATAAAGTATTTCTAACAATGCTTCTAAAGAGTGAATTTGCTTGGAAGCATCCATCAAATGCAAACCTGATTAACAAGTAACTTTCTTTTTTTCTTAAATTCATGAGAGGCAGAGACATAGGCAGAGGGAGGAGGCTCCCTACCATGAGCTTGATGTAGGACTTATCCCAGGGCCCCCGGATTGCGACCTGAGCTGAAGGCAGACACTCAACCACTGAGCCACCCAGGCATCCCAAACAGGTAACTTTCAAACCAACATAAAACCCACATACATTTGCTCCCCCATTATATATATATTATATATATATATATAATGGTCTATGTGAAGGATTAAAAAAAGAAGCCTCAGGATAAAGCTCAAAGATAAGCTTTTTTTAACCTTGCCCCACAGTGGAAGAGACTTTCCTCCAGTTCTTTGTGGTTTGTATTCGAATGTTTGGTTTTCTGTTTTCAAAAAAAATTCAGAATATTTGACAAGAACAGATATGATGCCAACCAGGTCCATGATACTATAAACTAACTGAAAAACTAAAGTGCCTACAGATGGCTACACTTGATACTGGTCCCATCCTGCTTCTCACTAAGGCTCTCCACTTCATTAGTAGCCTGAACACACCTTGCATTCTTAAGTGTGCTATGTTCCAATGATAACCACAATTTTCCGTAGCCAGGCTCAATGACAAATTTACATTTAGATTATTACCTCTTTTAGACTTTCATAGTCCTAGCCTTGAGAGTAGAGGGGATCACTTCGAAATCTGATCAAAGTTAATGGATCCTCTTCTTAAAAAGTCACACACACACACACACACACACACACACAGTATTGCACACAATTTCAGGGATTCACAGATTTTCTGAAGCTGTTGACCTAAAGGTCATAGTATAATCCATTATATTGTGAAGACTGGACATCCATATACCATACACAAAAATTAACCCAAAATGTATTAAAAACCTAAATATAAGACCTGGAACTATAAAACTCCTAGAAGAAAACACAAGGGAAAAACCTTCATTACTGGATTTGGCAATGATTTCTCAGATGACATCAAAACCACAGGTGATAAAAGTAAAAAAAGATGAATGAAACAATACCAAACTTAAAACTGCACAGCAAAGGAAACAATCAGTAGAGTGAAAAGTCAATTTACAGAATGGGAGAAAATATTTGCAAACCAAACATCTGATAAGAGATTAATATCACAAATATATTTTTAAAATTCCTACAATTCAACAACGAAAAAACTTGATTAAAAAATGGGCAAAGGGGGATCCCTGGGTGGCGCAGCCGTTTAGCGCCTGCCTTTGGCCCAGGGCGTGATCCTGGAGACCCGGGATCGAGTCCCACATCAGGCTCCCGGTGCATGGAGCCTGCTTCTCCCTCTGCCTGTGTCTCTGCCTCTCTCTCTCTCTCTCTGTGACTATCATAAATAAATAAAAATTAAAAAAAAAAAATGGGCAAAGGAGTTGAACAGACATTTCTCCAAAAAAGATACACAAATGGACAACAAGCATATGAAAAGATATTCAATCAACAGTCTAATAATTCAGGAAATGTAAATCAAAACCACAAGGAGATACTACCTTACACCAGGATGGCCACTATAAAAAAAACAAAACAAAACAAATAAAACAAGTACTGGTGAGGATGTGGAGAAACTGGAAACCTTGTGCATTGTTGCTGGGAATGTAAAATGATGCAGCTGCTATGGAAAACAGTAGGGAGGTACCGCAAAAAATTTAAAATAGAATTATCATATGATCCAGCAATCCCACTTCTTGGTATATATCCAAAGAACTGAAAACAGGATCTCAAAGAGCTATATGCACACCCATGTTCATTGAAACATTATTCATAATAGTCAAGAGATGGAAGATTCATCAACAGAACAGATACAAGAAAATATGTATATACATAATACTCCTTACACATATATATATGTAAAAAAGTTTCAAAAGGAGAACCTATCATATGCCACAACATGAATGAACCTTGAGGGCATTATGCTAAGGGAAACAAGCCAGTCACAAAAATAAATACTGCATAACTCCACTTATATAAGCTATCTAAAGTAGTCAAACTCAGAAACATAGTAGAAAATGGATAGTAGGGGTTAGAAGGGTAGGAGGTGAGAAGTTGTTCAGTGGATATAGAGTTACAGATTTGCAAGATGAAAAGTTCTAGGGATACCTGGGTGGCTCAGAGGTCAGCCTTCAGCTCAGGGTTCAGGCCGTGATC
Source organism: Canis lupus baileyi (assembly GCF_048164855.1). NCBI lineage: Eukaryota > Metazoa > Chordata > Mammalia > Carnivora > Canidae > Canis > Canis lupus. The sequence continues at coordinate 18,694,387 of NC_132853.1, forward strand.
CCAGGGTCCCGGGATCAAGTCCTGCATCAGGTTCCCCACAGGGATCCTGTTTTTTTCCTCTGCCTATATCTTTCCCATTCTCTCTCTCTCATGAATAAAAAAATAAAATCTTAAAAAAAAAGTCCTAGAGATCTGTTAAAACAACAATGTGCATACAGTTAACACTATTGTATTATACACTTAAAAACAGCTAAAAGGGTAAATTTTATGTCATTTTTTTACAATAAACAACAAAAAAGATAAAAAGAAAAGAATTCATAATAGTACAATAAATCTAGGAAGAGAGGCTGAAGTTGGTTTTTAGGGGTTCTTTAATGGCATGCTAAGGCTACGGATGACCTTTTTTTTTTTTTTTTAAGATTTTATTTATTTACTCATGAGAGACTGAGAGAGGCAGAGACATAGGTGCAGGGAGCCTGATGGGGGACTTGATCCCAGGACCTTGGGATCATGGCCTGGGCCAAAGGCAGGCACTCAACCACTGAGCCACCTAGGCACCCCTATGGATGAACTTTATTAAAAACAACTGAGGGGGGAAAAAAAAAGGAAAAAAAAAAAAAAAACCTGAGGAAATGGGGTAGAAAGGGCGCTACATCAAATATTCTATGACTACTCTGGCCCTGTACTAGGTGCACAATCTCTTTTAATCTTCCATGAAACCTGCAAATAAGGACAAAATAAAATGGAAAGTGGGTGAAACCAGCTATAAGGAGATTAACTATAAGAACACTGCAGTAATACTGGCATAAGGAAATAACAGCAGTGATAAAATTTACTAGCACCACAACTGAAATGATCCTCAGAAGAGTCTTCAACAATTTCCTGGACCAGGTTTAATTTTGCTAGCCAGGGGAAGATTTTTATGGGGGTTTTATTTGTTCTATAGAATTTATTTTCTAAAAAATAGTAACATGGTCATATAATCCAGCAGTCACACTTCTTGACATTTACCCAAATGAGCTGAAAACTTATGACCAATATAAGAACCTGCACATGAATGTTTACAGAAACTTTATTCATTTTGCTCAAATTTGGAAGCAACCATTATGTTTTTCAGCAGGTGAATAAACTATGCTAAATCCCTAAAAAGGAATAATACTCAACACTAAAAAGAAATGAGCTATCAAGCAGCAAAAAACCAAGGAAGAACCTTAAATGCATATTATTAAGTAAAAAAAGACAATATGACAAGGCTGCATATTACATGAGTTCAACTATATGACATTTGGGAAAATGCACAACTACGGACAGTAAAAAGATCAGTGATTATCAGTTTGGGGAGAAGGATGAAGAATGCGGGGGGGAGGGCAGTGAAACTACACTGTATGATACTTTAAGCCTGGATATGTCATTACATATTTGGCAAAAACCCACAGAATACACAATGCAAAGAGTGAACTCTAATGTAAACTGTGGACTTTGGATGATAATGAGCCAATGTTGGTTCATCAACTGTTACAAATGTTCCACAATGGTATGATATACTGATGGTGGGCAGACTGAAGGGGAAGGTGAGAGAGATAGCTGGGAACTGTACTTTTAACTTATTTTGCTGTGAATCTAAAAAAAAATGCTCTAAAAAATAAAGTCCATTAACTTTTTAAAATAACGTGATCTATTTTATAATATATTCAAAGATTTTACAGACATTTTTATTTCAGTGCTTGAAAAAAGGTATGTCAAGAAATAATCTAATAAATAAATTTTAATTTTCTTCTTTTAGATAGGCAATGATCTAAACTCCCATTCAGCTTTCTTTAACAACAATAATGACATACAGCTTCCAGGAAGAAAAAAATAATGTACAGAAACAGATTGAAGCAGTACTCTTTCATAATTTTAGCTGACTGAATAGAGGCATTAATAAGCTTCATTCAATGCCATTTTATTTGCTTATTCTGTTCAGTGTTTAAATAACAACATACACTTTAAGGTAGAATGAACACCTTTTAAGAATTCTGTTCTACAGTCTGAATTATAAAATGCTTGAGGAAGACTGGAATTTTCTGTGAATTTATATTTGTTAAAAGGAATCTTTCAAAGCTTATAGGAAAGAGACTATGATAGTAATGTAAGGTTAGTGTTATAAAACATGAATATCTGGAATTCATTTGTCATCTCTAGTATGAATGAATAGCACATCACTGACAAGAAGCAGCTTAAGTTTCCGAACATTTTATTAATTCCCTCCATATTAATGAAGGTTTAATATAATAGTATTCTCTGCATCGAATTGATCAAGATGCCTTATTTTAATCTCTAGATTAATGTTTCAGATTAATTTACAATGCCTAATAGGCTTAGAAATAGTTATAATTTCAGTATTCCAAGACAATTCTCTGGAATGACTTTTATCCCCAAGGGTTGGCAAACAGGGGAAGAAAGGGAAAGAAGGTCTATATCCAATATAGAAAGAGAAGCACATAGCAAAACAAGATAAGAACGGGAGAAGGGAGGAAAGGGGATGTGAGTACAAATAACAGAAAGCACCGAGAGCAAATATTAAAATAAGAGAATTGGCATGACACAAAGCATTAGATTAATATAATTTTATGTATACCTTTGTCTATAATTCTCAATATTTCATGCTACACTGTTACTTTAAAGGCGGAATAGGGAGAAAGAGCAAAATATGCCAACCATAAGAGGAGTCCAATTACCTCTTTAGACTCAATTTGGTGAAAGAGACAACAAATGTTTGAATACAATGTAGACACCAATGACAGCTAACCCTGTCCATCCCCATTTCTTTCCTTCCACTGTTTTAGAAACTAAAGGGTCTCTGTATTTTATTCACATAATTAACTCAATTTAAAACACATACCCACAGATGTATAGAAACATGGGTACTTCCCTACCTTTTCCATTCTCAGGCAAAATGCCATGAGAAAAGCACCTTTCCTAGAAAAGTATACAGCTCTCTCACATTATTTCAGCTAATCAATAGTAACTAACTTTAAAAGTCATTCAAATGTTTATCATTTCTCTAAAAATCCACCCTCTAATTAGAAATAACTTGAAAGAATTCACCATCCCTTTTAGCCCCCAAAAACTAGAACCATCACAAATGTTCAGCAAAAACAAAATTCTCTTTTCCCCAAAACAACTCATCCCATTCAATACACATATAAGGAAAGGAAAACAGTAATGGACTTTCCGCTTCACCTGTTTCAATCTGCTATTTGACCATATGGAAAAAACGTTTTAACAGCTGGATTTGGGGGCAGCCCGGGTGGCTCAGTGGTTTAGCACCGCCTTCAGCCAGGGGGTGTGATCCTGGAGACCCAGGATCAAGTCCCACATCAAGCTCCCTGCATGGAGCCTGCTTCTCCCTCTGCCTGTGTCTCTGCCTCTCTCTCTCTCTCTCTCTCTCTCTCTCTCTCTCTGTGTGTCTCTGATGAATAAATAAATAAATTCTTAAAAAAAATAAAAATAGGGGATCCCTGGGTGGCGCAGCGGTTTGGCGCCTGCCTTTGGCCCAGGGTGCGATCCTGGAGACCCGGGATCGAATCCCACGTCGGGCTCCCGGTGCATGGAGCCTGTTTCTCTCTCTGCCTGTGTCTCTGCCTCTCTCTCTCTTTGTGACTGTCATAAGTAAAAAAAAAATAAAAATAAAAAAAAATAAAAAAAAAAATAAAAAAAATAAAAATAAAAATAAAAAATAAAAGCTGGATTTTGTTTTTAGCCTTTTGGTGGGATATTTATATCCCACCCATTCCAAAACAAATGAGAGGTACCTAAGAAACATACGGTATAGGATTAAAAAAAAAAAAAAAAAAAAGAGGAAATAAGTCTGGGGAAGGTGAAAAAAAGGTAGGAAAGTTTTGAAGTGAGGATGAAGGGGGCTGAAGGTTGTCTCTATGCAAAACAAAGCTAAATTATTCTACATTCCTTAACCAAGAAGGCTGCACAGTTGGCTATGAGCTTTATAACAGCCAAAGCAAAAGAGGAAAACTTAACAGTTGTTGAATTGAGGAATTTTTGCTCAAATGCCCAATTCTGTCAAACAAGAAAAGTAAGTCCATGGGCTCAACAGTTCATGTCAAAATTCCAAAGAAATTCAACAATAAAATACAGAAATGAACTTGAGGCACAAATTGTGTAAAGATGTTATTATCTAAGCAATGTCAATAAGAAGTTACAACACAAGTTTTTCTTGCCTAATAAAGAACAATTAGCTGCTGCAAGGAAACAGCCCCTAACAACAAGGATGGGAAAGGTTATTACCTTCATTTGTCTAGTGATTACTTACACTCAATTCGGAATATCTGGCAATTATAAATGCAGTCTGTTTAGCGGTGGACATTTTGCAGAAGTTGCTCATTTCACATAAATCACCTTGGATAGAGATTTCTAGTGAAATAATACCAAGAGCCAGCTGTCTGAGTCAGTTTAATACTGCCAGTCTGTTTCTGAATGTTTTAAAAAACTGCGTTGACTGCCAGATCATATAATGTAAACAGGTTAATACAGCCAATATTCCTCCTTATAAGCAATGTAAAGTCATATTCTATTTCATTAACTGTAAGACGCCACTAATGGTAAACGTGCCAGTATTTTATGTACCACCAAAAAGAAAAGCAAACATGCTGCTTATTAATCTATGGGTTATGACTGATGGTAAGAAACATCTTGATTGTAGAGATGTTAAAACAAAAAGTGGCTATTAAAAAAAACATTTACATGAAAACCCATTCCTTTGGGCAACATGAGCCACCTTGCTGTCCACTCTCCAACCTCTGGTACTGGCACTTCCTGTTGCCCTCTCTGACCTGTGCTTCCTCTATTGTTAAGTCATCACAACTTCTCTTCTAGCTGGTCTTATGCCCAACCTGTCTCTGTTCTCTATGTGTTCTTCCCATCTCTTTTTTTTCACACTACTACTACTTTTCCTCATCTATACATCTTCAAATATTAGAATGAATACTAAGGAGAAGGGATATGTGTTTATAAAATCAGCTGCTCCAATGGACACCTACTTGCTTTTCTTATTATAGGATGAGTTTATAATAACCACAAAATGACCATGTAATTTTCCATAGAAAAAGAGAATTAAATTCAGGCAACAAAATAACATCATACATGCCCATCCCAAACCCCTCAAAGTAATCAAAGTCATTTAGAAAACTTCCTTTTTTTTCTTTTTTTTAAAATAGTGCCCCAAAGGCAAAATTCCCTTTGATGTTTCAGACACAAAGGCTGCTTCCATTTTTTTAAGTTTTTGGTTTTTTCGTGGGTTTTGTTTTTGTTTTTAGTCATCTTCACACTCAACATGGGGCTCAAACTCATGACCCCAAGATCAAGAGTTGCATGATCCTCCAACTAAGCCAGCCCAACACCCCTACATATTCCATAATTATAAGATAAACCAGAAATTAGAATTGGGATCTAAATATCCATTTGTTCCAAAACCATACCATCCCAGTCCCTCTGGAGATTGTAAGACAGATAACATTTTAATCACACTTTAATCTTTCCTTAAATATAATTAGCCCAAGCAATTTAGCAAACACCAGATAAAATTATTTTATCTCCAATATGTTAAATAAACTATAACTGCTTAAAAAGTTATTTCCTAAAAATAAACAGTAAATTAAGTTACAAAGATTTTGAAAACTCAATTCAATAAACTTTAGGGAATGCCTAATACATGCTAGGGACATAGAAATAAATAAAATCCAGTCTCTTTCTTCATGTATACAGGGTATCTCCCCTTTTAAGAAAGATATATATATATATATAAAGCAGGATGGAAACAAATGTAAGAGATTAATTCATTCTGTCTGGGGTATAGATGAAGATGGGAGTTGAGCCAGAAAGAAAGAATATCTAGAGAAAAAAAGAACATCTGAAGTGAGTGAAAAGCGTAGGATGCCTTTGCCACCATAGAAGTAGGGAAAGGCATTGCTGAATGTGAACTTTATTTTTCACCTTATATGATACCTTGTTGCTTGTCGTACTTCAAAAACAAATACAGGTAACTCTCAAAGATAGACTGGTATATAGGATAATAGGAAATCAGGGTGAAAAATATATCTAGAATGCTGGATAAAATCTATTTTAAAATAGACATGCTTTTAAATATATGGCTAACTTTGGGAGGGAAGCAAAGGAAGTCTTGAGAGCAGAAACAAAGAAGCATAAATCCATAAAAGTGAGGAACACTAGAACTAGAGTTTTGGGGGGGACAAAAGTATAGGTTTTAATGGGGGACAAAAGTATAGGTTTTAATAGACTACTGTTTGACATGAGAAGACTACCTTGAGGCCTACCATGGAGACAGAATGGATTAATACCTGTCTAATGCCAAGACTCCCCAAAAGCTGCATCCTTAGACTGTAAAATAGGAAAAAACTCATTCTGCAGAGGCAAATGATGGGAATAGGGTTTTTATCGGCTTTGGTTCATGGTAGAGCAATTAAACAGAAACATGTCTTCACTAAGAATTATTAACCACACGTCTGTACCCTTGTGGTGCTACAATTCAGACTAGTTGTATGACCTAAAAAACTAAGGTCAAAAATTTACTTAAAAGTAGGTGATACCCCTAGACACTCAAATTATCTCTGAAAAAAGATCTGATTCTTAGCCTCAAAAAAAATTACAAAAAAGTTCCAAAGGCCATATGTTCATAATTTAAAGAAATCACAAGAATCATCTATGAATCTGAGCTAAAGAATAGCAAACTATAGAATTAGGCCAACAAAGACTATAGATAAAAGAATGATTAGATGCATAATGTGAAATCAGTATTTTTAATAGGAAGAAATAAGATAGGGAGAAAAGTATGATATAGGAATAGGAGACTATTAAAATTGACCAGATTCTGGGGTGCCTGGATGGTTCAGTTGGTAGAGCCTACAACTCTTAATCTTGGTATAAGTTTGAATCCCATGTTGGGTATAGAGATTACTTAAAAATACTTAAAAAAAAAAAAAAAAAAAAAAAAAAAAGACCAAATCTGAAAACAGTATTACTGCCTAGGGACTTTAAGCATGCATTTTGGGATCCCTGGGTGGCGCAGCGGTTTGGCGCCTGCCTTTGGCCCAGGGCGCGATCCTGGAGACCCGGGATTGAATCCCACCCACATCAGGCTCCCGGTGCATGGAGCCTGCTTCTGCTTCTCCCTCTGCCTGTGTCTCTGCCTCTCTCTCTCTCTCTGTGTGACTATCATAAATAAATTAAAAAAAAAAAAAAACATGCATTTTAAAATTTCTATAACAGGGGCACCTGGGTAACTCAGTTGGTTAAGTGTCTGCCTTTAGCTCAGGTCAAGATCTCAGGGTCCTGGAATCTGGCCTCAAGATGCTTCCTGCTCAATGCTCCCTGCTCGGTGGAGGCAGAAAGTCTGCTTCTCCCTTCCTCTGCTCTACCCCCACTCGTGCTCTCTCTACTTGCTCTCTCCCAGATAAATAAAATCTTTAAAAAAATAAAACAAAATTTCTACAACTGAAAAAAAAAGAAAAGAAAAAAGATGAAACTTATTAGAGAAAGGGGATAGGAAATCTCAAGCAATTCAAAATCAAGTGAAGAAATACAAAAATAAGAAAAGCAGGACTGGGGCAGCCCCGGTGGCCCAGTGGTTTAGCGCCGCCTGCAGCCCAGGGCGTGATCCTGGAGACCCGGGATCGAATCCCATGTCAGGCTTCCTGCATGGAGCCTGCTTCTTCCTCTGCCTGTGTCTCTGCCTCTCTCTCTCTCTCTCTGTGTGTCTCTATGAATAAATAAATAAATAATCGAAAGAAGAAGAAAAGAAAAGAAAGAAAGAAAGAAAGAAAAGCAGGACAGATGGAAAATGTAAGATGGTAGAAATAAATTTAAAAAGATCACTACTCATGCTCAATGTAAATGGATTAAATGTCTGTCTAGATAAAAAATTTAAATATATGTTGCTTTACCAGAGACAAATACAAAAGAAAAAGCAAGATCATAGTTTCCTGGTTGGTTGTATATATGAAAGTTAAGAATTCAAAGAAAGTAAATATATTCCAGCAAGATAAGTCCCTGCTAAGAGAGAAAACATCCAAAGCCCCTTGCACTCTGAGATACTGAGAGAAGCAAACTGACCACAAAGGTGGCTAAGGAGAAAACAACAAAGTTTTATTTGCTGAAAGTGGATTGGTTTGATTGACTAGAAACTTGAGGATTTGCAGACCCAACATCTGTACCTTTTCTGACAATTTTTTCCATAAGGCCTTCAGTAGGATGAAGCAATAGGACGAGTGAAAGAGATCCCCTTCAAATACCACAGTGCCTTAACTGAATATAAAGTTGTGAACAGGGCAAGAGGGCCTACAACTAGTCAATGAGATTAAAGAGTGAATTTTAAAATAAAAATACCATTTCCAATACCACCAGAAAATATTAAATACTTAGGAGCAAATTTAATAAAACGTGCGTAAGACCTATAAATGAAAACAAAAACACTGCCAAGAGAAATTAAAGACAAAAATAAGTGGAGACATACCATATTCATGGATTAAATCTCAATTTTGTTAAGATGTTAATTCTCTTCTATTTGATCTATATATTCGACATCGCCTAATCAACACCCCAACAGATTTTTAAACAGTAATTGACAAATTAATTCTATAATGGTATGGAAATGCAAAGGTTCTAGAATAGCTAAATAATCCTGAATGAGACCATGAAAGTTGGAGGACTTTCACTCTCTGACTTCAAGAGTTACTTTAAAGAAGTGGTTCTAACTGAGGGTGATTTTGTCCCCTAAGGAACACTTAGCATTCTCTGGAGACATTTTTGGTTGTTAGAACTAGAGGGATGCTACTAGCACCTAATGGGCAGAAGCCAGGGATGCTGCTAAACATCCTATAATATATAGAGAGCCTTCACAACAATATGATATATACATGTCAATAGTGCTGAGGTTAAGAAATCCTGCTCTAAAGCTACAATAATCAAGACCGTATGGCATTAACATAAGAACAGAAAAAGAAGGGGAGGTGGGCGGGGGGTGGGGGTGACTGGGTGACAGGCACTGAGGTGGGCACTTGACGGGATGAGCACTGGATGTTTTTCTATATGTTGGCAAATTGAACTCTAATAAAAAATAAATTTATAAGAAAAAAAAAAAAACAGAAAAAGGCCAATGAAGCAGAATAGAAATACAGACTATACTATATTACACAATCATATGACTTTCCACTGCAGAGAAAGGCAATTCAATAAGAAAAAGAAAGTCTTTTCAACAAAAAGTACTGTAAGACCTGCTTATCAGTTTTAAAAAATAAAAAGCCTTCAAATATTTATGTTATTCCATATACAATAATTGAGATGAAATATAAAAACTAAAAGTATATAATTTCTAGGAAAAAAAGCAAAGGCAAATACTTTGGGTTCAGACAAGCAACATGGATGAATTATAAAAACATGAAGAGTGAAATAAGACTGGCACAAAAGAGTACATATAGTATGATTCCAACTATATAAACTGTAAGAATGGGACGACTGGGTGGCTCAGCAATTGAGCGTGTATGCCTTTCACTCAGGGCGTGATCCTGGAGTTCCGGGATGAGTCCCACATTGGGCTCCCTGCATGGAGCCTGCTTCTCCCTCTGCCTCTGTCTGCCTCTCTGTGTCTCTCATGAATAAATAAATAAAATCTTTAAAAATAAATGAATAAAATAAAATAAAATAAAATAAAATATAAGAGTAAGTTTTTCCTTATTCATCAAAGGTGATAGCAACAAAAAAAGTTGTTGCCTAGGTCGGGAGGAAAACAGCACATAGTAGGGAACTTCCTGGGGGTACTGAAATGATCTGTATCTTCACTGGGGTGATGCTTGCTTACTTGTCAGAACTCATCAAACTGGGGATCCCTGGGTGGCGCAGCGGTTTGGCACCTGCCTTTGGCTCAGGGCACGATCCTGGAGACCCGGGATCGAATCCCACGTTGGGCTCCCGGTGCATGGAGCCTGCTTCTCCCTCTGCCTATGTCTCTGCCTCTCTCTCTCTCTCTCTCTCTGTGTGACTATCGTAAATAAAAAATAATAATAATAAAAAAAAGAACTCATCAAACTATGTAAGTATGTTCTGTTGCATGTAAATTATAATTACAACAGAAATTAATTAAAAATAAAGTGGTAGCTGCATTATTAAAAGATAAACTTTGTGGGAAAGGAATTTTTAGAGATAAGGGTGAATACATGTTTAGAGGTTCAATATGGATATAAATTCTAAACTTGTACATAATAAAAGCTTCAAAACATAAAAGCAAAGTGATAGAACTCAAAGAATAAAAATTCACCAGAGTAAGATTTTAACAATACATTTATCAGTACTTACCAACTGAAAGATTATGCATATAAAAAGTTTAATTGCATAAATATTTAATTACATAAAGCAATAACATTTAAATAACAATTAGCAAACTTTAACAAACATATACAAAACATTACACTAAATTACTGTAGAAGAAACATGTTTCAGACACAAAGAATATTTACAAAGAGTGATCACATACTAAGCCATAAGATAAATCTCAACAAATTCAAATAAAATGATATAATGCAGACCACATATTCAAATCATAACAAAATGTTACAAGGTAGTAAATTAAAAATAAGTATCAATTTTTAAAATTAAAAACACACTTCTAAAAAATCTATCAGTTAAAGAAGAAATGAGATCTACACAAATACAGCCAGTAGATTTTTTTAAAAGGTACAAAATCAAATCAATGGAAAAAGAGGATCTGCTTTTCAACAAATGGTGTTGGAAAAACTAGATAGCCATATATTAAAAAAAAAAAAAAAAAAGGCAGCTCAGCCTAAACATTACAACTTATACAAAAATTAACTCACACATGAATTGTTGATCTCAACATAAACCATAAAACTATGCAACTTTTAGAAGAAAACGTAGGATGTGCTCGCTTCGGCAGCACATATACTAAAATAGAAGAAAACGCAGAAGAAATCATGATTTGTACATAGGATACCAAAAGCAGGATCCATTAAAAAAAATTAATCAACTGAACTTCGCCAAAATTAAAATGTTTATATTATGAAAGACACTGTTGAGAGAATTCTTTTAAAAAAGAAATAGAGAATAAGAGAAAAATATTTGCAAATCACATACCTAAAAGAGGACGTATGTCCAAAATATATAAAGACTATTCAAAACCCAGTATTAAGAAAATAAACAACCCAACTTAAAAATGAGCAAAGAAAAAAAAAATGAGCAAAGACTTGAACAGATACTTTACCAAAAAGTATAAAGAGATGGTAAATAAGATAGATACTCAAAATCATTACCCATTAGGTTAATAAATCATAAATCATAGGGCTGAAATGTGCTCACTGGATTTTGTACCTACTTGCTAGTTTGTCAGAGCAGTTTGAGCTGTACAGCATGTACAAGAAAGGAGCATACAGTGGATTGGGAGAAAATGAGAAGTGGAGACAATAACTGAAAACTAATCTTTCAAGAAGCATGGCTATGAAAAGGAAAGCGAGAAGTTAGGTTGGTAATCTAAAGGACAATAAAGATTGAATTTAGGGGTGAGCCTTGAGCACGTTTATAGGCTATCAGTAAAGATACTACAGCGAGGCAGAGGTTGAAAACCTAAATAAAAAGATAATAAAAGGAAAAAAGGCCCTGGAAAAAAAAATGGGAGAATAGGATCTAGAGACAACTTGAAAAGTAGAGAAAAGCTGAATAACATTGACACGCATATTTGTCTGTAGGTGGAACAGGAAGTTATCCTGTTCCTGCATCCTTTAGCTTTATTTTCTATATGAAATAGAGGATGAAGCCATCTGTGGAAAGTGAGGAAGAGCTGGAGTAGGAACTTGAGAGTGACAGAGGTTTGAAACAGCTGTTGTGGGAGTAGAGAAAAGGGGCTGTCTTGAGACAAGTGTAAGACCTGCTAAAGAACACTCAAAGTTCAGCAGATTATCAACTTTGAACTACCTCAAGTTGCCACCAAGTTTCTAAATGACTAGGGATGAGCCTTAAGCAAGTAAGGAAAAAGGTACTTTCACCACTCCCAGACCATAATAAAGTGTGTGGTCCATACTAGGAGTAGCACTGACCTAGACTACTATACTTGCCTTCCCCTAGTCTCTGGACCTGTCCCTATGGCAAACCATTCCCCCTCAGTACTATCAGGTACTGCTGAGGACATTATAAAAATAAACCTGATCATTTAATCCTCTGTTTAACTTATCCAATAGCCTCCTAGATTCAGATAAAATCTGAAAACATTAAAATAACAAGGTCCTTCTTAATCTCATCTCTTAACAATCACTTTCATCCACCCCATCTCATCTTTTTTTTTTCCTTCCTTTTTTAAAGATTCTATTCATTCATTCATGAGAGACACAGAGAGAGGCAGAGACATATGCAGAGGGAGCGGCAGGTTCCCCTTAGGGAGCCTGATGGGGGACTCAATCCCAGGACCCAGGGACCATGACCAAAGGCAGACACTCAACCACAGAGCCACATAGGTGCCCTCATCTTTTAACTTTAGTCATAATGAAGTAATTCCAGGTCCCCAAACGTACAGGGTCTCACATGTCCCCATTACTCTGTACGTGAAATTCCCTCTGTTGGTCATCCCTTGACCTTTGCCATCAAAATTTAACTCAGATGTCCCTCCCCTAATTTGGACTACTACAAAAAAATACACAGGGACTACCATTTATAATATAATGTTGTAAGAAATGTCCCCTTGGAATTGTACAAACTGAGGACCTGGGTATCCCTCCTTATCTTCCCCCAGTATGCATCCTGTGCCTATCTGTATGCATATCTTAACTGCAATTTGTTTACAAAGAGTACAAGCTTCTTCAAGGTAGTAATTTTGTCAGGGAAGTTTTCTTGGGCTCACCAATTAGACTAGGTACCATAATCACTCTACCTTCCTCCTTAAAAAGAGATGATAAACAGTAAGAGATAACCACAGAAACAGCTTTTATTGTTTACTTCGGGTAAGCATTATATTAAGCATTTTACATATATTATCTCATTTAATTTTCAAAGAACACGAGAAAGGTACCATTATAATTCCTGTTTTACAGAAGATGGAACTGAGAGACTCAAAGAGCTAAAGCAACTTGCTTAAAGTCACATGGCCAGTAAGTAGCAGAATGCTGGGATTGATATCGCAGGGTGAAACCTAAAACATCCCCCTTTAGTCTCTGTTCCAGTCTCTCTGTCTCTCTCTCTCTGTCTCTGACGAATAAATAAATAAATAAATAAACCTTAAAAAAAAAAAAAAGAGATAGGGCAGCCCGGGTGGCCCAGCGGTTTAGTGCCGCCTTTAGTGCTGTCAGGGGGTGTGATCCTGGAGACCCGGCTCCCTGCACGGAGCCTGCTTCTCCCTCTGCCTGTCTCTCTCTCTCTCTCTCTCTCTCTCTCTCTCTCTCTCTCTCTCGGAGCCTGCTTCTCCCTCTGCCTGCCTGTCTCTCTCTCTCTCTCTGTCATGAATAAATAAATAAAATCTTAAAAAAAAAAAAAAAGATTACTTCAGACTTTTACTTTTAACCCTCCTAAATTTCTACTTGTCAATTTCTGCCTATCATTCTTAGAGTACTCTCCCTGAATACTTGTCATCTACTATGTTAGCTGTCTTTTCTAGCTCCTGTTGATTTGGAAATCTGATAAACTTTCTATGTTATTGTCAAAGTTAGCAATAAAAATGTTGCAGTCTTATATTTGTGTTCAGAAAATTATTTTTGACATCTTAAAAAAATTTTTGACATCTTAAATCTGTACATTCGCCCAACTACTTAACTGAAATCAGTTATTTAAACTATTTAAAAGGTTAAAGAACAGACCCATTATTTTGATAGGGTTTTCCATAAAACATTATTTTACCTCAACTTTTCTCAAGGCTTGTAGTTTCTCAACAGGTAAATAATCACTCCTTCTCATTTCATTCAGTTTTTAATTATTTATTTGTCTCCAAATGCACCTCTCAAGGTTTCTCATTATATCATGATTCCTTTCTATGAACCCCCTATTTGTCATAAAAGCTCCAGAAAAGAGCAGGGAGTAAGATGTTCCACATTACTAATTGAACTTTTATGAGAGTGAAGGGATAAATCTTCCACAAGTTGACTCTACAAACAACATCTCTGGAGAAAGAATTAGGAACTTTCTTTATACAGACAAATACAGACAAAACACAAAAGGACTTTCATATTATAAAGTTATCTCCCCTTTCAGGAGAGCATTTTAGCAAATACTTTTAAAAGAACACAGTTTAATAGGAAAGATACAATAAAATATTTTGGTTTTACAACCCAAATCCTGAGACATCAAATAAGAAAATGAGTAGACTGAGGAAAAAATGGTGTATTTACATAAGTCATCTTCAAATTTATTTTTTCCTCTTGGAGGGTATATATCAAGCTTTATAACTGAAGTATGTTCTCTTCAGACACTAATATTACCCATTATGTTTATTTAGGGATAAATTATTCCAGTTGTGCTACTCAACTGAGAACATAACAAAAAAGGTAAGGGGTGACATGGTTATTATCTTAGTGAGAAAACAGTTGTCAATCCATCATAATTTAATAACTTTTGCTGAAAGCATTTATTTCATAGTTTCCTGTGCTAATTATACTACACACATCTTTAATATTAAACTTTTCATCACTATCCAAAGGCATCACAGTATGTTTTAGCAAATTTAAGAATGTTTACGTAAAACACTGTACAATTTCAGGTTTGTTTGTTTCTTAGGTTTCATTTATTTATTCATGAGAGACACAGAGAGAGGAGAGAGAGGCAGAGACATGGGCAGAGGGAGAAGCTGCCTGATGTGGGACTCTATCCCAGGATCCTGGGATGCGCCGTGAGCGAAGGCAGATACTCAACCATTGAGCCACCCAGGCATCCCCAATTGCAGGTTTTGATTTTAGTTAGGTAAGGATTTTTCTTTTAATCTGGAAATTCTCTTTGAGAATCTTCATTCACCCTCACTTTTTAAGTGCTAAAAGAAGCTTAATAATGGTATTAACATTTAGTGAAAGAGAATGAAATGAAAGGAAATGGGCATAAAGTTAGTATTAGATACAGAACTCTTTTGAGCAGAAGGGCAAAAGGACAGTAACACTCAGAATTAAAGCCACTAAATGAGGACTATGTAGTTACTACCACAGGGATTCTAAGAAAAAAATGTTAAGACCTGCCTCATCTATAATTGTTTTCTCTCTCTCTGGAGTTTGAATACCCTATTCTAATTTATGCAGTTTCAACGGGCATCACGTTTCCAATCTTGCACACTAAATTACATGACATTATTTTCTAAAAAATTGATTTTATAATAATTTGAGAAATCCAGTCTATACCCCTGTATAGAAAAAAATGAAGGAAGGAATCATCAATTACTAGAACACCACATGAATATACTGGACAAAATGAATTTTGTATCTCTTCTACTTCTACAACCACAAAATAGAGCTTCCATGGAAATAAGCCACATTTCTGGTTTTGAGGAAGAATGGGTCTCATTAAACACTTCCACAGAGACCCCACAAGCCATGTGACAACTTATATTACTCTCAAATTCAAGTTAGGAACTCAAGTGATATTGAAATACAACCCAAATTAGTTGGTGCTACTTTTGTCACTAGCACTGTTGAATGATAACTAAGGCAACAGAAAAATCATCTCTGGGATTGTGCAAAGTCATTTTTTTAAATGTCTTTTTTTCAATTTTCTTAGGATAAGATTATGAACTCCTTTCACAAATACCTCATGGAATTACAGAATGGTAAAACATTGAAACTGGAAAAACTAGTACTTCAACCTTTAACTCTCAGCAACTTGTCTAACGGGGGAAGTCTGTAAAACTAACCGTTCCTCCCACCATCTCATATAAACCATGTTCTCACAGCATTCTGCAAAGAATCAAATTATCTGAGGATGCAGCTGTTAAGTAATAGCAGCTGCTCAGTATTGAAATTCAGGGGTTATCCCTAAAATCAAATTCCTCAAAACTCATATTCAAAAAACAACAGAATCATTAGTTTAAGTAAGAAACCCAACTAAGTTTATTGTAATAGAAAAGAATGATTTTTATTGCTAAAGCTAAAAGGTGGTGAGACTTATGCTATCTTTGAAGATATCATGGACACCATAAAAAGTTAGCTACAGAAAAATTTAAAGATATGCCTCAAAAAACCATTTTTATATTTAACCTAGTTTGGCATTTCCTCCGCTTTGAGGAGCTTGAATAAATGGGGCAACCATGCTCTAAAATATACAGATTCTGTATAAATCCTGATTCATCTGTTCCCTCAAAGATCCACTAAACTGTTGATGAAGAAAAACAAACTCATCTCAACTCTTTATCACATTTGTTAATTAGAAAAAGGGCCCCAAGTTTAAAGTTACTGCATTCTGTATTTATACTTTTCTGTAAGGAGCTCCAAGTACTCTAAAAATCTGTTTACCATTTGTATAAACTCCCCAAATAAGCAAAACTAAATATATTGCTTAGTGAATTTTGGGGCGGTGGGGGGAGTGATAGAACTGTTTTAAAACTCATAATGGGGATCCCTGGGTGGCGCAGCGGTTTAGCGCCTGTCTTTGGCCCAGGGCGTGATCCTGGAGACCCGGGATCAAATCCCACGTCAGGCTCCCGGTGCATGGAGCCTGCTTCTCCCTCTGCCTGTGTCTCTGCCTATGTCTCTGCCTCTCTCTCTCTCTGTGTGACTATCATAAATAAATAAAAATTAAAAAAAAAACTCATAATGGATGCATAATTTGTATTGTAATTGTAAAAATTCACTAAAATTCAATGAACTTTAAATGGGAGAATTTAATAGCATGCATGTTTTACCTCAATATTCTTTAAAAATAAGGTATCAAGATAATGAGAAGACAAGACACAAACAAGGAAAAAATATTTGCAAGACATATCTAATAAAGGATTGTTAACTTAAAATCTACAAAAAAACTCTCAAAATATGAAAACCAAAGGGCCAAAGACCTTAACAGACACCTCACCAAAGAAGATACAGATAGCAAATAAGCATATGAAAAGATGCTCCAGGGATGCCTGGGTGGCTCAGAGGTTAAGCGTCTGCCTTTGGCCCAGAGCCTGATCCTGGAGTCCTGGGATGGAGTCCCACATGGGGCTCCCCGCCATGGAGCCTGCTTCTCTCTCTGCCTATGTCTCTGCCTCTGTGTGTGTGTGTCTCTCATGAGTAAATAAATAAAATCTTAAAAAAAAAAAAAGAAAAGAAAAGAAAAGAAAAGAAACGATGCTCCACAACCATGTCATCAGGGAAATGCAAATAGAAGATACCAGTGCACACTGCTTAGAATGGCCAAAGTCGAGAACACCAACAACATTAACTGCTGACAAGGACATGGAGCAACAGGAACTCTCATTCATTGCTGGTGAGAATGTATTCAAAATAGTCCAGCCACTTTAAAAAACAGATTGTCAATTTTTTTTTTTTTTTTTTTTACCAAACTCAACATGCTCTTACCATACAATCCAGCAATCAATCTCCTTAGTATTTAATGAAAGGAGCTGAAAACTTATGTCTACATAAAAACCCGCACATAAATGTTTATAGCACTTTAACCACAATTGCAGAAACTTGGAGGTAACCAACACACTCTTCAGTAGGTGAATAGATAAACTGTAGTACATCCAGACAACAGGGTATTTTTCAGCACTAAAAAGAAATGAGCTATAAAGTCATAAATAAATCTGGAGGAAACTTAAATGCATATTACTAAGTAAAAGAAGCCAATCTGAAAAAGCTACATACACTTTAATTTCAATTATATGACATGAAAAGGGAAAACTATGGAGACAATAAAAAGATAAATGGTTGTCAGAGGTTAGGGGAGAGGAATAAATAAATACATCACAGAAAATTTTTAGGCAGCAAAATTATTCCGTAGGATACAATGTCATTATACATTTGTCAAAACCCATAGAATGCAGAACACCAAGAGTAAAATCCTAATGTAATCTATGCACTTTGGATAATAATGATGTGTCAATGTAGGTTCATTGATTGTAAAAAATGTTATCACTCTGGTTCAGGATGTTCGTAGTGAGGGACACTGCATACGCCCAGGATCAGTGCGTTTATGGGAACCCTCTGTACTTTCTACTCAATTTTGCTGTAAACCTAAAACTGCTCTAAGAAAAATTAAGTCTATTTAAAATAAAAAAAAATAAGATAATAAAACAAGTCAATCAGGGTGCAGAGCAAGATCAATATACAAAAATCTACTATATACACAAGCAATGACTAATCCAAAAATGAAATTTAGAAAACAATCCCAATTACAATATTGTTAAAAACAATAAAATACATGGAAATAAATTCAAGATGTGTAAAACATACTCTAAAACTACAAAATTGTTGAAAGAAATTGAAGATCTAAATGGGAAAACATCCCATGTTCATGGATTGGAACACTTAATACTGTTAAGAAGACAATACTCCCCAAACTGATTTATAAATTCAATTTAATTTCCTATCAAAATCCCAGCTGGCTTTTTTTTTAAAGAAAATGATAAGCTAATCCTAAAATTCATATGAAAATGCAAGGGACCCAAAATAACGAAAATGATCTTAAAAAAGAACAAAGTTGGAAGACTCACATTTCCCAATTTTACACTTACTACAATGTTATAGTGATCAACAGGGTTGGAGTGGCATAAGGATAAATTTATAAATCAATGGAATAAAATTTCCAGAATCCAGAAACTGGAAATAAACTCTTACATTTAAGCCCAAAAGATTTAACATGGGTGCCAAGGCCATTCAATTGGGAAATAATAATAATTCTTCCAACAAATAGTGAAGAGACAACTGGATAGCCACATGTAAAAGAGTGATACTGCACCCATACCTCACAATATACAAAAAATTAAAAGAGATCACAGACCTAAATATAAGAGCTAAAACTATAGGGGCATCTAGGTGGTTCAGTGGTTGAGCATTTGCCTTCGGCTCAGGTCATGATCCTGGGGTCCTGAGATCAAGTCCCACATCAGGCTCCCCTCAGGAGCCTGCTTCTCCCTCTGCCTATGTCTCTGCCTCTGTGTGTGTGTGTCACATGAATGAATAAATACAATCTTAAAAAAAAAAAAAAAAAAGCTAAAACTATAAAACTCTTTGAAGAAAATATAGGTGTAAATCTTGATGATTCTGAGTTAGGTAAAACCTTCTCAGATATGACACCAACGACCAAGAAAGTGAAAAGACAAACTAAAGAATGGGTGAACATATTTGCAAATCATGTATCTGATAAGAAAAGCACTTAAAAACAAAAAGACAACCCAATTTAAAAATGGTCAAAGGACTTGAATAGATATTTCTTCAAAGACAACATACAACGAGCACACAAAAAGATGCTCAATATCATATTAATGGGAATTACAAATCAAAACCACAATGAAGTACCACTTCACTCTAAAATGTCTATAATCAAGAAGACAGTGTTGACAGGGATGTGAAGAAATTGGAACCCTTTTACATTGTTGGTGGTACTGTAAAATGGTTCAGACACTGTGGAACACAGTTTAGTGATTCCTCAAAAAGTTAAACATAGTTACTAGATGCTAAGTGACTCAGCAATTCCACTCACAGGTATACACCCCCAAGAGAAATGAAAACATATGTTCACTTAAAACTTATATGTGAATGTTCATAAATAATACTGTTCAAAATAGCCAAAAAGTGGAAATAACCCTAATATCCAACTGGATAAACAAAATGTAATATATCCAAACAATGGGTTATTATTTGGGCATAAAAAGGGATGAACCTTGAGAACATTATGGTAAGTGAAAGAAACCTGCCACAAAGACCACACATATCAAATGATTCTATTTTATGAAATGTCTAATATAGGCAAATCTATAGAAACAAACATTAATGGTTGCCAGGAGCATGGGGAACAGAGAGTGATTTGCTAATGGATAGGTTTATTTTGGTGGTGATGAAAATGTTCTAAAATGAAAATTTACTCTGTGAATATACTAAGAACCATTAAATTGTACATTTTTTAATTGTACACTTTAAATGGGTGAATTATATGATATGTGACTGTCATCAAGAAATCCATTTCTTTTAGGCAAGTAAAAAACAAAATTCAGGACAGTAGTTTCTTCTTGGTGGGGCAGGTAAGGCAGAGAGATGGAATGGGGAGGTGTTTATGCACAGCTTCACAGTGTTGGTTTTATGTTCTATTTCTTAGGCTGGGTTGGGGATACTTTATTATTCTTAATCACCTCCATCACATATCTTTTCTGTATCTCTTAATTAGCTTTGAAGTCTTAGCCAAGTCACTTAAGACCTCTCTGAGCTGCAGCTCCCTCTCTAAAAGAGGGATACTATCATACCTCCTTAGGGCTATACTTTATAATAAAGAAGAGTCTTTCTTTAAAGTAGAAGTTACTATAAACTTCAAAGTGCAAATCTGTTATACTCTCACCTCACTGAAATAAGCACTATTGGTAGATACCCTTCCAGACTTTCCAGGAACGTAGGAGTAATTTTTTTTTAATATTTAAGGGGACAATCTTTGACACTGATTTTCACTCAATAAATTGTATCTTTCAAAGATAATCACTCCAAAATTCCTCTTTGCATCTATAAACTCAATGACATCTCTAGTCAAAGGGTGTAAATTTTGAGAAACTGTTCTCCTAGAAAGTCTCTATCCATATACACTATCATCATAAGTTTCAGAGTGTCTGTTTCACTACATCTGCAACTGAAGGAGTCATCACTTTTTTCCAAATGTCAAACTAGTGGGAAGCCTGGGTGGCTCAGTTGGTTAAGTGTTTGACTTTAGCTCAGGTCATGATCTTGGGGTCCTGGGATCAAGCCGCACTTCGGGCTTAGTAGGGAGTCTGCTTGTCATTCTCCCTCTGCCCCTTCCCCTTGCCCGTGCTCTCTCTCTCTCAAATAAATAAATAAAATCTTTAAAAAGTCAACCTAGCAGGTTAAAAGTGGTATCCTATTTCTGTATTTCTTTGCGAATGAAAGTAAGAATCTTTTAAAAATGTTTTTAAGGGGATCCCTGGGTGGCTCAGCGGTTTAGCGCCTGCCTTTGGCCCAGGGCACAATCCTGGAGTCCCGGGATCGAGTCCCGCCTCGGGCTCCCAGCATGGAGCCTGCTTCTCCCTCCTCCTATGTCTCTGCCTCTCTCTCTCTCTTTCTCTCTAGGTCTATCATAAATAAATAAATCTTTTTAAAAAATGTTTTTAAATGGGGGGACACCTGGGTGGCTCAGCGTTTGAGCATCTGCCTTCCGCTTAGGGCGTGATTGGGGGGGGGTGCTCCTGGGATCCAGTCCCGCATCAGGGAGCCTGCCTCTCCTTCTGCCTATGTCTCTCTCTCTCATGAATAATAAAATATTTAAAAATAAATTTTATTTCTTCCTGAATAGCCCGTTCTCTAGCTTTTGCCTATTTTTAGTTAGGTCTTTCTTGTCTTTCTTTTCTTTCTTTCTTTCTTTCTTTCTTTCTTTCTTTCTTTCTTTCTTTCTTTCCTTTATAAATTTTTTATTGGTGTTCAATTTGCCAACATATAGAATAATACCCAGTGCTCATCCCATCAAGTGCGCCCCCCTCAGTGCCCATCACCCAGTCACCCCCACCCCCCTGCCCACCTCCCTTTCCACCCCCCCTAGTTCATTTCCCAGAGTTAGGAGTCTCTCATGTTCTGTCTCCCTTTCTGATATTTCTCATTTTTTCTCCTTTCCCCATTATTCTCTTTCACTATTTTTTATATTCCCCAAATGAATGAGACCATATAATGTTTGTCCTTCTCCAACTGACTTATTTCACTCAGCATAATACCCTCCAGTTCCATCCACATCGAAGCAAATGGTGGTATTTGTCATTTCTAATGGCTGAGTAATATTCCATTGTATACATAAACTACATCTTCTTTATCCATTCATCTTTCGATGGACACCGAGGCTCCTTCCAGTTATTCACCCTTACTTCTTATTGATTTTAAGAGTTTTTTCTTTTTTTTAAGTTTTATTTATTTATGAGAGAGAGAGAGAGAGAGAGAGGCAGAGACACAGGAGGAGGGAGAAGCAGGCTCCACGCCGGGAGCCCAACTCAGGACTCGATCCCGGGACCCCAGGATCACGCCCCGGGCCAAAGGCAGGTGCCAAACCGCTGAGCCACCCAAGGATCCCCCGATTTTAAGAGTTCTTTATGTATTAAAGATGATAAAAATACTTATGCATATTTTCTTATTTTTGGCTTTATTTTTTACCTTTAAATCTTTTTTTTAAAAAGATTTTATTTATTTATTTATTCATGAGAGATACAGAGAGAGAGAGGCAGAGACACAGGCAGAGGGAGAAGCAGGCTCCATGCAGGGAGCTCAATGTGGGACTCAATCCCGGGACTCTGGGATCACACCCTGAGCCAAAGGCAGATGCTCAACCACTGAGCCACCCAGGTGTCCCTACATTTAAATCTCTAATCCACTTGGGACTTTTTGTACATTACAAATATGGATCCTACTTCATCTCTCTCCACCACTAGCTAAACCTCTCAAGCAAGATTTAATAAACCAATGGTGTGTTAGAGCTGGTTCATACTGGCTCCTGAGAGATTATAACATTTTCTAGTATTTTGCAAGCTGTGAAACATAAGCATTATTAAAAATTAAATTATATAAACTTACAAAAAAGTAAATGATTACTAAAACTAAATACTCAGATATCATCACTTCCTAATTATTTTAATATGATTTATATTCTTTTTTTTAATTATTTTTATTTTTTTTTTATTTATTTATGATAGTCATACAGAGAGAGAGAGAGAGGCAGAGACATAGGCAGAGGGAGAAGCAGGCTCCATGCACCGGGAGCCTGACGTGGGACTCGATCCCGGGGCCTCCAGAATCGCGCCGTGGGCCAAAGGCAGGCGCCAAACCACTGCGCCACCCAGGAATCCCCATGATTTATATTCTTAAGGTTAACACCTAGTTTATCTGTAGAGTAAAAATACTTTATAATGTTGTGCTACTATGTTTCTTTTTCTACTTCAAGCGTTTGGTGACTTCACGATGGTAGCTTGCAATTGGCCACTACAGGAATATTTACACCACCAGAATATGGCAAGCCCTAAAAACCAGGACTATTTTATCTTTCAGAGATCCTGCAAAACATATAGCAGTACACTACTGAAATAAGCCATTCTTATTATTTTAAAGAGGATGGCTAGCACATACTAATCTGTCATTTATTCACAAGTTTATATAACAGAATGTGGAGATAGAATTCAATGTACTTTTTTTTTCTGTGCTAGAATCAGGGATGGCTTTGGTATGTAGGAGATGAGACTTTAGACATAGTTTCTATTATTCTAACATGAGATCATGGCTCTGCATTGAGAATGTATTTTTTCCTAAACAACTCAACAGCATTCTTAACTTAAAAGTAGATTACATAGGGGTACTTGGGTGGCTCAGTCAGTTAAGCATCTGACTCTTGATTCCTGCTCAGGTCACAATCTTGGGGTCATGAGATTGAGCCCCATACTGGGCTATGCACTAGACATGGAGCCTGCTTAAGATTCTCCCTCTCCCCCCACACTGCCCCTCTTTGCCCTAAAAAAAAATGTAGATTATAGAAAGCAGTAGCAAAACAAGGACTATTTGGGGGATAGTTGGTTACTGTAAACTACTTTTAGATTAGGGCTCTTTACTCTAAAAAAAAAAAAAAAAAATTCCAAACCCCATAAAACAAAATCACTATCATAGAACAGTCTGAATACCATTCTAAGTGTTCCCTCATAAAAATTCCTACAGTGCATGAGGAAGTGGGGATCTACATAATGCAAGGGCCAATGATAGCACTCTTCTTTGATAGTCATCATCATGTCAAACTTCGCACTAGGAACTTTCTCCATTAACAACAAACAATAAATACACACCCAGGACCATATTCGGCTCTGGAGATACAAATAAGACATGGTCCCAGCCTTCAAAACCCTCATAATTTTCCAAAACTCTCATCATTTTCCGTGTATCAGTGGATAAAGAATGTGTCGTAAGTGGTTATAAGTATTTGCTTTTATTAGCATTGAGAGGGAAAGAAGGACAGAAAATGATTTTGATTTTGTCTAGGAAACAAGCATATACTTTAAAAGAAAAAAAATCAAGGTATTAAAAACTAGTTAAAGTTTGCCTCCCTACAGAGATAAGCTGATACATGTTGATAACCAGATCTTCAGCATCTATACCAGGTAACCATCACAGTGTCCCTATTTTAATGTCTTTACTGCTGAGGTACTTTAAGAAGTCAACAATTTCTTTGCAGATACTGACATCAGCTGTATCAAGTAAATCAATATCTGCTGTCTATGTATTTCCTTACCTGTCACAAGCCATTCAGATTTGAATTCCAGCTACCTCATTCTAGGTGTTTATGTTATGAAACTATGTAATATAATAGCATGCTAGACTCAATAAAACCCTTTTGCACATAAACCGAAAAGATTTCACTTTTAAAGACTTGTCAGTTGGTTTCCAGTAAGCATAATATCTCATATTATAGCCTAGGGAGCAAACACAACAGCTGCTCCTTTCATAGACACAGTTGTGCCTTGATATACACAGAGCAATGATTTCAACCACTTCCAATCATTAACTAATATTTTAGACTTTGAAATCTATTTCTTAGGGATTTGTGCTATACATAGAAATAATCATTACCCTTTGGGAAACAATGGCTCATTTAATGAAAATGAGTTTAACAAAGGAATTATTTGGTACTGAAAAATACAGAGCAGTGAATTGGGTGACTCAAATCACAGCATCATCAGCTCATGTAACTAACAGGATAATTTAAAAAAAAAAAAAACCTACAGTAACTTAAAATTTAGCTTCAACAATGTAAATATCCTCGTTATGTCCCCTGAACAAAATTGTGAAACCAGAAATTATGTTATTTTGAAAATGCTTCTTTACTCCCAACCTGAGATGAATACCACAAAAAAGAAAAACTTTGCAGAATGGAATATTTCTATTCTGCCTGAAGCCTAGTTTTGACTGGTATGTGTTTCCCGTTACACATTTGATTCACACTGAATTTTCTTTTAAGTATTAGGAGAATAAATAGCATTCCAAAAGTCACCAGTTTGAAAACTTCCAGTTCTTTTTCTAGTTGGAGAGCTGACAAAACTTACTACATGGAACAGCAAGTTAATGCAGTGACCATTAACCCAACCACAGCAAATTCTATAGAAATAGCCTCCAACTAGATAAAGCAAAAGTCACAAAATGTTACTCCAGAAGAATGGTTTTATGGGGACATCACTGTTCAATTCTTTCGTATTTTCTGAGGTTTAAGATTTTTCAAAAAATAAAATAGTGCATGATATTCTCAAAGCAGATACACAACACAATTATACATAATGTGAAAAGATTGAGTTTTCCACCAAAAGCCTTGCAGTTTATGACGTTAAACTTTTACCAGAAACCTTAGAGTCATGGCACACAAAAAGCAACTGAGTACATTTTTTTTTTTAAGATGCACTATTCCTGGTTTCATTCAGAGTTTTTGTTTATTTGTTTTGTTTTGCTTTTATAAGAACACTTCCTCCAGTTTCAATGCACATTAGTTGAACAGGTATTACTGGTAAAACAGCAAAAGAGCAAAAGGTTCTGGCTCAGCCTCTAACCAGCTGTGTGACCTTGAACAAATCTCTTAGCTTCCCTGGGTTCTCAATTTTCCCATTTATAAAATGAGGCAATTACACTGGATGCATTCTAAAGTATCTTCCAACTCTAATTCCTTTCAAGATAGAGCTCTAGGCTTGTGAAAATGAAAAAATTAGCCCAATAAATAAATAAATAAACAAACAAATAAATAAATATCTTTGTGCTGTTAGTGAAACAAACAAGATACAAAAATGTAAATACCCAATGCAATCATGATCTCAACTCATTACACATACACACATTCCAGAGACAAAACTAGAAAAAAAAAATTCATCAAATGCTATCAGTGGCTATCTCTGAGTTGTAGGTTATAACTTTTCTCTATTTTTCAAGAGTCCTACCATAAATATATTATTACTTTGATAATAGAGTGGGAGGAGGGAGTTAAAGAGAAAGGAAAACCCTCCTTTTATGTGTTAAAGGGAATTTTACATTTGGAAGGCATTCTACAATTTGAATGATTTTTCAAAAACCATTGGAGCTAATCGGTAAAAAAAAAAAAAAAATCTCTGCGATAGTCACCTATCTGATACCTATCAAGAGTCAGACAAAAGCTGTTGGGTTATTTATCCTCAATTAGTAAGCTTTAAGGAGATACTAAATTTTTTACTCAAACTGGTAATTTTATAAGAGTCAACACATACATAGGGCCAGGCACAGTGCTATGACTTTACATATACATTGATTCTTTAATCCATACAATAACCCTTATGAAATAAATATACTATTACTATCGCCATTTTACACATTACAGCCCTGAGGCACAAAGAGGTTAAATAGCCCACAGCTAGTGAGAAGGCAGTCAAGATTCACTCATACAGTGAATGTAAGAAATAGTGAAAGGGATTATAGGGTAACGGAGGGAAAATGAGTGGGGAAAAATTAGAGAGGGTGACAAAACATAAGAGACTCCTAACTGCGAAACGAGTAAGGGTAGTGGAAGGGGAGGCAGTGGGGGAGAGGTGTGACGGGGTGATGGGTACTGAGGAGGGCACTTGACAGGATGAGCACTGGGTGTCATAGTATATGTTAGCAAATAGAACTTCAATAAAAAAATATATTTAAAAAATATATTTAAATCCAGTCCATAATCATCCAGTACTACTGGCTCTAATCACTAACCCATAAAGTCCCTTTGTACTTAACTTTTGTCCTTCTCTGGTCATTCTTTAACTGCTTTTGTTCTCAAAGTTCTTCTGAACTACTTTTCTTTAAACTGAAAAGAAATAATATGTAAGTGCTAAGATAAAAAGACTGGCTAAACTTTTAATTTGCTAGCTTAAAATTATGATTCATAACTTCAAAGCTAAAAGGAGTGTAATTTAATCTTCATACATATCACTAGGTAAATACTACTATAACATCTGAGGAATTAAATAGCATTAATTGCTAAGGTTAATATTGGAATTTATTGCTTGAAAATATTGTCGAAAACCATTGTTTTACTACAAAGAAGGCACTTTGAGTCTGTCCTCATGAATCTTCTGGGAAAAGAGCCCCTTAAACTAACTGTTGTACCTTTCTAATGTCTAACATATAGAAATGGTACTTTAAAGTGTATTGTAATTAATTATTTTGATTTTCCAAAGAATATACATACTATTTATTCTGAACACTGGCTTTAATACCCACCCAGTTAATTTCAAAATAACCCCAATGACTGCAACATGAAGAACCTGGGAAAAGGAAAACAGAGAAAGCCAACCAATTAAACGTGGTTGAAGTTCTCACCTAATTCTTTCTCAGGCAATTCAAACCCAAACCAAGTATACATGTGTCCCTTTTTCTGCACATTACCTACATTACTTGCCAATTTTTATGGCTTCTGGATTACTCTGAATAAAGCTCAAATTTCCCCATATCTGTATTACTACAGATTTTAGCCATGTAAAGATAAATATAGAAATCAATAGTTTCCTATTTTAAAAAACTAAAATGAGAGGGAAGTGAAGAAGAAAGAGAGGGAAAAAAACTTTGCACCAGGCTGCCTGTTAACTTAGATGTGCAATGAGATAATCACTCGATAATTGCACCCTTTGGGTACTTCTGTACTGGTAAAATAATAAAGTGAAACCAAGTCACCTGGTTTATTTCAATTTACTTACACAATTTGCAAATCTGCAGCTCTCTGCCATAGTACATTAAGGAAATAAGCATGTAAGAAAAAATCACCTGCTTATGTAAATTGGAGGATGGTTTTTATCTATGCAGACAAAAAAAAATAGCTGCAATCTGGGTCAAATGACTAATTTTATCTATTTGTTCAAATGTCTCTCTTCACCTTTTCTCTGTAGCTCAGAGCAAGAATTTTAGGTCAAGGAATGGATAAACCAAAAGTTTCTGTGTTGTCCATTTCCCTGTAAGGAGTTTGCTGCATGACAATACTGAGCCCTATACTACTGAAATTGAAAACAAGACTGAGAACTTTATCTAGATAGCAAAACCACAACATTGAGAGAGGAAAAGAAATCAATGGAGTATATCTGATCTAACTGGGAAGGAAAGCAAACATGGCAAGGATCAGGTACCAATTTTATCTTCTGGTACCTTAGGCAAACAAGGCTTCAGAAAAGAAAAGGAAAATACTCCAAATAATTCAGGGCAGATAGGACAACTTCTCTATAGAGAACATCATTCCACTTTGTTCTATAAATGCACCCAGTCAAGATCTTCTGAGTCTGATATAAGTAAGATGAATGCGTTCTTGGTAATTAATGACTGCCTTCCCAGTATCTGTTGGGGGAATTCATCCTTACCACTTATAACAGACTCCATCTCTATCTCCACGCCTAGGTCCAGAGCAATCCTATCTCTACTGACATGATTGGTTCAGAAATCAGTATACAACCCAATAGAGGCCAAAGAGACTCTAGTACTGTGCTGGACAATAAGGTAGTACACTTTGTATGGGGGGGAAAAAAAGAATGTAAAATACCTAATTAATAATTTTTATTAAAAAATAATTTTTATAGTAATAACATGCTGAAATGACAACATTTTGGATAAATGCAGGTAAATAAAAATATATTACTAAAACTAATTTCACCTGTTTCCTTTCACATTCTTTAATGTGGCCACTAGAAAACTTAAAGTCACATATGTGGCTTATATATCTACTGGGCAGTGCTGCTGGTCAGCTGAGGGCTTCTATGAAAATGCTCCCTTCCAATTGTGGAAGGGCTTTAGGAAGTCACACTCCTGCTCTATCTCTGGGCATTGCATGCCCTAAACAACTACATCCTTAAAGCTGTGACACAGCTCATTTTGTGGGAGGTCGATCTGCAAACTAGTGAATTCCCTACCCAAATTCAGAATTTAAAAGCAATTCCTAAAAAAGAAGAAAGAAAAGAAAAGAAAGGAAGAAAGGAAGAAAGAAAAGAAAGGAAGGAAGGAAGGAAGGAAGGAAGGAAGGAAGGAAGGAAGGAAGGAAGGAAGGGAGGAAGGAAGGAGAGAGAGAGAGAGAAAGAAAGAAAGAAAGAAAGAAAGAAAGAAAGAAAGATAGATAGATAGATTGATTCTTAAAAACAAAACATTGGGGGAATCCCTGGGTGGCTCAGTGGTTTAGTGCCTGCCTTTGGCCCAGGGGAATGATCCTGGAGTCCCAGGACCCAGTCCCACATCAGGCTCCCTGCATGGAACCTGCTTCTCCTTCTGCCTGTGTCTCTGCCTCTCTCTCTCCTCTGTGTCTTTCATGAATAAATAAATAAATAATCTTTTTAAAAAAAATTGTAAATCAACTTGGCTAATGTAAGCACTGGCCCCCAGATCATCTTATTTGATTACACGCACACACACACACACAGACAAAATATTTAATATTAAACTTTAAAATTTTTTAAATCACTCCAAATATTTAGGAAAGAAAATATATCTAAAACAGTAAAGGGTAAAGTATTACCAGAAAAATAGTATCAAATTTACACTTAGGAAGGAATTGATTGCCCATTTGCAAATATGCAGGTTCTTCATAACTAAATATGTATAATCCTTACCACTAAGTCAATAGAAGAAAATAAATCTTAGACAAACTACACATTTAAAATCTGATCCCACATTTGAAAATTCTATGAAAGTCACCATATTGGAATAGGGTTACATGATCTCATTCTTCCTTTAAACATTTTAGAAGCTATTCAACATCTGTAATCCTGCAAAAAGATGTCATATGGTCACTAACAGACTTGACCACAAGTTAAAGCTATAATGCTTTATAAATATCAATGCAATTTTATAACAGAAACTTAGGAAACACAAAGTTTTATAAATAGGGAAACCAAGACCCAGAAAACTTAAATAATTTTATCAAGGTCTTGTTGGCAGCAAGGTAGGACCAGAACCTCATCTCCTAACAAGTTGAGTACTCTATTACCTCGTCATTAAAAAAAATTCTTTCCAAGGAAATGGCACCTTGAACACGATAAACACCAAGTTCTCTGGCTTATTAAACTAGAAATAAAAACTTAGGATTTGGGAGAATTTTATTAATAATAAAACAACATGCTACTAATACTTAAGACATTCTTTAGAATCAAATACACACACACACACACATATATTTACATATCAGAGAGAAAAAAAATCACACAATTATTCTCTCAAATGCCATCATTAGATCTACCTGCTAAATTCAATGGCCTTTTTTCCCCTCTCATTTTCTGACTTTTTTTTATCTGTACCAAAGATCACTCCCATCTTCCTAACAATCT
This sequence comes from Canis lupus baileyi, assembly GCF_048164855.1. Lineage (NCBI taxonomy): Eukaryota > Metazoa > Chordata > Mammalia > Carnivora > Canidae > Canis > Canis lupus. The sequence continues at coordinate 18,724,802 of NC_132853.1, forward strand.
TCTGCCATGCATCCGTTGTCAATCACTATGAATATATTTTCCTATCTGACTGCCCTTTAGTTCTGCCTCCAACAATTTCTTCCACCTACAACTGAGAACATTCCCTAAGGCTCAGACCTCAACTACCTCCACATTTCTCTTTAACATCTATATATTTATCTCTCTGAACAAGTCACTCTCTTAAAAACTTTCAATGGTTGCTAATCCCAGTGTTTCAACTTTTTTCATTATTACCCCCTCCAAGGACCCTTTTTAAACATTTTTCCCCGCAACTACACTCCCTGTGAAATTTTAATACCATAGATATGCTATACATCGGTATAGGTATATATGTGCTTTATTCATTAAAAGTGTAAGATTTTGCCCCTCTCCCAGTACCAGTGGTCTCTTCAGCTGGACACTCCAACTTCAGGGTCCAGCTTTAGTTTGTGCCTCCACGCTATCACCTCCCACCCTCTCCACTACACTTAACTTTCAGCAACTCCAGCCCTATAGTCTCTTGCATCTGAGTCCATCCATCTAGAATGTTCTTCCCCATTAGCTCTCATTCTTAAAACTCAGTTCAGGTATTACCTCTTCTAGAAAGCATTCATACCTTCCAGAGAAATCTCTCCTTTATGTTCTCATAATATCCAGGGAATATCTCTATTGAATCATATCTACTACTATGTACCTGCTACTATTGCATTGATGGCAAATGGATAATAATTATCCCACTACAAGTCTCTTTCTCTTTCCTGCACCAGATTATATCTTTCTTAAATTCCCTCTCAAAAAAAAAAAAAAAAAAAAAAAATTCCCTCTCATCTAGCACAGGGCCTGGAAATAATCAATAACCAATAAATAAGTATTGTTAAAGAACAAGTGAAAATATATCCTTATATTTTTATTTTAAAATTAGTTTAACTCCAGATCAAGACTCCCTGAAAGCAGGGATATATTATTTTGCATACTGTTTACTTAACTATAAGCTACTTTAGGGCAATTATCATGACTTAAACATCTTTATATGCCAGTACAAGTACAGAACAGGTAATAACAAAAGCTTGACAGAGTTTGTAAAATTATTTATAGAACTAAATATCCTCATTAGTGCATACAATAGTGCTGGACTATAGCAGGTTGAAAATAAAAATACACTGACTAGTGAGTTCTAACAACATCAAAACCTTCTTCTGTCTGATAGTAGATATGATTCAATCAGCCAAAGCAATTCAAAACACAGGTATGAAGCTAGGTGTAAAGACTGCCAATCATAATCAATGACAGATATCACTATACACACTCCCTCTACTCACACCATTATAATTAACTGTTAAAGTGCAACTCAACATTTTTTCCTTAGTTTCCTTTTCCTAATTCCAGAGTACTAGAATTCTTTCTAATGTCTCTTAGCTAGGTACCTTAGAACTACCACCTAAGTCTATGAGGACATGTCACAGGCTTATTGACAGTATTACAACTGTTGCCTCAGGCACTCTCTGTGTTACCCCTAAGCAACAATTGGATCAAACTGACAAGCTATATTAGATGACCTAATCAACAAATAATTCACTGGAGTATTATGGATGCACATGGATTCATAAATAAAACCCAAATAGAACTTTATAATGAAAGAGCTTCTACCCAATGACTTCTGTTTGGCTGGATGACAAATGGAAAAGTTACTTTGGCCTTGACAATTTCCATCAAAGAAATCAGATTGGCATAAGAAAGAAACATACATTACATAAACAGTTGATTCTTGAACTGCTAAGCCATCACCAAATCTAATAAAAATCACCAAGAATAGTCATTCTACAATACAGAAGTCAGTGAAAACTCTAATATGCCAAGTTGTGAAGATAATGAAATATTCCAATACTCCTATTAGAGGACAGCCTTAATATCATGAAATAACATTTCTATAATTGCTCATGCTTTGAGGGTAAAGCCCCAGAAACCTTAGAACTTACATTCAAACATATATTCAGTTAATACATTTTGCAAATATTCTTCTACTAGCAAACATTTAAAAGGTAACATTATCTGCTCCCATCTTTTTTTCAGGACATGCACCAGCGGTACTAAGTAATGACTAAAAAAAGTTGCATGTAATTTTGAGGGATGTTGTCGTTTTAGCTTGTCTGAAAAGGCAATTCTTTCTAAAATGTTTTTTCTTAATAAAAAATATTTATCTTCTTTCCTTCTAATAATCAATAGTATGACATAAAACTTCTGCCCAAGAATAAAGAGTTTCTTTTGTTGTATTGTGAATGAGTTCTTTTGCTGTATTGTGATTTTATTTTTATTTTTTAAAAATTTTACTTATTTATTTGAAAGAGAGAGAAAGAGCAAGCACGAGCAGGGGGAAGGGAGAGAGGTAGAAGCAGGCTTCCCAGGGGAAAGGGAGAGAGGTAGAAGCAGGCTTCCCGTTGAGCAGGGAGCCCTACACTGGCTTGATCCCAGGACCCTGAGATCATGACCTGAATAGACGCTTAACCCATTGAGCCACCCAGGCACCTCTATTTTTGGTTTTTTAATATAATTTGGAAAAATTTTGTCAGGAGCCTAAGTACAAAATGACTTCCAATGTTAAAGGCTATGGAGTTTGTATCACCAAGAAACCAGTTCAATATCATTAGATTGTGTTACTTTTATTCTCTCTCTTTGCCTTCTCTACTTTATGACCATGAACCTGCAGTTTCTAAAAGTCTGTCTGTAGTTAAAATTAACAATATAGATTTCCACATTTCCAGTTTCACACGGATGCTTTGTTATGTCTAGAAGAGCAACCGTTTCCTTTTTATGGTGCAGGCTCTGCCGTCTTCAAAGCTCTTCTCACAAAGCAGCACCCCCATCGCCCCGCCCCAAGAATCCAGCTGTGGCAGTTAATCTTGGCTGATAGAGAAACTTCTCAAAACTACAAATTCTTAACCTGTAAAACATAGTTAATAGAATATACTCCAGTATACTACTCTTTCTGATGCAACTAACTCTAGGATTTTCCCCAAACATATCCCAAAAGCATTCTCCATTTTTCCAAATTAAAATCAGCTATTTGAGGAGGAAAAGGTCCAGCGAAAACATTAGAAAAAAAATGATGCCTCTAATTTTCACAAGATGAGCAAGCTAGATGATATCTGCCACGCATGAGGATTTACACTGAATAATTTTTCATTAAATCACACATATTTCCCCCACCTCACTGGGATCTTCTTTAGCAATTCTCACTCTTTCATCCAAACACAAGTAAACGAGTTTTCACTAAAGCTGAACTTTGATGATAAGGATGTCCTTCATTTGTTACATTCTGAGAAGAAAAAGTTAATTTCCTTCCCACTATGTAAATCCACAACACTTTCTAAAACTGTGTAGATGAACTGACTAGAACACCTGCCAAGTCCATATAAACATGTATTTTATATATTTTAATGTTTGTTTTTAATTATTAATAGCAGATATATAGCACACAGCATAACTAAGGGGGCACTTTACGGTATTAGAAGTCATGCCTCCAAAAACAGTCTGCAGGTTGTTGGTTTCACCTGATAAATCTGGCCATACATGAAGCCACTTCTGCATACATTAACACAACAGGTTTTTTCTATCAACAATAACTACAATAAAAACAGCTAACATTTATTGAATGTTTATTATATGCTAGACAGTATAATCATTGGTTTACAAGGATTACCTCATTTAATCCTCATACCAATCCTAGGAGAGGTGCTGTTATCATCCTCATTTTACAATGAGGAATGGAGAGGTTAAACAATTTATTAAGCTGACTCAACTAGTAAGTAACTAAAGTATCACTACAGTGATACTTAGGTTTTGAGACACTGACATAAAAGTAATGGGCTAAAGGTATTAGAATAATAAAATTCAAAGTTCTCCAACTTTACTTGGAATACAAAGGCAACAGATCAAATGAATCCCAGGATCTTTGATCTTTCAATTAATCAGATAAATTAAAAACCAAAACACTAATATTCTAAGTAGAAGCTTTTCCCAGATTCATTATCAAGGTGGCATTATGTGCCATTAATCCAATCAATATTTCAGATTGTCCATGTCAAAACTGCCTGAGTTTATTAGCAGGCCTCAAACCTCTCTCGTGTGGTCAACTTCCTCCAACTTTAAAAAATATGCACTTCATGAGCCCCTGGAAGCCTTATACTGTATTATTCTTTGTCCCAAGATTGTCACATTTTTAAGCACTGCATATTCACTTTCCTCTGGCAAATGTGAACTACGAACAAATAGAGATTGATATTATCCTCACCAAATGACTGAGGTTTCTGTTTGTGGGTTGTTTTATGTTTTGGTTTTGCAATATGAAAATGTCCATATGGGCATTTGAAGCCTTGGCATCTGATAAAGAAGGCTCAAATTATATATGATGCTTTGATAACCCATGAACAATATTCTATCACTGGAATGAATGTATCTCAGGCTACCCCATGATCATATTTACCAGGTAAACCAGAACCCTTACTTTGAGATAAAGCACAGCAGACAGTTGTTAATGAAACCTTAATTGAACTGTCAAAGCACCATCTTTACCAGCAAGCTAATAGGTAATTCACTACTTTTACACAACTGTCCAATATTGATAAGTTATTCCACTAGTTAAATGCAGCAGAGAGATAAATCAAGGCTGATCAACTAAATTGTTTAATGATAAATCTGACTGGTAAAATGCTATACCACTTCTACAAATATCTCTCCGTGTCTACACAGAGAAAAAACAGTATCTCTCAAAATTACATGCAATGTTTTCAGCCATCAGTTAGTAATTATGGGTGCATGTCCAGAAACAGACATGAGAGTAAATACAGTTTCCTTTTGTGCAGTATGCCAAAAGAAAAATACCTGCAAAATGCATTAAATAAATACAAGAATCTAAGTGAATCTTATGATGCCCAAGTAGTCATATGTTTTAATCGAATGATGTATCACTGGGAAAATATTTTTATGTCCCATTTTAATCATTTTAGAAAATAGTTTCAGGTTCATTAGTAGGTGTTCTCTAAATTAAAAAAAAATTCTGGTTCAGCTAGTTAAAACGTAAAAAACCTCACTAATATCTTTAGCTTGGATTTTAGAACACTAGTGCAATTCAGTCTGGTTTTGGTATTCAAATCTCTAGTTTTAACAGGTCATATAGCAGTTAAATTCCAAATATAATAAGCAATTCAGACAGCAAGTCATCAATATGTAAATATAAAAATAGAAAAGCATTTGCATACTAAAACACACACCTGGAACTCTTCCTTTTTTTCATACTGAATTGTACTTCACCTGTAACAACTGATTAAAAACACTCAATGCAGCTAACCAGAAAAACTTGGTTAAAGAAAAAAGAACAGCCTGACCAGATCAAGTCATCAAGCAGCAAGGAGTCCACAGCATTGTGCTAAGTGCTGGGGAGAAAAAGGTGTACTCTGGTAACACAGTCCATACCCTCAAGTGGCTTACAAATATGTAGTCAGACAAAGCAAACCCAAAACAACTAGCGTACAACGGAAGATGGTATACAGAAGGAAGTACACTTGAAGTACAAGGAATGAACTCTGATGGGGTCATCAATTAAAGAATCTAGAAGGGGTCAATCAATTAAAGAATCTAGAATGGATTTAAGTCAAAAAATCTTTTCCTTTAGCACTGACTTGAAGTGAAAACTTCTACAAGTCATATCACCATTTGAGAGAAATGTAGAACAGTTTTACAATATAGTCAGGAGTGCTGCAATCCACCTCCCCTTCAGTAGTTCTAGTTCTTAGTGTAGTATGTAAAGCACTAAAATGAGAGAGGGCATCCAGGTCTAAGAAAATCCAAACAAATTCTAAGTAGATGACAAAATTTAAAGCAAGGAACAACCTTTTTCCTGTCCACACCCACTAAGTAAGCCCCAAGCCTTGAAATCCTCAAGGGTTAGGCAGGAATGGAAGTTCACAGTGCAATCCCTGGGGACAGGATATGGAAGAGACGAAGGCAGGAACAGACAGGTCCCTGAGCGGAGTGACTGAAGAGGCACCATTATCAGCTACACTCTTTCCCACCAGGAATCCCATACACCTTAGAGGGAGCACTGCAGCAGCAACCTCCTTGGAGAGCTAGCCGAGAAAACACTAGAGCCGACTAGTTTAAAAAAAACAAAAAAACAAAAAAACAGATCACTTTGTAGCTTAGATAATAATATATGAAATATAAAGATGTCCAGATAGAATGCAAACATGACACTTACATCAATTATAGCCTGAAAAACAATGACAAAAGGAGACATTTACCAGGCTAGTTCCAAAGAATTCATTTTCCTGTGGTGATAGGGGCTTTTCTAGACATTAACAAGAATCTATTTTTGAATGCACTGAAAACATCAATTCATTTGTCCACACCAGAATACTTAACCCTTGAAAAAAAAATTCAGTTCATTCTAGTTGTTTTAGCAACAGGACCTAGGATGATAAATTCATTCTATTATAAACTACTAATCTTCCTAAGAAAAGCAAATAGACAAAATGTGGCATTTAAGAAGTGCTCAGACTTTTTAAAATACCCTAGCACTAGCAAAAGTGGAGCAGTTTCATATATTTAAAAAGTATACTACTATAGTAACCAACCAAGGGATAACAGCAACCTAAGAGGCACTAAATAACATTATATGACACTAAAACATTACACTGAATGTGGGCCATGGCATAGCTACAGTCTACTGACCTCATTTGTGGTACTCATGTGTGATGCTATATTTAATGCATTCTTATCAAAAAGCTAAAGCTACATACTTCCCAACTGTAGCTTTATGGTTTAAAATAAACCACTTAAGCAACGACTTAACTGGTTCAAGTATGAACCCTATCTTCCTTCTGGAGATCAGGATCACAAATTAAGGAATGAAAAGGCAAAAAAGGAGAGCAAAGTAGCTATGAAGAGTATGACCCAATGACAAGACTATTGTTAAGGACTCGAGTTTGGGTCATCCGTGACATGACATCTGCTGCAATTAGGCAACTGACTCAAACTAAATCAAACCTAAGAGATGACCAAGGTCTGTATGAATACACGTTTCATACATCCATCTATTGGTCCTACATTTGGTGGCTTGCTGAGGTTCTAAACAAAAAGTTTGGTAGACAGCAAACGTGTGTGAGTCGTCTGAGGGTGTTCTACCAAAATGGTCCAGGCCTCAAAAGCATAAACCCAGCCAGCCAACACACTGGGCCTGGGCCTCTCTGGGTGAGGGTGGCTTCCTCCAGTTGAGTTGCTCCACTTGGGTCAACATGGAGAACGCATGACAGATGACTCGCCCAATCACAACCGTGAGAAGAAATCAGGAGAAGTTGTGTTCTTCTTTTGATACTCACCAGACAACACCAAAGGCTCCATATCCAATAGGTCTATCCGGCTCAATATCCAGCTGCTGTTGTGGATGATGCGAGTGTTGATGGTGGTGCGCCTTAACTGTAGCAGCTGCGGCAGCCTGTACCTGAGCTGGGGCTGCTGCAGCTGGTCCAGGAGCCTGACCCGGTGCGGGTGATGGGAAATATGGCTGTTGTTGCCCAGGGTTTAACATGGCTGCAGCTGCGGCCGCTGCTGCGGCTGCGGCAGCTGCCGAAGAGGTATGCTGCTGTACGGGGTGTACAGCCGCAGCCGACCCCGGATGAAGATGGTGTTGAGGGTGGTGGTGGTGGTGAAGGTGAGGAGGAGGGAGGTGTGGAAGGTGGTGGTGATGGTGGTGGTGGTGACCTGCTGCTGCTGCAGATGTACCGCCATTATAAGCCGCCATCATTTTTGCGTTGGCTCTTGCGCCACAAAGAGACATTCAAAAAAATGCCCTTTGATTGGAAAGCAAACTGGGTCAAGCTGTCATTTGGCCATTTAAAAATGAAGAAAAACCACTCACTCCACCTCAAAAAACATGGAGCGGAACTGGCTTTATGTCTTCATCAGTCAATCCAAACAAGTTAGAGGATCTTGGTGTTTGGTTTTGGGGTGAGCGTGTGTAGAAGGGTGTGGATTGCCAAAAAAAAAAAAAAAAAAGAAAAAAAAAGAAAAGAAAAACAGAAAAAAGAAAAAAAGAAAGAAAAGGAAAAAGAAAAAGAAAAGGGAAAAGGAAAAAGGGACCCCTTCCCCCCAGGTTTCCTGCCACAAGTGGGTACTAAAACTCCATCCTTAATTGGGGGGAGGTTCCAACTTTGAATGTGGGAATAAAGGCCAAACCTCCCGACCCCCTGAACTCCACACACGAAAAGGATCAGGTAACACGCCACCCTTGGAATCTTGTAAGAGGGTTGACTCATCTACCCCTTCCATTCCCACATCCTTTTCTAAACACCTACCACCTCCTCAAAAACACAACTGAAAAGAATTCCAACCACCCCAAAAAGGTGGGGGGAAATTTTCAGGGAAACCAGCTTCCCCCCCCTCGGATTCTCGGGCCTTCCTACATCTCCCCCTACTCCTAGTCGGGCTGACCTGATTGGAGGGGGGCACTAAACTTTCCAGAACAGAGAAGAGCCAGGGAAGGAGGCGGGAGGGATAGGGTGAGCAGAGGAGGCGACAGGGCAGGACGGAGAGGAGAAAGAGAACCGGGGCAAAGTGAAGGTAAGGAGGTGCAGGGAGGAATGAAAGAGAGGTGGGCAGCACTCGGACGCCCAGACGGGGAACCGCCCCGGGAGGAGGTTAGGGTCCCGGGGCCGAAGAATAGGAGCCCCGGGAGGCGGGCGGGGTGCAGTCGGAAGCGGGCTGACTCCTGCCCCCGCCGCTGGCTGCTGAGCCCTTCTGCTGAGGAGGGTTGGGGGGGAGAGCGGGTGGGTCCCCCCGCGCGACGGCCCCCGCAGGGCTCAAGGCTGCTCCGTCTCCCCCCCTCCCCCCCACCCGGCTTCCCGTCCCCGCGGCCGCTTTCTCCTCAGTCGCTGCCGGCCGCTTTCTCCTCAGCCGCCGCCTCCTCAGCCGCCGGTGCCGCCGCGGCCGGACTCACCTCCCCTAGCAAAGCCGGATAGAGCGGAGCCAGCGGCGGACACGCGCAACCAGCCACCGAGGCCCCGCCCCCGCCTCACACTGACCGGCTGCCCTAGCCAATCCACGCCCACCTGTCTGCGTCTGCCTCCAATCCTGAGCCCGGAGCTTCAGACAGGCGCACTGCTCGGCCAGTGGCAACAAGGTGTGGGTCTCCTGGGGAAATCCCGCCCCCGACCCGGGATGGGCAGATAGAAAGACCAATCAAAAGGCAGAGTTGGGCCTGACCGACAAGACTGAAAGCGAATTAAAACCCAAAGATCTCCGTGACATTTTCTTTCGCCTCTCTCCTCTTTTCTTTTTCTTCTTTTATTTTTTTTGGCAGGAGCAGGAAGCTGCGTGCTAATCCCGCCCGCAAAAGCTGGAAGAGAGGGTGGAATAAAAGAACCAATCATGAACCGGGGACCAAGAACAGAGGCAACCAATCCTTGGCTTGAAGACGAAGTGGGATGGGACTGGGGCCAGATAGACACTTGACTTGACAAATGGAAAAAAGATTGATCTCGGTCCCACCCTCCAGGTCTCCTATAGGTCAAGATTGTGGAGAATTCGCTGTCGTATCAGCGACGACCTCTTCGGGGGTGGGGCCAAGTGAAAGGGGTGTGGTCTAAAGAGAGGTAGGCGGGACTTCGAGGAAGAAGGCGGAGTCCCAATGTCGCTGGTCCATTGATAAGAGCCATGTCCTATCCGTTTCTAAGTCATCAAGTGTGGAGAAGAAATAGAGAAAGCAAAAAGGGATGTCAAACTTCAGAAACTCAGTTCCAAGGTTACCCAACAAGACAATCACAGAAGAAACTCAGTAGACTCCTAGTTCACAGCCTATGGCTGGTCCTCCATGGCTAATCCTCATCTTGGCAAAAAGAGGTGCGGTCTCCAGCATTCACCACTACACTCTCAAGGGGCGAGAAGGCTCTCGATGCCAATTAAAGCAACAAAGATGATAAACTTAACCACGGAGATCGTAATTTTCTCTTGCATGTTTCGTTACTGAAATCTCACTGAAATAGCATCTTCCACTATCACATAACCTCACTTACTTGAACTTTATTTTAAAATACCAAATGATAAGCTCACGTAATGTTATCCTTAGGAAAACTTCACTCAGAACTCTGGAGATCATCTTTGATGTCTGTCTGCCCACTCCTTCCCTTCTAATCAATCGTCAAGTCTTGGACATTTTAAACCACTTCTAAACACCCTCCTTCCTCCCTAGTTACCACAATATTACCCTAATTTATGTCACTACCATCTTTAGCACATCTCCCTGCCTGAAGGCTAACACACCTCTATTCCATCCTCCACTGGGAGTATAGCAACCTTTTAAAAACACAAGTCTGATCGTGTGGACTTTTGAAAAAAGTCAATAATAGATCCGCTTGATCTGTTTCTCATATTGCTCAATGACCTTATCTATCACCTCCACCCTCTATACTTCATACATTCTGAACTTTCAGTTCCACAAATGGTTTGTGGCTTCCAGGCCTTCATGCTTATCTTTGGCACCAAACACTCCCTATCCACTCCTCTAATTTATCGTTCAGATGAATTTTACCTTTCACGTAAATTTTATCTTTTTTTTTCTGGAAAATTTTTCCTAATTCTGTTGTAGAGTATGTATCTCTGTTATGTATTTCCATTGCACTGCCTCTCTCATAGCGCTGAGAACTCTATATTTTAATTGTTTACTGAGTTTGACCAGGATCTAAAACGTATCTGCCACATGGGACGCCTAACTGGCTCAGCAGTAGAGTGTCTGCCTTTGGCTCAGGGCATGATCCCCTCCGGGGATCGAGTCCCCCATCCGGCTTCCTGCATGGAGCCTGCTTCTCCCTCTGCCTGTGTCTGTACCTCTCTCTCTGTCTCTTATGAATAAATAAACAGAAAATAAGTAAATTAATTAATTAATTAATTAAAAAAACTTATCTGTCGCACTCTATGTTGTATTCCCAGTTCCTGGGGCAGTGTCTAAAAGGTGGAGATACTTAATAAGGAGCTGCATGAGTTATTGAGTGCAGGAGAGGTAGATACCAATCCAAGCTCTGCCGTTTATTAGTTCTGGGACTTAAGCCCTTTAAATATAACCTTCCTCAGTCTCAGTTGCCTCCACTTAAAATGGAGATAATAAAGTGTGCCTCATCAAGTTGAGTTGAGGATTAAATGAGGTAATGTATTCAAAAGTTCTTGAAGTAGTAAAAGTTCAAAATATGTTAATTTTATTTCCTAACCTCCATCTTCACATGATATCTAAGATGTGCTTCCAGTTTCCCCATGCATATCAGTGTCCTCCAAAGTATAGTTTCTTAGAAGCTTATTAGAAATGCAAAGTCTCAGGTTTTACCCCAGATCTACTGAATCAGAGTCTCATGGGCAGGAATCTGTTTAATAAGCCCTCCAGGGGATTTTTACACACACTAAAATTTGAAAAGCATTGGCCTAGAATAAAAGGGCTGAGTCTTAAACTTTGTTTACTTTTCAGCACCTAGAAAGTACTCAATACATGTGAAATAAGGAAATAGATTCAATCTACCAGAAATGATTGTGTGATAGGAACTGTTTATTCCTGCCACAAACATTTATTGAGCACCAACTATATCTAGGCATGATGCTAGGTTCAACAATAGGGGAGGTAAGATACCTGACCTAACAGAGTCTCTACCATTAAGGAGCTCTAAGTCTGATTCAGGGGTTCCCAAAATGATATGAGTACACCCTTAATGGCCAAAGGGAGCCATTAGGCACCAGGAGGAAATTAGTACAACTTCTATTTCTGCCTATTTTTTATTTCATCATTTTTTTCCTAAGACTTTATTTATTTATTTGAGAGTGAGAGAGAGAGAGTATGCTCATGTGCCTATCCAAGGAGAAGGGCAGAGGGGGGGAGAATCTGAAGCAAACTGCACTCACAACTGGTGATCATGACCTGAGCCAAAACCAAGAGTCAGTCTCCTAACTGACTGAGCCACCAGGTGCCCCTATTTCATCTTTGAAAATGTCTATTTTGGGGCAGCCCTGGTGGCACAGCGGTTTAGCGCTGCCTGCAGCCAGGGCGTGATCCTGGAGACCCGGGATTGAGTCCCACATCAGGCTCTCTTATTTTTATTTTATTTATTTAAATAAAAATATTAAAAAAAAAAGAAAATGTCTATTTTGTCAATGGTTTGTAATATACAGAGAGTGTAATGTATATAACTTATAAACAAAAATATAATTAGGGATTTATGCTCAAAAAATTATATCAAAAATATTGAGAAATCTGGGGCAACTGGGAGGCTCAGTTAAGCATCTTTTTTTTTTTTTTAAGATTTTATTTATTAATTCATGGGAGACACAGAGAGAGAGACAGAGACATAGGCAGAGGGAGAAGCTGGCTCCTCACAGGAAACCCATTGTGGGATTCCATCCCTGGACCAGGATCACACTCTGAACCAAAGGCAGACGCTCAACCACTGAGCCACCCAGGCATTCCAATCAGTTAAGCATCTAACTCTTGATTTTATCTCAGGTCATGATCTCTGCATCCTGAGATCAAGCCCTGCGTCTAGCTCCACAGTCAGCACAGTGTCTGCCTACGACTCTATTTCCCTCTCTCTTTCCCCCCTCCCCAGCTTGCATGTACATTCTCTCTCTCTCTCTCTCTCTCTCTCTCAAATAAATAAATAAATCTTTAAAGAACACATTGAGAAATCACTGGCTTACTTATTTAATGTTCATGGTTTAGATTAGCTCTCTGATAGAAATATGAGAGCCACATATGAAATTTTAAATATTCTAGCAGTGGGGTGCCTGGGTGGATCAGTTGGTTAAGTGCCTGCCTTTGGCTCAAGTCATGATCCACATCAGGCTCCCTGCTCAGCAGAGAACAATATATACAAATATATATTTGACAATATACCCAAATATGGTCATGTTAAACATGTAATCAGTGTAAAAAATTGTACATATGTATAAATATTCTGATACTAAGTCTTCAAAATCTGATGTATATTTTTCATTTACAGCACATCTCAATTGAATTAAAAATTCTATTTCCTCAGTCACACTACTCACATTTCAAGTGCTCAATAACCTCATGTGGCTAGTGGCTACCATATTAGATAGCACAGACCTAGATTATGGGTTTGACTCCCTGCTCTCTCCTATTTGTTGTGTGATCTTGGGCAAGTTCCTTAACTTATCTTAGTCTGAATTTCCTTGCTTATAAAATAGAGAAGATCCTTGACTTCTACAGTTGTGGTGATTTAAATTGACAATCATGGAAAGCACATAGCCTGGCGCCTGCCTAGCTCCTCATCAGTGACACTGAGAGTGGTGGTTATTATTAGTATTACTATCCAAAGCAAAGTGTCCTTAGTGTCAGATGAGAAATACACTTTGGACACTGCTCAGTTCATGTCCCCAGCACTCCATCCACGTGGAGCTGGCCTGACAGACACCCAATTCCCCTTAAACACATCACCAGACAGTACAATATCCGGCCCTTTCCATTCTGTTCCATTTTCAGGAGCTGAGTATGATGAACGAGAAGTCGGAAGTGAGTCAGCAGGATAGCACTTAGAGCCTAAAAAAGCAAGCAGGACATCAGAATGCATAAGCAGGAATAGAATGTGCAGGAAGTGGGAGGTGATCTTCCCTTTCTTCCAAGAACTGGCTCCCCACCATGAGTTGTCTGTGGAGACTTTGTAGAACTTGGGCCAGGCCGAGAGGTGGGGGGTGGTGTTAAAGGACTACAGTGGGAGAAACTCACATTCAGCAGAGCTGGGTGCTTCAACTTGTGTTATCTCGTGTGATAAATCATCACTACACTCCATTTTGCAAATGAAATAGAGTCAGGAAGCCAAAGGAAATTACCCAAACCTCACGAAGTTAGGGAGTGGCCAGCTCCCTGGGGCATAGTCTTCCCACTGCCCCACACAGTTGGAGGGAATGGCCAAGGAAGTGATGCTATGAAGTACAGGGAAGAATAGGCAGAAATGCTTCTGCTCAGGACTCTAGTAGCCAAAGGCCTCCATCACTGAGTCCATGATACCTTTTCAACATTTGTTATCCAACCCCCCCAGTGGCACACAGGTAGGACCTGGCCTTTCAGCACACATACCTTCTCCATGCTCTTCCTCCTTTCCATATGCCATGAACATCCTTCTACTTCTTCTACCCAAGTTCTACTTACTTTTCAAGGCTCTGCTCCTGGAACCTCAGATTTTTTTTGAAGCCTTTCTCTTATCCTAGGCCCTCTGCATGTCTCCCTTCCCTGAAGAACTTAGACATCCAATGTCTGCAACATTTATTTGAAACAGGTGAACCTGTGAAAAATTTCTCAGCTGTGTGACTTCGTGTACCTAACACTTGTGAGCTTCACTTACTTCATCTGTGAAAAGGGGGTAGTAATACCTACTTGAAGTATAAAGTAATACCTACTTTGAAAGTATATTGAGAGGATTTAATATGTTCATATGTTAACACAACAAAATACCTAGCACAGTACCTGAGACAGAGTAACCACTCAATAGCTTCCTTCCCACCCCTATGTATTGTTGACTGGTCAAATTTTTTTTTCTGGTGTCTCCATTTCAAGTGCTCTTCAGTTTGGGGAGTTGGGGTTTGAGGATGGGATGTGATACTTAATAAATTGTAAATCACTTCTCGTGTTTCCTCTCATCTATTTTCCTGTAGCCCTTTATCAGCCTTGTGACAAGGCATACAGCTGTCAGTGCCGAAGTAAAGCCAGAGGCCTGATAAAAGAGAGTGTGAGCAAGGCTGTAAACCTTTGAGCATTTGATGGTACTGTGGGACATAGACCATGTTCACAATCAACAGCAGGGAGACATAGCAAGGGAAGCCAGACAGGACAGTGGAACAATCAGTCTGGACCACAGTATGGTGTCAGTAACCAATAGCAACTAAGAGTAAGATGGGGAATGGTAACAAGCTAGGGACTGGGGAAGGCCAGCCAAATTCAAGTTCATGTGTTGCCCAGGCCCTCATCTGTAGGTCTAGGATGTTCTTTCCCTGCAGCTGGGTCTCCATTCAACTCAACAACATAACTTAAGCTCCACAGAATATCCTTTGCATATATCCAAGGACTTTGGCTTTATCTTACTTCCCTCTGCCCCTGGATGGAATATTTGTCCCATCTCCATACTCCATGACCAAACCTTAGCCCTGACCCACATCTCTGTCCAGGATAGCCAGGCAATGTCCAACACTTTTCCCCTTCCCAAATGAGTCAGTAATGAGTATTTTATCTTAAAATTGATTTTTAAATAAACTTTTTAAATATATTTTTAAATGATTATGTTTAACATTTTATGCGCCCTTTATTCCTTTGACTTCTTAAGTCAATGGAGAAAAGTATAACTCACATGCATTGGACATACAATAAAATAAGTCATGTTTCATAATGTTGTACAGGAAATATGCCTTGGATCCCTTTTCAACTTGGACTCCAAATAAAACAAGATAGTTTTCTCTAAAAGGCAATAATGAGCCCCACACAAAACTTCCACCTATACACCCCTAACACATCAATTTACAGAGCTCAGCCTCCAGAACAGAATAAAGGTTGCCGTCTTGGGAAGTTCCCAAAGACACTGGTCCCAGGTTAGAAAGAGGGCTGAGCCTTAAGTAGACATTCCTAGAGTTAGCAGGTGAAAACAAGTTCCCTGAGACTTCACTGAGCACAGTGTAGGGAAAGACTAAGAGTGCTACCCAAATCTTGCTGCACATTGGAACCACCTAGGTAGGCATCTTTACAAACTACTGATGCCTGGCTTCAGTGATGTGCTGGTAAATCTGTAACAACTGGCAAGAGGAAAGAAAAAGAAAGAGAGGGAGGGAGGGAGGGAGGAAGGAAGGAAGGAAGGGAGGGAGGGAGGGAGGGAGGGAGGAAGGGAGGATGCTCTTATCTATAGCCCATTTCCATGGTGTGAAAACTTTCACCACAGTTGATTTTAAGCTCCCAATATGACTTCACTGAAGCTGGAGTTGGGCAGAGATAGACAAGATAGGGTCTTCTGAGCCAGGTAGCAGCTAACCACTTCCTGGCACCCATCCTATCTAATTGGTATAGTGTGTGATCTGGGCATCAGGATTTTATAAACTTCCCGGTAGATTTTTATGTTCAGCAAAACGTGGAACTTCTGAGCTAAGGGGCCTCATAACGAATGTCCAGAAGCAAGAAACAGGGTACTTGATTGCCTTTGAGTGACAGATGCAGCTAGATGATAATACTTGCCTCCTCAAGTGAGTACATTCTCTTCCACTAGGCAAGCATTCACGGGAAACTAGATCACCAGCAGAAGGTTGCTAAGTGGTCATGGTCTCAGAGCATGGGATGGCTGGCAGTATGAGCAGGGAGGGGAGGCTGGTAGGAGAGCAGATGAGCCGGGGTCATTGTGCCAATGTAACTGGAAATTCCTGGTGGCCCTGGAAACACTAATAAATTCCTGCTCCAGGACACCCCTCTAAGGATATCATGACCCTTCTGTTAAAAACAGCTTTATTCTGACCAGGTGGCAAGCACTTGGTTTAATTCTTAATTGTTATGCCTTCATCTGTGCTGATTGAACCCTAGTCGTTTCAGTTGAAGTGTACCTAAACCTCCACATTTTCTTCCTATGGCTGGCCCCATCTCTGGGTTCCTGCAGTCCCTTCTGCTTATTTCTGTCATGCTATCTATCACACAGCATCACAAATGTTTACCTGTCTGAAGCTCTGGAAGCTCCCTAAGGGTGGAGACTGTGTTCCTCTTTCTGCCCACTCCCCCTGTCCCTAGTGTTGGTTCTTAGCTGAAGTAAAGTGAATCTGTCCATCATGTTATAAATTATGTTAAACTTACTTAAAAAAAAAAGATTTTATTATTCATGAGAGACACAGAGAGAGAGAGAGAGAGAGAGAGAGGCAGAGATATAAGCAGGGAGAGAAGCAGCCTCCATGCAAGGAGCCTGATGTGGGACTCAATCCTGGGACTCCAGGATCACGTCCTGGGCTGAAGGCAGGCACTCAATCGCTGAGCCACCCAGGTGTCCCTAAACTTACTTTTAAAAACACAAATAATTCACAAGTAGATTTTTGTTTTAAAAATCTCAAAGTTTGGGCAGCCCCACTGGCGCAGCGGTTTGGAGCTGCCTGCAACCCGGGGCATGATCCTGGAGACCCTGGATCGAGTCCCACGTCAGGCTCTCTGCATGGAGCCTGCTTCTCCCTCTGCCTGTGTCTCTGCCTCTCATTCTCTCTGTGTGTCTCTATAAATAAATAAATAAATAAATAAATAAATAAATAAATAAATAAATAAATAAATAAAATCTTAAAAAAAAAAACTCAAAATTTGCTATTTAAGTGAAAATCTCACTTGACTCTTTCATCCTGTCCTACTCTCCTCAGAGGTAATCACTATTATAGGTTACATGTGCATCCAAACTAAACTGTTTTGTGTGTATTCACCTGCACACACATTTGGAAATATATGGGGGCTTTGATATGTTTTAAAATACATGTTATTATATTGCACTTATGGTTTTTATAACATGCATTTTTACTTGACAGTATGTTTTTGGTGATCTTTCCATAATAATCTGTTAATTGTTCTTTCAAAATGCTGGATTCGGAGGCATCTGGGGGGTGCAGTCAGTTAAGTGACTGACTCTTGATTTCTGTTCAGGTCCAAATCCCAGGATCATTAGATCAAGCCCCACGTCAGGCTCTGTGCTTGGTGCTTCCAGAGTCTGCTTGAGATTCTTTCTCCCTCTCCTGCTGCCCCTCCTGCTCATGCTCACTCTTACTCTCTCTGAAATAAATAAAGAAATCTTTAAAACAAACAAAACCCATCAACCAACCAAACCAAACCAAACAAAACCCAAAATGCTGAATTCGAAAGGAGACCCTAAGATAAGAATTCAAGTACAAGTACTTCAAGTGAGAGGTGATCCCAGAAACTACCAATAGGGAAGTGGGAAAGTAAGACAAGGGAGAGAAAGGAAGCCAGTAAAGGGTGTTTCATTAAGCAAGTCATCACTGTAGATAACCAGAGTTCAAGTGCACTGAGGAACTCCAGGAGCCAATATATAATATGCATGTATAGAGCCCTCTATCTAAAGAGAGCTGGAATATTTATCTATTAATCCCCCCATCTACCATTGGTTGCGGGCTGCTTCTGAGAAGTATTAACTCCCAAGGCTTACCATGTACCTGGGCAGAGAGAGCCCTGGTGGCCAGAGAAAGTCCTCAGTCAGTATACATAGGTGCTAGCAGTTGGAAGTCTGCCAGCATACAGAGATATGGTAAGTCCCAGGTTATATGGGTAAAATGCTGACAGGGTCTGCCTTACTTTATTAAATAATGTCCCGTTTAAGTTGCTCACATGTTTTAGCTTTTACAAACAAGGCATGAACAAATCTGTGATTGCTATTTCACGAGTCCAGATTGAGATCAATCTAAGAAGAATTGACATCTTGACAGCACTGAATCTTCCAACTTATAAATACAGTATATTTCTCCATTTAATTAGGTTTTCTTTGATTCCCCTGAGCATATTTTTAAATACTTTTCAATGCATAGATCTTGAACATGTTATGTCAAATTTATCTGAAGTATTTTAAGATTTTTAATGTTATTATAAGTGGCTTTTAAATTTCATTTTTCACTGCTTCATTGCTGGTATATAGAAATATAATATTTTTTATTTTTAATATTTTATTTATTTATTTGAGAGAGAGACAAAGATAGCACAAGCAAAGGGAGGGGCAGGAGAAGAGGAGAAAAACAAGGATACTCCCTGCTGAGCAGGAAGCCTGCCCCAGGGCTCAATCTCAGGACCCCGACATTGTGACCAGAGGGGAAGTCAGACACTTAACCAACTGAGCCACCCAGGTGCCCCTACAATAGATTTTTTTTATAGTGACACTATATTCTGTGGCCTTGCTAAATTCATTTATTAGTTCTATTAGCTTTTTTTCCCTAGATTTTGAAGATTTTCTAATCTTATTACTCTATACATAAAAAATTTTATCTCAGGGGATCCCTGGGTGGCTCAGCGGTTTAACGCTGCTTCAGCCCAGGGTGTGATCCTGGAGTCCCAGAATCGAGTCCCACATCAGGCTCTCTGCATGGAGCCTGCTTCTCCTTCTGCCTATGTCTCTGCCTCTCTCTTTCTCTCTCTCTCTGTGTGTTTCTCCTGAATAAATAAATAAAATCTTAAAAAAAAAAAAGAAAGAAAAGAAAAAGAAATTTTATCTCAGTGCCTGATGGCTCAGTTAGTTAAGCATCTATGCCTTTGACTCAGATCATGATCCCAGGGTCCCTCGATCAAGCCTCATATGTGACTCCCTGCTAAGGAGCTTCTCCCTCTCCTTCTGCCCCTCCCCCTGCTTGTACTCTCTCTCTCTCTGAAATAAATAAATAAATAAATAAACAAACAAACAAATAAATAAATAAAATATATTTTTAAAAAGATATTTTATCTCTTCTTTTTCAATATTTAAGCCTTTTGTTTCCTTTTCTTGTCTTATTGCACTGGCTAGGACCTCCAATGGACTCTTGAATAGAAATGATGAAAGCAAACTTCTTTGCCTTGTTCCCAATCTTAGGAAATAGTGTTCTACCATCCAGTGTTTCAGCATTAAGTATGATGTTATTGGTTGGTTTTTAATAGATAATTTTTGTGAAGTTTAAGACACTCTTCTTTAGTTTTAACCTGCAAGTATTTTTAGTTCCAAGTATTTTTGTTTACATTTCACTACTCTAAAAGGTATTGGGTCTTGGTTCTGTTTTCTTTAGCATTGTGATATAGAAAGCATAGTTTTGGAGTTGAACAGGCTTGAAACTCTTCCATTTTACAGTGATGTGACCTATTTAAATTCTTTGTCTTTCACTTCAGTTTCCTCACTTGTTAAACAATGATAACTAAGTAGATTTTCAAGCTTATTGTGAATGATATTTGGTTTGCTTGCATGTATCTGACACATAGTAGACACTAAAAAGATATTATTACCCTCCTTCTATCTCTTGCCTTATATTTGTAACATGTTTTTTACTTAATAATGACATTTATAACATCTGCCCAAATTTCACAATAGGTTTTTTTTTAATGGGTACTGGTCACATAGAAAGGTCAAGATCTCATCAGTGGATGACAACCCTATGGGTCACAGTAACATGTGACATCCAACTAGGTACTTCCCTCTGCTGACTGCAGATTCCATAATTATTCCCAGACTAAGACTTCCTGGGATTAACATGTTATCCCAAACACTACAAAAACAAATGCACTGTTCCAAATGATGCCTAATTATATCACGTTCAATGCTTTTAATAGTATATCCAGAAAGAATGATTCATAAATCTTGGCTCCAGTTCAGATGTACAGAGAAACTTTGTTAGTTCACACACACATCTTCTTAGGCCTGGAGTTCTCCAGCTTTGAACACAGCAGGAGTTAAGGATACTAGGACAAAAAGTGTAAAAACGATGTTATAATTCCCAGAGCAGTGATTCCAAATGCCAGCCTTAGAGCAAGAGCCTGATTAAGTGTCTACACA
The DNA here is from genome assembly GCF_048164855.1 of Canis lupus baileyi. NCBI lineage: Eukaryota > Metazoa > Chordata > Mammalia > Carnivora > Canidae > Canis > Canis lupus. The sequence goes on from NC_132853.1 coordinate 18,745,339, forward strand.
GACCTCTGTAGAACAAGAAATATAAGGATGATTTGTGAGTTCTTCATGAAGCTAAATGCATTGTCCCTTATTCTGAGATTTTATCTCTCCTATCTTTTTGGTGTGAAAATGTCCCTATATTGTTATTTTATGATGATGGTTATTCATTACCATTATTTGGTAAAATACGTTTGCAAACTTAAACTATCAGATACTAGTGATGAAAAAGATGTTCCTGGCCTGAGAATTAACAGAGAATATATAACCTCAGTATGCTTAGATTTGTGCTATGGTAATAGATTGTCTATTGTCATTATTACTTAGGGCAACTATGGACCTGCTTGGAGTCATTTCAGAATTCTAGCCTCCATCCTCCAACTAGAGGGTGTCAGCCCCAGTGACAGAAATGCAAGAGACTGGAGCAGAGGGCCTCTGATGCTCTAGTGGATTGAGGTCAACTTCACTTGACCTGAAAAAAGCACCATTGTCAATATTGTGGCTCTAAACAGGGGGATATATAGGACAAGTTGAAACAAATATAAAATGGATAAACAGCAAGAGAAAGGATCCATATCTACATGTTGAATATTGGGACGGAACCCAGGATTTGTGGGAAGCCTGGTGTAGGGCATTAGAGACTAAATCATGAGTGAGAAGAAGCTCAGCCAACTTGGCTGAGGCTTAACCTTATAAGCCTCCGTTTCCATAGCTGCTAAGTGAAAATGATCACCCTGCCTTGTCTCTCTGGAGTGTTTGCCTGTGGATTGAATGATAATGGATAGGAGGGTGCTTTGCAAACTACAGCGTCCCAGACAAATTTAAGAAATGACTCCCTTTTACTTTGTTGACAATTGAGAAGGCAATATTTCTAGACACATGATATAGCTCCAGGCAATCTCTTTACTGAGAAGGGATGCTGAAAATGTACATGGCCTGTAGGCTAAATACTGTCAGAACACGTTATCACCAAATAAATCTGGATAATTTTATTTTTAACGCCATGTCCCCAAACTAGGCAGAGAGGCTCAGCTCTGGTGAGATGCTGGATGCAAAGTGGAGTCTAAAGTTTGCAGTAGGACAGCTAGAGCCATGAGCTGCTCATAACTTCATATTCTGGGTAAACTTCTCAAACCTTATTTGGACTGCAAGGATATGCTGGTATAAATTCAGAAGGTTCACCTGAAGACCTATCCAAGCATGACCAGATTTTTCAACTAGCAAATTATTTTAATTGCTCTAAAGTCCATACTATTAGAATATATTCAGATTATAGTAGGTTCTTTAATAATAAAGAGTTTAATAATAATCTATTAAAAGAGTTTAATAATAAATAAAGTTATTTATTCAGGCTACCTATGCAGGGGAAGTATTTTAAGTGTTTAATATATTACTTTATTTAATCTTCCTGACAACCCTATGAGGATATACTATCATTATCTCCATTTTTAAGACAAGGAAACTAAAACATAGAGAACTAAGTACCTTACCCAAAGTCATAATAAGTGACAGAGACTAGATTTGAACAAGGGAGTCTCACCCAGGTTTAACCTAAACCATTCCTCTATTTTTATTTAACACATGCTCTATTCCAGGTACTGGACCAGTGAGCTATAGGGATTAATAAAATCAAATGTATGCCATCAAAAAATTCTCTATCAAGGGGTACCTGGGTGGCCCAGTCAATTGAGGGCCAACTCTTCTTTTTGGCCCAGGTCACGACCTCAGGGTTGTGAGATCCTGCACCCTTATGGGCTCTGCTGTGCTTAGTGCATAGTCTGCTAAAGATTCTTTCTCCCTCTCCCGCCACCCCTCCCCCCTCAAATAAAAAAATAATTTTTTAAAAGATTTTATATTTTTATTTGAGAGATAGGGAGAGAGACACCAGCAGTGAGGAAGAGAAGCAGGCTCCCCGCTGAGCAGGGAGCTCGACGTGGGGCTCAATCTCAGGACCCTGGGATCATGACCTGAATCTAAAGTAGATGCTTAACCTACAGAGCCACCCAGGCACCCCAATAAATAAATCTTAAAAAAATTATCTAGTGGGGAAGAAGGAGGTACAGATAATTATAATACAGTGTCAACTATCACAATAGACAGCTTATCCCCCTCATCCTGATTTATTTCCCTCCAAAGTATCCTTTACTGCCATCCAACAAACTCCATATTTACTTGTTTATTTGTTATCTTTCTCCCTCTACTAAAACTATAAACTCCATGAGAGTTTTTGTTTTATTCACTTCTATACTCCAATTTCTAGAGGAATGCCTGATAAGTTAATATATTTAGAAGCTGCTTTCAAGGCTCAGGAATAGAAATTAAATGAAAATGTACAGAGATGGGCAGCCCAGGTGGCTCAGCGGTTTAGAGTCGCCTTCAGCCCAGGGTGTGATCCTGGAAACCTGGGATCTAGTCCCACGTCAGGCTCCCTGCATGGAGCCTGCTTCTCCCTCTGCCTGTGTCTCTGCCTCTCTCTCTCTCTCTCTCTGTCTCTCATGAATAAATAAATAAAATCTTTTTAAAAAAATGAACAGAGATGTCACAAAGTATCACAGGATTCTTCCTCAGTGATCTGGATTGACAAGATCTTGGTAGAATGGAACATGCTAAAAAGCTTCAGGGAGAAGAAAGGACATCAGCTAGAACTTAGGCAGTGAAGTTGCCCTTTAAATATCCTGGAGTTATTTTATGTGTACGTACAAGTACATTCTAGTCCATCCCCCTCTACCTTCCTCATCCCCTCCAGCCATATTGAGCTGGTTGTCCTTTTTCACAAACTGACATGCCTTCACTCATTCTGTTCCCCTTCACTAGGCAGCCCGCCCCTTCAGTCCCTCCCCACCCCCCACTTTCCCTCTGCTTTACCATCACAGTTTAATCCTTCAAAAGTCTTATCAATTGTTGCTTCTTCATTAAGATAACCTACTTCTCTGTTCCCATAGCATTCTCTAAAACCTTTCAGTACTAGAATCATAGGTTTTCTTGTCTCTGACCCTAACACTGAATGCTCCTTGAGAGCTGAGTCCATGTCTTACTCAGCCTGTATTTCCAAAACCAAACACTGTGCCTGGCATGAAACTAACACTCACGAAATGCTTTTAAGTGGCTAATGAAAGAATCTCTCTCTCTCTCTCTCTCTCTCTCTCTCTCTCTCTCTTTCCCTCCACACACATTGCGGGAACTCTGATCTAATTCCAGTACCCCTTTCACTAAGCTTATGAAAGTGTTCCACATGGAAGTTGTTCAATGAATTTTGAATAAAAACAAACAAATTATGAAGAATGATACCATGGGAGTACTTGTACTACTTGTATTTGTAAAACATATTACAAATCTATACAAGGCTACAAAATAAAGTAGTATGCTAATTGTGCAAGAATAAACAGACAAATCAATGAAACAGAAAAACCCCTAACAAATAAAAGTTTGTATAAGTAATAGTCAATGAAAGTGGCATTTTCTGATCAATTAGGAAGGGTGGATCATTCAGAAAATGCTGGGACAGATTGATTAAAAATGTAGGGTAAAAGGGACACTTGGGTTGCTCAGTGGTTGAGCGCCTCCCTTCAGCCCAGGGCGTGATCCTGGAGTCCTAGGATGGAGTCCCACATCAGGCTCCCTGCATGGAGGCTGCTTCTCTCTCTGCCTATGTCTCTGCCTCTCTCTCTCTCCGTGTCTCTTATGAATAATAAATAGAATCTTTTTTAAAAAGTAGGGTAAAAAGAAAAGTTAAATCCCTACATAATACCATTTACTAAAATAAATAAAGATGAATTCAAAAATAACTCATATTATTGTTTACTATATGCCAGACCTGATGCCAAGCATGTCACAAGCCTTTACTAATTTGAGCATCATGACAATTCTATGAGGTTGGTATTATAATTTTATTTCTGTTTTCAGATGAGTAAACTGAGGCTCAAAGAGTTTAAGTTGACCAAGTTCTTATAGTTAATAAGTAGAGGGAACTACTATTCACACCCAGGGCCAGCTAACACTATAGCTCTTACTTTTAACCACTATATTAGAGTCCCTCTCACTAAAGAAATGTAAACACTTGAAACACAGAACAATTATCACTAAAAGAAAATGTTTTGGTGTCATATCTATTAGCCTCCTCTTGTCTGTGACAATTTCTCAGACTTTTCTTGTTCTTGGTGACCTTGAATGTTTTGAGGGGTACTGGTAAGTTATTTTGTAGAGTGTCCTTCAATTTGTGTTTGTCTGATATTTTTCTCAGTGTTAAACTGGAGCTATGGGTTTTTGGTAGGAAAAACTTAACATTGAGGTAAAGTGTCATTCTCATCATATATCAAGAACACATAGTATCAAGATGACATATCACTGTTGATGTTGACCAGTCACCTGGCTAAGGTAGTGTTTGCCCATTTCCCCATTGTGAAGTTACTCCCTACACCCCTTCTGCCACATCAGACTCTCTGAGTGCAAGTCACCAAGTGCAGCCCACACACAGGGTGGAACACAGGTCTGTGTCCTTTTGACATAGCTTCTTGCCTTCCTTAGCAAAACCCTTTGGAGCCACCATTGTAAGATAGATCACTATGGGTTGGCTTTTGAAATTTTTTAGGACAGTGCTATTTAGAAGCCTTTACAAACCATACTCAGTTGTACAGGGCCTTCTGTGAACCCTTGAGATTACTAGTGGGAGAGAGAGACTACAAATGGACAGACTTCCAGGGCTTGCTGATAACCCATCTGCATTTTTGTTCCAACTCTACCCAGCTAAGTCCATATCCTCTGTCTTGTGTTCACTCTCACAAATATGTGTATAATAGGGCTCAGTACATTTTATTGCCTGGTGGATTTTTTAACTTGCAGGTACTCATTTACCCAACTGCATGATTCTCCAAGGCTTTATTTATGCTGGCACAAGTCTGCACTCTTTTTTTTTTTTTAAATAACATTGAGATATATTCACTTAAATAAATGAATGTACCCATCTCAGCGTTTCCCTTTGGCTATATGCACAAACTTACATTCCAAAGCATGTGACCCTCGCACTGAAAACACAATGCTTCAGGCCTTTGTGATGTTACATCTGCTGTGAGCAATAGATGAGGTGCTGTAAAGCCTTTTGCACAGTACCGGGCACATAGTTTGCACTCAATAAATATTAACTATTCTTTTTTTTAAAGATTTTATTTATTTATTCATGAAAGACACACAGAGAGAAAGGCAGAGACATAGGCAGAGGGAGAAGCAGGCTCCAGGCAGGGAGCCTGATGTGGGACTCGATCCTGAGACTGTGGATCATGCCCTGAGCAGGTGCTCAACTGCTGAGCCACCCAGGTGTCCCTTAACTATTATTGAGAAGCACTGAGTCTTTTTCTTTTCTTTCTTGGTATTTGTTAAGTTATGCAATAGATTGACATTTCTCTGAAGAATATATACATACATGTATTTGTATATATATATATATATTCAGCAAACACATGAGAAGATGTTCAATAGCACTAGTCATTAGAGAAATGCAAATCAAAACCTCAGTAGGTACCACTTCACACCTGCTAGGATAGCTATAATAAAAAAGACAGATAATAACAAGGGTTGACAAAGATGTGGAGAAATTGGAACTCTCTTACATTGCTGATGGAAATGTAAAAATGGTTTAAGTCACTGTTGCAAGCAGTTTGGTAGTTTCTCAAAAAGTTAAACATAGGATTATTTGACCCAGAAATTCCATTCCTAGGTATATACACAAATTGAAAACTAATACTTGAATAAATGCACATACATAAATGTTCATAGGGGTACATTCACAGTAGCCAAAAGGTGGAAACATCAAATGTCTATCAGTGAGTAGATAAACAAATTGTAGCATGGAAAGTAACATTCAGCCATAAAAGTGGACAAAGTACTAATATGTGTTATAATGTGAATAAATCTTGAAAACATTATGCCAAATGAAAGAAGCCAGGCACAGAGATCATATATTGCATGATTTCATTTATTTTCATTCATTTGTTTATTTATTTAAGTAGGACGCATGTGCAGTGTGGGCCTTGAACTCATGACCCTGAGATCAAGAGTTGCACACTCTACCGACTGAGCTAACCAGGCACCCTACATGATTTCATTAATATAAAATAGTCAGAATAGGAAAAACAGAGACTGAATGAAGATTGTAATTGCCAGGGTCTGGGGGAAGAGAGAGTAGGGAACAACTGTTTAATGGGTACAGGGTTTCCTTTTGGGGGATAAAAATGTTTTGGAAGATAGAGATGGTGGTTGCACAACATTATGAATGTACTACATTATACTCAACTGTTCACTTTAACATAGTTCATTTTATGTTATGTGAATTTCACTTTTTAAAAAAAAAGAGAATAGTCCTTTTAAAAAAAGAAGTCATATTGTATCATCTTTAGTGGTTTTAGATTAGGTTGAAGAGGCAGTTTGAGCCATGTCAGGCAGGGCCTTAGGATCAAGCTTCATGGGATGCCAGATCATGATTCACCAAAAGCCATTTACCATGAAAGCGTACTGTCTCAGGAACCAGAAATATAAACTAGCACCCTCTCTCCCTATAAGAGAGGAGGTCAGAGGGTTGCTTGAACAAACAAGAAATTAGCCCCACAGATAATAGATTAGAGGATGCCTACCAATAACTAATACCAGTCTCAGGTGGCCTGATCTATTCTCCTCATGGCAGAGGTGGTTTTGCCAATGGTTCATGATGCTTCAGATCTGATTGTTCGAGGCTCCCTTGGGGATGGGCACTACCAACCTCTTGCTTCATGTTCTTTTGTCTATGTTCTCCAACTGACCAACTTTCTCTTACCTCAGTGTTACTCACCTGTTCACTTTCACACATTCTTTAGGCTTGTTAATGTCTTTAGTTATGCAAAGGAGTCACCCTGGTCTTTCAGGTGATTATGCATATGTCTAATCCCATCCATTATATTATTTAAGGTCCAAGTTGTGTGTGTGTGTATGTTAATGGACACCTCATTTATAGACTCCATGTAGCCACAATACTCTCAAAGTAACCCAAGAATCTGGGCAATTCTCAATTCAATGATTTTCAATTAAATCCAGAGGTGAGGGGATCCCTGGGTGGCTCAGCGATTTGGCGCCTGCCTTCGGCCCAGGGCGTGATCCTGGAGACCCAGGATCGAGTCCCATGTTGGACTCCCTGCATGGAGCCTGCTTCTCCCTCTGCCTGTTTCTCTGCCTCTCTCTCAGTCTGTGTATCTCATGAATAAATAAATAAAATCTTTTTAAAAAAATAAATCCAGAGGTGAAGATATTGTGGGAGTGGAAAGAGAAGTGAATCAAAGTCACTTAGGGAAAAAAAAAAAAAAAAAAAACAAAGTCACTTAGGGAGATTTTCTGAACTTTACATGATTGACATTATACCTATTAACAACTCTGATAGACCAGGGGGTTAGGGTGGATCAAGAGAATAAAAATGAATATTTTGGATAAGCTCCAGAGGTGATTCTGAAAATCTTTTTCTTTCTTCTCCATCTTTGTGGGAACTCTCATATATTTCAAGGGAGCCACTGATTGTGCTGGGAACTTGAGACACACAGACACTTTTAGCAAAGGAACTATACCTTTAATCTGCAATTCCAGAGCCCAGCTGCTTTTGAAGAGACAGGAAGATCCCACAAAACTTCCTTGGATACTTCTCCATCAGCCAGGTCTTTGCCACTATTTTTGTCTCAGAACCACCCACCTAGTTGAGGCTTTCTTTCTCAGGAAAAGCATTTATCCACCAGAGTTCTCACCCACCAGAGAGTGGGAAAGAAGAGGACTGGTGGAAGTGGGAGTTGCAAGGCAAGAGGAATATTTTTCTTCTGATGACTGATTCCCCACCACCACAACTTCTTTGTGACAGAAAAGACTGACTAAAGGGTTTTAGAAAGTGAAGGAAAATGAATGAATTCACAGTCATTTTGTGATGGTAGAAGGTAAAGAAGCAGATTAAATATTCTTTACAAATGGTCAAATACCCCAACTCACTTGGCATCTGGGTTGGCAAGATAAGCAGATTGTAATGCCAGTTTCAAATTGTTCCAGCTATAGAAGGTGGTGCTTGTCAATGGAAGTGATTCTTTTCCATGGGAGATTTGCAATATGTGAAGGAGGAAAAGGAATCAGTATAATTGTTTGAATTCTAACAGCTTTGAGTTGGCCATTTGATTTTTTGAGTCTGGACAACAGTAAGAGATGAGTGGTCTTTAGCAGTGGCATTTTAAGTCTATTAGCATGTCAGTAAGATGCTTCAGCACAATCTACCAGAGCATGTTTGGTGGTAGTAAGAAGTGACTCTGTCCCAGCCCTTCTCCCTCCTCTCCCTAAAACCAAAGGCTACCCTAAGAGCTTCATCCTGACAGGTGGCCAAATCAACACAGCAGTGACTAAGAGCTTTAGAATTACAGCTTCCAAAATGGAATTGATTCCTTTGGCAGACATGGCCATGTGTGGCAGCCTGCTCTCAAGCTAACCAAAAATCAAGAAGTAGTTGTCTTCTGCTGCGTTTGGTTTGTAAATTGGCCAGATGTGGAGATGTGGTCTACAGAAATCCTTTGTTTATGCACTTGATATTTTTAAATTTTAATTCCAACCAACTTTTAGAAATCCCTATTTCTGGCCTTATTTTTCCTACATCCTAATCAGGTAATACTGAGCCTGCATTTCTGTATAACAAGGATTGACTGGCACTGAGAAGCAGCATCTCCCTTTAGACTGTTGACCTTAGTCCCCACTACTCACATAGAATATAGATGTACTATTATATCTATTTGAACTCAGACCTCCTTTGGTGTGCAGGCAGCAGGCAATGTTCCCAGAACACTCAAAAATGAAAAGGAAGCACCAGTCTCCTATATAGAAAAGCCTAAGAGGAGTCTCCAAGTGCAAACCCCCTCGTGTTGTAATGGGGGAAACACATGGAAAGTTCCCCAGAGATTAATTAGAAGCCCTTCTGGAAGACATACCAGATGGTGAAGAATATAGTGGTTGCTCTGTAATAGTGCAGAAGAGGTTAACATTAATCCCTGAGGAAATGGTTATCTCTTCCTTCCAATAAGTTCATTTCTAGGCTCATTGGATAGGCAGTAGCTCTCAGATGAAATGAATATGTCGGTGTTAAGGACATGTCCCTGGTTTTGACCCATGGCCTTCTGATTGAGAATCACTGTCCTGACCAGTCTTTAAGTGCTGTGTGACCATTTCCATGAGAATTGTAGTTCCTTGTAGTGCCTTGGCTCTGAGTCCCTTGAATAGTGTTTTATAACCAAAGGCAGAAAAGGAAAGCCTGAGGCTTTTAAGGTTGCCGGGAGAAGTGGTTCCTAAATCTGTGTTTCAGAATCCCCCCTAGAAATCTTTTAAAACTAAAATTCCTGGGCTCTATTCCACACCTATTGAATTAGAATCTTTGGAAATGAGGACCATATATTTGTACTTTTAACATGTCCAAAAAGTGAATCTGCTGCAGTCATCCTAGCACCAGCTTGTGCTTCTAAGATAAACTTTTGAAAGACACTGGCTCACAGATGTGAAGGATGCCCCTGAACCTCCCACATTCATCCTGGAACCATCAACTCCATGCTCAGCCCCTATTATGCCATCAGAGCCTTTTGCCTTCTTGGAGTCTCTGAAGTCATAGGTAGGTAGTATATTCTGGTGTTAAGACTGAACTGTTTGAATCTTGCCTTTGCCATTTGCAAACAGCATGGTCTTGAGTAAATTATGACCCATCCTCAGCCTTAAGTTCCATCCACATCTATGAAATGGGGATACTAACACTTACCTTCCAGAGTTGCTATAAGGACTTGTTGAGATAATATGGATAAAGCATCTGACTGAGATTTGGGTATGCGGCAGTAACACAGTAAATGCTGGCTCACCTTCCAGAAGTGGGATCATCTGAGTACTCTCAAGAAGCCTTTATCAGGCCTCCTTCTCCAAGCACCCTAATACCAGAGTGCTGATATCAGCTCAGCACTCGGGCGAAGAGAAGAAAAACCTCAACTTAAGGAGGCTTGAAGACAACATGGAGCATTTAACATTTTAGTTTTATATATCAACATTTAAGTTTCTACTTTTTTTGTTAATGTATGTATGTATCATTCAGTTGAGTTCCTTTAAACAAAACAAACCTATTCCCTATGGCAACAGTTACTATTTTTTTTCTTTCTGTAGTCCATGCCTGTCTCTGGGGGAGAAGAGAGAAAAGAATTATTTAAGCAGTATACTCTCAATGCAAGTCTAGAATACCAAGTCCCCCCAGATGTGCCCTTAATCCCTCAATAATTTGTGAAAAGCTAAGGCAGCTATACAAGCATTTTCTTAACACATGGACAACAAAGCCACAGAAAATGCAACTATGAAAGACATTAATTTGAACCTGTAGGAGATCATTTTAAAAACTTTTAAAAGTTATATTGTTTGCAAAACATAAGTTTTATGTCAGAATAGCCTCAATGGATAACTATGCAATATTTCCTAAACAGTTAAACAGTGGTACAGGTTTAGAAAGTTTGTCTATTTGAGCAATTTTGGGAAGATATTAGTTAATCTGGTTTGTTTGGAACCAGGTACTTTTTGGTATTACTAAATGCTAAATCTATGGACTCTAATTTGAGTGCTTAAAGCTGTGGCAAGAGGGCAACAAAGCAGGGAAATCCTGATCAGAACCACGGGCAGAGGCCAGGTTCTGGAATTAAAGGAAGGAAGGCCTGAGGAAGGAGCTGTCCATGCCTTTGGTGCTGATACCCCCAGCAGGGAACCCATTGTGAAGCTACAGGCAGAAACAATTTATGTGGAACAGTCTTGCAGTCCTAAGAGAGCCTTACCTAGTGAATTTACGGGGATATGGGGATGGATATTCTGATCTGGGATGCATTCTATACCAGATCAGGATAGAATGCAACTGGATCAGATAAGGCTGTCAAAGCCTGATGGCCTTTGCTCTGCCCAAATGTAGAAATTAACCCACAAATACCACAAAGGCTTGGGGCATAACACGTCCCAAGAATCTCATAAGGGGAAAGGGAATAGAACTGATATTTGTTGAGCACCTAATTGCTTCTGGCAGGTTCTTTACTTCCAATCACTCATTTTACCTTTAAGAGACAATTATCATTATTCTCATGTTCAACTGGGGAAACCAAGACTCAGAAAGGTTGAGTAAATTTACCCAATGCCACACAGTAATAAGTGGTGTGTCCCTCTACTTGAAATCTAGTCTTTGCATATGAATTTGTCTTACTTCCAAGCTTGTATCCTTTTACCAGCTGACATTTACCTAGGGCTGACATCAAGACCTAAGTGGAACCATGCCTATTACATGGAAAGGAGAGTGAGCCTGGGAAATTAAATTTAGGAGGCAGGCATTCAGGCCAGAATCTGAAGGCACCATGCTAACTCCATTGCCTCTTTTCTTTCTGATAGGGACACTTGGTAAAAATAACGCTCATCTTTTCCCTCAACTAGAAACCTATCACTTATAGCTACCAACGAGATGTTTAAAAAACACAAAGCTGGGCAGCCCGGGTGGCTCAGCAGTTTAGTGCCGCCTTTGGCCCAGGTTGTGATCCTGGGGACCCTGGATCGAGTCCCACATCAGGCTCCCTGCATGGAGCCTGCTTCTCCCTCTGCCTATGTCTCTGCCTCCCATGAATAAATAAATAAATAAATAAATAAATAAATAAATAAATAAATAAATATCTTTTAAAAAATGCAAAGCTGACTATGTTAATCCCTTACATTTAATCTAGTGAGCATAGTGGCTAAAAGTGAAAGCTTTGAAACCAGACTACTGTGGTTTGAATCCCAGCTCTGCCGTTTACTGTGTATCCCTGCACAAGTTACTTAATTTCCCATATCTGTGTCTGTAAAATAGGGCTGATAATAATGGCACCTCCTTCAAAAAGCTGTTATTAAGGATTAAATAGAATAGTGCCAGTCATTGCCTTATTTCTCTAGTCTCCTTTATAGCAAAACTCCTTGAAAGAAATATCTATACCCATAGTCTCAGTTTCTTTCTTTCCTTTAGATTTCTATTTTTCACAAACATTTTTGTACAAAATTTCAAACATATACAGAAAATAAAATGGTTTAATATATCCCCATGGATCCATCACCCTATTTTAAATAATTATTAGTTTATGGCAAATGTTGTTTTATCTACCACCCCTTCTTCTAGATTACCTTGCAGCAAATCTCAGACAGATTATTTCATCTGTAGATATTTCATTATGTACCTTTAATAGGTAAAAACTCTTTACCAGAAACTTCAGTACTTTATCACATCCAAAAAAAAAAAAAAAAACCCAGCAATTGCTTAATATAATCAAATATCCAACCACTATTCAAATGTTCAATCATTTCAAATGTCATGCTTTTTTCTCCCAGTTTGTTTAAGATCTAAATAAGGGTCATTCACTGTAATTTGTTGATTTACCCTTAAATCTCTTTTAATGTATAAGTTTCTCCCTCCATCTCTTTTTTTTTTTCATTTTTGAAATGTTTTTGTTAAAGAAACTAACCATTTTTCCTGTAGAGTTTTCCATAGACTGGATTTTCCTGATTGCCTTCCTGTGGTGTTGCTAAATGGATTCTTCTCTTCCTATGGTTTTTGTAAATTGATAGTTAGATCTAGAGGCTTAATCACATTCAAGGTCCTTTTTATTCAGGAGTACATATCTTTTTATAATGCCAATGGTGAACACTGTTAAGATCTATTTATTCATCAGTCTGCAAAATAATGATATTCTATTATTCCTTCCTTATTTGCTAGCTGAATACTTCTGTTATAAGAAAATTCTTCTCATAAACTATTTGGTTATCCTGAGAAAAAAGAAGAAATACTTGATTTTCCTTCTTTCTAAAACTAATTTTCATAATGATGAGTTGGTCCACTTTCATTTTCTTCTAAACCTACACTACTAAGGATTTCATAACCCCTATGACACCATTGAATCAACTATTGGTGAGGTCACCAATGAACTCTATGTTGATACACTCAAAGGTTACTTCTCATTCCTCATACTGATGCACCAGCAGCATCTAACTTTAAGGATAAACCTTTCCTTCTCAAAACACTGTTCTTGGGCAGCCTGGGTGGCTCAGTGGTTTAGCACCGCCTTCAGCCCAGGACCTGATCCTGGAGTCCCGGGATCGAGTCCCACGTCAGGCTCCCTGCATGGAGCCTGCTTCTCCCTCTGCCTGTGTCTCTGCCTCTCTCTCTCTTTCTCTCTCTCTCTCTGTGTGTGTGTGTGTCTCTCATGAATAAATAAATTAAATCTTAAAAAAAAACACTCTTCTCCTAATACCAGTTTTATCCAAATTTTCCCCCCATCTTAGTTGATGGCAACATCCCTTCAATGGCCCTGGCTAAAATTCTTGGAATAACTTTGGAGTCCTCCTTTTCTCTCACACTCCATATTTAATTTATGAGGAAATGGGTTGATTTTCCCTTCAAAATATATCTAAGATCCAATAATTTCTCATGCCCTTCAGTGCTATCACTCTGCTATTACTCTAGCCCAAGATACTATCATCTTTCTCGTAGATTACTGCAATAGTCTCTGGTTCATGCTGTCTTCCTGGTCCTTATCATAAACTTTCACTCGCATTGATACCTCTAAATATTTGAGACTCAGTCAATTCAGTCATCTCTTCTTCATATATAAGCCACAGTGATCCTTTTAGAATACATTAGATCATATCACTTCTCTCTTTAAAACCCTCCAAAAGTCCCCATCATACTCAAAGTCTGAGCCATGTCCTTACAATGGTCTACAAGGACTTGCATGGTATGCAATCCTTACTTCTTCTCTGATCTCATCCCTTACCAGCTTCCCCTCATTTGCCCAGTTCTAACCACACTGGCTTCCCTGAATAAGCCAAGAACACTCTTGCTTTAAGGCCTTTGTATCTGCTGTTTTGTTTGCTTGGAAATCTTCTCCTTCTTACACTCGTACCTCTTACCTTCAAATTTTTGCCCAAGTCACCTTCTTAATGAGCCTATGCCTGACGTCTCTTTTAAAAACTACACTTATCCTAGCACTGTTATGGCCTCTTCCTACATTGCTTTCCACATCTTACTTATCACTATCTATTTGCCTCATTTGTTTTGTTGGCTTGCTACCCCCAGGTGGAATTGTTATTTGTTTGCTTTGTTCAATGGTTTTTCCTATAGTCAGGAATAGAACCTCACACATGGCAGTATTCCAAGAACAGCTTCATGGGAACACAACTGGAGCACTTGTACAGGGTCCAATTTTAGAATTGGGACCCTTTGGGTGCCTGTGTGGTTCAGTTGGTTAAGCATCTGCCTTCAGCTCATGTCATGATCCCAGGGATAAAGGCCTGCATCAGACTCCCTGCTGAGTCTCCCCTCTCCCTCTGCCCTTCCCCATTGTTCATACTCTCTCTCTATTAAATAAATAAAATCGGGATCCCTGGGTGGCGCAGCGGTTTGGCGCCTGCCTTTGGCCCAGGGCGCGATCCTGGAGACCCAGGATTGAATCCCACGTCGGGCTCCCGGTGCATGGAGCCTGCTTCTCCCTCTGCCTGTGTCTCTGCCTCTCTCTCTCTCTCTCTCTCTCTCTGTGACTATCATAAATAAATAAAAAAGTTAAAAATAAATAAATAAATAAAATCTTTTTAAAAAGGGAATGGAGACCCCCATTTTTGCAGGTTAATGCTTTGTAGTCACCATCTTGAAATTCTTAATAATTTTATCTTTGAATCTGTATCTAAATATGGATTTTTTAAATTTTTTTATTTATTTATGATAGTCACAGAGAGAGAGAGGCAGAGACACAGGCAGAGAGAGAAGCAGGCTCCATGCACGAGGAGCCTGATGTGGAATTCGATCCCGGGTCTCAGGGATCATTCCCTGGGCCAAAGGCAGGCGCCAAACCGCTGTGTCACCCAGGGATCCCCTGAATCTGTATCTAAAAGTAGTATGATGGAACGGTGGAGCACACTCCAGGGTTTGGAGTTCAGGTTACATGTGATCCTGCCCCTATCATTCCCCACTTCTTTGAGATGGGATCTCAACTACCTGTTCCTCTGCCCTTACCCAGCAAGCACTGCCACTCTATGTCTCCGAGGAGACTTCAGTATGGGCACAGGGAAGATCAGAGTCAGGTATATGTATGCCTCTGGTCCAAGTCCCAGGGCAAGGCACTGGGCACCTGTGATGTTTTATACTTGCCCTGCCAGTATCTCTGTGCTCCAGGAATGCAACATTAAAAACCAAATGTAAAGTACCATGACTAGTGGAAAGAGAGACTGCAGAAGAAAGTAAGAAGTTTTTTCTTGCTATTGAACAAGGCTTTCCACATTTTCACACTGTACTGAGCCTCACACATCATGTAGCCAACCCTGGAGTTCTCAATAAATATTTGTAGAGTGAATGAATGAATAATATATGTAAAGCTCTTAGAAGTATCTGGCATGTGGTAAGCATTCTATAGAAATTAGCTATTATCAGCTATTGCCTTATTAATGGCCACTTCTTGCTTCAAGTTTAACATTCACATTACATCTAATCATAGTTTTCTCCCCACTTCTTGAGTTTCTGGCATGTATACCTTTGCTTATTGTCTTTTCTGCTTGGAGGCTGGGAATTTTCTTCTTTCGCTTTTTTTTCACCACTCAGCTGAATTTTCCCTTTCTCTAGGAAGTCTTCCCTCCTCCTCCTGGGTCAGATTCTCACCTCTATGCTCCCTTTACACTTTCCATTCTCTTCCCCTATCATGTTCAGTTTTTCCAAGGTGGGTCTATGTCTGAACTCCATCCATAGGCCAAGGGCTTCATTGGGTGGGATTTGGAATGTGGTTGTGCCACTAACTAGGTTAAGTATCTATTCTTCCAGGAGTGAGTCCCCTTTCCAGCCCTCTGCCCCTGAGTTAAGTACTTGCTCTTCCTCTGTTTCTTGCCTTATTTAGAATCAGGCTGGTTGCTCTGGCTTAGGCCCCAGGGTCCCAGAAGGACAGGAACTTCCTTGAACCACAGCGTTCCCTGGCTCCACACTCATCTTCATTGCAAAAATAGACATTTCTTCTGGAACCATGATGCAGTTCTGTTTAACACTGAATTTTGTTGCATTTAGCTGTGCATTTTATTTTCATATGTGCTTTTTAATATCTCTGAGCCTCAGCATCTTCACCTGTGAAATGGGGTTAAGAGTGTCATTTTGGCAGGGTTGTTGATAAGTTAAAATAAAGATGCCAGCCCACCATAGGGGCTTGGAAACCATCTGCTCCCCCTTCTTGCCAGGTGTATCTACTAGTAAGGACTATTCCCATTGGCAAGGACATCCTGGTTTCCATGCTGCTGTAAACACTTCTAAGCCACCCTAGTTCCAGCCTGTATGTCATGCTGGTCCAACTTCACTGTTAGCAACTATCTCCCCAGTAGGTCCTCCTGGCCTCAGAGAAGGGAAATGAAAAAACAAAACAAAACAAAAAAAACATTGTTTTGCTTCAAGTGTGATAAACAGTGATTGACAGGCCTGAAAAAGAAGCTGTTGAATAACAAGAAAAAAACCCCTAATTATTCCTCTTAACCTGTCTGTTATCCCGTCTGTTCAATTCATTCTTTGACAACTGCCTCACCCCCCACCCTGCTTTAACTGTTTGTTTAGGAATAAATCATTTTGAAGAAATGTGTTTTCAAATAAATTTGTTAAAGCTAAAATGTTGACATTTGGGAACTCTATATTCTGAAT
Organism: Canis lupus baileyi; assembly: GCF_048164855.1. NCBI lineage: Eukaryota > Metazoa > Chordata > Mammalia > Carnivora > Canidae > Canis > Canis lupus. The sequence continues at coordinate 18,762,032 of NC_132853.1, forward strand.
CTGAGCTCCCCTGTCCTCCACTGAGAGACTGGGAATCACACTTGCTGGGTAACCATTGGTGATGGCAATTAACAGGGGTGCCAAGATCCCAAAGCGGGAGACCAACTCCTGGTTCTGGATCCTTTATAATTAGCTGAGTGGCCTTTGGGCAATTTCTTACCCTCTTGAGACACAGCTTCTTCATCTGTAAGATGGGTGCATGCCACATACCTCTTGGAATAATGGATATAAAAGCACATTGAAAATGAAAAGGATTATTGTTATTATTGTTGTTATTATTACACTGGCCTTTCATTTACGATGAAAGAAAAAGAATGCATGACTTTGCTCTGGTTGCCCCAGTTCCTGAGTTCTTGGGACTCAAGTCTCTGACCTTGGCCTCTCAGCCAGGGTCCTCTGCATAAGTCCTCACATCTCTGTAGTGAAGATGGCCAGTGAACCCTTCAGGGATTCTCTTGGGGCTGTGGTTGGAGCAGGCAGATGGTGGAGGAAAAGAAGAGGATAGCTTTTAGGAGAAGAAGAAGATGGAAAGATCCATGATTTTACTGTGAGAATTCAAAGCCACAGGTTCTGTGTTCCTTATAATTATTGCTATCCTGACCACATCACTTGCTCATCCTCTCCACTGTTGCTGGGCTCCTGGGACCCACAAGTTACCCTGACAGTCACTGTCAGTAACCTGGCCATGGTTCAATTCATGGAGTGGGTTCTTTTGGTAGTAAATCTATTATAGTCTGCCTGTAGTCCTGGTGGGTGATGCTAAGAAAGGAGTCTGAACCAGGAGTGGGAATTCCTACCCAATCATAGAGTCCGCTGTTCAGAGGCTATTTAAATCTTCAAGGATAAATAAGCATTTTCCAGGAGGAATCAGAAGTGAGGATAGGATACTGCAGGCCAAGGAAACAACAGGAACAAAAGCATGAAGGTGTGAAAGAACATTCAGGAGGTGTCAGTACTGTGGCCTACCAGGGACATAGGGTATCTGTGGGAGGGTCATGGGAGGTGAAACACAGAAACCAGATCATGGGAGGCCCTAGGTTTATGCTAAGGAGATTTGATAATCCTGTAGTGACAATGGAGGGGCAAGGATGAGTGTTAAGGAAAGGAGTGACATGATTGGGTTCGTGGGTCTGGCAACTATGAGAAGAAAAATCAAAGGGGCAAGTCCTCCTAAGTTCATCAGTTCTTTGCCTACTCACAAGCATAGCCTCATGGATTCTGAATGTAGCCTGGAATTGCCTGTGGTCACCTGGATGTTCAACTAAAACAGCAAAAAATGAAGTCAATATGGACAGGGAAGCAGAGCTGAGGGATTGACCAAGAGAAAGTGGCAAAGTACATCAGAGACATTATTTGAGCCCCTGAATCCAGATGTGCCTGAAGCTATCTCTAACCCCACTCCATTCCACCCCATCCTTCTGAGTTATATGAGCCAACAAATCTCTTTTTTTTGGATTAAACTAGTTTGAGTTGGGTTTCTGTTCAAGCCATTGAAACTTTCAGTGTCTCAGTTTCCTTCTCTGTAAAATGGGGGTAATAATATTACCTACATCATAGGACTCTATTAAGAATTAAATAAGATTTTTTTTCATACAGATAGATATAGATACAGATAGGTACACACAGTGTGTAGTACTGTGCTGGCACGTAGAAAGCACTCAATAAATGTTAGTTATTATTATAATAATTATTATCATCATCATTATCATTATCATTAAACTCCTGGGCTTAAGTCCAAAACCATCAATCTGAGCCTACACACCCTGTTGCTAGTAGAGGGACAGCTGTACTTTCCATCAGCTTATTCTCCAAATGCTCAGAATTTGGCAGTTGCTGGTAGAGCATTTTAATGTGGCTCAGTGTTTTCATTTCTGTCATTTTGTTGTACCTGCCCTCTGAGGTGGCTGAAACAAAGAAATCCCAGAGAAGAAACAAATAAAATAAGAAGCTGCAATAAAGCCCCCTTGTTTTCTTTCAAGTTCAAATGGCTTTTTTAGGTATCTTTTGGTAAGCAAGAGAAGACTTGGAATCCAGTGGATCAACGTATTGATTGTGGCCCCTGGAGGTGACAGATTATGTGGGGCTGGGGCCAGCACGTGACAGGGACAGTATGGAGATGCTTGGCAGATATCAGTCAGGGCAACACTGCATTCTGGAAACAATAGTTTTCAAATTCATATAACAGCATGAAGATCACCCACCAATTAGAGCCATAGATATTCAGAAGCCAGCTTAGAAAACTCTAAAGATTATTTTTAACTACACATACCAGACAGCCAGGCTGTCTCCTCTGGCAGCTCTGTCAATCTCAGCAAATTTGAGTTAGAGTCATGGAAGGTGACAGCAGGGGAAATGGTGGACCAGGACATTCCTCCTGGGTGTGCAAAAATTGCAACAATTGAAGAAAAACCTTTAGGCTAGGCAGACCCACCCATGAACCACACTAACATGGCAGATAAGAAGCCCCTTTCTGGAAAAAAAAAAAATTAAGTCCCTTTCTGTTATCAGTGTTCATCTAGGCCTTCAATTTGCTCCTGTTCTTGACTAATGAAAGAATCTTTTAAGTTCCTGACCCACTGGTTTAATCTTTTGCTTTCAGCTCTGCTTCTGTTTTTGTTGTTGTTGTTGTTTGGTCTTTTCTTTCTTTCTTTTCTTTCTTTCTTTCTTTCTTTCTTTCTTTCTTTCTTTCTTTCTTCTTTCTTCTTTTTCTTTCTTTCTTTCTTTCTTTCTTTCTTTCTTTCTTTCTTTCTTTCTTTCTCTTTCTTTCTTTCTTTCTTTCTTTCTTTCTTTCTTTCTTTCTTTCTTTCTTTTTTCTTTCTTCCTATAATTTAAAGATAGACTGCAGCATTTCTACTTTTTCAGTGGTCTCGAGAATGGTCTTGCATCTCCAGTTAGTCTGCCATGGATAACACTCTACCTGGCTGGAATGTCATCATATACGGTTATTCCCTGACTCTCTTCCCATCTTTCTACCAAGGGGGTACTGGACAGCTTTTCTACTCTTCCTCCTTCTTCTTCCCCAGAGAGTCTGATTCAGTAGGGCTAGGGTGAAGGCATAGCATCTAAGTTTTCACAAGTACCTTAGGTGATCTGGCGCAGGTAGTCTATGGATCATGCATGCATTCAGACACGCTGCTTCACAGCTTCCATAAACCTTCTATTCCTTATCTCCATTGTTTGTATAAGGAATCTTTCCTCTTTAGACAAGGACTTTTAGGTCATACAGAAGAATTAATTCAGCTTGCAGAGATAAGGGAAATTTATTAACTCCATGAAGCCAAGAAGCCACAGAAGAATGAATGATATGACACCTCAAGTTCATTGATGAAAAGACTTTACAAGGATTCTACAGATAAGATTTTGCCACTATCTTTTCCATTTCTTCCCTGTTCGGTCTCCTGTGTCCCATAAAAACCCCTACCCTACAATGAAGAGTAAGAGGAAAAACATCCAATGGTTGCCTTTCTGGCCCTTATGTTCTTTCACATTCCTCACAAGGGATGGCATCACTAATCTTGCCCTCAATTCCAGGGTTTTTTTGTTTGTTTGTTTGTTTGTTTGTTTTGCCACTCTTAAGACTACCACTATGCTTCAAAGATCTTCAAGTTATCTACATGCTATACATCAGATTGGACAACTTGGATTCTAGCATGGCCATCAAACACTTGAGATGAAGAAAAGTTAAGTTGTAGTAGACTTGGTATGAAAACAAAAAAGATAAGAAAGTCACCAAGTGAACAACAGGTAATTCAAGGCCATACCATCTTGAAGCTGAGATTCTTGCTTTAGACACAAAGAGAGAGGGGAGAAGGGTAGTATTCTGACTGTAAGCATGCTTTAGTCTATTTTTGATGTTCAGACCTTGATGTAGTTACAATTCTGTAGAATTAGGTCTCTGTGACTTATAATATTCAACTATCATGTTTGATTTTCACAACCTTTTGACATCATTAATTAATTAATTAATTTGCACATATTCATTAAGCTATCACTGTGTAGGGTACTCTGTTTTCTTTGATATGCACAGGAGTAATTACTTCAGACAAGATCCTTGTCCCCATGGGGTCTATGGTCTAGGGGCTCATTCCTCACAGGAAAATCAAGGATAAGAGAAGATAAGTGACCTGACCAGAATTGCAAAACAAGTAGTGGCAAAGTGACAACTGGAAGGCAAGATCCCCATTTTTTTCTCTGTTTTCTTGGTTACTTTCTTGGTTACTGAGATCATGGTTTCTTATCTTGATATCTTGAGATGCAAGTACAGAGACAAGAGCTTTGAATGGCTTTTCCTGCAAGAGTCATAAGGTCCTGACCACCCCTTCAACCCTCATTCCTTTGAATTAGTCACTGATGCTTTCTATGTGAAGTTCCAATTCCTCTGAACTTTTAAACCTATCGTTCTAGTCAAGGGTTTTCCTCCATCTGCTGTCTCAACCCAATGGCCAATGGAGTCTGGAATTAGTCTTACTAATGAAGATCTGGATATGACATGCTTGGAACCTTAGATTCCTGAATTCTTAGCAAAATAAACTTTCCATTGCCTTCCCTTTCTTTTCTCTCTTTCCCATCCTTCCACCCCCAACCCCACCATGCTGGTACTGTTATGATGACTCACCTTCTGCCTGAGGGACCTGCAGAGGACTCTAGCTCTTTCTGGGAATGCAAGCACTGCCTTAAATCAAGCTTTTTTGGTTGGGGTCCTAGTACCCTACTTCATTCTTGGAAGCTCTATTTCCAGGATGGGGAAGAGGGATACTAAGTCCTTCTGGCCTGATTTTTGCTGTGAAGAGAAAGTTACATGGAGCCAGGAAGCCTGATTTCACATGGATTCCTTCTGCCACACCCTAATCTACAGATTGGGAAACCTTTGTGCCTGTGCTAGCTAAACCACAGGTGAGCATGAACTGCTCATTTTGCATCTGGCTGTGTCATTATCCCAGGATGCAATCAGGGATTCAGCTTCCCCAGCTTGGTCCCTGTCCATTCACACTTCTGCCTGCTGCTCACCAGGCATGTGGCTGTGGTCCCAGCTCACTGTATGGCTGAGCCTGCCTGAATGAGGTCCAAGATGGATTTTCCCTGACCCATTCTTCCTCTTTTGCCTTGTGATCAAGTGCATATGTGTTCCCTGGGGGAGCAGAATGAAACCATCTAGTTTATACTGGGGTCACTTCTAGAGTCACATTGCCCTTATTATAGTGATCATTTCCAGCTGAGCCACCTCAAGATGATGTATGCACATCAGCAGGAATATTTGTAGGAGTTAAATGACCCAGTGTAGGTAAAACTCTTTGCATGATGTCTGAGGTACAGGGAACAACCAATCAGCAGTTTGTTTAGCACTGACCCTGAGATCACAAGTGGATCTAAGTTTGTGGGAGCATAGTTCAGGAGCCTGGAAGAGTTTTGCCTGACAACTTTTGGCTAGGAATTTTCATTCTAGCAAGGGATTCCAATGGATAATTTTCTCTTCCATATTCAATCTATTACTATACTTGGAATTTCTGTGGGACTTCCTGCAAATCTCAGCACTCACTTTTCAAATGTGTCCCCTCTACCTTTCACAGATAGGTTGGGAGGATCCCTAAAATGAAACATCTTCCCTTTGCCTAAAGTATCCTCCACCTCTTCCAAATTGTAGAAGTCATAGTCACCATAAAGTGGGAATAAACAGAAACAAAAATAGGGACTCCTGGGTAGCTCAGTGGTTGAGTGTCTGCCTTCAACGCAGGACATAATTTCAGGGTCCGGGGATCAAGTCCCACATTGGACTCCCTGCAAGGAGTCTGATTCTCCCTCTGTCTATGTTTCTGCCTCTCTCTCTGTGTCTCTCATGAATAAATAAATAAAATCTTTTTTTTTAAACAAAAAGCAGGAATGAAAATAAAGGGTGTGCACAGACTAGCATAGTAAAGAGAACAAAATTCTGGAGTCAGATTTTTTTTTAAAAAAAGATCTTATTTAGGAGATCCTGGCTGGCTCAGTGGTTTGGCACCTGCCTTTGGCCCAGGGCATGATCCTGGAGACTCGGGATCAAGTCCCCCGTCAGGCTCCCTTCCCTGCGTGGAGCCTGCTTCTCCCTCTGCCTATGTCTCTGCCTCTCTCTCTCTCTCTCTCTCTCTGTCTCTCATGAATAAATAAGTAAAATCTAAAAAAAAAAAAGATCTTATTTATTTATTCATGAGACACACAGAGGGAGAGGCAGGGACATGGGCAGAGGAAGAAGCAGGCTCCCCATCTCCCCATGGGGAGCCTGATGCAAGACTTGATCCCAGGATCCCAGGATCACGACCTGAGCCAAAGGCAGACACTCCACCATTGAGCCACCCAGGCATCCCAAGATGGTTTTGTTTTTAAATAATATGCCTGGTCTTTACAAGCTATGTGATCTTGGACAAGTTACTTCACCTCTCAAAGCCTCAGTTTCTGCATCTTTCAAGTTTAAGATGTTTGACCCAGCATCTAAAAGATGCTAAACATTGACGGGTGTCAACTATTATACTGTTTTGTTGTAGGAGACTCCAAAAATCAGTCAGAAGAGTTTGTAAAAGCTACTATCTAGAGAAGAAATTAAGATAGATAGAGTTAGTGTGTATGTTTTTTCTGAGGGCCGATGGCAGTAAAGAATTAGTTCCATTAATGCTTTCTAGTACTCCAGTGATATCCATCTTCTGTATTCATGCCCTTGCATAATCCCCTCCCCTTGGGTGACTAGGACATGCTTCTAGCAAATAGAATTCATCAGAAGTGATGGAGCACTTTGAGATTAGGTTACAAAAAGACTGTGGCTTGGACCTTAGATGGGCTTCCTCCTTGCTCTCTCACTTAGCTCACTTGTGTCAGAGGATGCAAGCTGCCACGTAAATAGTCCTATGGACAGGTCCATGTGGCAGGGTGAAGAATCAACACGCTCAGTCCAACAAACATGTGAGTGAGCTTGGACTCCTTTTTTCCAGTTGAGCCTTCAGATGAGACCACACCCCTGGCCAACAGCTTGACTGTAAGTAATCTCATGAGAAAACTTGAACCAGAGGCACCCAGTTAAGCTACATCCAGATTCCTAGCCAATTGGGGACTATGAGATAATAAATGTTTTAAACTGCTACACTTTGGGGGATAATTTGTTATACAGAGGGATAATATAGCATCTTTGCCACCTGGGCTTTTAATTTGGTTCTCTTCTACCTTGAAGCTCCTTCAGGGTCCACTCAGCCTGGTGATAATTAGAACTGGGATACTGGTGTGTGTTGAGGGCACTGGAGTTGCAAGAGAGTGCCTGGAGCAACGAGAAGTAATTTCATCATCCATCCATCAGAGAATGGCTGTGGAGAAGAAGCTGGAGAGTAGCTTCTTTGTAGTACAAGTCCAGCTGGGCTGGGCAAGGCCTTAGCGCCAAGTGTGGGCTGCAGGTTTTAAAGACTATGGGTTTACCCTTGGCAAGGTTGGGACTTCCAATAGGTCACAAGGGACACGACCAAAGTGAGAGGGATTTTAGGCAGCACTACAGAGATTGGAAGCACTGCCATTAGCGTCCAAAGGACTAGGCTCTGCTACTTACTAGCTGTGTCACCTTGAAGAAGTTGTTTAACCACTCTGAAAAGAAAAAAAAAACCACTCTGAACTAAATATTCAAAATAGGGATTATAATAGTGTTCACTTTGAAGTTTCATTTTAAAGATTTTTTTAAAAAGATTTTATTTATTTATTTATTCATGAGAGAGAGAGAGGCAGAGACACAGGCTGTGGGAGAAGCAGGCTCCATGCAGGGAGCCTGACGTGGGACTCGATCCCGGGACTCCAGGATCAGGCCCGGGGCCAAAGGCAGCGCTAAACCGCTGAGCCACCCAGGGATCCCTATTTTAAAGATTAAATGGAATAATGTAGGTAAAGCTTTTAGCAGAATGTACATGAAGAGTTGATATTGCTATTATTCCTGGAAGGAGACCAAACTGGAAGTCCTGCCTTGATTATTTATGCTGGGGTCTAGGCAAGTGGTAGGAACCAGCAGGGTCTTCCAAACCAGGGTTGTGGAGGACAATTTGATGAGTATCTCCCTGAAAAACAAATAAATGAATAAAAGGCCACTGGAGATACCAAGAGACTACCTCAAAAAGGAATTAAAACTTAAAGAGAATTCATGTGAAAAAGCCCTGTTGTCTGTTGAACATGGGATAACTTTTCAGATATAGCTCAACCCTCATATGACATAAGAAGCTCATCTAGACAGCTTATTTTAAGAAATCAATGAGCAAAAATAGACAAAGGTTTTCATCTAGAAGTCATGACTCACGGTTCTCCAGAGAATTCATACAGGAACAAAACCCAGGAGAGTGAATTCACACCTCATTGATGTCAGCAATTTTACACTGAGAAGAAAGTATCAGTCTAACGAGTTGGAAAACCAGATAATATTAGAAGAGAAGTGGTGTTTCAGAAAGGATACTAGAGTATTTGTAGAAAAGATTGCAAAAAATCCATAATAATAAAGGATAGACATGATTGGTCATGCTTGGGTGTAAAGACTTAAAAGGATGAATAAACTGAGTAATAAGAACATATATGACCACTTCCCAAAATATACAAAGATTGTGTTCCCAAGTCTGCTACATTTTGAAAATTTTACAAGTGTTGAATTGTAAATGAATTTAATGTAATTATGAAGGCGAAATATTGTATGCAATATATCATGCTTGACATGATAATGTCCATATATGGCCAGGCTCTAAAGTGTTTGAAACATTAGTAGGTAGAAGCAGAGGAAGTGCTCATTTGCAATTTACAGATCATCATTTTTCATATCTGGATTTAGAGACCTTAATTCACCTTTGGGGAAGATGGCTGTTTAAGAAAAATCTCAAAAAAAAAAAAAAAAAAAGAAAGAAAGAAAAATCTCAGAATAGTCCTTTAATTATCCAGGTGTAAAACATTGTTCTTGAAGGAAAGTGACATCACTGTTAAACTGATGATCGATATTGATAAGTAAATTACAACTCTATAAAGCTACCACTTGTTGAACACTTACGATAAGGACCACTTGGGATGCTTATTAAACATATAGTTTCTGAGTCCCTCTCTGGAAATCCAATTCACTAGGCCTGGGGAAAAACCCGAACTATTAGGCAGGCTAATCATTATTAAAATGATGCTGTGGCTTCAGGCCACAACCCCAATCCTGAGGACCCTGAATTAGAAAAAACAAATTGTTCAAGGTCACACAGCTAGCAAATGGTGGAGTAGGGGGGCAGGACCCAAGTCTGTCTGATTCTCGTTCTACTCTAGCATGAAAACCCCTGCGCAGTGGGGGTATGGAGTGTCCTCCTGGATTGAAAAAGCATGGAGCTTCTAGAGCGACCAAGCCTATTGACCACCCATAGGCCTTTGTCTTCAGAAGACAGGGGCTAAGGTGTCCTAGTCTACGAGTACCTAGGCACAGGCCTGGCTGGTAGAAGACAAGCCACCCATGCTACTGTCCTCTTCATCCCACTGTAGGTACCAGAAAATACTGATTGAACTGATTATTACTACAAAAAACCTGCCATCCCAGACTCAAGAGGACTTCATATTCCCCAGTTCCCCTTCTCCTTCTACCAAGAAAGGAGCAAATGCCAAGTGTTGGATGACTTGGTTTCTAGTGCTGTCTTCAGCCAATGACTTGCTATCATCTCAGTTACTTATTTTGGCCTCAGTTTCCTCCCATTTTCTTAGGCATGCAGCAGAGAGGCTCCTCAAGCAAACATGACTTAAACTTTTTGCCATTTTTTTTTTAAGATTTTATTCATTTATTCATGAGAGACACACAGAGAGAGGCAGAGACACAGGCAGAGGGAGAAGCAGGCTCCCTGTGAGAGAGCTGGATCTGGGACTCAATCCCAGGACCCCAGGATCATGATCCGAGCCGAAGGCAGATGCTCAACCGCTGAACCACCCAGGTGTCCCTTTTAGCCATTTTTAAAAAATATTTTATTTATTCATCACACACACACACACACACACACACACACACACACTGAGAGAGAGAGAGAGAGAGAGAGAGAGAGAGAGAGACAGGCAGAGACAGGCAGAGGGAGAAGCAGGCTCCACACAGGGAGCCCGATGCGGGACTCGACCCAGGGAATCCAGGATCAGGTCCTGCGCTGAAGGTGGCGCTAAACCGCTGAGTCCCCCCCGCCCCCCCTCCTCCCCGGGCTGCCCATTTGCCATGTTTTTTATTTCCACATTCCCGGAACCTAGCGTGGTGCCTGACAGAAGGTAGGCAACCAATGATGGTTTGTTGACTGCATGAATGAATGAATCCGTGATGATTCAGGAGTGGGGAAGACTCATAGGTACCTGCAGCTCTGCCCCCTTAGGCATCCCGCTCTCTGGTCTTTTTAAAAAGTCCTTACTGTGTACCTGATGTCATTAACCAGGACAATGGGGGTAATTTTGGCACAGATTATCTTCTGCTTAAGGGAAGCCCATTGTGTGAAAACTTACAGTTATTGGAATAATAAATTATGATGATGGTGGTTTTTTTAGACAGACATCTGTGAGGAAAGATAAGCAAGATCTCACCACAAAGGCCTTACAATCGTGGGTAGAGCCTGTGAAAGGCTGTTAAGAATACAAACAATGAAGGGCTATCATAAAAGACAGCAACTTGTTTCGTATAGTCATGATTATGCTTTAAAAACCCTAACTAACATTTGGTATGTCTTCCTTTGGACATCTCTTTCTTGTAGAAATTGTAATGCATATGTATTTTTTGAATCTTGCTTTTAAAAATTCTCTATAACAGAAACATTTCCCTGTGTTGTTATAAACGCTTCATAAATATCAGGTTTAAAGGTTGACTAATACTCTATTTTATGGATGTACCATAATTTATTTAACATTTCCCCTGTTGTTGATCATTTAACTTCCATTTTCTTCCCTATTATAGATAAGGAATTCTGCAAAGATGATCTTTGTGCAATAAAGCTGTTTCATATTTAAGATTATTTCCTAAAGATAGGTGATCAAGGGTCAAAGGCTTGATCTCAGAGAGGGATATTTCTTGAGATTCTTGAAAGTACGTCATTGTTAATTTGGGGGATTCTCTCATTTTCCTTGAGAAACCAGGCTCTGGATTCAGACAGGCTGTGCACAAACCCTTGCTCAGGCATTTACCTCTGTGAACTCAGGCACCCTGGCAGAGCTTTCCCATAAGTCTTGGTTCCTTAGCTGTAAATTAGGGGTGATTGAATCCTCTACATGGGGACTTTGTGAAGATGGACAATCAATATACACAAAGCCCAGTGCTTGCAGAGTGTGCTCCATAAATATTAGCTACAATTAATTGGTCTATCTGATTACCCACAAGGATGGACCTTTTGGCTTATGTTTATTGTTGTTTTTATTTGCACGTGTGCATGTGCATATGTGTGTGTGTATAAATTAAGATATATTATTTTAAAGCCAAAACCACTACACCATAAAGGACTTGAAAAGAGCGTACTTCTCAAGTAACCCATTGCACATAGGGCTCTTTCTCTGGGCTCATGTCGCCCAGAGAAAAGCAGCCACTGCTGCTGTATATTTTCTACAGTCTTCTCCTTTTTTGCTAGTTTTTTTAAAATTTTTTTATTTATTTATGATAGTTACAGAGAGAGAGAGAGGCAGAGACACAGGCAGAGGGAGAAGCAGGCTCCATGCACCGGGAGCCCGATGTGGGATTCGATCCCGGATCCCCGGGATCGCGCCCTGGGCCAAAGGCAGGCGCCAAACTGCTGTGCCACCCAGGGATCCCCTTTTTTGCTAGTTTTAAGGTCTATCATTTACTGTCATTTTTCTCTTGAAGTGATTCCTTTAAGACTGACTCCATTCTTTTTTTTTTTTTTTAAGATTTATTTTATTTTTATTCATGAGAGGCATACAGAGAAAGGCAAAGACATAGGCAGAGGGGAGCTCTGCGGGAGCTCCCTGCCAGGAGCCTGATGCGGAACTCGATCCCAGGACCTGAGCCAAAGGCAGACGCTCAACCACCGAGCCACCCAGGGGTCCCTGGACTGACTCCATTCTTAAGAATGGTGTTTATTACGTTGCGGAATCCAGTGGGAACATACCGCCAATTGTGTAACACAATCAGAGGGAAAACTGGATTTGATTTCTAGAAATCTGTGGCACTGCGGACCCCTCCCGAAGCACACTTTTCTGTAAAGCGAGAACTCCCAGCAGCGGAAGCGGAGCCTGCTCCCGGGCAGCGGGCAGCGCAGCGACCAGCCCTGTAGAGCACAGAGCATCCCCAGCCGCCGCCGCCCCGCCCACTGACAGTGTCTATAAATCCATTTCCTGTCTTGTAATTATGTTTCATGTAGTAATTAGCCCCTTCATATCAATGAAGCCAAATTTCCAAGTGTAATGGAGTGAAGCCTGAGTGTGTGAGACAAATGGACACGCAGCTTTGGCAGGTGGGGGTCTCCAAGAGCTCCCTGGGGGCAGGGAGGACCGTCCTCTGCATGCAGAGTCCTACTGCGCGCCAGGCTCGGCGCCCGGCCCTTTGCACAGCCTATTTCCTACAGTCCTCACAATGATGTCTTTTCTGCAGAACCTTCCCTTTGCCTCCATCGTCAGAGTGCAGCTTCTGCACCCCCCAACCCAATCTTCCCTTCTGGAATCTCCTCTGTACCACCCGCCCTTCACAGCCCGGAGCCAGGCAGCATTCACGGAGCTGGCAGCAGGGTGGGCAAGAGGCTCAGAAGACACCCCAGGGTCCCAGGAGCCCAGAGACCCCGCTGTGGGGAAAACCTTCGCGGCATCCCTGTAAGCCCTTAGGAAGAGGCAGGGAGGCCGGCGAAGACGCGAGGCTGGGGGTGGGGCAGGCAGGGGGGGAGGGTGCTACCCTGGCTTTGAGGAGGGGACCGGGTCTCAGTAACTTCACCTCACCCTCCTCTGTCATCCTCTGCTTTCCTTGTCGTCTCCCCTCTTCTTACATGTCTCCTCCTCCCCATAACCAGACTGAGGTTTAGGGGAAATCCATATCCTATTGTTTGAAAAAGAATTTGCGTGGGAGGGGGAGGTGGGCATAAATTCTGAGGAAGGCTAAGAAAAGGGTAGAAGGGACATTGGATTAGCCTTGAATCCTTGAGCAAGCTTCTTAGATACTGCTGAGTCCCTTAGATTCCTGATCTGGAAAATGGGGTAATAATCTCTGTTTTGCCGAGGCCCCATTGGACTGAGGAGTAGGAAGACCGTGCCCCGTTTTGATTCAAGCATGTGTTGGTTTTCAGTTCCATATCAGGGGAAACGTGTATCAATGCATTTTATGTGTATGTATGTACACACCCCCGACTTGACACACACAGTCAACCGAGTATGCAGTTTTGTCTTTTATTTTTTTCCCTGTACCCCAAATCTTTATTTAAATTCCAGCTAGTTAACACACAAGTGCAATATTAGCTTCAAGTGTAGGATTTAGTGATTCATTGCTTCCATACAACCCCCGCTGCTCATTGAAAGTGCCCTCCTTAATCCCCATCACCTATTTCCCTCATCCCCTGCCAGACCCCCTCGGTTTGTTCCATCTATACTTAAGAGTCTGTTTCTTGGTTTGTTTGTCTTTTTCTTTCCCCCATGTTCATTTGTTTTGTTTCAGTATTTTGGTCTTTCAGAAATTTTAAACCACCACATGTAACAATAACTGGTTACAATTTATTAACCATTTGCTCTGTGCCAGACCCTATCTCGGCTCTGTACAAATTCTCATATTTAATCCTCAAAACCCTATGGGAAGGTATTGTTAGCCCCACTTCAGAGATAAGAAAACCAAGCCCCCAAGTTAAGCTGTCTCCCAAGGTCATGGATCTAGTGAGTGTTACAGCTGAAATAGGCCTGAGTTCTGAGTCTTTAGTCTCAATCATTATGCTGCTCCTAAGAATCTGGGCTTTTCCATAGCCAGACATTTTTGGACTCAGAGGGAGGATATTTCCAAATACCATTTTCTCCGGTCTGACTCCCACTTTCCAGTCCCATTGTGGCTCTGGTTCAAAGTGATCTAATGCTTGAAATGAAAAAGGCTTTGGGAGTGTGCCTTGACTTTCATCTCTACAAAGACCTAGGATGTCTCTCCAGCCCCCTTCCTACCACGCAGGGGAGAGAGATCCTTAACTAAAGCTTCAGGCTCAGGACAGGAGTGCTGGGGGCTCTGACCAGGTGATGGACTTTCCACACCAGAAGGTGGCTGCCTGCCGATGGGATGCCACTGCCTCTTTCTCTCCTCTCTCTCTCTCTCTTTCTCTCTTTCTCTCTTTCCATATTGCATTGTGAAAGCACTGTGTTCCCTCTATCTTCTCCTTTACCTGCCCCTTCCTTCTTGACCTGGTGCCCTCTTTTTCTCATTATACAGAATTCTGGAAGGGTTCACTACAAGTACAGCTTCTGTGCCAGGCAGGAAGACTCCTTCTCCATCTTTGCTAGTTCAAAAAGTGAGCTAGCGATAGCTGAATGGTAGGAGTGAGAGCTTGGGCTCTAGAGCCATGGGTTCAAATCTTAACTCTGCCACTTTGCGTGTACCTTGACCTCTCAGGGTCTTCAGTTTCCTCCTTTTTTTGGTATGTATGTATTTTTTTTAAGATTTTATTTATTTATTCGTGAGAGACACACAGAGAGAGGCAGAGGGAGGAGCAGGTTCCCTGTGGGGAGCCTGATGTGGGACTCGACCCTAAGATCCCGGGATCACAACCTGAGCCGAAGGCAGACGCTCAACTACTCAGCCTCCCAGGTGCCCCTTGTGTGTGTTTTTTAAAGAGCGGACTAGTAACACCTATGCTGTAAGGCTGTTGCTGGTGTTAAATAAGTGCACAGAAAAATTGTGAGACAGTGCCGATATATATGAAGTGCTCAGCTTTATATGAAAAGCTCGGGATCCCTGGGTGGCGCAGCGGTTTGGCGCCTGCCTCTGGCCCAGGGCGCGATCCTGGAGACCCAGGATCGAATCCCATGTCGGGCTCCTGGTGCATGGAGCCTGCTTCTCCCTCTGCCTGTGTCTCTGCCTCTCTCTCTCTCTCTCTGTGATGACTATCATAAATAAATAAAAAATTTAAAAAAAAAAAAAAAAAAAAGAAAAGCTCTTACTTTTACCCCATGTCAGACATGTCACAAAGTGCTTTGTACACATGATGCTCATTTAAATCACACTGCAATCCTATGAAATAGATGTCATCCCCATTTTACAAATGAGGAAAATGAGTCTCATAGAAGCTAGGATCACATAGGAAGTAAGCAAGACAGCTGGGATTCAACCAGGACTGCCTGATTTCCAAGCTCATGCCCTTAACCTCCTCACTGCACTATCCCTCAAAGACTTCCTCATGAAAAAAGTCCCCAAAGTCTTCCTCATCCCCTCTCTGGGGCTCCCCAAAGGAAACCCTCCAGTCCAAGGGAGGCTGCAGCTGGCTCACGTCACGTGAGTACGGCAGTGCGGTGCCGGTGACCTGTGGTGAGCTAGATTAGACCCTGTGACTGCCAAGGTCCCCTCCAGCACTAAGGCTGGGGATACTGTTACCACACTGGCTTGTAAGGGGCTTGTGGGGGGAGTCTGGCAGAGTCAAGATGTGATTTGAAGGATCTCAAGGGCTGAGAACAGACAGGGCAAAAATAAACTTTTGCATTAATCCATTATCCTAATGATCGTCCTAAAGATAATCTTGATCAGATATGAGCATTGCTGAGATTGATTTGCCTAAAATAAGAATCTCATTTGCATTTTTCTGATTTTTCCCTACTTCATTTAGCCACATCAAGACAGCTGCAGCTCTCACCAAGGACAGACATTTGAAATAGATGGATATCGCCTACGTGTATTTATGGGGCACAGGATCCTTCCCACCCACCTGTGTGTGTTGTAATCTTTTTGACAGAGGAGAGGAGGACAGTTTCAGGAACTTCAAAGTGACAGCTTCGAGTTGCTAATGGAAGGTCAGCGTTTTCAACTTACCTTTGATCACATTTTTAACTTATATAGAAGATATATATCTGTGGACCAAAGAATATGTGTGGGTAAAGTGGATCGGGAAATATCCTAATAGCCTCAAGTCTAAGTTACAAAAAGTCATTTCACACATATCTTTCCATTAACTATTCACGTCAACCCCGAGAGGTAGCTAGGGCAAGCATTTTTATTCCCATTTTGCAGATGAGAAAACTGAGGCCTGGTGAGGTTAAGGTATATGATTTATGTTATATGTTTTGTCAATAAAGACAAACCTCAACTCCCAACCCTGGGTGTCAAACCTCGTGACTTTCAGATCAGGGTTCTCTACTGTTGGAACCAGCACTCTGTGAGGAGCTCTGGGAAGAACCACTTATCTCTCAGAGAGTAAGATTTGGTCCTAGTCCTATAGACAAGACTACACCTTTCATCCATTTGACCTTCAGTGATCCTTCCTAGGAGAGACAAGGCCACTGAAAATACCGGAGTGTTGATGATGAGCACCTGCACATGCTCCCTGGCAGAGCGGCTCATGAATAATAAAGATCCATGAGACCATAACATCTAAACTTCAGAGATCCTACTGATCCCATTCCCATCTTCAACCTGGAGGCTGTCTTGAACTTGATTGGGTGATTAACTTTTGGATCAGAAAGGGCACGGCCTGTGGAATCAAATCATCGTGGGTTCTGCCTCTCTCTCTTTGTCTCTCATGAATAAATAAATAAAATCTTAAAAAAAAAAAAAAGCGGGGGAATGCCTGGGTGGCTCAGCAGTTGAGTGTCTGCCTTTCGCTCAGGGCGTGATCCCAGAGTTCCCGATCAAGTACCACGTCGGGGGATCCCTGGGTGGCGCAGCGGTTTGGCGCCTGCCTTTGGCCCAGGGCGCGATCCTGGAGACCCGGGATCGAATCCCACGTCGGGCTCCCGGTGCATGGAGCCTGCTTCTCCCTCGGCCTATGTCTCTGCCTCTCTCTCTCTCTCTATGACTATCATATATAAATAAAAATTGAAAAAAAAATATTTAAAAAAAAAAGTACCACGTCGGGCTCCCTGCATGGAGCCTGCTTCTCCCTCTGCCTGTGTCTCTGCCTCTCTCTGTCTCTCATGAATAAATAAATAAAGTATCTTTAAAAAAGAAAAAAAATCGTCGTGGGTTGAGTCCTGGCCTTGCCATTTATGTCAACAGGGGTTCAGAAGGGTGCTCTCCATGCAGAATTTCATTTATTACATTATTTAATTTAGTATGTTATTTCATTTAATCACACAGCACTGCCATGATGAAGATTCTAATGTTATTGTCCCCATCCCATAGATGGAAAACAGGTTCATAGAAGTAGAGACTAAATAACTTGACCAAGCTAAACAGGTAATTCTGATTCCAAATCTTATTTTGTTTTTAAAAAACTTAACTTAAAAGCTTAGGTAAGGCTTTCATTTGACTCAAAATTCAAAAGAAGCCAGATGCCTGGCTGGCTCAGTCAGTAGAGCATGTGACTCTTGATCTTGCAGTTGTGAGTTCAAGCCCCACATTGTGGGCAGAGCTTCCTTAATAATAAATAAATAATACATAAATACACAAAACAGTCTTATGTTTAAAAAAATGCAAAAAAGAAAACTGAAAAGTCTCTCCTTCCTGCCTGGTCCTCCAGCCAGAGTCCGCCTTCCTGGAGGCAACTGATTTTACCAGCTGCATGTGTTTCTTCTAGAGACTTGTTACACATATAGGAGCAAAGAGGCAGGTCTATTGTTTCTACCTTTTTTTCTTCTTGTGGGTGCGTACCTCTTTTTAATTGAAGAGCTATTGTTAAATTTCTATATATAAGTCAACAGTACAGTATTGATTTTGGTAATTTTTATACAAAAATAGTATTTTTAGTTAAACATGCCATATTCTTTCAAGTTTCTTGCCTTTGCTCCTGCTTTTCCCTCAATTCAAAATGTGTGACTCCTCACACTCCTCATCTGGCAAGCTCCTGGGCATCTTTTGGGCTATAGCACAGATGTCATCTCCTTTTGAGAAATCTTCAACTACCCCCTCTCCTGGCTTACTGTTATTCATTTCCTTCTTCATATCCTCACATTTTTCAGAATATACTATAATTATTTTTAAGCTAATTTTATTCCCAAATAGTCTGATAATTCCCCAAAAGATATTCATTCATTCAATAAATACACATCTGTGTGTGTATATATACATATACATACATATACGTACATATACATACATATATATGTATACACACATATATAATATTTTGTGAGGGTCTGCTCTTTTTACTTAAAGTGGCAGCATATTAAATATACTACTCTGCTTCTTGCTTTCTAAAAACTTTTTATTATAGAAAAAAATCACACATATGCAAAAGTAGAGAAAATAGTGTGAACCCCCATATAGCCATCAGCCCACTTCAAGAGTTTTCACACATGGCCAATCTTATTTTATCGACACCCCCACCCTACCCCCGATTATTTTTTTTAAGATTTATTTATTTATTTGAGAGGGCAAGTGAAAGTATGAGCAGGGGGAGAGGCAGAGGGATAGAGAGAATCTTTGAACAGACTTCTCACTGAGTGTTGAGCCCTACTTGGGGCTTGATCCCAGGACCCTGAGACCATGACCTGAGCTGAAACCAAGAGTTAGCTGCTTAACCAACTGAACCACTGAGGTGCCTCCCTACCCTTGATTATTTTAAAGCCAATACCAGACATCATATAATTTCTTCTCTAAATAAATCAGCATATATTGCTTTTAAAATGACAAGAAAACATAACCACAATATCTATTACATGTAAAACATATATATACCATAAACCATCCAGTCAGCATTCAGATTTCCCTGATGGTCCCCCCTTCTCCCCTTTTTAAAAAAAGATTTTATTTATTTATTCATGAGAGAGACAGAGAAAGAGAGGCAGAAACATAAGCAGAGGGAGAAGCAGGCTTCCTGAGGGGAGCCTGATGCAGGACTCAATTCCAGGACCCTGGGCTCACGCCATGAGCCAAAGATAGACACTCAACCACTGAGCCACCCAGGCGTCCCTCTCTCTCCCTCGTTTTTAACAGATGATGCTTTGTTCAAATCAAAATTCAGGCAAGGTCTACACATTGCATTTGGTTGATTCCTTGTTTTTTTTTTTTTTTTTTAATCACCTAACCATACTCTTGGAGATCATTTCATACCAGAACATAAAAGAACTACTTAATTCTTTCTTCCATTGCAGAGAATTCTTCGTATGGCCATACTTAACCAGTCTCCTGTTGGTGGGCATTTAGGTCATTCCAAACCTTTCAGTATTACAAACAATGCTGCATTAAATAACCTTGTTGAGTACGTCACCTTGCACATGTGGGAGTGTGTTTGCAAGACAATTTTCTTGGAAGTGGAATTTCTGGGTATGTGCATTTGAAATTTCAAAAATTATTGCCGGATTGTCCTTCATAGGGGTGGTACCCAAGCGATCAACCCTCTCAGCCATGCAGATGAGAACTCCTTCCCTGCATCCTCCTCAGAAGCACCATCCCCTCTCAGACCTCTGGCTCTGCGATTCCCTTTCCCCAGAATGTCCGGTCTCATCTGTCGATCTGGTGAACTCCTATTCAAGGCTCATCTTAAACCCCACCCAACTGAGATTTTGAGTTGGTGCTCCCTCAGCGGGGGATTTGTAGCACACATCACAGTTTATACTGGGTCTCATACTGGGTCCTCTTTGTTGACTCATCTCTGTCCTCCGCTGGTTAGTGAGGTCCTTAAGGCTGTAGCCTGAGACACACATTAGGTGGTCTAACAAATTGGTCCATGATCTCGGAGTCTTGTCCAATGGGAGTTTAGGGGTTTCTGCTGTTTCCTTGGGTAGAACGAACCCACACGGGTGCATCACCCCCTTTGTAACCCACTCTTGCCCAAGTATTGGAGCCCAGAAAAACCCCAAGCTCCCTGTTTGCCCAGCCTCAGAAGCCTGCAGCAGATGGCACCGCATCACTGAGTCTGGGAGGTCTGATTATCCTAGACCTGCAAATTGTTTGTGGATTCTGACCTTTCAAATTGCTTCCTATTTAATCTGGGCTGGAAGACCTGGGTTTTTGTTGTTTTAAAACCTAGGCTCTCTTCCCACCCCACAAATGAAACTGTCATCCTCCAAATTATTATTATCTGGATGGGCAGGAGCAGAATTAGGCCCCGCAAAAGCAAGTTAGGCGGGGCAGGTGGGAGTAATCCCATGTGCCCGAGGTGGGGGAGGGTGCAGCAGATGGCTCCCCAGGCAAGCCTTGAAAGCCAGGATTAAAAAGTAATTTTCAGCATGCTGAAAATGGGACTGCAGATTTGGGTCACCACAATTAACTCTCTCCCAGCTGCAGGCCAGAGCCTGGGAGTCAAAAGGAAGTGCCCGGTCTAAGAGAGATGCTAGGTGAGAACCTCTTGATTTCTCCTCCCACGCCTCCATGGGAAACATATTCAGAGCCTCTTCTTGAGGAGAGAGTGCAGGCCCTGGGAGAGGGTCAGCCTCTTCCCAGAGACAAGGCTTATACTTCCTCTCTAAACGTGGACTCATGTCACAGGAAAGTCCTTCCAAGGCTTTGGGAGGCACCATACGGAAAGAGATGAGTGCTTATCAGAGACCACAAGTGGCATCTCATCTTGTTATCAGAAGTACCTCAGGCATTTGTCCCACAAAAGGTGAAATACTGCCTCACCAATTACTTCCTGGGCTAGAGTTGCCACTGTTCTTTCCCCCAAACACAATCTATCTCTGTCTCTGTACCTGTCCCGCCTCTGACCATAATTCCCTTATCTTTTTTTTAAAGATTTTGTTTATTTTTTTATGAGAGACACACAGAGAGACAGAAACATAGGCAGAGGGAGAAGCAGGCTCCCTGTGGGGATCCTGATGTGGGACTCGATCCCAGGACCCTGACCTGAGCCAAAGGCAGACTCTCAACCACTGAGCCACCCAGGTGCCCTATAATTCCTTTATCTTAAAGGCATTAATTGTTTTATTTTATTTTTTTAAAGATTTATTTATTTATTCATGAGAGACAGAAAGGGAGAGAGGCAGAGACACGGGCAGAGGGAGAAGCAGGCTCCATGCAGGGAGCCCTACGTGGGACTCAATCCCAGGTCCCCAGGATCACGCCCTGGGCTGAAGGCAGGCGCTAAACCACTGAGCCACCCCGGCTGCCTGCATTAATTGTTTTAAATTCTTTTTGCTGAGGAATGACATTCTGCCTCCCACCCCCGCACCCTGGAATTGTAGAACTACGATTAATGCAGTTTCCCTTTTCTCTGTTTACCAGGAAACTCAGAGACAAATTCAAAAACTAATTTCATGGTCTCCACGAATACATTTTATTTTTCCACTTATCTTGTTATTCCATTCTCAGTTCCATATTCCATTGGTTCTGATTTCATTTTCCCCTATATAATTGCACTATATTGCTGGATGTATGTCCTGTATATCACATCCTTTGTGCAACCAGGTAAAATATAAATAATTAAATGCAGAAATAATCCACTTTCATTCATTAATGCAACTTCTCTACTACGTATTAGATGCTTAATACTGAAGGAAGTGAGTGGCTGAAACAAATAAAATACATTTAAGCATTTAGCACCTATTACAGCCAGGTACAATGCCTCAGACCTTTTATGTCATCTATTTTAATTTATGTCTAACAACCATCTTAAGACATAAATAATTAAGTGAGTTGGAATACATACAGCACTTAGCCCAGTGCCTGGTACAGTAAGTACTAAATAAGCGGTAGCTATTCTTCTTATTAGATCTCATTATTCTCATTTTAAAAGAGGAAACTGCAGTTCTGAAAGGTTAAATTACATTGTTGTGGAGTTTGATGAAAATAATGAAACAAGGGCCTGGCAGAGAGTAGGCAGAGTGCGCATTTGGTTGTTGCTGTTGTTTAAGATTTTATTTATTTATTCATGAGAGAGACACAGAGATTGAGAGAGAGACGCAGAGACACAGGCAGAGGGAGAAGCAGGCTCCATGCAGGGAGCCCGATGTGGGACTCGATCCCAGGTCTCCAGGATCAGGTCCCGGGCTGAAGGCAGCGCTAAATCGCTGCGCCACCCGGGCTGCCCCCAGAGTGGGCATTTGATGCCATCTTTTCAGCGATCCAGAATCCACTGCCCCCGCTTTCGGGAACAGTCCTCTGTTTCTCTTTGAGGAACTCTCTCTACTCGCTACAGCATTTGTAGCACCTGGGCTCTGGGCGGGGCTTCATCCCCTCGGGGAGGAGCATGTGACCCATGCGTGGCCAATCAGTGCTCTGGATTTATCTCGCCGCAGTAATTGGCTCAGAGGTCCAGCACGTGACTGAGATCGGTCCAATCCAAGCGACTCCCAGGATTCCTGTGGGCGTTACTGAGAAGAGAGGGAGTCTCGTTTCCACCTGGTCTGAGCCCCGCGGTGGGTGGGCCTGGAGTTTGGGCCGTCGCTTTCCTCCTCTGAGTAAAGAGCCTGTTGGAGAATAGAGCCAAGAAGAGAATGGGAACGCCAGAGACAGAGAGAGTGAATGTGGGTCCTGAAGAAATCCTTCCTCTGGGTCCGGCCCCATCCGAAGTCTGCGAGATCTGTTCCAGGATTAGTGGGGTGGCTGAGCCAGTAAATTATCTTTTTTTGCTTAATCCTGTTTGAATTGGGATTCAACCACAACGACAGAGATCCTGACTTCTATAGGCCTTCAGTGAATTTTTGTACCTTTACTTTAATCGATATGTTGGACTTGCCCAGTGTCACAGCTAGTAAGTGGCAACAGTGATATTTGAAACCAGTTCTGACCCTATAGCTCATGTATGTCATGTTCTCTGCATATGGGAACTTGCATTGTATTGGGGGGCCAGACGGACACAGACACAGATGAATCAGGTGGATGATGAGCCAAGGTGGGGACGGCTTGGCCGTTGTGTAAAAGCCCTGGGCGTCGTGCTTCTGGAGCACCCTCACCCTGCACTCTCCTTCCAAAGCTGTAAATGGTCTGGGAGAAGCACAATTGCTGGTTCACAGACATGCCAGCTGGCTCTATGTGTTTCTATGCAAGGAGCTGATGCTTCTATTGCTTATTTAAAGGAGAATTCTTGCCTAGAGCAGACTGGATGAAACAGAGACACATCCACAGTGCTGGACTCTGACTCACCATGTGACTCCTTTGGTTGAGTCATCTCTCTCCTGAGATGGGCTCTCTTGTCTGCAAAATGAAGCTTGACAAATGTACAAATGAGGTCTCTTGAGTCGTGAAACTGGAAGGTTGCTGCTGGGTAGTCCCACCTGAGTAACTGTAGGACTAGGCTTTCCCTCTCTAACATATCTGGGAGTCCCCAAGGGTATTGGTGAACAAGTCCAGGTGGTCTGACATTATCTCCCCAGCTCTGGAAAGACCCTCGCTCCCGATGGAGCTCAGTGCCTCCTGTTGCACAACAGTCACCCCTGCCCAGAGTGCCCTATTTCTGTGGCACTGCCTGCCTCTGGACTATCCTCTTAGCATGCTGCCCCACTGCCCTGGACCTCTGGTGAGGAAGGAAGCTCCCTTCCCCAGTCCTGTTATCATGGAAATACTCTCCAGGGAGTGGTCTGGTATGTGTGTCATGGTAAACTTGCAGGAAAAGACAACTATTGGAAGGCTGGGTGTGGCTCCGGTTCTACAAGTTTTGTTACTTTCAGGGCATCCCCCTGTTAGGGCAAGTGCACCAAGCTATGCATATGAGGATGAAAGCGCCAGTGTCCCCACTCAAGGACAATTGCAACAAGTATGAAAGATACTATTGTTACAGACAGCACATTCAAAAGAAATAAGTCTGGTGAAACAATTCTTTTTTTTTTTTTTTTAAGATTTTATTTATTTATTCATGAGACACACACACAGAGGCAGAGACACAGGCAGAGGGAGAAGCAGGCTCCACGCAGGGAGCCCGATGCGAGACTGGATCCCTGATCCCAGGATCATGCCCGGAGCCAAAGGCTGATGCTCAATCACTGAACCACCCAGGAGTCCCCTGGTGAAACAATTCTGTAAGGGAGCTGTTCACCCAGTTTTGCTTACTCTGTGTGACAGAATCATAAACTTAATAATCAGCTAGGGCCCACCCTATTCAGGATTCAAAGATGGTTAAAATAGGGTGCTAGTAAATGTTTAAAAACCAGCTTTCTGGGAGGATACCTGGGTGGCTTAGTGGTTGAGCATCTGCTTTCAGCTTAGGGTGTGATCCCGTGTCCAGGGATCCAGTCCCACATTGGGCTCCTTGTAGGGAACCTGCTTTTCCCTCTGCCTATGTCTCCTGCCTCTCTCTATGGATCTCTCATAAATAAAATAAATAAAATCTTAAAAAAAAAAAAACAGCTCTCCAGAAAAAAATGTTTGTCATAAACTTTATATAATTTATATGTTTATTATAAAATTTTATAAATTTTATAGATAGAAAAGGAATGTAACACACAATTCACAAATAACAAGATACACAATGCAGTATTGTAAATCCCATACAGGCAATTGATTCTCATGATGCCTGACCTTTGTTGAACTCTTATGCCCATAGCTAAACTATGGCTGCAATTCAACCATGATTTGACAAAATCAGACTATGAATAAATGCTTGATTACTATTCTATTCAGCAAAGAAGGCACACATGTCACTAAATAAGTGAGTATAATTCCAATGTGAGTATGGGTTGACATTTTCGTTTCTGTTAAGGAGTAATACAGGAGAGAAACACCACCGATGTCTATTGGCTCTTCATTTGTTCACTAATGACATAGTGACTTCTTTGCTGAATCAAGTAGTAGTTTTTGAGCTCTAAAAGAACATTTCCTGAATTTTCTGTGCCAGTCACAATGTAGCAAGTAGAGATACTACATGTGTTTAAATCGAGTCTGCATTATTGACATTTCACCATCATTTTCTTAAGTTCTTACAATCAACAGTATCCATGATGGATACTCCCACTGTGGCTGATTTCAATTTACCACCTTTAAGTCATGGAATGTGGATTTGGAAAGAGATCCATGGTAGCACTACATTACATGTAGTATTTCTACCACACAGACACAATAGATGTAAATAACCTCAAGAGCATACATAGTAATAAAATGTAGTAAGATAATTGAAAAGTGAGGAGTTCTGAGTATTTACCTTTTTAAAATGTAATGTATTCATTATAGTGTAGATGTCGAATTTATTCTGTCCTATGACAGTGACTCTGATATAAAGTTAAATATTTTTTATACTTTGTAAATTAGCTAAAGTAATGGAAATGCTGGCTCAAATGGGCTTAAACAATATGTAATTTTATCATTTTTCATAGCTGAAGTCCATGGGCTCTGGGGTTGGTTGTTTAGAGACTCGGCATCAGCATTGACCTAGTCTTTCATCTTTTTGCTATGCTAACCTCCATACTAATTCATCCTTAGGTCGTTAGCAAAATGGCTGCAGTGGTTCCAGCCATCACAACCAGAGAGTATAAAAGTCCAGAGCAGGAATTTTCTGAGCTCCATGGACAAACTCAGGGAT